>NC_092187.1:3206809-3858059 GCF_043641665.1 Enoplosus armatus
GATTATTACCAGTGGTGTTCTTTTGACAACTACTAAATGTAAATTGGGTGATAAATGGGAGAAACAATGACCAATAAGAGGTAGACTCTTGTCTGAACTCTTGTGTGTTGTATGTGTGTGTGACGTGGAGCAGGCGGTGGAGAGTGGACGCTGATGGGGGACGAAAAGGAGACCTGGAAAGTTAAAACACTTGACGAAATCCTACAAGAGAAAAAACGCAGAAGAGAATTAGAAGAGCGAACAGATCCCAAGCGCCAGAAAAATGTAAAGTATCTCAAAGCTGATGTAAGACCCATATGACACCTACATTTTTTTTTTTCTTTTTACACGTTTTATCTGTAGAAGAATTTTTACATTAAAACACAACATGGTGAGTTTATAAATAGATGACTTGAAATGGTACATTGTATAATAAATATAGGGCTGAAAACTCTGTATTCTTAGTAATCTTGTAACAGTAATATTTGCCAATATCTTTGTTGCTTTTGTTATTTCCATTATTATTTATTATACTTTAATGTAAGAGTTTAGTGTCCCATTCTCTAAATAATGTTTCTGAAGCCTTTGCACCAAAACATGCACAAAGAAACACTTCTAGTGGAAACAATAAATATGTTTTACCTATTTACTTTATTTATTTAAAAAAAAATTTACTGGCAAGAAATTTGTTAAAATTGAGGACATAAGCGTTAGCTACATTCCAGATGTTCTGGTATTTGTATTAACTTTATTTCTTTACTGAGGACATTTTAATGATGCCTCTCTAGCTTTAATCACATCTTCTGCCCTTCTTGTCTTGCACAGTTCACACAGGGCCTTGTTCCACAGGCGGATGATCGGGAAGCCAAACGAGACACTCCGGAGGAAGGAGAACTACGGGATCAAAGGATGGAAATAACAATTCGTAATTCCCCGTACACACGGGATGATTCTACAGAGGACAGGTACTTGGAATTGTAGGAAACAATGTTTAAGTTTACTGCCAATTCAGGAAAGTGTATTTTCATGGTGGAAGTAAGTATGCATGTAATGTTTTAACTTTAACAAAGTATGTATGCCATGGTTTGAAAATGACGTGCAACACAGTGTCACTGGCTCTTTAGAGTACAATGTTTTCTTTACATTTCTGCAGGGGAGAGGAAGATGACTCACTCGCAATCAAGCCTCCACAACAAATAGCAAGAAAAGACAAATCTCACCACAGGAAGGAGGAGAAGAGAAAAGATAAAAGACGTCATCGCAGTCACTCTGCTGAAGGAGGTGTGGGAGTGCTGCTTAATTGCATAAACACAAACATGTGTTTCGCAGCTGAATACAACATGTTTGGAAGTGTACTTTTCAGATCTGCTTCCGCTCATGGTTTTTACTTCCACAGCAGTGAAACATGCACGACCCAAAGACAAAGAAAAAGAACGAGAGAGCGAACGCAGGAAGCGTCAGTGGGAAGAAGACAAAGCCCGGCGAGACTGGGAGAGGCAGAAACGAAGGGAACAGGCCAGAGCTCATTCACGCAGAGAGAGGTGAGCACCGACCTCTGAAAGGCGCCACATATTAGATTGTCTTCGATTAATTCAGACACAGAAGTATTTATTATTTTGAATACCACTTTGGTTAAATCAGTGTACATTTTAATGAATGTTAATGTTTTGTTGGAGTGTATTCAGTATGTTAAATACGTTGAGCAACATGAAATTGATCTAAATGTCTTTTCTTTTTTCCCTCCCAAATCTAAAGCGACTGTACTGTGTACATGTGATGTATTGTACAAAGCATCTGAAGTTACATGAAACATTCATTGTTAAAAATCACCATAGTTTATTGTGACTTTTCTCACTCAAGTCTAAATGGCAACAACAACAAACCCATGTGGGTCTGGTTGTTATGGCAATATGTTAATCATTGAGTACAGCTGTGAAGATAACAGCGATCCTGCTGCCATAAACTGTCTTATGTTTGAGTAAAACAAGCTTTAACAACACAAACCAAAAAAAAGCAAACAATGACAAGATTGGATTTTTGGTTGTCTGGACAGACCTCGATTGGATTCTCCTGGGTTTTTTTTGGACCACAGGGACCGGCTGGAACAGCTGGAGCGCCAGCGCGAGCGAGACCGAAAACTGCGCGAACAGCAGAAAGGGCAACGGGAGCTGAAGGATCGGGAGAGGAGGGCTGAGGAGCGGCGCAAAGAGCGAGGTGCTCGACGAGAAGGTCAGTGAATGAACCCAAACGCCTGCAGGACAACAGGCATATCTTTTCACTTTATATAGAGCCAGGCTCGCTGCTTCCCTCTGCCTGCAGTCTTTATTCTAAGCTAGGCTAAACATGTTCTGATTCCAGCTCTGTAGCTGACATAACAAACACATCGATCTTCTCATCTCAGTCTCGGATAGAAAGCAATTAATATTTCAGCAATTTCTTGAAGCACAAAATCCAAAGCATCCAAAGTCGCTGTCCTATTACAAATTTTAAGGATTGTGGTTTTATTTTTAACCCTGTTAACCCTGTGATGCTAAATCTGCAGCAGTGACTTTTAAGAGACTTTCCTGTCCACAGTGCCGTCTCACCATCGGATGCTACCTGATGAGTATGATGACAAGCCAAAGCAAAGTCACCGCAGCCGAAGTCCCACCCGCCTTCCCCGGGACAGATCCGAACACAGTGAGCCACGGAAGAGTACAAGTGAGTTTACCATGATTTTACAGTCTCTTAAAAAATCTCTTATTTGCTTTTATTGGATTTACCCGTAACTGTATCTTGTGCAATGACTCCAAGATCATCATCATGCGTTTCAGCATAGCTCACACTGCGTTTTGTTTGCAGCATCGAAGGAGGAGAAGCCAGAGGGCAAAGACCTGCTCGCAGACCTCCAGGACATCAGTGACAGTGAAAGGAAGACCAGCACAGCAGAATCTTCCATTGGTAATGGCTGATATAACCTACACTTTCAGCTACCAGCAGACATGACCATTATACAACATAGGCTAGGGTTGTTAGTCTGTTACTGTAAATGGCTAAACACTCTTGGGCGGCCTGACATCCTTGGTAGGACATTGTCACTTAATCAGGAAGATGGGATGAGGATAATCACTCACTGATGTTTGTCGTCATAGCTTTGAACTTTACAAGAAGGGTTAAGTGGATTAGAAGCACCGCAGGAATGTACTGGTGCCAACACAGAACCGCAGAACCAACAACTGCGAGATCACGTGGCAGTTCCAGTATTGCAGTTGAATTGCTTCAAATTATTAAAAGAAAACACATATTTTATCTTGCTCTCCTTGTGTAGCATCGGGATCAGGCTCTGACGAAGAGGAGGATGACGATGATGAGGAGGAGTCCAGCAGCCAGAGTGAGGGTGAAGAAGATGAAGAAGAGGAGGAGTCTGTTTCAGGTTCGGGAAGGTCTGAGCAGAGTGCAGGTAAAACTCTTAAAGGCTGTGACTCGTGTCGCTTTGTGGAGTTACACAGCATCACAAGTTTAACACAGTGGCTTCCTCCCTTTCAGAGGACATAAGTGAGGACGAGCAGTCAGTGGAAGACTTTGAAGAGGAGAGAGAAAATGGAAATCACATACCTGCAGGTGGGTGGACATGTCACCTGTTTCCAATTCTAATTTGAGATGTTACAGAACTTGGCTTATTTGCAGAGTTATTCCCGTTATTCAAATGTCCTGCAGCTCGATTAAATTGTAATGTGTTGAGTGTTAAAAACATTTTATGTGAACAATTTTGACCTGGAAATCATTTTAGATGGAAGAGTTGCGTGGCTAATAGATAATAATCATAATCATAATAATAGTAATAGTAATAATAGTGTTTCTCTTGGAGGTTGATATGATGCTGTGTCAGGGCTCCGCAGGTTTCTTAAAAACACAGTCTGTGATCCAAATGCAAACGAAAAGGTAACCCCACCACCAAAAGTTCAAAACACAGGACTTGAACCTTGATGTCAGTAATAGCGGGACTAACACTAGGCGGCAACTGAAAATAATTGAGCATTAAATGGGTCCTCCATCGATTTAGTATTGTACTTCCATACAGTTGGGGGACTCACAAGAGATGGATTAAAAAAAAAAAGAAGAAGAAAAAAGTTCCCATAATGCAACTCAACAGTGTCTTTCATTAGAAACTTCTAGCTCCTAAATGCCCACTTCTTTCAAATCCCTCACCTCCAGTTTGTAATGCAGACTTTGTTAAATATGTCTCAATATGTCTTAACCCTGATGACATCACCAAGTTCATTCTTCACCTTGGAAAAAAATAGTTTGACAAAAACAAATCTAAACGTACGGCCCACTTACTGGCTTTTTCCGGAACTTCTCTGACGATAAAGTTGTTCTTTGCACTACAAGTGTTGCTGGAGTTTATATATCTATATCTATTTATTATATCTGCATTCTCGCAGCTCAAATGCACTTAGCAACACTAAAGTGTCTTCACCCTTACAGTGCCAGAGTCCCGCTTCGACCACGACTCCGAGGAGAGCGGCGAGGACATGGAGGACGAGGAGGACGAGGAGGACGAGGAGGATGAAGCCGGAGATGGTGACCCCACGCCTCACTCTCAAACTCATTCTCGCTCCCCCACCCCGGAAGAGAACTACATCCCGGACTCCCCTCCTATTTCACCTGTGGAGCTGAAGAAGGAGCTGCCCAAATATCTGCCTGCTTTACAGGTCGGTAGCGACATAACACAAACGTCCCCCCCCCCGCTAATTATTTATGCATATGTAATCATCTAATGCAAGTTAGCGATACGTTGAGGTCTTCAATTAGATTGTGTGTTGTTTTTCAGGGTTGTCGCAGTGTTGAGGAATTCCAGTGCTTGAACCGAATAGAGGAGGGAACCTACGGTGTGGTGTACAGAGCCAAGGACAAGAAGACGGGTATGAAAATAAACCTACAGGTCCAATTGCTTTTGGGGTTCTCAGCTGTGTTTATTTGTGAAACAATGAATACGGTCTCATTTTTGCAGATGAAATTGTGGCATTGAAAAGGTTAAAGATGGAGAAGGAGAAGGAGGGCTTCCCCATCACCTCTCTGAGAGAAATCAATACAATCCTGAAAGCTCAGCACCCAAACATCGTCACAGTCAGGGTGAGAGAATTTGAAAATTATTTATTTAGGTATGAACACTTTTATTGGCTAATGTGTATCCTAAAGCGTTCTAGCTAAATCTAACCCTTGCTTTGGCCCCTGTATTAGGAAATAGTTGTTGGAAGCAATATGGACAAGATCTACATCGTGATGAACTATGTAGAACATGACCTGAAGAGTCTGATGGAAACCATGAAACAGCCCTTTCTGCCAGGTAATGTGAGACATTGTTGAGCTCTTGTGTGTGTGTGTATGTGAAGAAAACAGATGATTTGTGATTTTTGTCTTTCTCTGTAAAAGCATGACGTTTCTCTTTCAGGTGAAGTAAAGACTCTGATGATTCAGCTGCTTCGAGGCGTCCGACATCTCCATGACAACTGGATTCTCCATCGTGACCTGAAGACGTCCAATCTGCTGCTGAGCCACAAGGGTATCCTCAAGGTAAGCTAGGACTGTGCTTCTCACTCAGGTCCCGCAAACTAAAGGGGCTAGTTAGTTGTTACCTTGGCAACAGATACTCTTTCTGGGGTAGGGCAGCTCAGGGAGTCCGTAGCAAGTAAAAGTTGTATTCCACCATAATTAAATTAGATTAAATTAAATTAAATTAAATTAAATTAAATTAAATTATGTCGATTAAGAGAATGAAGTAGGTTTAACTTTCACCGCTTTATTTTTTTCTATATGGCTGTTAGGAACTAGTTGGCCTGCTAGATTTAATCATGTGCCCACACATCTAGCTTTTGATTGAAAATGCAAAATGTATATAGCTCTGGGAGTTGATGAATGGCTTTCTGGGAAATGTAGGAAATCACTAATTGAAGTAGATGAGGCAGACAGAGAAAAGTTGAGTTGGAATGCAATAAACACATATTAATGTATAACAGCAGTGCCTGGTGTACGATATTGGACACAGGCTCTACCCTCTACTACATGTCACCAGTAAATACAGTTTGTTTTGTTTTAACACTGGACATTAAGAATACAGCAGATAGTGTGGACAATGTGGTGTTACTGTATTGGATTTGCTTTTTTCATTGAGTTCTCATATGAAAAGTTAATGCAATAAAATGTGCATTCACTTTCAGGGATCTTTGTGATTGAGACGAGAGGAAATTATATATGAGAAAGTTCACGATTGTTGCCAATATCTGCTATAGTAACAGTTAACTGGTATTCTTATCGGAGTCCAGCAGTGTCAGATTCTGTTAAGCTCAAAGCATAAACACGACTGTGGAGACATGACTGTGAGGCAAAGTCTACCGTTTCACACAAATGTCAAATAAGTTTTACTTTTGGCGTGAAAAGTGCACGAGCGTCCGAAAATGATCAGGAGTATGTCACTTTTATATTGAGAAAGTGTGAAACCTTAAGATACTTCCACAAGTCCCAGCCCTGGAATTATGACTTGATTAAATATTTCCTCAAAACAAATTATTGAAATAAAAAAAGCCTAACCCTTAAATAAATAAAGGTGTATATATTTTAAAAATCCATCTATTGTTTGGAGTGCAGAAACTACAGAAAGGGTTTCCTTTAATCTGTCTTTTGATGATGCACAGCTTTCTCCGAAGCTGGCAGCAGTACAACACAGTTGCACAACAACACATGATTACTAAAATTCAATTAGAGCATGAATTTCTGGCAAAGTGACCGGCAGAAAAAAGTCTGTGTGTAAATACACCAGGTTTTTACAGACATTTATCAAGGTGAATTTTATTCTAGCTTACAATAGAAAATATGAATCACACTGCATCTTCAATGTTTCAAATCCAATATGACTGTCCTGTACCCTGCTGCACAGGATTTGATCTGCCATGAAAGGAGACTGGAGGAATCTTATTAATGCTGAGACATTTTTCTTTTACCCAAAATTACATTTAGTGGTATATAGATTCCTATATTCATGTGAGCTAACTTCCTTGGACTATAGATTGGCGACTTTGGTTTGGCCCGGGAGTACGGTTCCCCCCTGAAGCCCTACACCCCTGTGGTGGTGACCCTGTGGTACCGATCACCAGAGCTGCTGCTCGGAGCCAAGGTGGGAATTCAAATTCACACTTCTTCCACACATTACAGGAACCAGATGAAATAATTATACAATACCTGAAACTACAAATGTTAAGGTTTTCATAGAGGTGATAGATACATTTCCAAGAGAAGACAGCATCTGTGAAGGATTTGTTTTATAAGACCAAATAGCACTGAAACACTATTTGAGTTTTACAGTATATGATTCACACAGCCAGACGGCAGAGGTCCAGCAGCCCATCAGAGCACATCCACTTTCACACACATGACTGACTCCAACGCAGAAGCGTGCCAGGCAGACTGTCTACTTTATGTTTCTGTGGACTACCACTGTGATTGTTCTTCTCTCCGCAGGAGTACTCAACAGCTGTGGACATGTGGTCAGTGGGCTGCATATTTGGCGAGCTCCTCACCCAGAAACCTCTCTTCCCTGGAAAATCTGAAATTGACCAAATCAACAAGGTTTTCAAGGTAAATGCCCTCATTTGCCCTTATAAAATGAAGTAAATCCTCACCATAAAGGGTAAAGCTCTTCTCTTTACAGCCTGTAAATCTTTTGAGTGTGCATTGACTTCTGTAGCGCACCACAGGGTGGAGCTGTTGGTAGACGTTAGCTGATGAAGTTATTATGAAACAGAGAAGCTCACCATATTCCCTTTTTACACAGTAGGGGAGGTGGTCGTGTCAGGCCATGCCGTGAACAGCGAGCAGTCGTTTTTCTACTGCACAGCAAGTTGTTTACCTTGATGACATACAAACGTAAATGTAAATGTATTCTTCACAATAAAAGCATCCCGCCGGTTCGCCAGTGGAAAACTTGTATGTTTGCATCAGCAGGAACTTAACACAGCTCCTATACGGATGAAAGTGATCAGTAAACAGTACAATAAGGTACCGATATGCGAAAGTAAAAAAACAGGGACACAGGAGTGACACGTAGATTCAGGTAGAAGCTGCAAAAGTCTCTAGTCTCCCTCACAGACACACATGAGTTTATCCGCTGAGGACGGAGCCAAGGGGGAGGAGACTGTCACGGGTCTGTGTGGCTAACCCCTGCTGTGCTGCGAAAGTGGACTGACTGATTTGCAGGAGATGATCTGCATAAAGCACGACAGCCGTGTGGCCTGATGTCATTTAGGCCTCCCAAGTCATCCTACAGTCTTTACCAGTGATGAATTGTATTGAAATGTGCTTAGGACTGGTCTATTGCCACATGTTTGTGGTCGATGAATACTTTCTTTTAACTTAACTTTTAATTTCTCATACCCATCGCTCCTTCACTAACCGTATTCTGTCTGCTGACTTGTGTGTGTGTGTGTGTGTGTGTGTGCGTGCGCGTTGTCTGTAGGATCTGGGGTCACCCAGCGAGAAGATCTGGCCCGGCTACAGCGAGCTGCCCGCTGTGAAGAAGATGACTTTCACAGAGTATCCCTACAACAACCTGCGAAAGCGCTTTGGAGCCTTGCTCTCAGACCAAGGATTTGACCTCATGAACAAGTAGGTCTCTTGAAGGCTGTCTTATTCCACACACAAAACACATTATTACACCTCACACAGGCTGCACTGTATCTTTACTGCTCTATAGTCAGCCTGAGGTATCGCAACTGTTTTCAATCTCTGTGTGCGTATGACGCACTGTGTATGGATAACTGTGGCTTGACAAATCACTATATCCAGTAAGGCATGTACGCCACACATCCAGTAAATTAGGAAGAAAATGACAAGTATTTAAAACGTCAACTTGAAATGTTACTGTTACTCAACATAGTTTGACAAAATTGGGGATTTCTCCACGGTCGAAAATGTTGAATTAGTCTTAAAAAATATCCACATCCAAGTGCTGTGTTATTTTTCTTCCATTATTGATCGAGCACAGACCATTATTAATAAAAGACAGACATCATCCACTAATATCAGTAACAATCAGCATGACTCCCACAGTGGAAATTGCCTCACTTGGATGAATGCATTGCTACCCTGTCAGATTCTGTTACTCTTTCCAGCTCCTTTTATTCAGTCAGTGCATTTCTGGCAAACTGACTTAAAACATGACAACGGTAGCGGACTGGTAATTCATCAACATGCCTCAGCAGCAGTCCCGTTCCATCCCCTTGCTCCGTTTGACACACACACACACACACACACACACACACTCTCTCACTCACCATGGTGATGCTCCACACGACAGGAAAATGTTTTAGAGAAAACACATTTAATATGGAAAATAATTTTCACACGGAGAGGAATTCATAATTCTTTGATGCACATCCCGAAGATCAGCATTGTTTAGCAGCTGCAGAGACGAGCTTCTCAGCTCTCTCCTCAGATCTTTACCCACCCACAGAGGCTTTTTCCTACACCTGTAAATGACAAAACCATAGCTCTCCGTTACCTCACAGCTGCAGAGGATGGTAACAGCGTGTCCACTGTGCTGGATCACGGTTCAGTGGAAGTTTGGCGCCTGTCCAGCGCTGCTGAAACCTTCCAGCTGTCTAAAGACTCATGAGGCGTTCACCCAGGGACAGATTCAGACTGCAGGAGGTCAACACGTAGAGAAGGACTGCTTGAAAAGCTTCAGACAGAGGGGTGTAGTAGAAGTTTAGAGTTGTTGTTTGGCAGGTAGACATGACAGAGCCGTTTGGAATATCACACCCCCTCTGTAGGAAAGTGTTTGAAGATTGGGGCCTTTGGTATCCAACCTGAGGAGAAGGGCTTCAGCATGAAAGGGATTTCTGAACCTACTTTATTTACTACTTTAAACTGTAGGACGTGCAATAAGGTTAACAGGATAAGAGATTTTGATTTCAATCCTGGACCTCAAGAAGTTATCAGTTTCATCACCTCGTGTCCCAGGTATAAACAGGTCTTTATGGCTCAAATGAAAACCAGTAGGGCCCTGAGGAGGAGCAAGTTCACAGGGGCAGGAAGAGTGCACATTCTTGGAATTCTAAAACAAAAACAGCGATGTGGACACAAATGGAGGATTGTCCTTCAATGCCAATATTGGTCCCATAGGAGTCATATAGCTGGTGTCAGTCTGATCCCAGTCAGGAGTCCTTCTCAGGAGTCCCTGATCCCACGTCAACAGACAATTTGTTTAGTAAAATCTTTTCCGGCTGTTAATAATTTACAACACTGCCCCTGCTCACATGTGGAAGATCCCAATCAGACACAGTTAGAAGGCCAATTATCACAATTAAGCAGCTCGCCATTATGCTGTGTTGATCCTGACATATACAATTAGGACTCCTTGCACAAACCCACTGGCCCCTCATGTCAGGGCTTCATCTTGTGTCCAGATTGTCTGTGTAGCTGTAGTACAGTTAAGACAGCTGATATTAAAGCGACACCACTAGGCCCATATTTTTAAAGTGTTTTTTTCTCAGCTTAATGGGGGTGTCTACACATTGCACGTCATCTGCCAATATTTACATTCTATACAACTACATTAAAACTCCGCCTTCACATGTCCACCTCTCAATAGATGCACATCAGACAGAACCATTGGGGAGGGTGGCATAGAAACATCTATCTTGTCAACGCACTTTTCTGTCAACACAGAAGCAGTTAGTGGTATTCACTTCTTGTCACTATTTCTCTGGCTTTGGCACAGAAAGATGACTTCTAAAAAAAAAAAAAAAAGAAGAAGAAGATGACGTCTCCATGGTTAATGCCTCCTACAAAGCCCTGATTGGTTTTCCAACTGGCCAAACATCCATCAATGAGCAAAACACCAGACCTATTTCAATGGCTGGAAAAATCGGAGATGAGAGCAGTCACTCAGGGGTCTGGAACCGAGTTATGTCTTTAGCAAAATAAATTAAAAGTGAACTTTTACAATTTTTAACCTTTAGTCTACACACAGAGGTTTTCTACAAAGAATCAAAGTCCACACAACGATCCGAGCTGCCTCGTCGCCTGTGCCTCTTTATTGAAACGTCGATCAAGTGTATTAGCACCTCCATATGAACTCAGATCATTGACTGTTTCCCAGATTCCTCACATACTGCCCCAGTAAGAGGATCTTATCGGACGAAGGGCTCAAGCACGAGTACTTCCGCGAGACGCCGTTGCCCATTGACCCATCCATGTTTCCCACCTGGCCGGCCAAGAGCGAGCAGCAGAGGGTGAAGAGAGGCACCAGTCCTCGTCCACCCGAGGGAGGCCTGGGCTACAGTCAGCTGGTAAGGACATTAGGCTCCACTTTCTCCATTACATACAGCTACCAGGCTTTCTGAACGCTGTCTGTGTTAAATAGATTACAGACCTACAGGCTTCTGCTTTGTGTCCGGGCATTTCCTCCTTGTGTTTTCCATGATGAGCACCCTTTAGTCCCTAATGTTTTCAGCAGTGGTCCACCCACCCAGAAGCTTGAGGCTGATACTGATATTTTTCAATGAAACTTTGTGTTGATATTTGCTCTTGCCAACAAATCAGACCATTTCATGCCAATGATATTGGTTGTTTATCCCAGTTTTATTCTTGTCAAGGCAGAAACAGAAACAGACCATGGGTCGTTAAAACCCCACTGAAACCCAGGAAAATAATATATAAAATAATAATGACTGTAATAATGTCCATGCATACTTGTGTGGAATACAATCAAAGTGTCTCATTAGAATCCGTTCAGGTTACGGTTTTCCAAAAGTAACCAGTGTAGCATTGATCAGTTTTGTAATAAATATGTAAGAAATGAAACAGCATGATATCAGAAGATTGATGAGACCGACTCCGGTCATTAACCACGAGTTAACTTTGTTTTCCAGGGCGATGACGACCTGAAAGACACAGGCTTCCACCTGACAACCAGCAATCAGGGAGCGTCTGCAGTCGGTCCAGGATTCAGCCTCAAATTCTGAGCCCAAAACGGCAGGACATCTGGCGGCCTAACTGAGAACGAGGGAGCAAAGAGTTCCGGGATCTTCTGGGTTCTTTTGGAACTGGACAGTGTTCACTGGTTTACAACTGTAATCCAGATCAATATCTGATCAATTACAACTGTTACCAAATAGTCAGGACTGTCTCACAGCAAGACTGGTGGCTCAAACATGTTGAATTTCCAGATTTTTCCGTCGACTTTTGGGCTTCTTCTCTGTGTTTTCAAAGCCATCTCACCATTGCAAACGTGTCCATTTGAGCTCTTAAAAGGGGAGACACAACTATACATCTGTTAGAAGTTTAGCTCTCATGTTTAACTTTTGTTTTATTTTCCCTGTATACTTCATGAGAGAGGACCAGATTTTATAAATGGTAGGTATTTCCTGGCTGCTTGAGCTACTGTATAATGATGCAGCACTGGCTGTGTTTTCCATCCAGCATTATGCTAGAAATGTACTTGGGACTGTCAGGTCACTTGATGACAGGGGGACAATGTTTTTGCTAGAAATAAAGTTTGAAACTTTTTTTTGTCTGCCGTTTTCCCTATATTTATAAACTCTGTCCAAGCTATGCAAACACAACTGCACACTGCCAGAGGAGAAAAAAAAAATGAAGGGGAGTCTAGCCTAAAAAAAAAAAGAAATCCTGCCTTGAACCAAACTTGGTAGTCGCTGTCCAAAAGTGATGTCATTCTTTGCACTGCACACTTTGTCTCAGTACTTTGTTCTTTCAGGGGAAAAGAGGCCCAGACTTCGCTCTGCCTTTGTTTTTAAATGGCTCTGCGACTTCAGAATTAAACCAATAATTTGTTTGATTTTGAGCCGAAGAAAAATAAACAGTACAGTTTCATTCCCTGCAAGACCACTTGCTGCTTTCACTGGAACAGGCGCCGAAAAATCTGCACGTCTCGCGACGTCTAGAGCCAGCACTAAATGGAAATGTTCATTAATCAGTTTTATCTATCCCCTGCCCCCACCGGAGCCCTTCTGCAGATTATTACACCTGATGTGTTGAATAAGCTTGGAAGGAGAGCTGCTAGTGGAACTGACTGCTCAGTCTCTGGAGGCAGACTGCTGGCTTCACTGTGAGGCTAGTAAAGTAAGCTAGACGTCTGAGGTGTTCCATATGCGGTTTAAGGTCCAAATAGTTCCAAAGGCTGTAGACAACACTGCTTATTCTGGCTTTAGTATCTTAGTTTGGGCAGTGCGTAAATTATTCAAATGGCAATGCGTCTAAGCAAGGGCTTCTGTAACTTTTTGAGGCCCCTAAAAAGAAACATATTGGATATTTTTTGGATGACACTTTTTCCCCAGGGACCTCTATAGTGGAAGATTTTATGCTCACTGGAGATGCTCCTTTACATTCTCCAACTAACTAATAAACCACAGCGACGTCTAATTAGTTCCAATTTTGCTGCAGACACCCCAAGAACCCCCCCCCCCACCCCCCCGTGTGGCCTTGGACCCCATTACTGCCTTAGCATCAAGAGCTTTGTGGCAATCCAGGCTTGATGAGTTCAGAGTAGACGTTATTGTCCCGAACAGCTGACGAGAACTGCGAGGATCTTTCATCACCAAATAAAATGCAAACCGCAACATCTGTCATGAACAGCTTTTCACAGTCAGGTAGTAGTTTCACTGAAATTCTACTTGTCGTGGAACATTTATTATTTGCACATATTAAAAAAACGCATTTACACAATGACAACCGACGATAGTAGGTGGAAGATACAGGAAAGACAGTTTAAAAAAAAAACAACTAAAACCCAGAAATATGTGCCCTAGTGAATGAGGTCTCCTTGTGACCGTGTGTGTGTGTGTGTGTGTGTGTGTGAGTGTGTGTGAATGCGTCCTGTTCAGTGTGCAGAGGAGCTGGCGTGGCACTTCAGAAGCGCACGCGTACTCGCCACGAGTAGTTTGTGAGAACTTTGTCTTTTTTCTTCACAATGCAGGTGTATGTGCCTTCGTTGATGGCGTTGGCCACTATAGTAATGTGGTCATCTTTCAAGGAGATGTAGTTGGGGTGAGAGAACTCCAGCAGCTCCCCGTCCTTGTACCAGCTGAAACCGGAGTCAGACTGTTAGACAGCGCTCAGGGAAGTCATGCTGTGTTATTGCTGCAGATAGGTGGGACTGACTACGGACCCGAGAGAGATACTCACTATACTTTGCCTTTCTTCGATGCTATTTTCTTCCCGCAGCGAAAAGTGAGCTTCTTGCCCTCGACGACCAGCTTGTGTTTGGTCCTCGGGGGTGTCGGGGTGGGAGCCACCGTGGGGAAAGGGAATTCTGAAGAGGGGATTGAGGGGAAATGCTGATGCTCCAAATTAAGAAATGCAAAGCTCAGAGCCTTACAATGATCCCCAACATATAAGAATCATCTGAGGGCAATGTGCTAGAAAGAAAAGATAACTCAGTGTATTTCATGGAGAGCGGCGATATCGCGTCCTCAACCTTACCTCGCCAAAACTCTGATTAACCATCAAAATCTCCGATACGAACCTTATCACGTCAGACACTTAATACGCTTTTCACAACCCCTGACCTGCCGGCGCCGCGGCTGTCTTATCAATATAATCTCTCCCATCTGGTTCCTGACAAACACAACAGGCCGCCTTGTGATCAAACTCAAAGTCTGCTTAAAAAACAGTCGCTCTCGTTAATGCCGCAAAAATCCAAATTGACCTTCTGTGTCTAACCCTCAAGCCACAGTCTGAAATTCCAGCGGTTTGGAGTCACTCAGGAATTTTCCACAGCCGTACAACGTCTCCCAATCAGCAATGAGGAACAGATTACTGCGAGCCAGAAATCGTATCCTCTTGCCTCTCTCCACACTGTCCCTTGTTGCTGACAAAAATCTCAGAAAGCCACAACAATCTATGGGCTGTGATGGTTAAGAGGAGCCATTTCCTGAACATTGTGCAACATCAGACCTCAGCACCAGCGCGTCCCACAATAAACCTAAAGAGGCTTAGGCTGTCAGATGGCTGGTGTGTTATCAATAACTGTGGAGTGTGGAGACAGCAATCCAAAGGTACCTGCTCTGCTCTGTCCAGTGCTCTGGGCTAAACACACACTGCCTTCCTGGGGACGCTGGTATTCTCCAGAGCCAAACACAAACTCCTCAAGTGGCAAGTGTAATCTCCCTTTCGAATCAGATTCTTGAAAACCACATCACAGCTCTGCATGGCTGGACCTGTTGGCTCCCGTTGCTCCATTGGCAAACGGTTCACAGCAGTTCCTCGCGCTGCTCAATTGAGAGAAAAAGGTTGTGTTTTTTTTTTCTTCTTTCCCTGGACTGCTGCTGCTGCGTCTTACCGTAACAGAAATCACAGCTGGAGGGGCAGTGCTTCTGCATCAGCTTGCGCTTGCTGTCGCAATATCCTTTCCGAGCCCAGGCCGGACAGATAAATAACCGGTCCAAGCATCCTGGAGGAGAGGGGGAGATGGAGTGAGTAGGAGGACGATCAGACAGCAGCTCTCAGTCAGCGGCAAAAGAATTTGGATCCCCGACCTGCTTTTTGTTCCAGTGTAAATGACTCACCATAATACACGCTAATGATGACTCATGAGTAGTTTATACAATATTCATTAATGCCACGTTGGCTTTCGGTGTCAGTAAAGACAAACACTGTGGTCTTCACTCTGGTTGATTGTGACCAAAAATGGGTCGTGGGTTTTGTACTGCTGGTTCTTCACGAGTGTATCTAGATGTAATTCTTCTCATGCCGGGATCAGACTGCACAATATTTTAGCCTTTGCAGATGGTCACTGCATTATCACTTTCAATTCTTGAATTCTTGCCCTGTCTTGGCAGACTACGCGTTGGACCCCGTCCAATCATAGCTTGCCGACTTTCTAGGCATGGGCAGGTGATCGGGAAGGCGGTGCCAGGATCCAACTTCACAGTTCCACCTGACAGCACCAGCATCATTACCCCCCCTTTGGCTTTGGCTTGTTTAATGTGTAAAGCCAACATCCTGGAATTTGTTGCAGAAGTTGTCAAACTGGGTGAAAAAAAGGCGAGAGAATTCAGGCGCTGGTCTTTTGGTCAGGGTGTCATGAGGCCTCTCAGATGCTGCGTCAGTTGCCTTCCACAGTTTTCCTCCTGACACCCCACGTCTGTCAGATCAGGCCATCAGGTCTAATCACGTAGTCTGATCCCGGCATGAGAACTGGATTTGCTGTTTAGATCTTGAGGACATATTTCATTCATTCAAGAGGCTTCAGTGGGTCACCTTTTGGCTGAATGTGAAATGTCTTCAAGGCCGTATAAGTCAATTTGCTTCTGACCTACTACTTCTTGATTTCCTGTGTCCTGGATGACTGACACTGTCGTCAGCTGTATTTACAATTGTCAAAGCCCAAAAGAAGAACCTTTCCATTCGCATCCGGTTGAAAAGTAAGAAACATAAAGATTGTGAACATACCGTAGAGACGGTGCAAACCCCACACCTCATCCTGTGTGATTAGCTTGCGCCCTGTCAGAGTTGCATTCAGGTGCATTATAGCTTTAGGGTCCATGGAGTGCATGAGTCCCAGGACGTGGCCAATTTCATGAGTTGCCACATGGACAAGATCGGTCAGCCAAACACCTGCAACGTAGATACTGTTGATTATTTTCTCTTTCGGTTGCCGTGCACACCCAACGGGTCGCTGCATCCATCACCTTATGGGTTGAATATTAGCAGTTTCAACAAACATGATAAAGACACATGCCTTTCTTCCAGCTAAAGCGCATGTTTCCCAGAATCCAGTATTCGTGGTCATCGAAGTGGATTTCGCCAGTGGGCGGGAAGAACGCATGAGCCAATTCTCCTGTGATGCCGTCGAAACAATGGTGCAAGTAGGACTGCAGACAGTCTGTGTGGTTGACAGGGTAGAAGCCTGCCAAGACAGAGAGAGAGAGAGACACATACCTCAGAGCCGAGGAGGGAAACCCTCACTCAATTCTTTCTGCTCTATGTAGACTACAGCAGGGGAGATGATGAATAACAAAAGACAGAGCTTTTTCTTCAGCCTTCTCCTCGCAGGATGACAACCATTCCTCTCACTGTCACTGAAAATTTATGCAGGACCCTGGAGTTTGCACCCAATGGGACAGATAAAGCATAATTTAGACTCCTTCACCATGGGCTGACATGTATGGAAGTTGTTAAGCATTTTTCTTTTTTTTTCATTTAGAATTATGAATCATGCCGAATATAAGCTTGGTAATATAGTTGCGGTAGTGTGATTTAATGAGTTTGGAGGCGAAGACATTTCTGCGGTGACAGCGCGGAGAGAAAAACGGTAACGACGAAGCAGAAGTCTGGAGCTCGGATGCCAAGGAACATCTGCTGGGGATTGATACAGCCACATGCAGAGTACCCACCGATCTTGATGTCTGCTTCTTGGTCAGCTGGCACCTCTCTGAAGCTGAACGGCGCGACGTCGCTCCACATGCCAAAAGCCCTGGCGATGCCTCGGCGCGTGTCGCTGGCGTTTATCAAGTTTGTAGGGTACGAGAGCAACCTGCTCAGAAACAACAGCATTATGTAGTTAAATCTGGTCTCTACACACATTCCTCTGCAACAGGGGAATCTGCCAAAACACAATGGCTACTGTTCAGACAGACCAGAATTCCCACAAGCACTGCAAGTACAGCTCCATTACTGGGACCTGATATTCTCTTATATTTCTAGGGTTAGACTGATATGGCTACTTTTAATAAGTAACTGTCAATATGAAAGAGATGAGGATGTCATTTTACTAATGAAGGAACAACTCATTATTTACTTTCTCTGTCCACTAAAGTTTGTTGGATCCCCAAAACCCGGTGATTCTTGTAAGGTACTTTATGGGGTCATCAGAAGGAATAGAGGGAAGGAAGGAAGGAAGGAAGGAAGGAAGGAAGGAAGGAAGGAAGGAAGGAAGGAAGGAAGGAAGAAGGAAAGCATCAGTTACTTAGGTACAATCCAAGTGTGTTGTAGCCAAGCTAGAGTTCTGTAAGGCGATCACTGTCAGACTTTTGTTGGTCCTACAACCTTCAATGGACGTCTTGACTGACGTGAGGTGAGAAGATGTAAACAAGCTAACCCACGACCGACGACAGTCTGATTTCAAGACCTTTAAGTTTGCAGTACATTTCTGCTAAAGCCTACAGCCAATACCAACATCAGTCTAACTCTCTCTCTGTTCTTCATCTATTGTGGATTTATTTCCCCTTTTCCCGCAACTGAGATTTGCTGTTGTGTTGACTAGAGGAAGAATTGCCAAAGAATACTTGTATGTGAGCTTGAACTTGTCCCATTTGAGCTTCTCCGGGGTGAGGGTGTAGCGCTTGTTCCTGGAGAGGTGAAGCATTTGTGACCGGGCCTCTTTGCGGATCCCGATGAGCAACGCAGTGGTGTAAGCTTCTTCCTTGGACAAAGAAAAACCTTTAATTAATCACCTCGCACTGCAGTTAGGGAGTGAACCGTGAGGCGTCTGAGGCTATTATTGGGTTCTAATCTAAAGAATTCAATGAGATCAATTTTGTTAGATCAATGCATATTACAAGAGCCGCAAAGGGTTTGACTTTTGAAGCTGTGGGCATTAATTAAGCTCCATTTGTTGTCTTGACAGTTACAACATGCGCTCAGTTGCTGCTATTTCAGTGCCTTGCATCTAAACGTTACGTATCAGATTTTTTCATGCAATGGCATTCCATCTAATGGAAGCAGGAAGTGGTCAGCGGTAAAAGTGCTCTCCAAAGATACAGTGTGATCCTTTTCACAGATAAGTTGTGTCTGATGGGCGGCATCGACTCCAAATATTCACACCTGGATTCTACGCTGTTTTTATAGCTTTGAAAGGCCGTCTATGGGTGCTTTGCATTTTAGTGCTTTCATAAATATCCTGTGACTGAAGATGTGGTTTGCCTTGGCTGCGATACTCCATAATAGTGATCGCACTAGTTGATAAAATCTCTAACCTTTTTATGGATTTGGGTTTAAGCCGTGATTCTGACCGGCTCAGCGGAGCCCATTCTGTGCTTGAGAGGGCTTCCTTCCTCCCTCGCTGATAGATTTAAGGAGGATTTAAGGAGAAATACATTAAAACTGAAAAACTGATGAAGCCACATACCACTGCCCATGTATCCTGACTCTTGATTTCTTAAACTATGTGCTTGTAGACTGACAAGAGCATATCCTGTACATCAGGTGTAAAATGTGAGCAGACTGATTAGACGAAGAAAAGTCATTCTTAAATATTCAATATAATATATAATTGAGGCATTTTAATATTAAACTCAACTGAACCTTTGACCACCCTGGGTCCAAATATTAATCATGTCCTCTCAGTCATTGGCCATTGTTCTACTTTCTGCCCAGAAATAAAACATATTTCATTCAAACCAAAGTTCTTGTCAGATTGTCTAACAGCGTCGTCCTTTCGTAATCTCAGAACAGACACTCACAAACAATCACGGACACTTCAGGCAGCAATTGGCCGGGTCTGTGTGGAGGTGTGAAAGTAGGTAAACCTTGAACTTCGTGTTACTTATTTTTGTGTGTGTGTGTGTGTGTGTGTGCACAATCGAGTGCAACACCATGAACACCTCTGGGAGAGACTGTCTGAACGTGCGTGCCGTTGTCCATTTGTACAGTTCATTGTGTTGAGACCTCAAAGACTCGCAGAGGACACAGAGTTCACGGAGAGGGACTCGGGGGAAGCAGTAGAGTGCAGCCAAGAGGAGGCTATGGGTTTCAGTCTGCTTCAACAAGTGCCCGTCAGATCATCCAACAGCATCTGAAACTTCCTCCAGCTTTTTCGAACAGCCGAATTTCCCAGGGGCCGCATCCGACAGTTTTCGTAGCTTCCCGAAAACAGAAAAATCAGACAAGCCTGCAGTTCACCTTGCTATCACACCTCCACACACCTGGCTGTGGGTCGGCAGGGTTTGAACTTCTGTCTCGAGCTTTCCTTTTTTCACCTTTCACACAACTACTGCCATCACTGAACAACTGAGCACAACACCCTAAATTCCCTCAAGGAGAGACTGACTGGAAGTGTGCGCTGTTATCCCCACTTGTACGATACATGGCGCCTCACCCTGACCCCACCCTCACCATGATGGCAGGCTTTTTACCCCGATGTATGATGTATGCAATCATACCATACTATGATTAATACACTAGGATGAAAATCATTGCAGTGGTCCCGACCTGGGGGTCGAGACCCCCGACAAGTGGTCGCAAGATGATTAACCGGAGAGGAGGGCGAGAAACAAAAAATAAAAAGTATAAAAAATTATACTTTAATTCGCTGATTTGCTTTTTCTTCTGAATTTTTTTTTATCATTTCACTTTTTCAGAACACAAAAAACAACTGAAATATAGCACTCGCAAGGAAAATCTTCAAGTCTTGCTTGAACTGGTCGCAACCAGCAGACCCATGCAACGTATGCATTTTCTTACTGAAGCTGGAGAGCAAATATCAAAGCCACTCCCTTGACTTTGTATTCTACACCCTATCCTCTGGATCCTGTTCCTGCTTCGCCCCGTCAAGACAAATATATCCAGAACTTCCTTCATTTCCTTACCAAAATAGTAAAACGGGCAGGCAGTCTGGCAGACTGTCCACTCTGCTGTTGAACTTGATGACGTCTCTTGCTCTGATGTTAAATAGACTGTTTCTGTGTTGCATTATGTGCACTGGTCATTGTTTTATAGAACAGTTACTTTCCTGACCTCAGCTAACACACGGGAGTCTTTCAGTTCAGTGATTTACGAGGTGTTTAATGTAGTAAGGCCAGAACAGTCCTCTCTGTGTCGTGTCTTGTTATATAAATCTAATCTCACACTTTGGCATAAATAAAGATGACCCATAAACCATGAGGGGCGAAACAAGCGCACTAGACTAAACCTTGAAGCCAGTGGTGAGCGCTGACTCGGAGGACAAATCCCAGAGGATCCTGGGGGGAGTCTTTAAGGCAGAGTTTAACCTCAGTCCTAGAAACTGTTAAAACAGGGATTAAAACACGGATTTCATCCTTTTCTGTATATAATTTGAAACACAAACCTTTAATTGAACTTTTACTCAGTGTGCACTGAACATGCAGCAGGTTGTAGGTATCCAAAGTAGTCGACATTGATAGGAAATTGTGTTAATTAATATTATATAGTAATAATAAATTACTTTTTGTGTGTTTTAGCATATTCTGATACAGTTTTGAAGCATGCAAATAGTGCGTTATTCTCATTAAATGCTCTTTGACTGCATTTTGACCGAACTTTATTCACTGTGTCTTTTACTCATGCTGTAATGTATTCTGGTGGCCTACAAGAAGTTTATCTATGGCAGTTATATAATCCTCCACAGCAGTCTTCTTGATTGACATAATGAGAGTGTGTGGCAAAGGAAATGACATATAGTTATCCCTCAGGCTCTGTATCACAGTAGGTGGGTGGCAGTGATAGATGTCATGTGGAGGAACACATTTATCCAATTCACTGAAGATACTACGGTACAGGGCGCCATCCCATAGCCTAAACTAATTATGGGATTCCTCTAACTCCTCCACCTTAACTGAACATTAATTGAATCTGATGGGTATTGCCATGGGTAAGCTGCAACCATCTGATGGTGTCCACCTAATGATACGTTGTAAGAAATGATAGAAATTGCATGGACAGTGGCTCCCTATTAAATGTGTGAGGAAAGCTGGGACCTTCTGCATAATAACAGTGAAAGACAATGATGTGAATGACACTTGGGCTGACCTGTGATCTACTGAAGGCCACACTTCATTCAAAAAAAGTTATAATTTAATTTTACTGACTGTCAAATGCACACAGCTTATGCAACACATGATAAGGCAGGTAATTCATATTTATGTAGGCTACTGCGGTTAATTCAGGGTACAAAGGATCCACCAAGTGTCACTACATTTCAACACAACTAAACTTTCACATTTGGATTCCTGACTAGTACTGTATTAGTGGAGGACAGTGAATTGGAGCCATTCACTTATAAAAGTTATTTAGTTACAGTTTGAAATAAGTACTGCCTCGTGTAATACAACACTAAATATGCCGAACTGAAACGTGGATTTGAATGAAAAAATGACATTAAAAAGCCAAGCATTCCCTGTAACTTCACAGAATCTTAAAGGGCAAATGTTAAGTCACAGGATTTTGAATGGAGTTTGGTGTTATATATATATATATATTTTTTTTTTTCTCTAAACGATAAAGGAAACAACAACTTACTTACAGAGCTTAATAATTACAAACCAGACTAGCAGAACTGCAGAGGCAGCTCTTGCATGTCATGAGGTGATCACAGCATACCTCTAACCTCCAGGAGGGAAACGCCGCGGTTTGCTGCATCCCTGCGAACAGAAGACTGAGCAGCGCAGCAGCCAGCAGAGGAGCGAAGCCCCGGCTGCCTCTGCGTAAACTGCTGGGAGTCTGACAGCACATCATGGCTGCGATATCACACCTCCAGAAAACAAACAAAAACAAAAAAAACAAACGAATAATCCCTCAGCGAAGACCACACAGGTTTACCATCTATGCCCGCGAACACTACTTCTTTGCCATTTGCTGCTTGGGTCGGCTCTGGAGCAGTGTGCGGCAGCGCAGTCCAGCCTGCGGACCGGGTAGTGAAAGCACTGCTGACTGCAACAGCTCTCCCTCGGCTCTCTTCCGCACGGTGCGCCTGCCAGAGGGCTGGTTTCATATTACTGTAGATGGGGCAGGGGGTCAGTGTCGAGACAATCTAATGAAAACCAAACGCGCTCTGTCCATCAAACCACTTGTTGCAACCACTAGAGCTCAGTTAGAGCAGAATCAGATGGCTTATTTTGAACATGATTTTTTTTTCTGAGGTTTATGTAATGCTTGCTGGGAGAAAAAAAAAGGCAGTTTAGTCTGCTCCTTATCCCACCGTGGCATGCACAGACACTTTCCAGGCAGGGGAGAAAACAAAACAATTAGCATTGCCCTGGACTGTTTCAAAACTGGCAAGTTGTGTGTCCTCTTTGTGTGTCTTGCAAGCATTTCTGTTCAGTGAGCCACAGTGAGGATAGGGATTGCTTGCGCTGGCATGGCAAAGTTGATTTAGTTTGCAGCACTGCCAGTTGTAGAAGGGACTCTACAGGGGCTGCATGGGTGGGTGATGGTCTCGGTGAACTTTTCTAGCACCCAAGACACCTAACCCCTTGTGCACACCACAAGGCACTATGTTAAGTGTACGTGGGCCACAACTGGAATGTGGACCATACTGATGGTTGGGTGAAAAATGTGCTATGTGTGATTTTGGGCCTTAAGCCATAGAATGATAACTCATGTGCTATTTACTGCAAAATCCTTTAAACTGCAAAAATTGTGTTACATTTCTGGGAAGAACAAGTCAAACAAGGACCACTGACTGATTATTGTTCGGGCCCAGGGTGGTCAAAGGAAGGTTCAGTTTAGGGACTCCAAGGTGTGTTCCATGAGTTTAATTTCAGTAACATGCCCCCAGTTAACTAGCATCCCATCCCACAGTCAGGTCCCTGAAACAAAAACAGCAATCTGTTTCCCTACAACATGACCCTGACATTAACACATTTCAGTGTATTCAACTACTGTCAGCAAGAGCAATCTGCTTTTGCTTCAACTCTGTAAACACAGCATCGTTAACTCGTGGTTTTAAAAAAAGACATGTGCTTCTGTGATCACATGAAATGTTTTGTTCAGCAAAGAAATTGTGAATCAGTAGCCCAGCTAATACCGTGACAGAGAAGCGATATATTAGGCTTGCTATTATTAATGGTTTCTTTCCTGTATGCTTACTAATAATAATGGGCTGTATCCAAAATACTGTATTGCTACTTAAACAAAGAAGTAAAAAAAAAAAAATTGAACTGCACTGTACCTGCATGCAGGAATGTTGCAGCTGCACCTCCACCTGCTCATCAGCATCTTCTGCCAGTTTCCATTTGCTGAAAGAAAGAAAGAAGCTGCAGCAGCTCCACTTTTCATCCCACTTAAAGCCCAGCTATGGCCCATTCTGTATCAGCTACTCTGAATAACTTTATGCTCTATGGTAGTAGCAACATGGCTGTGTTATGACGTCCATTTGTTTTTCACATGCTCAGCATTTCATTTTTTATTTCCCCTCTCTTCACAGAGTGGAAAATAGCCCTTTATGGACCTACTTAACTATGATCATAGTATGATCTATGGAGACTAAAAAATTTTTTTCATTGTCCAAATTCATTGAAAGGTAGAGGTCAGAAGAGGACAGAATTAATTATTGATAAAATAATTTATTTCAATGCCGATTACAACAAGCCCTTGTTCTACCAGCCATCTAATTAATTTAGGTTTAGTATTTAATGCCGTATTTGTATTCTTTTTTTTATTGTACCAAATTGTTTGTTGTGTTGTGTTGTGTGTTTGAATAAAAGACTAGTCGGAACCATTGTACGAGCTACGGTTTCTTCGACCTCTGTCCGCTGTTGCACTTCTGGCGGAGGAAATGGCGCCCGTCAAGTGCAGCGGGGTTTACAGCAGCCAACCAGTCGAGCACCCTCGAAGTTGACACGTTAACTGTCTGACTTCCTCTCGCCGCGCCGGGCTCAGTGTGCACAGAAATATGTTTTTAAGAGGAGAGAAGCCCAGTTGGTGTCGGGTGGTGAAGACGTAACAGGTGAGAGCTGCTGTCAGACATTTTCCTCCTCTCTGTCCCCGTGCAGAGAACCTTAGCTCGGTGGCTAGCCAGTTAGCTTTAATCCCATAATCTCGGTAGTTAGCCTGTGGCTGTTTGCCCCTGCCCGGGTGCGGTGCCCTTCTGTAGGTGGCAAGTGTGTTCTCCCGACAGTAGTCTCACCAGCATTTGAGTGTGGGTGGTATTTAACGAAATGCCACGTGTATTGGCAATTGGCCACTGTTTCTTCAGCTTCGTAACCACCCACTTTAACATTAACCGTTACCTTGAAGTCGAAGCGGCTTCTTCTTTCATTGCTAGCGGCTATACTTGACTGTCCCCCCCTCTGACCCGTGGGCCTGTCGTGATCTCTTTATTAACAGATCTGCTGCAGCAAAAATATTAACACTCGTACTCCTATAAAGTAAGCGTACTGGACATGTCGGACTTTTAACAAGGGGTCTGCAAGTCCTGGAAAAGTCTTAAATTGTCTGGTTATGTAAAAAAAAATAAAAAGAATCAAGTAAGATATTCTATAATCTCTGATCTGTGTATTTCTGTAAGAAAGTGGTTTAACTGCCAAAATGTGGAATAGGAGTTAGGTGTGGCATTTTTTTCAATGAGAGCTGGGTATCTTTGAAAATGTAATAGATAGATGCTGCTATGATACCCAAGTGTCTGTAGCAATGCCAAAACAGTACTTTCTCCGCTCCCTTTAGTGTAGGAAATATAAATGTGATGTGACCCTTTTTTTATTTATTTTTTTTATTTAACAAAATATGCCAAACTCCTGCAATGCATGTGTGTTGATGAAAGTATGATACCTATACAACGCAACAGGGACAGTGACTGAAGGGGTTCGCTCCTCAGCCCTGGTACAGTATGTGTCACCGTCAACTGTCTTGTAATTTTGCTGATGTGTTTTTACTGCTGCAGGAACACCAGACATCTGGGAACATTGCTGGCACTGTAGAGCCCTTCGCAGAGGAATGGCCAAAGAGCAGAAACAAAGCAGGGCAGAAACATTTGTGTTGGCTGGATCGAATGGTCACAATGGCCAACAATGGCAGACTGGATTGAATAACTTGGTCAGTCACTCTCCAGGCACTAACCACATGTCGAGGATGGCCCGCGTCGCTTCAGATGTGAGGCATAAGTGTGCGGCCTATGTGCTAGCGCTGAGGCCGTGGAGCTTCAGTGCCTCGCTCACACCGGTGGCCCTTGGCAGCGCCTTGGCGTACAAACTGGAGGGCTCCGTGGACTTGGTCATCCTGATGGTGTGCGCGGTGGCCGTCCTTGTAGTCCACGGGGCGGGCAACCTTGTAAACACCTACTATGACTTCTCCAAAGGGATTGACCACAAGAAGAGTGACGATAGGACTCTTGTGGATGAAATCCTGGCACCGCAGGATGTTGTTATGTTCGGAGCATTGTTGTATTCTTTGGGGTGCTTGTGTGCCACTCTGCTTTACTTCCTGTCTACACTTAGACTGGAGCACCTCGCCCTCATTTACTTCGGGGGACTCTCCAGCTCTTTTTTATACACTGGAGGTGAGTAAAATATTTACTTGATTCTCTTGGATTGCTGCCTCGCTGTTCATCTGCCACCTCAGGCACTGAAAGCATACGCCTCCACACACACACACACACACACACACACACACACACACACATATGTTAAGCTGCACATGTCAGTGGCTCCTGGTGCCAGCAAAAGGTTGCTGCACACATAACATTCATGTTTACCATTTATTACTTAAGGGCAATCTAGCCATGTGGTATCTAGCCTTGCAAATAGTTTGCATTGTATGTGTCAAGGTTTTGGGATATTCACCCATGAAACGTCCTCATCCACCCTAAAAAAGTGCAGGTGACTTTCCTTTTTGCTACTCAAAGCATTGAAAAGTTAAATGTCAAACTCTCGGTAGCCGTGTATCTTTGGTGGCAGATGTTTCACCCACAGATATCCAAAGACCTGCTCACATTAGACTGAAACCATCTGCATGGCTAGATAGTAACTTTACATTTGGCAGACTCTATTCCCGTTGTGTTTACTCGCCCGCTCTACCTACTGAGCTATAGTCACCTGTTTGTTGGGATTTGGGTGAACTGGCCCTTTAAGGCAGTCAGTGTATTTTTTTTTTAAACATGACACTGATGTGTTACATTTCTCCTTCTGAAAGTGTCGATTCATCACTCCCTATGGGTAGGCAGTGCACACCTTCCATCAGAATTTCATTTGGCAAAAGCTACCAACACTGGTAGCTCACATAAAAGGTCAGTTTACTTGCCATGTTAGTCCCACTCATCCTGGGAGAACAGTCAGAACACAGTAGAGGTGTCTTCTGTGGCTCTGGAGGAGCTTTGTCAAGTCTGATGATGTCAGCAGGGTTATCTCAGCTTGGGTTTTTGAGACTGCAAATATATAACAGAAACCCTGCGTTACAACCAGGCAGAATGAAAAGATGATATTTGTTGCATTATGGGAAGTGTAGGACCCAGTGTTTTCTGTTTGTTGGAATACTCCCTTAATTATTAGCACCCTCTCAATCAGAACCCTAAAGGTGTTGTTTTAATTGTTTTTATAAATGTTTTAATTCCTCGAAACACCACAATTGACTTCCAGAGAGTATGACTGAAACAGGTGCTGCACCTCTTGTACTGGAGCTGATGAAACCACTAATCAAAAGGTTAAACGTGGCATCTGTTTACTCTTTTCCCCAGGCATCGGCCTCAAGTACGTGGCCCTGGGAGACGTGGTAATCCTGATCACCTTCGGCCCGCTGGCAGTCATGTTTGCCCACGCGGTGCAGGTTGGCTACCTGTCAGTGCTGCCGCTGGTGTACGCCGTCCCGCTGGCCCTCAACACAGAAGCCATCCTCCACAGCAACAACACCAGAGACATGGACTCTGACAAGCAGGCGGGCATCGTCACCCTGGCCATCCTCGTAGGCCCCACACTGTCCTACGTCTTGTACAACCTCCTCCTTTTCGTCCCCTACGTGCTCTTCTGCATCCTTGCCACCCGTTACACCATCAGCATGGCGCTGCCTCTGCTCACGCTGCCCATGGCCTTCCCCCTGGAGAAGCAGTTCCGCAGCCGATGCTACGCCAAGATCCCCCAAAAGACAGCCAAGCTCAACCTCCTCATGGGACTTTTCTATGTGTTCGGGATCATTCTGGCACCTCCTGGCAGCTTGCCGTTATTGTGATTAGTTACCTTTGATATTTCAAATTTTGTTGTTTTAATACAGACTAGTTTATGTACCTCTTTGTATTTGTACGAAGCTATCTGAGGGCTTTCACTGGCTTTAATTTATTGTCTAATTTATATGTTGAGCAGAGATTTAGTTTAGGTCCTCCTCTGTGACACTGAAGGCATAATCAGATGTATTTTTATTCAGTATTGAGCCCGCTGTAATGTGTTGGTGAAAGTAAGAAATGTTTGTGTCATTTTATAGAGGTAGGCAACATTTTCATCATATAAAGATGGACAATAAACCTACAGTTGCCATATTTGTTGTTCTTCGAGACACAACACATAACTCTGATAAAACATCAATAAACCATTATTCTCAACATTGTACGGTACGTACTTTTAGGAGAACCAAATAGTATTTCATTGGATCTTAATAAAACTCACTGATGCTGATGTCCCATGTCTTTATTGTAGATCCAAGTCAAAGTTTCTTCCAGCCTAAACAAATATGATAATATAATACAACATGCAAGTAATCAAGTTGATAAATATTGGTTTCATGACAAATTAATGAACTGTTCAAATATGTTTTGATTTACACAGTAGAAAAAAAAGAATAATTTTCAAAATATGAAAAAAACATTGAGGTTTGCGTTGTAACAACGTACGTAACGAGATAAAGCAGCACCTTCATCTCCATTCAAAATGTGGCAGTTAAATGTTTGTCAGACGGGTTGAATGGACACTGAGTAAGTAAATAATGAAGCAGAGATGTAGACCCTAGTTTCACATCAAGCTGCAACCTGCAGATGTGAACAAACACACTTACAGACCACCATGTACTCCTTTTATACAGACATTTCCCTTGTGTTGGTAGAGGGGGGTACAAAGTTGGCACTGACCAGCAGCAGGCTACATACTTCCGACTGTTTCTACATGAAAAACGCAGTTTCAACACTGCATTTTTATTTCTTTTGTTTATGCTCAAAGTGACAACTTAGAATGGCACATCCTGGTCGCAGACACAATATATAACCTGCAAAGAGACAGGTATTAGACACCACAGGATTATTTCTTTGTTACACACGACCTGTGACTTTACACGTAACATGCCACCCCCCCTCTTTCCATGTCCTTTTTCAATCAGAGGAATACTTGTTTCATTTGATACAGACAACACTCAGTAATTGAATAGAGTTAGTATAGATGAAGTACCCCATAGCGTAAGAGGATCTAACATTTATATTTTAAAATCAAAGTTGCAGTCTGCTTTTACATTGTAAATTTACAAAAATAACCGGATTTGTGTAGCAGGGTATTTGTCAGCAGGGGGCGGTATTGGACAACCATTAAGCTCACATGCACAGAAGCCTTGACAGGCTCTGGGTAATTCCTGGGTAAATGCCGTGTTTGCCGGGTCAGAAATATTAGTTCATCTGGTAGGTCTCATTATATGTGTCTTTAAAAATCTTAATTTGAATTTATAATAAATGGATCAAAATTAATATATACAGTTGTATTAATTTGAATAGGCTATATATCCCAACTGTAGCATAACTTTTCATTAGGCCATTTTCATTTGTTCTTAACCTATTTGTTTTTATTGTCCTGTAACACACAGTATACAGTTGTTTATGTCATCTTGTGTTATCTCTCAGAAACTCCTTAAAACTTAAAAAAACACCCTCTGAAGAAAGTGATTTTGAAACAAAAGAGCAGAAAGCACAGAAGCCACTGTCATTAACAGACATTACAGTATGTATTTTGATGCAATATTTTTTTTTATTGATTTACATGCAATCTTTGAGGTGTGTCCCATTAATTGTCCTTTATTCATACGCACTGCTTTGGGGGAAACATGCCTTTTCACGTGAGTTACAGTGTGTTTGAATACATTTAGACTCAAACACGTTAATAGGGTTTCCACAAGAAGCTCACCCCAAGCTTCCTTTTAATAATTACCTGGCTTCTCACTGCATCGATGTGGGTTGTCAGTGGGTGCTCCGGTTTCCTCCCATAGCCCTGAGACATGTGGGGCGGATGAATTGGAAATTGCCACTCCCATGTTGTAAATATTGTATATAGTTAATTAAAATTCTAATAAACAAGTTCACATCAGCCTTTGTCTGCGTTTCAGAATATAGATATGCTACTAATATGTTGGTATTGTGACATTATATTGCAGCTATGGCTATCATGAAGTACAGACATTTGCAGACTCCACTTGGAGGTCATATCAACATGACGAGAAGTGAGAGAGAGTGGGACACATATCAGGCCTGAGGCAACTTTTTATAATTGCACTTGACTACATGTCACAGGTCATGTTTGTTTGATTTCAATTTATTTGAAACAATCTGCGTAGGTTGTTGCCACATTTGCACAGTGTGAAGTTAATTACAACTTGCACTGTACTATATTCCTATAATGCTACACAAATGATATCCTATTCCAGTCCAGTCCAGTCCAGTCTGGCATTGTTTTGGGGGTAGCATACAGTGGTTATTGTTGACAATGGTTATCTTTTAGTACTCCTTGCTGCAATATGTTATGCCACCTTTGCACTTAGGCCTCCGAGTATGCAGCAGAATGAGAAGGGAAATCAAATTGTACAGCCATTTACAAACGGCATCTGTAAATTGTAGTCGTTCGTTACTATTGTGTTGAATATTAAATTGTACTTTTCAGGAAGTGAGCGTTTAATATGTTTTACTAACATAACGTACGTAAGCACGTCTGCCTGAGGAGATGCTGTTTACCGCGGCTGGTTACTTGAAACCAAACCTCGTCGATTTCAGGATTTGTTGTGTTTATTACGAGGAGCACGTGAAGGCAGCATTAGTAGTGACGCAATGCATGGGCGTGTTGTCATGGCTGTGGCTCCGAAACCTTCTGATATAGTAAATACTTATTTGTCCTAAAACAAGCCATGTCAGCGTTGGTGGTGGACAGCGACATGGAATTATATTTTACCACAAAGTAAACATTCTTGACAAAGGCCCGGTAAGTAGCTACACCGTGAAATAAGTTGTTTTTTTTGTACCAATAAAGGATGGCCAAACATGAGTTAGCTAGCTAGCGTCAACGTTAGACGAGCTAGTATTACGCACAACCCCACCATCCTCTCTTATTATAAAGCCACGCAGAATTCATTTCACTATTTGGTCATATTAATGTTACCCTGATAGTCGTTATGTGTCATAGCATATTGCTGGCTAATGATACATTTGCATGCGATCCACCCAGCAACGCCTCACTTCTATAAAGACGAAACGTGTCCGGTTAATTTGCCTGTCAAAGATAACGTTATTCCTAAATCAAAATAGCGTCATGTTATGGTGGACGATAGGGAGCAGATTTATAGCTTATAGCTATTAATTTCAGAAACTGACACTTGAGCTATAATAAGAAGTGCTGCTGGTTATACGTGTGCCGATTAAACCAATGGGTTTCGCCGAACAACTCGTTAAAAGGCTGTCCATTTATATCGTATAAGTGCCCTTCACAGCAACCAAAGTAATTGAATTGATGAACGACTCCTATGAACGACGTTTGTTGTGATGTCGTCTACGTCAGGGAACGGGCAAGTATCAGGGCTTTCACTTGACTAGCAAGTAAGCTAACTTCGGCTAGCTGACTAGCGGGGTGTCACGGTTGTTTTTACTCTGCCTGTCAGCGTCGGCCAAGTTGTCAGTCTGTAAGTTACTTCACGTTGTGTTGGATGGTGTCAGTCGGCGTCACCTGACTTCTCACAAATCACGCCAGTATGGGAGCAAATGACACCCATTTCATCAGTGGTAGGAGCGCTGTAAAACACTTGCCCGCAGTTGTTCCCTGCTGACTGACACGTGTTGGGATCTCTGACGTTATGCTAACCCTTTACACCTGTCGTCTTTCTGGTCATTTTGTAGTGATGAGGCAGCTGCCGCACACTCGAGCTGCAGCTGGACATAGTCAGGATTGCTCCCAGCCACACCCACTTGGGAGCAAAAGTTTCAGTCAGCTGCTGTTTCTTTGTCTCGGTCTCCCTCCACGGCTCCACAAATCTAAATCACAGTAATCTAGCTAGGATGCCTGCTGGCTCATGTCACAGAAATGACTAGTGGTTCAGAGAAACCAGGGTGATCAGTTGATTGCAATTGAAAAGAAATGGGGAAAATATTGTGTGGAAATTCTCAAGGTAAGGCCTTTAAATACTTGGGATAACTCTTCCAGAGGGTTTACCACTGTTTTCATGTCTCTGTTGGTAATTTAAAGGCAGCCTGAGGAAAACTAGCCTTTAGTAGAAGGTGCCTGTTTTTGTCTGTTTTTTTTTTGTATTTTAGTGCTTAAGACTGAAAGGCAAATAACTTGTATAGGGCACATTTTCAGAGATATTCTGATTTTAATATAATTTATATGCACCACAACTATAGGTGCAGGTTAATAAGCTAGTTTGTGGATTATAGCAACCTTTTGTTTGAATGAGGAATGATGCGTTTCCACATCACTTTTCAAACACGCAGTGTGTTTATCAAGAAAGTAATCAGACTAAAATCTAAATGAAAAAAGGCATTCCTGGCTGACAGACTGGCATGATATTCAAATGTGCAGCTTGACAGTAGCTGTCATCACAGTATAGTAATAGTTTTCACAGTAACCAGTATGCTTAAAGGCCAAAACCACCTTTCACCTTATTTATTCAAGACCACAGTCTGATCTGGAGGGAACCTCAGTGGTGGTAAAGGGGTGGGGGGGGTTTGGTCAGATTAAACCAGCAACATCCCGGTCACAAGCTCGCCTCTCTAACCTTTAGGCCACCCCTGCTCTAGTCTTACTGACTGAGGTTGCAGAAAGCTAAATTTGTGACAAATAACCACAGGCTTTAAATGTGACCGTTTTGTCCTATTTAGTTTTCCAGTAGAATATAATTCCTCTTGGGGTGGAAAAGCCTCCGAAATAGTCTCAAGATTATCCACCTGAGGCACTTGTATGAAGCAAAATGAAAGATTTTAGAATCAGTCCAGATTAAAGTCTTCGTAGGCAAGTGCTGATATTGATTCAGTTAAGCAATATGTCGTCAGTGAAACATCCTCATGTCCATAATCTCTCTACTGGATGACACTGATGGGCCAGTATTCTGTTGTTAACTACCAGCGCAGCCAGATTTATACTGGAAGTACATTGATTTAAGTATGTGATTCTGTCAAAAACAGACATTCCCATCCTGTAATGTTGTCTATAGTCATTTACCCAATTTAATTTCCAGAAGAAGCACCATATCACGATATGTATCGATGTCACAATATAGAATAAAATGTATGCTGTGGCAGAAGGTTTTATCTATATTGCCCATCCCGAGGTTTGCATAATGGCCAAGTTGACTGCAATTAGTGTACTGTTTCTCTACCAGGATCTTCCGAGCTGGACTGAGGATTCAGACAGCAGTTTGTAAGAGGATAGGGTCCATAAAGAATGCTTACAGTTGAAGCAGCAGGTCCACGTTAGGAAGCATGCCTTTGTTCCTCTTCCTTTTGTTATTGTTTCCTTAAATTCTTTACACTGTCGGACAGATTAATGTTATATATAAGTGAGGTAAAGGGTGACATGACATCATGGTGATGGTCAGGTCTCCATTCACATTGCATAGATGATATTCATTATATTTATTTAGCTTCAGCCTGAGTGTTGAGTATTCCAGGGCAGACTACACAGGACAGGAATAGAGCTGAGTGTTTCCCCTGGATTTTTCAGTCCTGAACATGTTTGCGGCTCCCTACAAGGCTTGGTTACCGGCCAGAATGATTGGTTGATCAGACACACCTAGCAGCTATATCCCAGCATCTGAGCTTTGTGTTCTTCCCAGGCTGCAACAAGCCCATATTTAACAGTCCTCTCAGCCCAATGACTGCCATGTTCATGTGTGTATGTGTCACTGTCTATTGGAAGAAGAGCTGTCTGAATGAATGCTTCCTTTTTATATGATCCAGACCAACAAGTCTATTATATGGACATCAGCAGCAGCTTTGTTTACAAGATGGGAAAGTGGTGTAATAAACTACATTGTAAGCCTGTGTCTCAACCACTTCCTCAGCCCCCATTCATTCATTGGCTATTGATGTCCTGGCAATACCAGCTGTACATTTGTGTGTGTGTGTGTGTGTGTGTGTGTGTGCCGGCATCAACAGAATGCCTTTTTGGCAGTTTTTTGGAGCCATATTGTTGATGTCTCCCACAGCTGTGGTCACATTAAAAAGTATTGTTCAAGGCTAGGAGAAACATTGGGAAACACACTCCCATAATCTCCCTCTTCCCTTTTTTCTGTGTGAGGGGAAAAAAAGAGGAGACTCTAGGCTGGTATTGCTAGCTCACCAGCAGCGGTTGCACTACCAGTTTGTGAGTGAAAATGAGGATGATGGCAGGTGCCCATTCATCAAAATCTCCTCCAACCCCACCCCTTTTCTTTTCCCCGAGCCACCCCCCCCCCAAAAAAAAATTTATAACACCCAGACCCTCCCCCCGAAACCTATTGCCCCTCCCCCTCCCCTCTGTCCTCCGCTTGTCTGCTCATTGGCAGTAGAACGAATGGTGTCCCCACGGGCTGTGGAAGAGAGGGCTGTACATCCTTATGTGGAGCTTGATGCACATGTGTTTGTGCATATTGATCAGTAAACACAGTGTGTTGGCTTCACACGCGTGTTACTGGCGCTACTGGTGATGGAATATAGCATCAGAGGAGTCCTATGCGGAGCACAGCCCATTGGCCTGTTTTTATGCGAGAGCGAGGGAACATCGACCTGAATGCAGCGCTTGTCGCACAGCCGCTGTCCCTGGCCATCCTCCTCCCTCTCCTCTCCTCTCCTCCTCCGTGGTGGTAATCCTTGCTGACACAACGCACAAAGGACTAAATGCTGGTTACATCCTCCAACAGCAGGGCTCTCTCCTCTTCCTCCTCCAGCTCTGATCCTCTACAGCCAGGCTGTTCGCCTGTACAGCAGGACGCTGTTTCTATAAGACTGTATATCACATCTCTGGAATTCCGGCCTGGCTGCCCTCCTCCTCCGCCCCCTGTATCCCCTCCTCCTCATCCGCCGGTTCATTCAGGGAGCGCATAAGCACAGGGCTTCAGCCCTGAGGAGGCGTTTTTTTATCACCTTGGAAGCTGGTAGGACCAGTGGAAGCTTATTTTTTTCACCATCTGATGCGTTTATGTAGCAGGAGGTAGGAGCTGCTTCCTCTCCTTCCCTGTTTTTGTCGGTCTCTCTATTACTGCACATCACTATACCAACAGGTAAAGCAAACAGGACATGCTTTATTTATCAAGTGATGCAGTTGCAGTCTTGTCTAATTGGGTACTGCTAGCACGTCTCTGATGATGCTGTCCATATTCAAGATATAGCAGTATATATTCTTCTCGTCCGTTTGAATTGTATGAAAATAAATGAGATTTCAGAAATAAGATTAGCCATACAATGTCCTTCACCTTTAAATGAAAGATGACTGCTTCTGGTTTCGTCATATTTGCTGATTTCCCTGTTTACTTCCCAGAAAGGTAAAACGATAATGTGCATGCAGCCGGTATGCGTCCATGGCCATGCTACTACAATTGTGCCACATGTCACTGCAATCTGTAGTAAAGCCAGTAGACGTGCTAAGCAAGCAGGCAGGCAGACATCTGGCCGGCTTGGCTGCCGCTATCACTGTTTGTGTAACAGGCAAAACATTTTTGTCATGACCTGCAGACACTGCATCACAGTAATCTTACAAGTATGGTGATGTCAAAGTTGTGCATGTCGTTTTGGGTTTTAGTGTGATCACAGCATGTTTAATGCCCAGGTTAGATGTATTTGAGTTTATTAGAAGTGGCTATTACAACATTAGGCACTTGGTACTTAACTATATCTCATACAATGGTCACCGTGCTGTGAAACTCCGTATAAAAAAAACATTTTGATTATATAGTGTAGGTGTAGGATTCATTTAAGTAGGATCTTTGTGTTGCTGAGAATACTGTATTGACTTTCATCTTTCAAGCACTGAGTGAAATGATCCTATCTAGGTAAGATTGAATGATTTGTTTGTTTTTGGGTGAAATTAGTTCAAATTGGGGTTGAGAGCTTAATGCGCAAGTGGCGACGTGTGACTCAATATTGACTTTCGAGATGACGTTTGACTTGAGGTCTAAGCCCAGCAGTTTGGACTTACACTTGTGTGAATCTAGCCCATCATACAAGGGACTAGCCTTAGCAAACACAAGAAATGATCAAAGCCTCCTCACACTACTAATCATGTGACATGACAATGCCCCATTATTATACAAAGTAATGTATTTACCTGAAACACAGTCCTCTTGTAGGATCAGCATCTGCTCTTTTGTTATTATTTCTTTGCATTACTCAGCCAGTATGTTGTTTTTTTTGTTTTTTTTTAGATAAGGCATCAGGTTTGTCCAGTCCTTGTGCAACATCTGTCAGACCCCCCAAAAAAAATCAACCAAGCAGAGGAGAAAAGAACTGCATGTTCCAAAACAAAGAGCAAAGTTCACAGCAAACCAAATACTTAGTGTGTGCCAGAAAGGGTTCATTCCCCTGTTTGTACGATGCCTCATAGTGCTCAGGACTTCAGATGGTCCTGCTGGTTGACCTGGGATAATCGCAGTGCGAGGCTCGTGGTGTCACGGCACACTGGAATCATACAGCTGCCAACATGTTCAAAAGTGGGCTGAAGATCATGGGGAGTGAGTATGATAATTATCCACGATAATTTGATAAAGTGTAATCAAGCGTACAGTCGTACAAGTGTTCTTGGGGAACGTGATTAGCTGTGGTAGGATTTTTGTAAAAGGCTCCAGGGATGAAGTTTGCCGATAGGAACAATTATGCCGGCATCAAGCTGCCTTTTTAAATCTCTTGTTGAGGCCATTAAGCTTTGTAAAGATGCTTTTCGACAAAGCTGACAAGACTTATATAGACAGATATTTGAAGATGTCAACGTATCACATTTTGGATTTGTTTCAGTAGTCGCACAACTATTAAATTATATGGGATTATTCTGAATTATTTTCCACATTGCTCAGTACACAGCGCTTGTTTGAGTGAGATTTGAGAAAAGGAAGGTAGGCCGAGCAGGAGCCTGAAATGGAAAATGGAGAGTCTTATTTTAGGCCTGTCGCCCACTCTGAAGAGATCTTTGTAAATGTGTTATTTACTCAGGGTCCTTATTGATTTTCCTGAAAGTCCTCTGGCCACCAGATGTTTCTGACATGAACCAGTTCCAGCAGGTTTTTTTTTCTCATTTCTGATATTAAGGCTGATGATGCTAAAGCCACAGAGCTTGTGTGTAGATTGCGCTGTGACAAGCATTTAGTTTCAGTAATATGAAAAAAAAAAAAATGCACAGGCAAACAGCCTCTTCTCATTAGACATTAGAATAAGGATGTAAACCAGTCAGGCCACGTGTCACAGGACACGCAGCCCGAGTAGGCCTTTTCTGCTTCACACAGTAGCACATATCTGATCAAACTGCTGATGATAATACTCCTGACTCATTTCCCTTTTTTGAAGCTGCTCAGTGATTGTCACCAGTGTGTGAATCTAGGTCTGCATGTATGTCGGGTAAATAATTCTAAATATGCTAAAATGTGCTGGTGAAACATCAATATCTATAGATAGTTTGTCATGTCATTGGCATGTGCCCCTGAGCTAAAACTCAAATAAAATAAAACTAAAATAAAACTGTTTACCATTATTGAATTGATTTCAAAACATTTTTTTAAATCACGTTGAACCAACCAGATAGTCTCAGAGAAGACTAACAACAGAGCACATTTTGGATTTGCTGTCATTACTGCCTGCTCCCACAGACCCACGGCCTCACTTCCGCTTGTTTCTGTGGAGATGCTGATCACGTGGGACCTGCGGGGTCCCAATCCAATTGCAACAATTCATTTGACAGCGTCCAGTCTACCAGTGCTACACTACGTTTTACACTGTGTGCCCCTCGGCCGCATCTTAGAGGAAATGTGCTGATGTGCTTTACATGCCAAAGGTAGATTGCTGTAAAGCACAAATAGGCAGGTGGTACACTTCCACAGCGACAAATGGGCCTTATCTCACACTGTGCGTCCTGATTGTGCACTGTACACTCACTATAGCTGTACATTCATACTGGAAAAAGTACAAAAGCACATGTAGTTACTGCTAGTTTTCATTTTTTATATTAATCGAGTTACACGTTTGCAGTTTGATTGATGTTTAATGTTCATATCCAGTTAGAACAAAATTGTACATCACAGTACGTTACATTTTTGAATACTAACAATGACGCTTTCCTCTTTACAGATAATTTAATTTTGAAATGAATTGGTTTTAAATTTTTGACTTACCACCTTATTTGTTTACTAAAATGTCAAATGTTATCTCAGTTACATTGTCAAGTGGACGTGGATGTTTAAAAGCACCACGTGTAGCAGTTAAAAGAAAAACTTTCCAGTTGACTACTTTATGGAAATGACATAACTATTCCTGAGCAATTTTTGAGTATCTGCATGTGTTTATGGTGGTTTGCCTATCTGGTTGTTTGTGTGAAGGAGGTTGACGTTGCCCTCCCAGATTGGCCCTCAGCAGTGTGTATGACGGAAGCCAGCCCATCTGTTATTGCAGGCAGAGAGCCGTAGTCCTGCCTGTCTTCGCCTCCAGTCTATCTATAAACTATGATTTGTCGAATCTGTGCGATTTCAACTTCCTGCAAAACTATCTAAACCAGCTGACCGCCTCCAGGTTACGCTTGCTATCGGTCAAATAATACGTTTTGCACATTGCTATTTGACATTTGGACACTGATGTAGTAAAAATTGGATTATATTTGGTTTTAAATTGTTAATACCTGTTGAGACAAAATTTGGACTATTATCTGGATAGACTATCTCTTTGAGATTTGTTTATTTTTATTCATAAAAACTGTTGACTATTTTTCTACATCACATTAGGTAGTAGCAGTGATAGTTGTTGTTGTTGTTGTTGCTGTGGTCTTCATTGTCCTGGGTCGCATCTTGGTTATTAGAGATTTCAGAGATTTCAGGATCAGCATTTCATGCGCTCCTGTTGGTGAACTAGTATACAATCAGAACAAATTTCGTCATCAAGTCCATCGGCACAGTCGTGGAATTTGGCCTGCTGGTTGCTGCAGATAACGTTACACACAAGAACACAAGAAATGCACAAGTAAACATGGAAGCGTAAATACAAACGTTGAAGCTGGAGTGCACACTGTTCAGACCTGAGGTGTGTTTGTGCCAACACAAGGCTGCTGTTTGTCCATCGAGAGCACACAGAACGGTTTTCACATCTGCAATTTTTTTAGTTGTGCTTCTAAAACTTTATCAACAGTCACCTTAGAAGCTTTCAGAAATGTTTTGTACGGTATATCTTGTGTGTGTTTTTTGCTGCTGAAAGCTAGTGAGGCTGCTTGACTATACATTGGCGGTCCCAAGTTTTAACATGAGGTAATAGCTTCGCTGGTAATCACTCAGGGAGACAATTTTGGGATTCACTCTTATTTTCTGTCCCTTTTTAGATGTTGGATAGGAGCTTGTTGCGTCAGTAGAGTCAGCCCCCCCCCAATCCCCCATGTTGTGTCTACTTGTCAGAACCAATCCCGGTCTATTTAATAATGATAAGATATCATTGTGCTCGGCCTGAATTCTCCCTGGAGCACACAATGTGGGGGCAGAGGAATGGGTGGTGTGGGAGGTGGTGGGTATGTGTGGGTAGTAGAACAGTTTTAAATAGAGGTGGTAAGTGAAGTTCTGTTTTGGTCTGTTTCTCAACCCAGAATGCTATATTGTGGGTTTTTCAGCTTTTCTCATTATAAGTGTAGAGTGTTTTTAGGTCAGTTAGAGATGCATCATCATGATTGTATTCTCAGTTATTGGTACATCAACTTGTCATTTCCTACATCCATCCACACCCAGAATGCTTTGAGCTGCGTAAAAGCCGTCCGCTGCTTGTGACAGCTCCTCTGTTTGCATGCTGAAATGTTAGATGATTGGCTGGGATATTATTTCAGTGCATAAAAGAGGCTAAGCTGTCATTTTGGACAGAAAATGGAGTATAAGCAGCCTGCTTTCCCTCCTTTGATCCCCTACATCCCGTATGTTTGTCATGCTTAAGCAGATGCCTTTAATACCAAAATGACATTGTAATCTTGATAAGCGTGCAAGTGTAATCTCAGCCGCATTACAGACATCTGTCCACCCTATTATTGAACAATTTTTTAACTAAACCCTGTGACTGAACTATCAGGCCATATACTAAAAAACACATTGGGTGAAAACGACCAAATAAATGGAGGGCATTTGGCGAGCTTGAGGCTATATTCACACAAATGTGGATATACTTTTTAAAATGGCATTTACATTGAAAGTTCCCTGTCTACGTCGGCATTTATAGATCATTTACTAAATGTTTGCTGTCCACAGAAAAAGCTTAAGTCTCTTCGTCGTCCTTCTAATTTAGATTAATGGTGGTTGTAAACAGGGAAATGATGGATTAACACCACCATCTGCTGAGGAATGTGGTCAGATGAAGAGACTCTTTTGGTAAACATGGCACATGATGTCAGGGTAAGCTCTATTCTGTGACTTCAGACTATCTCTGTAATGACTTATTATGTGTTATATGCCAATCACATAATGCAGGTGCTGTTACTGATGTGTCTTTCTGCTTACAAGTATAAAATACTTGATACGATACAAAGAATACTAATGGTAGCCTAATTCCTGGGCTGTTGCCTTCTTAATTTTGCTGGAGGGTGGACGTTGGTTGGCATGTGTGTGTGAAAGGTCAATCACATTACAATCATACGTCAGCATTCTCAGAAAGTCAATTTCCTTCCTCTACACTACGACATGTGAGGTAGTGCTATTCGTATGGGGTGTTGATACAGCAGGACCTGTGAGTGTGAGCCTGCTGGACGCTCTTCCTTTCTTAAAAAACAGTTTTACGATAAATGCATAAGCGTAATGTGCATTCTATGGGCTGTTATTTAAAAGCTATAGTTAAAATGTTGGTCGTACATGTGGAGAAATATTATACGCTGTCCCTCAGTTTTACAAGCCTGCAGTTTTCCTTTTCTGCAACCTCACAGACATTTTGTTGTTGTTGTGTGATTGTATGTCATTGCTCCTCTGCAAAGTTTCCTGTCTATATTGCTGATTCAAGCTGCCACATAAATGCTGCTTTCTCCCTGTATTAGTTCTTGTGTCTAGCACCCAGCAGCATTCATTCAAAACGCTGGAGTCATCAGTCACAGAGTGTGTGAGTTCTTGTATGTTTAGATTTTGAGAATTTTATGTGTTCTTGAGATTACTTAAGGATTTCAGCTCTAGGTTAATATTGGAATTATAAAGAGTTTCAGGTGCTACGTGAGCACTTTATACCTTTTTCATATTGTGTTACATTTGCTAAATTAGATGTGTGCTTCTCATTGAAGAACAGGAGTTCAAACCTTTTGTCCAGAATTTTGTTTGCAATAGGATACTCAGCTTACACTTACATGTTTACAACGTGCACCTCATGATCGCTAGTTTGGGGTTGGGTTTAAGTAGTTGAGTGTCATGGTTGACTTGAATGAAGCCAATGGATTGTCCTGCTAAGGATGTAGGTACAAGTGTGTGTGTGTGTGTGTGTGTGTGTCAGGTCAGGGCTTGATTAGCGCTGCAGGGCGTAGCAGTCGTGTCCAGCTGCTCTCTCCAGAAGTGTGCCATGACACGCAGCAAGACCTCCAGTGAATGATCCACCAGCAAAGAGAAAAACACTGCTCCGAAATTAATGAGACATATGGCATGTTGCTTTATGAGTCCCTCAGCAGCCACTGACATAAGAAGTCCGACAACACACAGGTTGTGTGATTCCCTTGTTTAAAAGCAATGGAATGAAGATTTTGTGAAGCCAGTGTAAAGCTTCGACATGAGCTATAGATCAGCTGTTTGTGTTTAGTATTGACTAGGTTAAAAAGATCCTGGGTTTCATTGAACTTTTATCTTCTCCTCTCTTACCTCCAGTCACCCCTGATCTGTTCCCGGAAACACCCCTGGTGCCGTCCCTCCCCGCAATATCGTCTGCACGCGCCAGCTCCGTCCCCCAGAAGCCCCGGAGGCGCAGCAGCAGCGGAAGTGACAGCGCTGCCAGGCCCCGGCTGTTGCGCTCAGCCCCCAGGCCAGGCCCCAGCAGAGGCAGCATGGAGGTGGGCATGCGCGTAGTGCGTGGCCTGGACTGGAAATGGGGAAACCAGGATGACGGCGAGGGCCACATGGGCACTGTGGTGGAGATCGGGCGACAGGGCAGCACTACCACGCCAGACAAGACAGTGGTGGTGCAGTGGGACAGTGGCACACGAACCAACTACCGCACTGGCTACCAGGGTGCCTACGACCTGCTGCTTTATGATAACGCTCAAATCGGTAAGCACTCCTGACTATGATCACACTAAAACACTGGGTCAACCTGAGCTCGTTCTTGTTGGATTTTTTTTTTTTTTGGAATGCCAATATGATACCTACGTTTCGGTATGATACCAAAATGATGTTACATTAAACAAAAAAAGTCTAAAGAACTTAGAATAAGAACTTTGTCGAAATATAATAAAAGTCCACAATTATGAATTATTTCTCATATCAGGAAATATCAAATCTAAGAATAAGTAAGCAAGACTAAGAATGTGACCAAACATTCGATGCCTCATAGTTTTTTTTATACTCATTGCGGTCAAGACACATGAATTATTTAAGTTTGATACTCAATACAATAAGTTTGTTGTTTCCTGAAAATTATTATTAGATAGATTTTAATTCATATCGGCATTTCCGTTTCCGAATGCCATACTCAAATTCACATGCCTACACTTGCTGCTGGGGTCATGAGAATTTGGGGCTTTAAAATGTGGCCATTGTCTGGACAACAGTGAGAACCCTGCCTTAACCTAATCAGACATCATCATCTTTTGTCTCTAGAGTTTTAAAGCCCTATGGTCATTTTATTCATTTTATCAGCTGTTAACACATGCTTTTAAAGAAGTGTTAAAAAAAAAAAAAAAGAAAAGAAAGAAAGATCTCTTCACTTCTTTATCAGCTGCGTTGGTCACAAGTTTTTGTTGAAAAGCTGTTTCCGCTTGTTTTTTTTGCTTATTTGTTCCTGTTTGTCGCTGTGGTGCCTCGTGCAGCCTTCCCAAAGCCCATTTTGAATAAGCATGGTACAGTAAAGACCACCTCTCATCAGCAACCATCCAGCTCCACTTTGGACTTGAATGACACACACACAAATGCAGGACACATTAGCTTTTTGCTCCATTTAAAGCGACATTTTTCTGCCTCAGAAGCTTGCCCTTCAATTAATGGAGCGAAAGAAGAGGAGGAGAAGAGATGAGGAGCTAAGGGGGTATTTTTGTCATGCTGTTTGTGCCTCAGTTCTTCCACCTCTCATGATATTAGCCATTGTAACATCAGTAAGGACATGGCATGCCTTGAATGCTTGCAGTGACTTGGATATGGGAGATACATAATGGTATAGTACTTGCATCTTACTATACAGGACATGACAAGTCCCTCAGTTTTTTTTTTTTTTTGCAACAAAATGGAATAGAAATAGAAACCTCAGGCATGTTGAACTTATAACCCCACTCGCTTTTCTTCAACCACCTCTCCTTCCCCTCCAGGCGTGCGCCACTCCAACATCATCTGTGACAGCTGCAAGAAGCACGGCATCATGGGAATGCGATGGAAGTGCAAGGTGTGCTTCGACTATGACCTGTGCACCCAGTGTTACATGAACAACAAGCACGACCTGAGCCACGCTTTTGAGCGCTATGAGACAGCACACTCCCAGCCGTGAGTACTACACTGCCCCAGCACAACTGATCCCCATTTAAATTCTAATTATGGCGTCGTCGATTACAATATCTCTGTTCTACTAGCTTGCTCTGTTCAAATCTAGCTCGACTCATAGGAGGTAAGACCCTATTAGTGTTGTTTCCACCAATTAACTTTCATTATCCTGGTGTCTGTCTACACAGGCCTACAGGTGTAGGCAGGGCTTGTATGGCAATAACATCAGGGATCCCACTTTTGTTCACATCTGGTTGCTTTGCTAGGTTTCTGCTGGTAAACTAATATATTGCCTGGCTGTGGTCCGGATCTCCTCCCAGTTACCTGGCCAGATATTATCAGGGTTTATAGAGCCTCCAATGTTAGCCTACAGTATAAACATCTATCAGAGGGATAGGATAACGCTGCTGAGAGCAGTTCAGCCTAAAGCCTATCTCATGAGCAGGGTTGCGGACTCGGGTCAAACAATCCGTGTTGACCCTTTCGCACCAAACGTAAGCACAGGTTTTTCCTGAGTCATTGTTTTATTTTGAAGATATTAAAAAGAAGAAAAGAAGAGTGGAAGAGCTGAAGTGTCCCATGTATCCAGATTTACTGGAGTGAGTTCTCCCTTCAGAATCCACTCTTCTGCATCGTTTCACAATAAAGCCCCAAACTGCTTCAGGCACTGTCTGAATGTCAGCTGGATGGCCTGTTCTCATTTTAACGAGGTGATATGTATGACCCAGATTTCTTCTATAGTTTAGACTGGTCCAGGTCCAACACAGTTTATTTCCCTGTGCCTGCTGTCCAATGAATGGTACAAATAGGGATGAGAATCGTGACTTTAGCTTCGGTTCGATCAAATCTTAAGTTATTAGATTCAATAGTGATTACTGTTTTTTACACAAGAGTTTGGAAACCAAGATTTGATCCAATCAGGATGAGCCAAAAGTGTATATTCGTTCCAGTCCTTATGTGTAGGATTTCTGACTTTAGCGACTCCTAGTGGTTGTAATAAACACTGACACAGACAGTGGAACAAATTCATGATTCAAGCATGTCATTGAAATAATGAATTATCTAATTCATGCAGCAGTGCAGCAGATGCATTGTTCCACCCCGAGCTCCAAATCTTGACCTGGTCAAAACTTGAATCCAGTGTCGTTGCCATCTCTCTGCTGTTTTTTGTTTTCACTTCCTGCAATCATTTTCTGTGATCACATTCTCACTAAATATGAGAGACGTCTTTATTGAAGTCTCATTTTGGATTTAGGTTGGGTTCACATTTGACTGTGGACCATTTTGACTCTGATGTTTGGGGTGGAAATGGAGCTGCACACTACAGATTTGGACTTGTGAAACAGGCCTCTGCCAGTGGGTAAAGTAGTGCAGTAATCATTTAGCAACATGGCAGTAGTTGGAATCTCATTTCGTCTCCCACCTCAGTTTCTCTTCAGAAGTATTGATTTGTCATTGAGGCCCAAATGTTGTGTGGCTCAGCAGTGTCCTTCATTAAGGTGTCGACCCTCCAAACAGGTCAAAACAGGCCACTGCCTCCCATCTGTGGATACTCTGTGGATATATAACACTCGCTCTTAGTTATTTTTCATTTCATTGAATCAGGGGGAAAAGGTTTTCTCCGTCATGTTGATAAGTGTAATGATTGACTGTATAGTAAAACGTTCAGTTTTAGAATGCCTTAAATCAAGTAAAAATAAATTGAAGATAGAGATCACGTGTGTTTGATCATTGTTAACATTGATTAGAAAAGATAATGTGGAAGACTACATCCTACCTTTGTGGTTAAATTTGTCAAATAATGCTACTACGTCTTTAATCTCAGTTATTTAAAGGTTGTTTCTAATTCCGAGCAACTGCACAGTACGTAACATCTGAGTGAGCTAAAGCTAAACCTGGGAAACTAAAAATAAGTCAGGTCAGAGGTACTTTTTTGGGGTTGAGGCACCTTTTTATAATCACTGCTACCATTTAAATGTATACTGTGAAGAAGTGTGTTAATACCATAGCCGAGAGTGTTTTAAAGACTCAATCCTACTGTAAGAATGTGCTGTTGTTTGGTAGTGTTATACTGTAGAAATGGTTTTATAGTTTCAGTGTGTAACATTGGTAGAGGTCACAATACAAGTGTGGATCAAATTGCACTCACACAGCACAAGCTCATTAGAGAGTAGTCACTTGCCAGTTGAAAGTAATTTAAACCCTATAGAGCAAGAGTCTGTATAAACCTCACAAGATTAAGATTTGAAAGACCAGATTCAGTGCAACATTTCATAAAAGGATGAATATTGCCTTTCAAAATTCTGCCATCCCTGTAATTCGTTTCACCAGTCTGAATGATATTGAGAAAATTGAGCTCCATTCAAGACATTTGTCTGCAGCACTTCTGAATGGATTGACGTCACTGATAACACACTGGGCCTGTCTCCATTATGGCTCTCAGGGAGATTATTTTTATGGAGTCTGAAACATGAATGGTATATTGATGTCCATAAGTGGCATGAAAGACTGTGACTCAGCTGAAGTTAGTCAGCCAGCCATAGTGTGAATTCACCCTTCAAACATCTCTTGTTCTAGCGTCTGTATAGAGTATTTATTACTTGTTAGACAGTGCTTAAGATGGTGCTTCATCATTGACCACTCACACGTTCCATATTTGGTTAATAACAGCAGTATTGTGAACTCATTTAGACAGACTTCATTATGATTTGTCATATTTTATCAAGCATAGCCTGTTCTGCTCCACTCAGTATTCCAATCATCCCTTTAACTTCTCCAATCCATGTCCTATTTACAATTATACACCCCCTGAAGGTGGAATTAAAATGAAATTTCATCTTTTAGAAAACACATTTTGCTCAAGTATTACATATTAGTGAACAAATTGAGTTCAAGCACTGTGGTGTTAAATTGGATGGAAATGTAACCCACAGGGTCCACCTTTCTTGAAAATGCAGACCTTTGATGAAATTGAGTCCTAACTGCTAATATCAAAGAGAACATTTGTAATGATTCTTTATGTCCTGTTTAGCCATATCCAAGTTTTCAAACACAAAGGCTTTGTCTTTGCGTAATCTCAGTGGAAATGGAGTTGTGATCGTCTGTACGCTCTGCTAGGACAGAGTGTACATCTGAGAGAACATCACATGAAAGTCACTTCTTTTCTCGTCAGATGAATGAAATAGAGGAGCACTCTACAGTATGTGGTGCCAAACGCACAGTACTTCTTTATTTCCAGACCACACTGACCCATATTTCACTGACAGCATTTCAAAAGACTAATTTATAATGTGGCAGTCATGGGACAGACTTGATATTTGCCTGGAAAGGCAAATTTAGCTTGGTTTCATAATGAGTGGGACGTCTTGTTATGCCAGCAGTAATTTATGTGAGGAGACTGGGGTTAGTTAGGAGGGACTCCTTTCATGTGGACCAAACATGTGTGAGGGTTTAATGACAACTTAAGCAGGGTAGATCTATTTGTAGTTTACAGACACACTGTAGGCAGAAACTTTATGAATGTCCTGAGGGGACAATGGGAAGCTGTCAACACTGTAAACTGCTCCAGTTCGCTGATAGTCGAGTTGTACCCTCACAAACATGGTGTGAGACCTGAGCCGGATGTACTGTACATGAGTGTTCCATTGTAATCACAACAGACTTAACTGGATTAGCATGCTGAGATTCTCAGATGTGCGGATTAGCATGTTAACATTTTCAACTTCCTAGAAGACATGCATTAGGTAATAGGTGTTGGACACAGAGCAAATTAAGGTGCAATTGCGTGTGCTGCTCACAGCGCATTAAGCTGTGTACGGGTGTTGCATTATTTGACTCGGTTGTGAGTTCTCTCAACACGGATGAGGACATTTTTGTTACTGTGAATCTTACTGTGAGTTTGATTAGATTATTGTTATGTCATTTTTCTGATCCAATCTCTGTAAGGTTGTAATGTAAATGGCCGCTCAGCGTTCTGAATGGCTCACAGTGTCCTGCATTTGGTTAAGACTCATATGCTCAATAGTACAGTGAGACGTGTGTGTGCATGCTGGCAGTGCTCAGGGCAGCATATGCGTGTACCATGTGTTTACGAGGAGATGGTTGGTATGCAGCTGGTTAATCGGCTCTTCAACACACAAACAACTCACGCGCAGTTCCAGGGAACCTGTCGGGTCAACTCAATGCCTAATCCTTCCCTTGCACATCAAGCTACACTGCTCCACCTGACCTCCTCAATTTTCCACCCTGTAGTCATGTTTAAGGCACATCCAACTCAACCACACCACTGTCCTGCAGAGTTTTCCCCCACAGCTGTCTCTGTCCTCCAGCCAGACATGCCTGGACTTTCCACCTAAATCTGATTCTAGTGAGCTAACTTGTTGCTCTTTTCGTTTCATTTTCATGGTTGTGTGTATGTATATTTTCACTTTTCTTTCTCAATTCCACTCACATTCACAAAACTCCCGTGCATTTGAAAAGGGCTTTGGTGCTTTGGTAGGTGAAGACTAAATTCAAGTTGTTAAACACGATAAGACAAAGTATTGATGTATGTTTTGAAAGATGTGTCTAATTAAACATAGTCTGCTCGAGTCTGGATTTATGTTTTCACAGAGGTAACACACATTACAGTAAGTACAGGAAATACAAACGGCTGGCATTTTAAACCAGGGTCATCTTACTTTAAGGTGAAAGCTCTGAGCCATCCTGCCACCCACAACTGGTATCGTTACCCAAATTCACCTCCTCGCTGTATTTTTCTGACAGCCACTACTTTTTATGTAAATTCTTATTTTCCTGTGGATTTGATGGTGCTTTTCATTTCTGCAAACAAATGATAACGCTGTGTAGCCCACTGCCTTTATTTCAATCAGTAAAGCTAACCCTTGGCTGACTGTTGACCCAGCCGTTGTCAGTAGGTGTAGGTCTCTTGTTGTCTTCCTGTCTGGGAGCAAGGGTGACATTTGGTCAAGTAGGATTAGAAATCTTGATCCCTTGAAAGAGCTGTTGTCTTTCTCAAAGTAGCTACACTAAGAAACATGTCAACAACACTGAGGTCATGTTTCTTTATCATGAAATAGGGACATCTGTCAGTTTGCATCCTCTTCACTACTTTGGGAATGGTCTTTTCTCATAGTGAACTAGCTCTCCCATCATAAACAGTACTACTCTTGGTAGCTTTTCAGCCAGTCCTTTAAGACTGAACTAAATCTGGAAATTGGCACAGCTTGCTACATTCTCTCCATGACCGTTAATACTACTACGAGTTCAGGAAGTCTGTTACTATAACCAACACTGTTAGGTTAGCCTTATCACAGCTGTACAATTTATATCCTGAATTCCTCGAAACGGCTCTACAAACTCAGCAAAGCAAGCAAATGAATGCATTGAAACAGTGCAGAAAAATGTGTGTGTACAGACCCTGTGTACTGTACGTACAGCCTTTCCGCTTGTATCTCCATTTTATATTTAGATACATGCAAGCACATACATGCTCCATGCTGTGCCCTGAGGTGGCCTGCTTTCTGACAGCTCTGCTGTCCAGGGATTAGCCTCAAAGCTCTGTTACACACCGTTCTCAGTACAGTCCTGTCCAAGCTCAGTCCCACACTGAGATTTACTGTTAGTTGGCTCTAAGAACCAAATGTCCTGCTGTTAGCACCCAGGAACCTGAAAAATCTGGCCAGTGACAGGGGATGAAGTTAGCCAAGGCTAACTTTAAGCAAAACCCCAGCGCTAGAGAGACATGTGGGAGCAGCAAAGCTCCCTGAGGACGACAGCTCTCACAAGGCTCTTTTTCTTTTGATCACACGGGATTTTATATGACTTTGAGTCTATCCAAAAAAGCTGTTCGGTTTAAATGGAAGCTGATGTTTGATCTCGTCAAGAAAGTATGGGAATAGGCAGCTCCTTTGCACCAAGATCTGATCAAATCTTTACCATAAGGTACGTCAGATTTTGCTGTTGGTCAGTGTGTTTAGATCGTAGAGTGTTGACACTAATGTCGGCAGCTATGCATAGTTTCCATAATGTGTTTTTTGAGCCCTGAATATGGTGTCCTGCTTATCTCTTGACCACGTTCTTGGGAGAACTACAACTATTTTGCAGGGAAATATCCAATGTAAGCTAAACCAAGCTTGTGTACACGAAAGCTCCACAAGTTACCTTTTGGTCAGCTGTCAGGAGATCACAGCAGTCTGTTTTATTTTCAACTCAATGTTGAAACAAGAGTGGATTAGGCTTTATTCTAAATGTCCTAAATGTTAGGTCTCATCATATTTGTTCTTCAAGAAGGCCTTTCAGCTGCACGGGATTAATCTGTTGAATTGCGTTCTGTCTATCTCTTTATCCATCTGTTATTGGAGTTTTGCATGACAACAGCATTTTGTTGATGTGATTTATAATTCCTATACCACATTTATGTGGATTGTGCAGCAAATATAGCAATGTCCATTGGTCATCTTGATGATTTGTTTTTCATAAGCTTGTAATGACTGATTGAAGATCAGTCAGTAACATGGTTGACAAATGGTTAAATTGGCCTCCCTAATCACGACAAATTTGTGTAGTAAATGTTTTTTTCTCTGGCTTTTGGGGCATGTGTCACAGATTCAAAGCTGTTACATGTGGCATTTTTATCAATCTAGAGAGGAAATGTTTTGTTGGGGTTTTAATATGCATACTTTATAAGTAAAATTTTTGTTTGAAGGATTTCATAGTCTGAACATTGTCTTCGATGGTCCGTAGAGCAGTCTGTTCAGCTGTGTCTCCATGCTCTTATCACAGAGTGAGCTTGGCACCGAGGCAGAACCTCCCGCGGATCATCCTCAAAGGAATCTTCCAGGGGGTTAAAGTGGTTCGTGGACCTGACTGGGACTGGGGCAACCAAGACGGTGAGTGTTAGTGTTTTTTTGGGGGGGGCGGGGGTTGCTGTTCTCAACCACTAACTTGGCCCTGCCAACTCAGCAGGCCCCCTACCTTCTTGAGCATGGAGCTGTACCTCTTCAAAGTGTTTCACCATCCACAGCCTATAATAACATTCGAACCTCACGTCTCATTAACCCGCAAAATGTCGTGTTAGTATGTGTCTGTGTGCACTTATATTGCCAATGACTCATCTGAGTCTGTTCCACAGATGTGCCTGTCCGTGTGTGTCCGTGTGTGTCTTTACAGAGTCCTCCTTCAGTCATATTTTTGTTCTTTGTTTTTCTTTTTCCAGCCCCGTGTAGTGGCAGACACTGAAAAGCACCTTCACTTAAAATGTAGTGTTGAGAAAGTAGAAAATGGAGATTATTTCTTGCTTTGAACTGTGTTTTCATGGCTTCCATGAACGTCCGCAGTTTTTTTTTTTTTAATTATGTGACGAACTGCGAGTCGTTGCTGTTTTTTGAAAAATGGGCTCTCTTTCAGATACAAACAGCCCACGCTGGGCGATGTTTTGAAAGAGTTTAAATAGTGTTTGAAAGCAATCTTCCACATCAGTGGGCTAAATTAAAGCCCTTGAACGTTCCCTTTAGGGAAAGAGGGAATGCTAATATGTCTTTATGTTTCCTGGTCTGGGGTCATCGTTGTCTCTGATAATAGCAACGCTCCCTGTTACTGGGCTAGAGCGAATGAGTCAAAATGTCCTTTTGGTGTCTTTGAAATCAACACCCTGGGGTTTGGTTAAGTCACTCATCAGACTTAAATGGTGTATGTGGTAAGTGCATACAGGAAGCTCTGAGCATGCTCAGAAACCCCCAACCCACCATGTAGTCTTACGGGTCACTGGTTTAGTTGGTGTGGTTAGGCACTGAGGCAGCTTGATGACTTTCATGGCTCAACAAGGGTTTTCTTGCATCATAAAAGCTGATGTATAGATCTGAAACCATCTTGTGATACTGCATGCGCACTTGGAAATGGTATATTTTTTTAATGGTGATTCTTATTTTTTTTACTTTGATGTTTTTGTGTTTGAATCAAGAAGGGGAAAATTTGTGTTTCATCAGGTTTGATTCATGGAGAAATCATTAAGAACTGAGCTGGCTCTAGAAAATGGAAATGAATGATTTGGTAGCTTATGTCCCTACAGGGAAAATGCTTCTCACACATCTCTGTGTCTACTACGGATGCTTGCACGTGTTCTTTGTTGTTCACACGTTTTTCTCCTGATCAAAACACACCAAAATCAACTTTCTTTATCTAATCGACTTCTCTTTTATGAGCAGATTTCTCATTCACTGCCTTTGCCTGCCCCTTCTTCCACACACTGATGCATTTTTGTTTCTTGCATATTTATGTGTGTTTGTTTGTGTGCATTTATGTGTGTGTAGGCGGGGAGGGTAAGGTTGGGAAGGTAGTGGACATTCGCGGCTGGGACACAGAGTCTGGTCGCAGCGTGGCTAGTGTCACCTGGTCTAATGGCACCACCAACGTCTACCGAATGGGACACAAGGGCAAGGTAGACCTCAAATACGTGTCTGACGGCCAAGGAGGCTTCTATTACAAAGACCACCTACCCAAATTAGGTAAGACAAACAGATTCCTGATTCAAAGTATGCTTTCCTTAGACTCCAAATTATCTATTTCTCAGCTGTATAGCAGTATATTTGGCAGATATTGGCCTACATCCGCTTTATCCTCAAGCTATAAATAATTTCTGTGTGAAGTAGGAATTGATTCATCAGAAACATGTTGGGTGACAGTTTGTAAATCTTTGTTTTAAGGAGCTAACCTAAAATACTTATCATGAGCCCTGTATTATTGAATGCAATATTTAAACATTACAATAATGCAAATATGAAAGTCTGCAGAAAATATAGTCATGCTGACTTGAAACCTGAACTATTGTTGGTGTTGCCTTTTTGAAAAACCCTCATTAGCCTCATTGTGGATGTTAACACCTGTCCATCCAGGGGAGCATGCAGAGCTGCAGCGCCAGGAGAGTGCTGACGGCCACTCCTTCCAGCAGGGCGACAAAGTCAAATGTCTCCTGGAGGTGGACATCCTGCGACAGATGCAGGAGGGCCACGGAGGGTGGAACCCCAAAATGGCAGAGGTATTAACGTCAAAAGACAAACCAAACCAATTCACAAACATGAATACATACATAACTCCCCGTTGAGTTCTTCTATAATGTAGAAGTACAAAGTGAACTTCCCTTGTTTTTTTTCTAACAAGTTACGATGAACTCTTTGTACTTTGTGCATAGTATGCACTCTTTATGTTTTAAACAAACATAGCCTCGCAGTCAATACACACGTGCTTCTTGAACCTGGCATACAGAATGTTTATATAAGTGGCTCAGATGGACGTTGGCGTGCAACAGAGTGAAAGGAAACAGAACATCCAACTCTCAAATCACAGCTGCTAAAGGGAACATTTAAGGTCACAGCCATGCAGAGGCAGACCCAGGGTGAAACAGCCTATTTGTGCTTGCAGTACATTTGCCGGATCGGGACTGTTCATAGAATCACTGACCGAGGAGATGTCAGAGTCCAGTACAGCAACAACATCCGCTGGACTTTCCATCCTGGGGCTCTCACTAAGGTACTGAGTTACAGATACGTTTCTGCCAGAGGATCTTACACAGTTCAGATTAACAGGAGTGTAGTTGGATTATCCGCATGTTTTCATCTGATTTTAACACATTCGTTGACAAATTTTCCATCTTTTTCTTCCACTAGGTGAACACTTTCGGAGTCGGCGAACTAGTAAGAGTGTTGGAGGACATGGAGAGTGTGAAGAGACTGCAGGCTGGCCATGGAGAGTGGACAGACAGCATGGCTCCTGTATGCTCATTTAGCCTAATAATAATAAATGATAGCCTGATAATTACTAACTCTTGATGGTATTTTAGCTTTAGTTATAAAGGCACAATTCTCGTCATACTGTTACAGAGGTGTGGACTCGAGTTACATGACTTGGCCTTGAGTCAGGCTCATGTCATGCATCTTTAGACTAAGGGCATGATGACTTTAGAGTTGACTTGACAAAATCAAAAAAGACCATTTACCATATTTATTTACTATACTAACTATAACTAGAAGGGGGAGGGAACATTTTAAATTTGGTGAAGGGCGCATAATAACTTGTTTATGCCTCAAAGTTAAGCACTTGTTGATCTTGGACTTGACTTGGGGTTTCATAACCAAGACTTGAGACTTACTAACGACTTTGTTTCACCTCTGTGTTCATGTATCTGTGTGCACGAGGATAACTGTGTCACTTGCTAAAGTAAGGCCTTTATTTGGCAGACATCACTCTGACCTACTTCACGGAAATTGGGTGTACATCGGAAGTAATCCAGAGCCGTTTCCTTGAATGTGGCCTGGTTATTTACCTAAAGTTAAAGAGGCACTGAAATTAGTCCTGTAAAAACTGTGAATAGTTCCTGGTTGATTAGTTTTACCTCTCTCTATTTGTCTCTGTCAACCGTCTCCCTTGTTTTTTTTTTTACCCTTCTAAAAGGCCCTTTCTCACCCATCCACGCCACATCCACCTTACTTACTGTTTGTTTCCTAGGTGCTTGGCCAGGCCGGGAAGGTATTGAAAGTATATGCGGATGGTGACCTACGGGTGGCGTTCGGAGGCCAGACATGGACGTTCAACCCGGCGTGCCTCTCGGCCCAGCCCGTGGAGGTGGACGCCAACCTCATGACAGCCGAGAACCCCAACGAATCTGGAAGTAAGGCCTCTGCCGGGACAAAGGGGCTCATCTCTAACACTCCAGCTCCAGCTTTACCTTCTGTCCTCATTCCAGCTCTGCCTCTGCCATGCACGCTTTCGCATACAGGCTGCAACTGTGGCATTCATGGCCACAGTCACCTCCCATTCCCTGTCCGTCTTTTTTCAGCAGTGTGTGTACAGGGTGTCATTTCTTGAAATGTTCTTCTCTATAGCATGTCATGATCCTGCATGTTGACAGCGAGAGGCTTTGGCAGCACAGCAGACATTTGTCATCATGTCAGAAGTTCTCAGCAGCCTCGTAATCATGACTAAATCTATTCTGTGCATGTGTTCACTTCAGCGGATGGGAGGTTGACAACGGAGTGATGTGTGTGTATGTATGTGTGTGTGTTTGTGAATGTGTGTGCGGTCAGATTTCACTGCATGGAGGGACATTTTGACTCATTCCTGTGGTTTTGCATCGAGCTCAGCTTTTGCAAACCCATTAACCAGTTTGTCTGTGTGGTGCTATTTCGGCCCTCTGGACGGCTTTGTGACACCATTTCTAATCATGTCTAATCTTTTTTTTCTCTCTTGTTTGTCCCCTTTTCACAACCCCCCCCCCCCCTCCTTCTGCCTATATCTCTGTTCAGGTACGGTCATCTCAGTGTTGGAGAAGCTGCTGTCTCAGTCCACAGAGCAGGACAATCCCAGCCGGCTGGTCATTGAGGCAGCACACGGCAGTGCCAACAAAGTGCGGGAGTTGGTGCAGAAGTATCCTGACAAGGTTAGTGCAGCACTTCTTCTCTTTGCTGCAGTCCACTGCCCGTTCCAAGAGCGCTTTCCACCAGGACACCAAGACTGGGGGTGGGGAATTTAAGGGCCAGAGTGACTTAATGAGCCAGATAAGGCAGGGGACAAACTATACTCTGTCTGTTTGATGAAGCTGAAGACTCTGATGCTGGACTATCCACACCACTTTAATATCGCTGAAAAACGATTTATTCTGTGCTATAATGTTACAGCACAGCACCGTTTAGTAACTGTCGCTCTTTTTGCTATTTTAAAAGATTTACACACAGAAAAGAGTCAACAACTTCTCTGAACAACTGCTTTATTAATCTACTATTTTTACAATTTACAATATTTTAAACATTTATTTAAACATATAATGAAAAGAGAAATATGGAAATGACATGGAACTAACTTATGAGGAAGACTAATGAGACATAACTACATAAAGTGTTGTAAAGGAGATTCTTAATCTCAGTGAGGCACTAACTTCTGGTTAAATACAATTGTATTTTATGTCTTACCAGATATAAAGAAGAAGGTGGTTTTCCCAATTTTTATGCTATTAAATTACACCAAACATACACAGTGGCAATATAAGTTATATTGACAGTAATTATTACTGCTGTAACATCAAGTCAGAGATGTCATCAACACCTAACCATAGTACTATCATCATACACAAACCATTCCTGTGCATGAAATGATACAAACAGGTTTAGGCAGATATTGGCAGATGTTGGATGGAAACAGTCCTGGATTCTTTGTTTCTTGGTTTTATGGCAGAGGCCTGGAACCAAGAAATGCTTTTGAAGCTGAATCTTAATTGAAAACTGATTATTGTGTGTGGTTAGCGTGTGTGTGTTTTCAGACACTTTCCTCCTCATTCACGCACATTAACATCCTGTGGGGTGCTCTCCATGAGGAGGGTGTGAGGGTCTGGGTTAGGGAGGAACAGGAGAAGCATGCCTCATGCACTAAATCTTGTACTTTCTTTTCATGTACCCAGCATTTATTGGCTGTTGCCTGTGATTATCCAGATTTCAGCTGGAACCGGCTTGCGCTACAGGAAAATATCAAGACATCAAAAACAAACCTATCGTTCAAACTGGATAAGAAGAAAAAAGATTAACCCTGACATTCGTAATCATCTGTATTCCAAACTGTCGTTGTGGCAAAAGTGAGAATGACGTAGAACTTAAAAGCATAAAATGGCTGGCAACATTATAAATGAATAAGAGATCCGATGTAATAATAAGCACTGTGAAAAACAAGCAGGTTAGAACAAGCTTTTCGTTTTCTGGATTGAAACGCACCTGAACTGCTACCGTAGCCTGGCGAGGATGCAGCAGAGGTAGCAGAGCCAGTGGAGAGCGACAGAATAGGGAATCTAACTGAGTGGCAGGGAAGGTGTGCATTAGTGACAAACTATTAACACTGATGAGCATTGCTACGAGCTTACAAGTAGTAGTTCTACTACTGCTGCTCTCAGTTGCATGCTGGCAATCTTTCATACTCCAGACCGTCCACACTGCTGACGGTTGAATGCTGTATTTATATGTCAGTGGAGTGGAGTGGGGTGTATAGGGGGTGACAGTGACGTCGCCTGGTAGTTTCGGTGCAGAGTGTTTCAGGGTACGTCACAGATTTTTAAAAGAAATACTGGATTTTCTCTGAGAAAAGGAAAATGTTCTTCTCTTGCAACTTTATAAAATGGGTCCAGGTTGAACACATGTAAGTTTAAGTTGACTGAACATGTATTTGACTAACTCACAAAAGTGGATTTAGTGTTAAGTTACTCTTTAAGATAATGCTGCTTTTTTTAATGATAAAATATTTCGTGGTTCGATGTTTGAGCCCCCAAAACATCTGATACTGGAGGTTCTTAAAAAAACAAGTGAGGTGAAGTTTTGTCTGTCTTTTTGGAACCAATTAATTATCAATATATATATATATATATATATATAAAGCAAAATCTCTATTGTCTTATGATATATGTTTTCACATCAACTGTAGTTGGTAGACTATTGTTTTTACCTGAAAACCTTTGCTAAGCTCTAGTCTAGTGACCGTCATAAAAACACACATTTAATTTTAAATGAAAACAGAAAACCAAAAGACTTCAGTGAAACCACCACAGTTTGAAGCTTATATGAATCTATGCTAACTTGGGTCAGCCAGCAAAACCTGAATGAAGTTGTTTTTCTGAAATACTTTACTTTGATATAGTTTGTAATTTAGTAAATAACTTTCAGTCAGTTTACTTAACAAATTGCTATGACCTACTGTGGGTTTACATTGTAATACAACATATATTATAATTGCCTTTACAAATGACTTGGACAATACTATACATTATATAACGTATAGGCTGAGATGTATCAGTACTTTGTTATGTTCTCGACTACAGTTCTACTCCGTGATGATGACAACACTACTAATTAGGATTATGTATCAAGTGTATGACGAACGTAGTTGTGTCGATGCTCAGATTATTTCCAGCCAACCTATGTTCAGCTCTGTTAGTGTCCAGGCCATCATCGCCTCGAATGAATCTTCAACCACGTTTGTGTTCCTGGCAGGTGGATATAAAGAACCAGGGCAAGACTGCACTGCAGGTTGCGGCTCACCAAGGCCACATGGAGGTGGTGAAGGCCCTGCTGCAGGCCAACGGCTCCATCGAGGTCAAGGATGAAGATGGAGACACAGCATTGCACTACACTGCCTTCGGGTGAGGACACGCGCACACACACACACACACAGTTTTCCTGCACACATACACACATTTTTTTCAAAGGCAACACACACACACACACACGCACACACAAGCACAACAAGATGCAGCTCTGCTCTTTGTGTCTCTAGAAAGACCTGGAGATTGACGGGTGTTCAGCAGAGCTCTTGCCTGTCTCTTTCCTTGTAATGTGATAATCCATTCACAGAAGTGACAGCATTAAAGTGTTGGCTAATCTGTCACACGCATCTCTTCCTCTCACTGTATTAACACATGCTCAGGAAGTCTTGCAGTAGTGCTAAACCTTGAAATGTCAAGGTTTAAAAGTGGTACTTGTGTAATTTAGCATGTAACCTTTGAGCTCTGTGTAGCGAGATTTTATATACTGGTTTAAATTAACTTTACAGGTTGAATCACTCAATGGAAATGGATGATAGTGAGCTTACAAAGGTGGATGTGTCTTTTTCTGCTTATGGTGTCTTTCGGTCCAGTAATCAGGCAGAGATCGCACGGCTGCTGTTGAGCAAGGGGGCGAATGTCAACCTCCTGAACAACTCCATGTGCACGGCGCTCCACATCGCCGTCAACAAGGGCTTCACCGACGTGGTGCGAGTGCTGACCGAACATTCGGCTGATGTCAATCTCCAGGTGAGAGGGTGTAGCATGCCTGATGCTGCAGAGTGGCCTTTGATGAAAATGTGTCACCCTACAAACGCCAGTGAAGATTTTGGTGTGTTTTTCTCATGTTTTCCTCTCCTTACATATTATTTAACTATATTGATTGGTCTTGATTGATCTGCACTGTGGCATAAAAAACAAGTGAAAACCAGCTCTGTGCTAGTGACGTTTTATTAGCAGTACAGTGTACCATTGCCTTTGTAAACATGAAATGATTAGCCAGTTGCTAACATTTGTGTGATAAGAGACAATAACCCCAGTTCATGGTTTGGCCTGTACTTAAGTTTTAAAGTCAGGGATAAATATGCTTTACTTTAATGAAATCTATGCTAAAAGTGTCTGAGCAGTGTTATAGTAGTTTTTTTGTACAATAAAATGCTATTGGAAAAACAATATCAAAATGTCCCAAACTCCTTGTTCAACCTAATCCATGTTTCAAGGATTGAGTCATATTTCTATTTTGTCCCAAATATATATGTGTGTGTGTGTGTGTGTTTTTTAAAATATATTTCTAAGTAATTAGCTCCTTCAAACCCTTATCATGCCCCTCTCGGGCCTGGTCACTGGTCAGGAGGGATTAGAGAGTGAGCTCATGACTTAGCAAGTAGCCAATGACTGAGTGAGCATCTGGGTAGCCAGTAAATTGGTTCTCTGGCAGTGTCAGTTATTTGCTATACACATGTCATAAGCAACTCACACATTGCCATTTCAAGCAGCTGTAAACACACAAATTCAAATATTTTATGGTATTTGACTGTGACCCTGCTTCACTTCAGCCCCCAGCCCCCTTAAGGCAACATAGTGTCTCTTTTAGGGCATTTTCCAAACTGTCTAACATGCCTGCAACCAGGCCCGGAATTCACTTACAGCATATTTTTTCTGCTTGAGTAGTGTGGCTACTCAGCTAAAAACATGGAGTAGCAGCCCAGAGATTGTTTGTGCCACATACAGTCAGAATGTACTTCAGCATCCACAACACTACTAATATAGACACAAAGTGAGTATACATAGTCTAGATTTCAGGATTACACCAAATTCTGTTTAATTAGAATTAATGATGCTCTTTGGAAAACAAAGTCCCCTCTACTAAGACACTGTGATTCATATAAATGCCATCAAAACACATTTTAAACGATTTTTACATTTTGCTGTGTCATGTGTCAACACTCCTCAAGAAAAAGGCCCAAAAACTACAGTACTAGTTTAGTTCCAATATGTGAAACCGCCTCACTCACTCACTGTGTGTATATTAAAAAAAAAAAAAATGTTTTCTTCCCCAAACAGGATTCATATGGGGACACACCGCTCCATGATGCCATTGCTAAAGACTTCCGCAATATCATCGAGATCCTGGTCGTGGTGCCCAACATTGACTTCACCCAGCAGAACCACCGGGGCTTCAACCTGCTGCACCACGCTGCCCTCAAAGGAAACAAGCTGTGAGTAGAGATCATATCCAAAACATTCTGCAAGTGCATTTTAAAGTGGATTTAGATATTGAAGCCCAAACGTCTTCATAAAATATTTATTGAACTTTTCCAGAGAAGATGGGTGTTTACCCAGGCACTTCACTCTAGTTACTATATATAGAGTTTTCTTGGTCAGCGTCTGGTGGGAGAATGTAGGGACAAATCAGCACTAGTTGGTTAATCAGACAATCAGGATCATCGTGTTATTTCAAACATGTTTTTAATCACACAAATCTGGACAGTCTCCTATAATGTGAGCTTTAATGTTAGCCACTCAGTATGGACAAGTGATAGCCATGTTTTTTAGGTGTGCACTCCCCAAATGTCGCTTGCCATCAAACATGTGTGCACCAAATCAATCCAACTGCTTGCCAACAGTGATGATGCAAAGAGAAAAAAAAATCCAGTCCATGACATGAGTGGTCATGTCTGTGTGTGTGTGTGTGTGTGTGTGTGTGTGTGGGAGGGAGAATCTCTCCTGCGTGTTCAAATGAGGACTCAAGGGTCAACTCTCATCACTATCCGTTACAGATGGAGAGCTCATCTCCCACACAGCCTCATGCTGCTGTCAGCAGGCTGGCAGTCAATATCAGGCAAAAATCAGGCAACATTTACTTTTGCATCCTGTTTCCCCGCATATTGACTAGTCCTCCAAATCTTTTACAAACTGCGAACAATGTACCGGATCATTTTTCCCAGGAAAAACCTACTCAACCCAACAATCGTGAAAGCTTTCATGAAGTGCTGTAGGTTGTGTCACTGCTGTGTCACAGCCCTTATTAAGAGGGACACGGAAAACACATTTATTTCCTCCCAAAATGACTCCATGTATTGTATTCCTCGCTGAATTGAAGTGACGCCAATAGGGAGCTGGTGAAAGATCAGTCCAGCCTTTTTTACTCTACGCCGAGGTGCTTGAGGCCAAACATCAAGGCTGCTTCACTGACATGTGTCACAAAGGCTTCGTTGTCTCATGACTGTGTTGGCTTTAGGCCGGTTGACACTGGAGGTGCTTAATCACAAACTGAGCCTTGACGGCGCACCGGCCAGTCAGGCAGGAATGCAAGACACAACTGACTGTTCTCACAATGATAAGGTTTCATCCCTCAAACACGACTCTTTCGTCCTTTTTCGGCCTTTCTTTGGTGTGCCAGTAGTCACTCCTCTGACCATGTTGCATCACAGTCTGCTCCCACACACCCTGAATAGCCTGGAAATGTTGAGAGAATGCACCAAAAGTGAATGGTTTCTTTTTTTTAAGACATTATCACAGGTCTCAGTAGTACTCTGAATTTATTAAAATGATGTTAGATTATGTATGTTACAAATTTAAAATCTAAATGTTATGTATTAGTGCTAAAAAATACTCAAACAACCTCTACAGTCGTGCAGTTTGTCCTTAGATATGACACTCAAGGACTGTTTACAATGTGCACCATCAGACATCGTCATAGATCTAATGCATGCATTACTGCAACTGACCATCGTTGATTTGATCTGTAATATTATTTTCTTAGCTATTTTCAGCAGCACAATTGATTCATTACAGTGCAATGCTTCATAAACCACATTAATAGGTGATTTATTCGCATTATTTGTACATTAATTCTTATTTTTTAAGTGAAAATCTGAAACTGTGTTGTTTCCAGTGCAGTCAAGGCCTTGAAACGCATCAGAGTAAGGCATATCCCTCTGCTGAGATCCAGAAAGTATCATTTTGTCCACCTGTTTGAAAACAGAGTAAGATAGTCAGTCTCCTCACAGGTCTGAGTGGCTTCTCAGAGTTGCTATTTTTCACAGTGCAACTCTGCCCGAGCGTGGTGAGGTTCCTGCTTCTTTCCTCCAGGGCTTTTACGACCTCATGTGAACTTTCCTTCCCAAATTATAACAAAACCATGTAATGGAAAATTGGCCCTGGCTCTTTTTAAAGAGGTGCCATGAAGGAAAGGAAGCAAGAATGAAAAACACCAGCATCACCGTAAATTTCCTCCCTGAAGCGTTCAAGGTTTCAGTCAGATTTTTAAAGTGTATTTTATGTAATTTGATGGATAATATCTTGGAAATTTATATTCCAAAGAGTGGGAGCCCTGTTACTGTCATTAGTATAGATTTTCAGGCTGTGAGTAGATTACCATAGCTTGCTCCTCTGGTTATTTCACTGCAGACTCTCCACCATCTACCTATGCCAGTTTGTCAAGCACTATAAACCGGTCAAAAATGATCAGAAGTCAATCCATTTTTCTCGTCAAAGGAAAGCTTTGAAGTGCAAACTCCCCATGACCCACATTTCCCTCATCACTCCAACAACCTCCCAGTTCTTTATTGTACGGTTCTTGAAAATGATCCGACAAAGCCCTGTACACGATTGCAATATGTGGACGTATTGTTCGACTGAACAGGGAAAAGAAGACAGCCGGCAAGCAATAACTGCAAGAGAGAGAGAGAGAGAGGAAAAAGAACGGGAGTGGAGGCCACAGTAGACAGTAATTTAATAAATGTCCGATCTGTTCTGGCAAGTGTCATATGTGCAGTGCTGGGAGTTGAGGCTGCAATCCCCAGCATTCATTTAGCCTGACATCAGCCGCTGTGCCACAAGTGGAGACACAGGATTTACAGTGTTCAGGATTAGCTTGGTTCACCAGTTCATTCATATATCATCAGCAGGCCTACACTACATTTACACAGCCCAGGTGCTGTGTGTGTTTTTTGTATGTTTGTTCTGGCTCAAATACAGATTGTAATACACAGTTTGAATGTGCACAGGCATTAGATTGAGCTTAAACACACTTTTATCTCTTACTTAAACTGAGATTAATCTTTGTGGAGTCAATTCAAAATTCATAGCAGTTATTGTATTGAGTTTCTAGTTATGGATATGCTCTTTGATATTCATCCACCTTTTATGTGCAACTACCAAACTACGATTTGCTGTCTTTGCCTGGTGTTTTCCCCCTATTTGGTCAGTTGATGATAACTTTATTGTCCTTAGCTTTGAAAGTAAAGATCATCCATGAAACTAGATTTTTCTGTTTGATGCGACACTATTTAGAGTTCCTGTGAGCAGCTGTGGCCATCCATTTTTAGTTGTTTTTTTTTTTTGTGTGTGAAAGAAAGATGAGAATGTTTTGCTTTGAGTATTTATTTATTGTGAGGAAATGGAAAAAGAGGGCTAGAGGCCAAGTTCACAAATAGTCCTGGGAAAGAAAAGAAACAAGGAAAGCAGCCAGATTTAGAGTCTAGAGTTTTCATCTCGACAGAAGAGGCAAATCGATGGAATGGATGGTCAGTGTGTTTACTGTAATTACTTGAAAAGAACATACCTGGCTGGATTTCTCCTGTAATCTCACATCCTCGTAGCTTCTTTGTTTTCTCCTCACTTTCACCAGATTCCTTTTGTTCCCCAAAACTTTCTTTTATTCTTCCTATTCTTCCAGCCCTTCCTCTTTCTATTCACTCCTGTGTTTCTGCAGTTCCATCGCGCCCTTTGACAGCACAACGAAAACTGTCTGACACACCAGATTTTCTCAGCATACTCTCAAATCAAAATCCTGTATTTTTATTTCTTTTTTTCATTTCCAGTCAAGGCATTAGTACTCGTGATGGGACATTTCTTCTGCTTTTATCAAGCTTTGATCCAAGAGCTGCAGCTGCTGTTACAAACACGTGTGATGCAAACTCCCAAAAATAACCAAATGACGACTTCAGTCTCCAGAAAAGTCATTACCAGCGTGCCCGAGATGCCCTCTAGGTGTTGTGTGTGTGAAGGCATGTTTGTACAAAACTGCCTCAAAACGTCAGGCCAAGTCTGAATATTCATGAACACACAGGAATAACGATTATGGAAATGATGCAGAGAAATGAGGCGCAGTGGGTGCAAAGGTGACGCAACTCACAGGGCTGTGTCTACTTCAGATCTGTGAAGGTGAGGTCCTTAGGAATGATATTTCCCTCTATCAGTACCTTCACCACACACACACACACACACACACACACACACACACACACACACCCACACCCACGGAGCTGCATTGCAGGTACCAATGACCTCCAACACAATGTCTCCCCAACAGCCTTCATCCTTAATAATACACCCAGAGGAGATCCCGACCACGCATGACTATACATGTAACAAATGCATTTAAAAGGTATCAGCAATCTGCTGCTTATGAGCCTGTAAACATTGCAATTTGTTGCTGCATTAAAACTGCCCCTGCTTACACTGATGCAAAAATAATCGCATTTCTCATGTTCCCTCTACGGTACTGGGAGCGGTGTGATACATAAATGATAACACTATCTAGATGCATCATTCAAGAGAGATGGTGTGTTGCTGAGCAGAGATGGCTCACAGCTTGTTTCAGCATCATTCAGCCTGATTTTAGATATTCGGTGTCTTAAGATTGTCAGGAGTCATGACAACACAAATCAATACACACACACACACGCGTACCATATACACAGCAAAAAAAAAAAAAAGCATGCCACTTGTAGGTGAATTAAATGCAAATAAAAACTGGAGTTAAAAAACACATTGCATTGCATAATAAATGAATCATAATTCTGTAGAAAATGTTGTAGGTAAAGCAGTCTGAATGTCTTACATACTCCATTTGGATGTCCTTTTCTCCTTATTGTATGTATTGCATATTTGTTGACAGTGTTTTGTTATATAGTAATTGGCTTTTTATTGCTACATTGGCTAAAAAAATGTATTAATGTTCTGCTGGATTTCTGCATTTACTTCCTCGAGTTTTTTTCTTTATTAATCAGAGTTGATAAGGAGCTGTTTGTCTAGCGATGGAAGTCTAAATGGATCATTCGGCTGTAAAAACAATAAGCATCCCCTTATGTGCTGCCCATCAGTCTGCTTCTGGAAAAACCTCATCTATCAACAGCAGCAAACCCAGTGTTTCCAAACCGTGAAATCCAGCAGAGCTAACCTTAAAATGAGCCTAGCATCCACGGAAAGGTTGGGTCACCGAAGCCTCCGTGGTGGCATGCCAGCTTCCTGGGTGCTCACTAAGGCTGTCGGCTTCAATTTCACACGTCATAAAGCAAACTCAGCTACAGAGCAGAGGACAAGTCGACAGTGCAGCCCAGCCTCACATTGCAGCATCATCCCGCCGCATCCACCACATGAAAAAGTTCAAATAGTCTGGCGTCAATGGATGCGGTCTCATCCATCAGAGATACTTCTCCTCCTTTATTAACCCTCACGTGAAAGATAACTTGCTGTAATTTGACAAAACTAGATGGATGCCAAAGAGGACGGTTAAAACGCGTGACCTCGAAAGATTTTAGCATTCGATGACCTTAGCTGTGTCGGCCGTCAAGCTGTGAGGTGTTGATTGTGATGTTAGTGATATTCTGTCCGTGTTAATAGCACAATGGTTAACTACTGAATATGTTGGAAAGCTACAAGGATGATCGTGATCTACTATTATTTCAGGCTTAAAGCACCAATTTACACATAACACTGGGTCGGGGAGTATTAAAGAAAAGGCCGGCCCTTTTCATGTGGGTTAGTCGTACATCATGGGGGTCAGTTGGCTGTATTTAGTGAGAACTGGCTGCCTGTTGTGCCTCAGTGTTTTCTCGTTACATCAGCTTGTTAACAGTTCTGCAACAGCTGCGTCTCTGTCCAAGCCCACGTCAAGCCCGCTGTGGCACAGGATAATATGAGCTTCACATTCTGAGAGGTTTGTGCTTTGTGCATGTTGTACAGCCTGCAGTGGTGATGCTGCAGATGCACTGTCGCTGTGTCTGATCAGGGTCATGTACGCGATACTAAGATTAAATCAAGGTATGGGTATGAAAGTGGCCTCTTAGATGTAGTGTCGCATTTAACCAGAGAATATTAATATTGGCCTCAACAACCAATATTAGAATCTTTTTTGATACTACTGGGCACTGGGTAGTTCTTTCTGGTAACAGCAATATTCAGCCGCCTGCGGTTTTTGAAAGTGAAAGATAAAAAGCACCGGGGGAAACTATTCCCGGTTACACTGTTGTTAATTTAAGCCATAAGGAGTGTTATGCACTCTGCCTAATTGAGTCTTGTGTTGTTTGTCTTGACGGCAGGGCCACAGAGAAGATCCTGGCCCGAGCGCGGCAGCTGGTGGACGTTAAGAAGGAGGATGGCTTCTCCGCGCTGCATCTGGCCGCCCTCAACAACCACCGCGACGTCGCCGAGATCCTCATCAAGGAGGTGAGCTGGAGACGGGAGCAAATCCGAGTCCTTTAAAACGTCACGCATCTTTTCTTTACTTGCTTCATTTTCATTGCAGCAGAGTGCACCCACCATTTTGAAATACATTGAACGTAAATGTTTTCCCCCACTTCCTCTTCCACAGGGACGCTGCGACATCAACATCCGCAACAACCGGAACCAGACGCCGCTGCAGCTGGCGGTGACGCAGGGCCACACCGAGCTGGTACAGCTGCTGGTGGCCGAGGGCGCCGACGTCAACATGGAGGACGAGGACGGTGACACGGCCATGCACGTGGCCCTCCTCCGCCCGCAGCTGGCCAATGTGATGCTCAGCCCCACCGTGGGAACCAGCAGCACCGAGGAGAGCGGCGAGGGTTGCTCCTCCACATCGCTTTACTGCAGGGTGAGAACTGACATGGAGGCAACAGGGGAGGTGGCATGTTGTTGACTCCTTATTTGTCATTATTATTTATTAAGGGGAACATTCGGTTAGATCAACTAGAGATGGAACATCAGATCAGGAACAACTTTCAAGTTACTGTCAGCAAACAGTATTAATGTTATATATTCATTTAGGATTCTTAACTGTTCTGTGATTATAGACATTACTCAACTCATAATGGGAAGGAGGTATAATGTGAACCACAGCTGTTGAGTCATGCATTACCACTGAATTCTGGGTGTTGTTGGGACTGAATGAGCTGAAGAGTGACAACTCGGCTTTCAAAAGATGTGAACACAGGAAGAAATGGCCGCCTAAATAAAGACTGAAGAGTCTGTTACTAAAGAGACAATTCACAAAAAATAAAAGGACTAAAGGAAGACAAATTCAAAGAGGAGTAAATATAGGCTGAATGAGGGGTGAATAGACACTAAACGGCGGGTAAATAAGGATAAATGCAGTCTTAAGGAGGTAAAAATAGACTCAGCGAGGTAAATAAAGGCCAGAGGGATAAGAAAAGACTCAATATTGAAGCAGGGAAGGAATGGTAAACAAAAACAGAGGGAAGGAATGTGAAGGTAATTGTTAATAGTGTGGGGGTTAATCTAGGATGAATGAGTTAGTTGGTTTTACCAGGTAAATGACGGGATGAAAGGTAAGAGGAGGGAAAGAAGTCAGGCGGGATGACTTTAAGGAGAGGGGTTAACTGAGGAGAAAGGCCTTTGCTTTGGTGTAAACAGCAAGAGGGAGGGGTTAACTGAGGAGAAAGGAATCAGGAGTGCACTGAAGTGGTACTATATTGAAGTCAAAGCAGGCGTTACGTCTATAATATGTCGTTTCTCTGGAGAAAAACAACACTTGTATAAAGAATCGTACAGCTTAATGAAGTTTCTACATTAAGTATTTTCTTAGAAAAAAAGATTTTTTTTTTTTTTTAAATAAGATTATTTGACTTTAATCTCATGTCACGGCTTGAAGAGAAAGTACTGGCAAGAGACTGAGAACAAGAAGTGAAGAGGGCCCCACTTGGCAAAGACGGAGCTCTAGTTAAGATGCCTGTGACAAATTTAGGAGTACGGTGGAAACGCACCACGTCATTTTTCCCCAGATAACGTCTCGAACTTGGATAGGACCACGCTCCGATAATCCAAGGAATCTAAAGAAGTATTGTGGTATTATTCATCCTCGAAGGCACGGAAATGACGCACTGAATCCTCAGGCTTCCCACTAGTATGTCTAACCTTAATGTAACACTCTGACCTCTGCAAAGATCCCAGTCATCGACTACTTATGGCAATGTTAACATTCATTATGGCAAGCAAGGATAATGCTACTGCTAACAAAGAGACAGTTATTTGAATGAAGCCCTTGTATGAAACTGAAGGATGCATGTGAGAAGCATTGAACCGGTATTAATGGATTTTTTGGCCACTTTGGGGGGGGCCGAGCTGTAAACACAACATTGACTTATTGTTATGGGGATGTGTTGGCAAACAGCACTCATGGAGGAGCATTGTAGCAACGTTCATTTGTGACCTGGAAAATGTAAGTCCAATATTCACTCTCGGTTTAGCTCTGTTTTTGTTTACTCCTGAGGGCAATATCAGATTCTTCAGCTGCTAAATGCTCCATTATGTCGGCCAGCTAGTCGCTAACTTGCTCTGTCTGCTGTTTGGTGCAGAGCAGGTAGTGTACAGTGGGCGTATCTAAGCTACAGCAACAGTAACGGCAACGTTGTGGGTCATAAAAACCGAAACGGTGAGCTCGAAGATGCTGAAATGTTGCAGAGTTGGGTGGAAATTCTCTGTGGATGCATCACCACGAGTGACACCTCTCACCTTGTACACAGTAATCTAATCCAACGTTAATACAAAAAAATATTGATTAAGCAGCTTTAAACCCCCGCTGCGGGATTGGATTCAGCTGATGTTAACATTGTAACTGTATCTACCTGGTGATGAGGATCAGAATTATAATGTCACAGCATCTCTTTTAATACTCCTTCAGAGAGCCGTTGACTCACAAGAACTAGAACTCAGTAGTCCTCATTGAGGGACCTTGACTCCGTGCTTTGTGATACGAGTGCTTTAAAAACTGTTACATCAGTTGGTGTTGATATTATTGCGCCAATGAAGAATGTCCTTCCCTGGTCTACATGACCGCAAACACTGCAGCTCCACTCCACTCAACATCCTGGGCCCCGGCCAAGCCAACACACACACACACACACAAATACACACACCCATGAAGGTGGCTAGACTGAAGTGCTCAGGGCTGCTTTGGCCGCTGTCAGCAGATGAGTTATTGGGGGAGTTCTTCAGTGCTGATTACATCTGGGTTAATGTATCAGCCGTAGCTGGATTGCGCTGCTTTTACTTGCTCCCAGTCACTGCCCTTGACGAAGTTTTCAATGATCCACAAGATCACTTCTTCACCGTATTGAGAGCATGTTTCTAGAACGGGGTCTGCCTCAAAATTAGTTTTAAACCCCAACTTCTTCTCCCTCCTCTCTCCCCCCCCATCATCATCATCATCACCATCATCGTGTGTATCCACAGCTGAGCGCTTCAGGTCTTCTGGGGAACACCGAGCTGAGTGTCGGCGCAGCTATCGCTTGTTTTCTAGCGCAGGAAGGGGCCGACATCAGCTACGCCAACCACAAGGGCAAGAGTCCCCTGGACCTGGTGGCAGACAGCACCATGCTGCAGCTCATCAAGAGCTTCTCTGAGAAACACAGGTAGATGTCTGTCAAAGCAGTGCTAACATCCATGATGCCTTTGGATGATATTACTAAATATGTTGATAAGCTAAAGAGTAGATTTTTTACATGCAAATGATCAGCTGCTACAGATGTGTTGGTGTGTGTTGTCTGTCAGGTTGCAGCGTCTGCAGGCCATCACATGTGGACAGGGCCTGAGCAGCGCCAGCCTGAGGCGGGTCCACACTACGCCCAACACCATGACCAACCTGGTCCTTCCCACACCGCCGGGGCCCAGCGAATGCCTCATCTGCTCCGAGCTGGCCCTGCTGGTTCTCTTCTGCCCCTGCCAGCACAGCGTGGCCTGTGAAGGTGGGTGGAGACTGGACTCAGCGGAGGGCTCTGTGATGGCCATCGGGAGGGGAGAGGGCGGGGGTTGATGGAGCCAATGGCAGCAAAGGGCACACTGTTTGTGAACAATCATAATGGAGATAGAACACTAGGGGGAAAAAACAGATTTTCGGGTGAACTGATTGGTGTATGATTGTATTAACAACTCGGCTTACCTCGCCTCTTCAGCATACATTTATCAGTTCATGTGTAATTCACATGTACACCTTGGCAGCAGTTGTGTGATCTTTACTCTCTTTAAGGTCTGTTACCAGTTTAAAACGAGGCTGTATAGGATTTTAACACAAATAAGCGTTAGCGGAGCAAGACTGTGGGGACTATGACTTCTGTCATGGTTACATCTATTAAAATGACATCACAAGGCCACTTGTGATGTTGTCGATGTTTGAACGCCCTGAATTTTTACTCTACTGTTTCCGTCACTTTCTATTTTATGATGTTTAATAACGTGGACAAATTCTTTCTCTCGTATCATGTCCTTGTCCGAACAGAGTGCGCCCATCGAATGAAGAAATGCATCAAATGCCAAGTCACAATCACCAAGAAAATTAGACAAGGTAAGACGAATCCTCTTATTCTTGTTATCTGGGATGCGTTAATAGGACAAGGACATCACGGACAGTTATTGTCCAAGTCCTTTATTGCTTTGACATGATTCATGTTGATGAACCCCCCCCCCCCATCACCCCACCCACCCACAGACCAAACGGAGGTGGACTGCAGCCCTGGCACCGAGAACTCGGACCAGCACAACCTGCTGGAGCAGCTGCAGTCTCGCTACCGCCAGATGGAGGAGCGAATCACCTGCCCCATCTGCATCGACAACCACATCAAGCTGGTCTTCCAGTGCGGACACGCCTCCTGCATCGACTGCAGCGCCGCGCTCAAGACCTGCCCGATTTGCCGGCAGACCATCCGCGAGCGCATACAGTTATTCGTCTGAGCTTCTCTGTCCTTTCAGCTGTTAACGACCCAAAGAGGATGTAGGAGGGGGCTGGAGAGAGGCAGGGGTGGGAGGGGGCAGCTGTTACCTTTTTGAAGACCCAGTGACCTACATCTGCCTGTCGCACCCTCCTGCTCACCCCACCCCCATGTGATCGAATACTCGCTCAGCCCATAGGTTGCTTTACTGTAAGACGCTGTGTTACATCGCTGAGAGTCCTCTTGTTTGTTACGTTTTCAGTAGTTCCCCTCTCCAGCAGTGCAGGCAGGAACACGCCGAGAACTTCATTTTCGGCATCAGAACTGACGTTCCAGCGAGCCCGACGGGAAGCAGACGCGGTGGAGTTTCAATAGAAAAAGGTCCCCCGCCTCATCTTTTCCTCACTCCCGCCCAGCCTCCACCTCCTGTAATCTGTCCTATCTTTGCTGCTTTAAGTGGATGTCTGTTACCCATCATCCTCTCTGGCTGTCTGGCCTCCTCTGTTTACAAGGCTGCGCAGAGTCAGTCCCCGTCTTCTCGCCCCTCAGCCTGTCCTGTGAATTATGTTTGCTATCATTTGTACCAATCTCTTAATAATCAGTGTTAGTCTCTGCAGAGGGAGTTGGTATAACTAAAGGCTCTCTATATAGTCCCCAACCACTCGCCTGTATGCAAGGGGAAATACACACTATATATGCATGAATATATGCATATTGTAAAGCTGAAAATGACTGTGTTGTCATGGGTGATTCGTCGTTGTTGTTTTATTTCTCTCTGGTTACATTTGTGGTTTTTAATGTACCGATAAGTACAGATTTTTATTTATGTGTGAAAGGTGGTATTAATTAGTAATGTCCTTTTTTTTGTTGGTGTTGGCTTGGCAAAATGTTTTTGTTTCTACTGAAATTCACCCCAAGCCTATGTCCTCTACTCAGGGTATCAAATCATTGAAAGCACTTGTGATATCCATAAAAGGTTAAAGAGCCCCCCCCCCCCCCCCCCCCCACACACACACACACACACACACACACCCACACCCACCATCACAGAGCTACAGTGTATTGGGTCATTTTAGTGAAGGGTCACTGAAAGAAAAGGTCATTAATAACAGTCATAAAGTTGTGCATTGTGACTCAAAATTGCATTTACGCTAAAAATGTTCTTCTCATTAGTGAAGTGAATGTTTGCAGAAGAGTTTCTGCAACAAAACTGACATTTTCCTCCAAAAAAAAGAAAAAGAAAAAAGTCCTTAAAGCATCCCAGAAACACCAGTCAGCTTTATCTGTGTTTGGTTTTGGACAGAAAGCATTGTGTCGGTCTGCCTGTTTGTGTCTGAAGACCGCAGTCTGTCCGTCATCTGACTGGTGCAGACACCCCAACGAGCACCGCCTGTTTTGTCATTTCTCCACCAGACGTATTGTAAGATATAGAATCAGAAGGGCAAAAACATGACATTGTTGTGTTGCACCTGTAGTTCCGCGTCTACCTTCCTAGTCGTGTCGTTTCAGAAGAACCCCCCCCCTTCTCCTCTGGAGTCCTGGATTGTACATTGTCTTCATCCTTTCTAATGTTTTGGTGTGTTTTCTTGAAGGGCTTATGCACATGAGAAAAAAAAAATCGAATCTATTTTAATCTTTATTTAATTTTTATTTTCTATAAGAAACTTCCAGAGACGGGAGGTTTTTTTTTTTTTTTTGTCTTCATTAGATCCCACATTTTGGGAGAGCCAATGTTAAAGATGTACATTTGAATGTCGGGGGGGGGGGTGGGGGGGGGGGGTATATCCTGTCTCACTCTGCCTTTTTTTTAATGTGTGAAGATGCGAGAGGAGGAGCTGGAGAGACTGAGGCGTGTTTACCGCGAGGTTCGCTTTGAGGAAAGAACTTTTACATCAGTGCCAAATCGCATGAGGATGTGCATGGGCATGCACGCCCGAATTTATCTAGACGCACTATGCTAAGCCCCTCAAAGCTCAAGTGAGGGTTCAATTATTCCAGCAGTGTGAAGTAAACTCAAAGCAAACTTTTAACATAATATTTTATTTAGTTCCGAATCAGAAGTATTATCTCAGCACACTCTGATGTTAGACGTTGAGGTGACGGTGTTAGCCTCCTAACTTTAGCTGTAGTGCTCTGAACCTCCTCATGTTCTCAATGACAAGTGACGGCACACTCACTTCGAAAACATTATCAGTCCCGTATTGTTTGGAGCTTTATACAAGTATATATATTTATATTTTGTGAGACATTATCAATCAAGGGACACGTTTCTTAGCAGAAATTTCGACATTTTAAGGATTGTCCGTTGGTGTTCTAAGTTGATGGGTTTACAGGCAAAGGCAATAATGTTCTAGAAAAATGGGGAAGGTGTTTGAGTTCCTTCTTTTTCTCCCCCTTAAGGAGGTGGCTGTGAGGGCGGGACACAATTTATGTATAAAACCACTATTAAAGCAGCAAATGTTAATATTGGTGTTTGTACAGTTCAGCTCTTGGAGTTCTGATGTTGGCCTTACTGTCCATTCCTCCTCTGTTGATGTTTTTTCAGTTGTATTCTGTACAAAAATATTTTGCAATAAATATGGAACTGTTTTCTAAGGACTTGGTGTAGAGGGTTTGTTTTTGTTTTTAATTCTTCTTCTTCTCCCCGGATGTTCTGAAGTGAAATTGTCTCATAAATGAAGCTCTACAGCAGACAAGTCGAGGGAAATAAGAAAACCAATCCTTGACTCGTATGTGTCAATGTGTCAATTATGTACACTGCCAGACATGTTTATAAGCGCACACTTGCGCTGCCAGTTACTTGCGTATCCCAAGCAATGTCACTGTGAAGAATGAGAAATGATTTTGTCTTTTATTTTATTGAACATAGAACAGGAGCACAACAAGTATTACAAAACCATGCTGAGTATCTTAGAGATTTAGGTAGATAACTGCTGGAAACCAATGACACTATGGTGGAGATTCTGTCCCACCGTTAGTAATGTTTTTTCTCAAGATGAAGTCTTGACTCCCAGTGTCAACCCCTACATGAAGAGGACAAACAGGTATTTATTCCTTCTTCGTCTCTCAACAACAGCACCCTCTTCCTGTTTTGTCCTGTAAAGTGAACAACCAGATTACTGACCTGGCAGCACCTATTTGGAAAATGCAGTGAAGATGAAGTGTAATAATTGTATATCGGCCACATAATTTATTCATGAATTGATCCACCAAAATCAATGTTTTTATAGGGGTTCAATTTTTACAAAACTGTGCCTTTTAAGTGTTTTGTAAAATGCAACTACTTTAGTCAAACTTTGCTATGATGCAAAGGAAACATTTTCTGAGCTGACAGGAGCATTCAAATTAATGTTTTTTTATTTTGTAATTTTTTTATTTTTTTTTATTTTTTAAATGTTTAATATTTGAAAATGTTTTGACCTATTTCACATTGACGCCCCCCCCACCTGAGATTCTCCTCAGTTCAGGTAAACAGCAGGCGAGCAGGTTGTGTTTGCTGTAACCCGTTTAGGCTGGCTAGTATCTGAGCAGCGTCTCCAGTTAAATGCTGCTGTGTGCCACTTCTTAGTCCTAATTGTCTTACGGCTCAGATGGCTTTGGCATATGACTCAGCGCTTTAGCAGTGACGTCCTCTCTGAGGACAGGATGACAGCTTTGAACACGAGGTGTACACACAATGCCATAACAATCTGCAAAAAGTGTGCTGTTTTGTTTTTTTTTTTCTCATTTGGAGTTAAAACAACTAAAGTGTGACATTTTAAACGCAGGTAAAGGGGATGAAATACACGTCAGTGGATATCATTTCTCCAGAAGAAGAAATACATGCAAACTATTGAAGTTATGAGCGTCTGTCAACACTTTTTCATTGGAAAATGACATTTCCACATACTGAATTGTTTCGAATGAAACTGTTCTGTAAAATGAGTTTGGTTTGTTATTTTTGACCCGTTGCTTGCTTTCATACTTTTTAAAAATGTACTCACAGTACATGAACATATCTTTTTTACGTTTTTAAAAAATTTGTTTTCCTGTCATTATGAAGATTTTTCTGTATTTATAGTCAAACTCAAAGTGCCTCTGATCATTACATTTTACATATTCATAAAATCTGTGATCTTCCATCAAATGTCCTTTTGATGTTGTTTTCAATCCTATCTCCTTTGTTTATCTTTGCTGTTCTCGTTCATCTCCTTGTGACGAAATGTGCGTGCTGACTTAAGATAAGTGCTATCATTTATTCCAATTATAACGAAACAACAGGAGGATCCCATAACGCATCAAATGCCATCTAATACAACAACACCACCGCACCAATAGTTGAATCAGCTCCTCTCTGACACTAAAAAAAACCCACATAATTGTCTAAGCTTTAGAAAAGTAGTGTTTAGGTAAGATGCTCTCATTATTTTGTCCACCTCCTGTATGTGTCAGAGCAGCAGAGCTTGTGTGGGCAGGATGTGACGAGAGCACCATCTAGTGGTACCTCACTGATTATAACCCAACTGACCAACAAAGCACATTTTGTCTAAAAACACAAACATTCATGGAGCTCGTCATTCTAAAAGATGGGTGAGAGTTTTTTTGTTGTTGTTTTTTTGTTGTTGTTGTCCATTTTGTAGTTGTTTGCCACATAATTGTCACCACCACACACACATTATGATTTATATCCATGTTTGTTTTCTTTAGTATGTGGAACTGAAGTCATTTTCAGCTTCAGTACAGTACAGGGGGGGGGGGGGGGGGGACACCAGCGCCTCGCTCTCAGGTATCCTACTGGGGGCGCTCTTGCTCACAGATCTGCTCCCTGGACCCCATGCTTGCTGAGGCTTGCCTCTTCTATCAACCCACTGACTCATTTGTCCTCAGTATTTTCCTTGTAACCTGGTATCAGCACATACTGCTCTCCTGCGCGGTGCACTCACGTCAACACTGCGTCAAATAGTTTGTCCTCAGAACAATCCTCATGTGTCCTTCTTGGCATTTATTCCCAGTTTTATTCCCAGTTTTTCCATCATCACACTCACTCGGTTGCAGGCAGCAGACGAGGGAGAGCCGGAAACTGGGGAGAGCAGAATGAATGAATGAATAAGGTTTACGCTTCAGGTCAGCAGTTCAGCTTTTGTTCATCTCACCTTCAATTTACAAGCAGAACACACTTTATTAAGTAAAAACAACAACAACAACAACAACCGCCAGATTAGGAAGGCTTGTCTGACTGTAGATGATTCACAAATAATAAAAAAAAAAAAAAGAAGTTCAAACTGAAACTTTCTGACCTTTCTGGAAATACACTTATTCGCTTCCTTGCCAAGAGCTAGATGAGACGATACCACTCTAACTATGATGCTACAACCAGCAGCCCGTTAGCTTAGCTTAGCTTAGCACAAGACCCGGAGTCTTGTCGTCACACAGTCATAATCCATGCATAATAATACAATACACATAATCCCCTCTGAAAGCGCAATCTGTCAAAACTGAATCACGAGAACACGTGTTAATGAGCAAACTTCAGAGGTGCTGGTGGACGGACTTTGTGACCCCTGGACAGAGCCAGATTAGCTTTTACCTGGGGGGGTCGACCACTCTAGAACCAGGAGGCGGTTAGCTTCGGTGAGAATAGCCAACTCACCAAAGCTAACTTGTCTGCAACTTGTTTGTCTGTTTTTGTATATTATATAAGACGTTCATTTGTGAGGAGCTTTAGAGGAGCTGATCCCCCCCCCCCCCCCTGCTTACAGCTTCCAGGTAAGCTAAGCTAAACTGAATCCATTGGTTCCTGACTCAACAAGGCATGTCTTCCTTGTTGAGTCAGGAACCAACTTTTTCTACCGGATGTCGTGGACATGGATGTAAGGACAATATGCCCAGATGCATTTTTAAAGAAACCAACAACTTTAAGGTGATTACTGATTTGTTGTTTCCCAACTTTTGTCTAAATAATATCTGAACATTCGGGCAGGTGGTTGGTGTTCAAACTGTTGGCTGCCTTTGACACTATGTTCGTATTCATTGACAGACCGAAGCAGTGGGTCAGTGTCAGTGGTTGTATTCTTGAATGATGCCTCAACATCTCCAATAGTAAGTTCCTTGTTTATTCAGGATTATTTTGGTGATATTCTATGTTTCTCTTGTTGTCGATAAATCCCATGAAAACAACAAAACCAACGATGAATTGATTCCACAACCAAGTACGTTCTGTGCAGCCAAAGCCAAAGATATTTCTTACTTCTTGGTGCATCCGAGCTCCATTGTTGTCGTCAAGAACTATTAAAAGCACGCAAGTGAGCCACACTGTTCCTTCATTACCATGAACTGTAGTTTAGGTTCAGTCAGTCCCACATAGACAGACACTTCTATAAACAAAGAAACCGACAACAAAAAAAAACGGGAGAGCATTTATGTGAATCATTTATAAAATGTATTAGTATTGCTTTGCTTCATTAATACATGTACTGAAGTGCCACAAAGCTGTAGCCGGATCCATGATCCCCTGAGAAACGGCTGTTTGTTACAAGGTGTGGCACCCTGAGCGAGTCTCATTTACTCCTGTACTTTTATCATTATAGTGTAAAACAAACATCCAGCAAAATGTAATGAAACATTTGGAATCCATATTTTAACAAACATGTAAAAGCCAGTGTTTCCTCTAAGCTCTTAGTGTATTGGTTGATTATTCATCCCACTGACAAAATAACATCGCTGCTCCTCATTGTCCTGAACTTTATGCAGTTATCAGGTTTAGATTGTTTTGGTGGAAAACACCATGAGGTGCAGGGAGTTTTTCCGTAGCTTAGGGTTTCGTGAATCGACTCCCATGCAGCAGAAAAGAAACTCGCAATTCAAGATGAGGTGGCTCTGTTTACACTGTCACTAAACACCTGTTGTTCCATCAACAAGTTGTGCTGCGTCGGGTTGCTTTTTATTCCAAATATAAATGAAAAATCACCAGCAGTTGAAACGGATGCCGGGGATTTGCTGATGCGGTTTGTGTCATGAAACTGGGCGGTTCGGGTTGAGGGAGACGGTGTTGTTGCTATTGTTTTGTGAATGCAGCGACTGAGTGTTGCCCACGGGGGTCCCCAAGTCTCATCTGCAACACACAAACAGCAGCTTCAAGCCAAGATCATGCGCATCAATTGTCTATTCCGCTGCATTTCTGAGCATTTTTACGTAACGAATAAAGATTTATTTGCATGACAATCTTCATTCAGGCCATCGCTGCAACACTGCACAGCTCAAACTACCGCTGCTACTGAGGCCAAGTGCTGAGATGAATTAAGACTTGCTGTTACTGAGGAAAGGCAGTAATCTGCTCCACTAAAAGTATTTTGTGTAAAACAGCGTTTTAACATGGCTTGTGATCTTCATCGTCCATCATATCACTTAAAGGGGAACTCCACTGGAGACGCATGACGATCTGCGTACTCTGCATTAGTAGTACTACACAGTCTATGGAAACAGTTGTATAATTGTCTTCTGTGGCTCTGTTTCTAAAGTCAGAAAAACAACAACCCTGATGATGTCACCGGGGTTATCTTGGATTAGGCTTCTTACCAGGCAGGAAGGGTTTAATGAAAGATGCTACTTAACTCAAAAAATGTGGACAGGAGGACGGAACCCGCAACCCGCAACTGTGATGTCACATGACTCATTTATCTGAGAATATAGACATTTTGCTGTCGAAGCATCACAACAAAGACAAAAAGGCGCATGAATGTCGAAGGCTCGTACTGACTTTGAGTTCATCTTAACCTTTACAGACTTGTACTCCTGCTTCGTCCCGCTATTGGCAGCCACAGTCAATTCCTTGTCATTGGTGGTTAATGATTACCGACACTCAGCTTTAGGTGTGCTTCGTTCCACCTTGCTGCATCCCAATCAGAGGGCCGCTACTGAAACTGCGTGTGCTTCTATGTGGGTGATGTAGAAGCTTGTGTACATTTGAAGTGATGAGCCTGCTCAGGTCAGGAGGCGACACGTGGAGTGAGCGCCTTGTTTTTCTCCCTGTCCTCTCCATCCTCCCAGGCTGGCTGCCGGCGCCTGGTTGCTATGATGGGATTCCCACTGATGCAATATCAGCCAAGCTCGGCTCAACTCTCTGGGTACACGGGCACAGTCTAATTTTGGTCGGAGGTGTTTTTGCTCATGATATAGCAGTCGTTCTGAAAAGACCGCGAGGAGTCCCATTCTTTGTGTGTATTCCAGCTACTGTAGATCATTTTTATGTGATTCCACAATTACTGTAAAGCACATATCACAATTTTCCTCTACTTAAACTGCCCTAAAGTGACAATAAGCCACCTGAGCAGCCATGTTTCGATGCACAGCCTTTTAACTCCCTGCAGACCAACCCTACCTTTGTGTTCCTGCTTAACACTTCAATAGCCCGCCCATGCCACAACTTGTGAACCCCCCCCCCCTCCATCCTGCCCTCATTGTAGTCAACCTGCTGTTGCCTCGGCCTGTTGCTGTGGATTTGTTAAGAAGGTAGTCATTACATTTCCTATAGGAGAACACAGTCCATATGTAGAGGGACTCACCACGGCAGATGGGTAAACTAAACTAGATGGGAAGCAGGTTAATTAAGGCCTGATGACACCCAGATTACTTGTGTTACCCTTTATTCTGAGATTACCGAATTTAAACGGAAATATACCGTGGGGATTTAAAGTCCAATCTGTTAAACTGAGAGAATGCCTCAGTAAGACACCTTTTAAGAAATCCTGATCCTTTTTTTTCTCTCTCTACATTTCCCAGAGCTGGCCGTCTCTCCTTCTACAAAGTGTAGTTGACAAAAGCAGCCTTAGTTGTGCGTGTGTGTGTGTGTGTGTTGCTAAAGCCAGTTTTGCATCTTGGTTCGATTCGAACAAAAGACGTCAGGAAGAGACGGGGGCATGACAGAACAGCCTTGTCTCCTGCAGCCGGTACTACATCCGCTCAGTGAATGCAAAGTTATTTGCATAGGAAAATAATCCAAGTCTTTGGGAGTAGGGGAGTTGGAGCATGACCCATCACTGGAGGATTCATTCATTTCAATACTGGATTTCCTGATGATGTACACGGATACTGTAGAAAGAAATGAGTGCATCATTGTTTCACAACTGTATACAAACTACTGTGACTTCTACTACTACTACTACCATTAGCCGTTCTTGTGGCTATAAAACGTACTTTTAGGAATTTGATAACTACTGGCCGTGATGTACGAGGGAACAACAGGAAAATAGTTCCTGTAAATCACAGTAACAAACATCTGTAGTGGTAGAAACACACGTCCTGCTTCGTAGCTGCAGCTCTGCAGGTGGACACGCCGTCTCTTCCACTCATAGAGGCCGACTGATTTGCCTCTGATGCAAATGTCAACTGAAGATGTGCTGCAGCGATGATGCAGCTCAGACAGCAGAAATGTAATATAATGTAATGTGTTACTGGTGTTACTATTAAAGTGGAACACCTTTTCCTAGTTTTTGTATTTTCTGACGTCGCTGGTGCCACGCAGTCAGGTCTTCAACTTCCCTGAGATCATGTGCCAGCCAAACAGTGAAGCCAGTTTTATTTTTACTTAGTATACTAGACTTATTTTGACAACAAAAAGATGTTATTTGTTGGTCCAGAAACACTTTAAAGGAGCAGGAGTTTTTGGAGTCAGACATTTAGCTTAGCACTAAAAAGCAGGGGGAAACATAGCAGTGTCCTATTTGTTCACAGGCTTGTAATGCTGTGTTTTTGGAGGTGTGTTGCTTCAGGTACTGGTGGGATGATGAAAATACAATCCAGGACAGCTCATGAGTTGGTTCAAACGGTGGTGCTAGCTTCACCTACAGTTTGCTCATTCTAGCCTACCTGACTGCCACCACCTGCTCTAGACACAAGTCAGCATGCTCCAGACTAAGCGCCTGAATGCCTCTGAGGAAAGTGTGCGTTATCCACATCAGTTAGACTTCTTCTTACACAGGGCAAGACGACAAACAATGGTATTTCCCCAAATGTGAGACTGTTCATTAAGGTTATGTGAATAAAGTGATGCTGTATGATGTTAATAACAGTGTGAATCTGTTGGGAGAAGCTCTGAGTTACATACACACACACACACACACACGTGCGCACACACTCTTTGAAGTGTGTGTGTGTGTGTGTATGTTGGCGTGGTCTCTGTCTGCGGTCCCCCCCCCCCCCCCCCCCCCACATGAATAGAGCCAGGGCCTTGTGCAGTCGACAGCTGTCTGCTTTGAACGCCCAAAGACAAAAAGCCTTAAATCCGGCGACCTCCCTCTTTCATGTGTTCATCTGATACCGCTCTTCCTCACCTTACTGTCACTCCATTCAGCTCTGTAGCCCGAGGCTGCAGCTTGTTACCACACCGCGTTCAACCTCTGGAGTCCACGAGTTCGTTCGCTCCCTCTGAATGCTTCAGAGAGAGAGAAAGAACAAAGTGCAGCTGCGTTTTGGAAATCAGCAATGCTGTAGTAACGTGCATCTCAGCAGCTGATGTTGAAGCTTGTGGGTTTGGTTAAAAATTGTCCTCCGGTGGGGGAAAAAAAAAGAAGGACAAAACTAAGACGTTAGTTTAGAAGTTTCCTGTGACTTTGAAATGAGCTTCCTGGGCATATATCCTTCTTTTCCCCAGACAATGAATCATAAAACTGTGATGTTATTTCATAAGCATAGATTACATATATATATATATAGATTGTGCAATTTTTTTTTAGCTTCGACAGTTGGTAGTGAGGTTTGGGAAAAGTCTTCAAGTGCACATGTTAAGAATCATGGGTGTTTTACCAGAAAACTGTGGTAGATTTGACAAGAAGTTTTCAATTTATGGTATTCAACCCTTGTCTGGTACCTGGTGAGCAAGGCCGGATTACTACACCAGACCTCCAGGGGCGCCAAGAGCCCCAGGTTCACTGTGTGTGAATTGATTTTGGGTAAACTTGATTAATCGCGAATGTATTTGCGACACTAAAGTAGAACATCAACTAACACAGGTCCTGCATTATCACCTATTCTTGTGGCGCTGCAGTTTTAAACCAGCAACATGTTTGTTTTATTACGTTTCATTTTTTTCTGTTTTCAAGCTCACATGGTACATTTTTCTAAAAAAAAAAGTTGTTTAATCAAATTACCTCAAATCAATTGGCACACAGAAGTAGGGCCAGGCAGTATTATAGGAATAGAGCCCCTGTTCACAGAGGGTTCGACAGGGGCCCTACAGCAAGTTTTGACCTGGGTCCTCCTAAACTGTTAGTGCGGCCATGCTGGTGAGAAACAAAAGGTACTGGGAAAAAGTTAAAATATCTTTAGAAATAGTCAGTATGTGTCAAGTATAATGGACCAAATGAAAGGGGACGCTTGCAGCCACACATGCAGTGCAAAACTCTCATTCCAAAACTGAAAGGTTTCCCGTTTAGCATCCAACCAAGACAGAGACGTGCTGAAGTATAAAATGGTTTTCAGGTAAGATTTTCCTTTTTTCCCTCTCTATAGCTGACTTTATTGGTCAAATGTTTTAAAGAAACAGCTTTTATTTCTTTAGTTCCAGCTCCAGTTCCTCTGAGACGTCTCCTGATGAGTCCCTCTGTGAAGGAGAAGCAACTGGCAATGTATGCTTTAAAGAAAACGTTTTATTTCGGCTCGGGCCTCAAAGTTACACTTAAAAAAAAAAAAGTCTTCTCCTCCAATACACCTCGTGCCCTCTGAGGGAAAAAAAAAAGCCATAGATGAAAGCTAAAAATAGTATATTCGGAAGAAGAATGGGGAGTGTTGGTGGTGCATGTGATAACCCAGGCGGTCGGCCCTCTGTGTGTCCGACTGCCTCCCATTCACTGAGGGTAATTGGAAAATCCTCAGGGCAGGATCTTCTTGGCTCTGAGTGTGTGTGTGTGTGTGTGTGTGTGTGTGTGTGTAGCAGCACGCCGTTGAGTGTGTGTTTCGCCTGTGCATAAGGAGGCTGAGGCCTAACATGGTACCAGGCAAAGGTTTCCACCGAACCGTTCTTGCATAACTCAGCGAGTGATAACAACGGTGCATTCCTCTCAACACACATCACAGCTGCCAACATCTTTGCCGTGTGTCCCCCCCCCCCCCCCCCAGTTCATGTTCAAATACAGCCAGTCTTACAGCCCTGGATGAGCTGGAGAGTGTTTCCCATTCCGAGCCTTTAAGGAGGAGATACGAGTTAAGGCGACGCGTTTGAAGATCCCGTCCCTGCCTGCGTTGTCTTTAGGAGACAGAGTGATTTGGGTGATCCTCCGGGCCAGAGGTCACGTTCATCAAGAGGTAGGTCAGCTGGGGTTAAAGCTGGAGGTGTTCCCACATCTATTGAGTGTCTGTACCCTCCGACCTGATGGGAAGCAGATAGGGCAGGGACGTCTGACTCATGCGCAGACAGGGGCTTTGTTGGCAAGCTCGTGTTTTATTCTTAAGCAGCTGGAATGAAGGGTAGCTGGAGGTACAGGGTTTACATAGAGGTACATCATGCGAGTGCATTTGCTGAATTCAAGCTATTCTCATGTAGCATCAGAAGTGTTTTGTGCTCTTTTGACTGCAGTCCACCGCACGGCTAATTCTCAGGATGCTGACGCCTGTTGGTGCCTCTTTAACACCAGCCCCTTCCTGAACGATCAGAGATTAGACTCTATAAACACACTGCTATGGTGCAGTGCTCTGGCTGTAAAACACCAGGTCAGTGTATACAGTCTGCGTGCCAAAATGTCACCTTTACCTGCACCCTCAACACTTCGTTATCCATCCCCCTTCATGAACAGCTGGTCACCAAGGCTCCCGCTCTCCCATAGGTTCTCATGGGACCGTGTCGCACCTTGCTGCTTCTTTTTGATTGGCTCGGAGGAGGAGATGAACCTACTAGCCTAGCGTCTGGAGACTGCAATGTTGACAGAGCTGCGCCTGAATACAAAGGTGTGTTTGGAGGATTGTAAAACCCTGGCTGAGCCTCAAGAACGCCGGTGTGCTGCGTGCGTTAATGTGTAGCTGTCTTACAGTGACAGGTCTGTGTAGCAGAGAGAATTAATGTTTGGCCTGTGGACTTTGATACTCCTTTCTTCCTGATTCATACAAAAGAATGAAATCTGCCAATCATTTACTTGCATACTGTCCCGTATGAATTCAGGACAGATTCAGAGAGTCAGTGATGACATGGGGATTTTCCAGAGTGGGATGCCTGTATTTAGCAGTTTTCAGCTTCAACCGTACTTCCTTCATATAAGTCAAATATTTTGCCATTATAGCAAATACATTACACTGCATTTTATCTGAAACTGAAGTTACTACAGAGGATTAGCACATAATGCAAACACTGTCACCAATTTTTATTCTACCATGTATTACAAAATACAGGTGAATGTCTGCAAATTCTTGAACTCAGACCTGATTTTCATCAGATATGTGAGGGCATAACTGCACAACAGAGTCCTAACTGTGCACCGGAAAATGAGTTTCCTCTATGATAGCTACTCAACAACCCTTTTCATCATTTCCAGTTGAGGAACCTGAGCATGAGGAACAAAAACTACAGATGAAACCGAAGTCGTTAACTGTATCTGCACAGATAAGATATGCAGGGCTTTCACTTAAAGTGCTATATAAGCTCACTGCAGATCAGATGTAATAACCTTTAATAACGAACATAATCACTTAGAGTCTTTTGCTTTTTAAGGGCTCTTTTGTGATGTTCTACCCCCTGGAATAATTGTGTGGGCAGGTCGAAGCTCCTGATATCTCCCGGCCCACCTCGCTGCTTAGGTCAGATGTATATTTTGGCCGTGGCCCCTCAGCATTACCAAGAACAGTAAATTTCGGAGCAATAAATCTCACATAATTGCACATCATTTTTTTTTTTTTACGTTGCTCAGCAGTAATCTACTGCCAACAGACAGTGATGAGAAACAAAGCTCTAATGATGGTTGTACACGCTGAGCTCTTGCAGAAACACAAAACACAACAGCAAAAAAGGAGTTTGTTAAAATGAGTGTGATGTGTGACAAGAATGTGTAGAGACAACAACACAGTTTTGTTGGTTGCTGGTTTCTACTGCCTGAGTTGAATTACACAAAGCTTTAATAATTCCTGTGAGGAAATAATTAGTGCAGCGGCACTTAATCAAAACCAAACTAATAAAGTAAAAATAATAGAATGGATCCAGCAAATCAAACATTCATCAAGTCACCGCTGATATGAAAGGTGTTGGTGTCACTTGTTTGAAGGTAGCAGCACTCAGCCCTGCATTCTATTGAGTTACGTGTGATGATTTGGTGGGAATTTTTTTTTTTTTGCATTGAGTGCTATACCGGAGAAACGTTTTCTTACAGAACAGGGGGCAAATTCACCAGAACAGTATTTGCCTCTTGGTTTGGCCCAGTTTGTGAGGGCAATGTATGATGTCTTTCAAGTAGGGAAGACAATAGTAAGGTAATCATCATAAACATACGAGACAATCGGAGAAAAGGGATGTGAATGGTCACTTGTTTTCAGTTATGCAAATGATGCAGGAAGAGCTGGGGAGAGTTCTGGGAAATATGGTCATGTGGTAATTACACTGAGGTTCTGCTGTTTATTTGACAACGCTATACTGATTTTTAAAAAGCTAAACTGGCACGTTTAACCAGATTCAATTCAGTCCAGTTTTCTTTTGCGACTTCAAAAGGTCTGACATGGTGTACGGTTTTGTTTTTGTCACGGCACCGCCCGGACACACAGAGGAAGTGGAGAGGTACAGTACAGGTGAGGAGCGGGGGAGGGCCGTGCTTCTACCTTGGTAACTGGTCCCGGTGGGCCGCTTCCTGGCTGCTCGCTCACCTGAACCCTGCCTCCCCAGAGAACCTTCCACATCACAAACACGTCTTGCATCATTAGCAGGACCTGCCGTTACCCTGCAGCCAGAACCCCATGATACACTCTGTGGGAGAGATCAGCCGTTACCCAACGCACAGTGTGGCTGTACATGTCATGCATTAGACTGAGGTCAAACTTCCACTCATCTCCATTATTTAACTCACGGTGTAATGAGAACTTCTGCAATGTTGTGGGTTACGCTGGCATTGTGACATTAGGTTCCTACGTTTGAGAGGGTTGCCACTGCCATTTTGTTTTCTGAAGCAAAAATGTCCAAAGATATTTCAGATCACCTTAAGCTATTATATGCCAGCATCTTCAATCTAAAAACAGTTGTATGACTCTTTAGGAGATCCCATATCAATTCAGTCAAGAGTCGCCGGCCTATTGTTTTTCAGTAATGCGCTATTTCATGTCCCATTATGGAGTTTGCTCTTCAGATTTGTCATTGATCAAGTTTCATAACTTGAAATAAAAGTCAAGTATTGAGCCATTAATGGCGTGTACGCAGTACATGAAGCTCACACATTCTCACATATCCAGGAGATCTTATGCACTTGTTGATGTTAAATTGATTTTAAAAATGAAGTTAACGAAATCCGTCCTTGATTTCCCCTAAGTCAGTTAGTCGTATTCTTCTGAGCCAATGCCGATTTGCTCCGGAAATCATTAAAACCAAGCAATGTCTACTGAGACCCTTACCAATGATATTCCCCCTTATTTTATCTGAATACGTTTGGAGGCTAAGATAAAATGATTCAGTAATGCAAACACAACAACTACATTTGTGGCAGCGTTAATGGTAAGCAGAATACACAGTCTTACACGAGACACACTGTATGTTAATATTACTACTAGTAATAGTAACTAATAAAACTGACACACTGCCACTGCAAATTCACACTAACTATGTCACTACGTAACTATGACCTTAGATTAAAAAAACTGATGGACGTCACAAAGTCAGTGTTCACGCGGCCAAATGAACCAAAGCACTGAGATACTCAGACTGAGGTGCTGCTACACTTGGAGTTTGTTCTAAAATCTTATACTGACATTATTACAGCAAATGTAAAGATACTCAGTGGCTTCATCACATCGTGTAGTCTTTTTCCACTGCAGGAACTCTTTCCAGGAACCCAGGAACTTTTTTAGGAACTCAGGGAATTTACCTGCTTTTCAAATGGAGGAACCTGTGTCTAAATGTAGACACGTGCCATGGTTCCTGCCCCCCCCCCCCCCCCCCCCTCCCCAAAAAAAGTCCCTGCTCCAGAGGCAGCACTTTCTGATGGCATGGGAACAACAGCAGCATTCATTCAGACAGTAAGACAGTGAGCACTGCCTGCCAGTAGTCAATATTAGGACTAGGGGAGGACATTTCTTATAATGTTTGTTGACTTCCTGTTAGTTGTCAACCACAAGAACGATGCGATGACGATGTGTCATGTTTCATCATGAGAACAAATTGCGCCTCTAACAAAGCTTTTGTTTTTCAACCCGTTGTTGGTCTGTTTGTCGAGTCGTCAGTTGATCAAATGCGATGGAAATGCAAACAGGACTTTTAGTTCCTGACTCAGTTCCAAGAACTCCTTCGTTCCTGGTACCATTCGGTGGAAAAGGGCTAATTGTTACCATAATGTACTGACTATTCCCATTTCAAATGCATAGTAGCAGTCAACTTCCTATTGGCCTGCACTAATCACACCCCCCCCCACTTCAAAAATGTATTAAGGTTTGACAGTCAAAATCAAAAGTGAAAGCAGGAATGTGTTGTCATGCCGTGTAACCACATAACCACCTTAGCCATGTTTCTTTCTAATGAAACTATGATCTAACCAAAAGACCTTTTCCGAACCAGTTTTGATATGTTATGTAAAACGCTTTTTCTGCATTTCTTTTCAGGCCTTTCAGCCACTGTAATAACTGTGAATTCACACACAGCAACTTACCATTGACCCAAATGATTATCAGCTGTATGTACAACTTCAGAGAATGAATAGTCTCTGCCCTGACGACTCAAAAGGCTCGTGTAATGGGCACTCATCTCCTGTTAGAGCCATTCGACGTTTTCCACGCCCGGATGGATTCAACATACACGTAAACTAAAGCATATAGCTCTTCCTCTGAAAATCATTGTCATTCGCTGCATGCTAATGCCTCAGTAAACACATTACGCAGCAGGCCAATTACACGAGACCAAACAGAAAGTCTTTTAGAAGAAACAGGCAGGTGTGTTTGGAGATGCGACGCTATCACAGCACCTCATAATGCCCTCAAACTGAACACACGCAAACCCTTTAAAGCCCGACAATGCCAGATTTGTCCGTGAGGTAGGCGAGGCCGACAGGCTGTTTAAAGTAGGGCACAATGAATGATGACCTTGAGGTCAGCATTTACGCTCAATTCCTAAACAAACTGCAACGTCTCGTCTGTGAATGACTGAAACTTGACCCGGCCAGCAGCTCCGCAGCTGTGTTTGACAGGCAACAAGAGTCAAACTTTAGAGCGTGTGTGTGTGTGTGTGTGTGTGTGTGTGATTGTTTGTGTGAGCGACTGCAGGTATAAGAAAGAATGCAGTCAGAGACATTGAACTTAACCGACAGCAGCAATGCATCTTTGCCACTACACCACCATGCACCTCTCCAGTGAACTTTACGGCTGTCTTTAAAATCATTAACTCTGCACCATTTACAGCTTCCGCCATTTTGGTTTGCTCAGTTCTCTAGTGAGAATGATTACAACATGTATAGTGGACAGGTTAAACATAAAACACTGCATATAATCACAATTCTACTTGATGATGATTCCCTTTTATGTATGCTTAATGCTCTTAGTGGACGTAGGTAACATATATTCTTAGATATTTTTAGTTGTTTTTATTCGTTTTTGGAGAATTTCTGGTTTTGGTGAATCTGACATTCCCGACAAAATGAAATGTGAATCGACACTAACTGTACGTAAATATTACAAGATTACACAATAAGTCAAGCCTCTTATCTCTGATACACCATGCCTTTTCATTGCTGCTTCCCACTTAAGATGGTGTTTTAAAATGAGTCTCATCTGAACCGCATGGGTTTTTATTAGAGAGGGTGTGACATGCAATACGGGCCCCTGTGTCTGTGCTCGAAGTGGGAACATTAAGGTTACATGCACTCCTGGCACCTCCGCTCTTTCTGTTCTGTATTTTTGAATATTTCTGTCCATAATAGAAGAAACAGAAGATGTATTCGAAAAATCAGTTTCCATCAGCTTTTATTACACATTCTCCTGTTCTGATCAAGTGTTTTTATTATTTTTATGCAAACATAGCAAAGGGGAAACAAAAAAAAAGAGACAAAAATAAGAATTCCGCAGTGACTTTCAGAAATAAATGGCACAAATGAATGGTTTTTCCTCTAAAATAATACATTTGTCTGGCCTGGGTGGTGGATACGTCTTTGCCACCAACATCCTGAGTCGCATCCTGTGTAAGACAGTATTTTTCTTATCTAGCTTTGACTAATGTCTTTCCTTCACATTAACCAAGTAGTTTTAGTTCCTGATCTTCACATTGAGTAAATTGATGTTGTTAATGTTAACAGTGAATTTATTTTGCAGATATGCACAATATGAACATTGTTTCTGATGTGGGTTTTGATCATGTATGGATCCTGTACATTGCTCTCGGCTTGTCAGGGATGTCAGACTGGTCACAGCAGCAGTTTGTTTCTAAACCAGCAGATGAGCCAAACAGGTGTGTTGTGGAATAAGATGCAGTAATAATTGGTATGCCTCACTCCGCTTCTCTATGGAAACTGCCCCATTGGAGATTATGGGATACGACCGCGCCATCCACACACACCATCCCACCCTAAATCCTTTGGGGCCAATTACCCTGCTGCTGGTGGCAGGCCGCAAGTCAGAGCATGGCTGTGGCTGCTAGACTGCTTGTGTGCACGCTGCTCCCTTGGTGATTCTCTGGCTTTGTGAACAGAAATGAGGCTCGTTTTCCCTCACAACCAGACAAAAACTTTTGTCTCAATATGCAGTCTTAAATATTGTAATGTAGAAAAAGTCAAACACCTAAAAAAGTGATGCATTGGATATTTTCTTTATCTGCTGTAAGGTGGCGAGGGGGCGTTGCCGCCCCGGTAGCGAGGCAGACAGGGAGCTAATTGGCGAGAGACTTGGTATGAATCAGTGGTTGAGTGCTGATCAGTGTAATGAGGGGCCTTTAAACATCACACCTGGGCTAAGTCCTCCAATTTCCTCTAAGACAATGTAAATCTCTGTAATTATCCTATAGTCACCTGAGCAGAAGGCCAGAACGAGGAGACAGGTGGATAAAACAACAGAAAAGACTGAACGGACAGATGCTGCATATTGAACGATAAGGCCTCTAATTTGGGAAAAACCCATGAGAACAACAGCTATTGACGGCTCTACATTGTGTCCATGACCATTCAGAGACCATGGAAAGATTGTTATTCATTATTCATCATCATTCGTCAGATCAGTTTCACAGGCTGTCTGGTTTACAGTACAATGTGTCTATTTACTACAAGACATGCAAAGTGGTGTTAGTTATCCATTTACTTGTTCATGAATTATAATCCATTTGAGTCCATCTGCATACGTACAATGTTCTGACTGAAGGTGTGTTCAGACGCTGTGTGAGTGTTTTTTGTATTCCGCAACCTGCAAATATTTGTCCTTAACAGCCAATGGGAATGAGTACTGGGAAAGGCAGCTAACGCTAGTGCTAACTTGGTTCGTAGTAAAGTACAAACCACAGTTGGAATCAAGTAACAGATACATATTTTCAGAACTTACCATACAGTCCTACAGTTTCGCTCACTTTTCTCCAAGCCCTCTCCTTTTTTGTACTATACAGTAAAGACACTGAATCGTCGGGCTCCGAGAACCCCTTTCTGATTTGTGACTTTTCTCTAAAGTCATTTACAAGTGCAGGTAATGCTTATTTTCGTCTATGTGTAACATGTAACGAGGAAGCGTCCCCATTTTGGACGTGTAATTTGATCACACTTTGGCTTGTAACAACCCACTGTTCATTCAGGGCCACTATCAGGTCAAATCTTTTATTTGTCATTTGTGACCAAATACCTCCAAAACGAATGACATTCCCCGGTCAGATCCAGGTGTACTTTGTGTTCTTTGCTAATTAACAAATGTTAGCATGCTAACATGCTAACTTATATAATATTACCATGCTATTGTTACCATTGTCAGAAGGCTCTTAAACAATGCAGCATTTACAGTATGTTGTGTCCTTTTTCTATCACATTTCAAACTTTTCTAAATCTAAAAGGATTGTAGTGATTGAAGTCATATAGCAGTTTACTCACGATCGACAGTAAGACAACAGTATGAGGAATACTGAATCAGTCTCTCAAGACTTGGACTAGTCTTGGACTCGGGTCAAGGGGTCTTGACTACAGCCCTGCCCAGCAGCTTAGCTAATTCTACCTCATCCAGGTTTGTTCTGAACTAGATTTCACAAAAATATGGAACATTACAAAAAAAGTGCAATATTGAAGAGCTTAAGCAGGTGTGTTAAGTAACAGTTTAGTTGAATTTGAGATGAGCTCATGAGGATGTTTCTTAACTTATTTACAACAAATCAAGTACTGAAAGCTTTATGTTCCTGCCAACCGGCTTTCCAAATGATACCACAATGTTTTACATGTTTGAATGTGTTTCCTTCTTTCCCTGTTGCACCTGGTTTCAGTTTATTTTAATACCAAGGATGTGTTATGTCTCACTACTCTCTTGTGTTTTTAGAAGGCGTAGTGTACCCTTCAAGGTCACCTCTTGTCTGCATTGTGATTCTCAGTTGGCTAAGCACCATAAAAACTACATCATGACTTCAGTTTAAGGCCCGGGGGGGGGGGATACATGTCCAGCTTTACTAGTCACCTTGGATACTGAATGCAGATTAGCGAAGGACTACATGGAAATGTTCTACAACTGCACATGGGGAAAGAAAAAACAAACATGAGTCATTGTTTTCCTTTTCTCAGTTGACAAGCTGTGGCATGGATCCAGACTGTGATCCACACGTCTGCTGTCAGGTTACTGTAAAGACAAATGCATATACACAGCACATAAGCCCTGCTGTCCAGGTGCTTGTTAACTCGGTTAAAGATGTTAACTGTTTCACAGTGAGCAAGGTTTTACTTGTCACAGGTTTGTCCCATATATCTTGTACTGCGGGCACATCCAGTACACAGGCTCATTCAGGATTCAGGATTATCAGCGCAGACACAAAACCAGGAACTGAAGCTGTGGGAGGGGAGTCAGGGAAAAGTCCATCATTAATCACAGGCCAAATTGCAAACTGGGACAGAAAAACAATGCTTTTATAACAAATTTTAACACAAAATCATTTTTATACGGAGGCCGCAAGGTGTCTAAAATCTAATTTGTGCACACGATTTAATAATTTGTGTTCTTGTTTTAATAAAAATTGTATACGCAAATGATTCATTTGTGCTCTTGATTTGATATCATATCATATGTATTTGGCCTCCTTTCCTCTTGTAAGGGGGCGACAAACACCATTGGCACCCAGACATACAAAAAGTGCTCCAAAACCCTGAAGCAGACATTTGAAAGTTTTTACGGAGAAACAATTTATTGTCCTTTAAAATATGTTTAAGAGTGTGAAGGCTACAATGACATGAAGGTGATGAATTATACTTAGACCCACTCAAGACCCATGGCACCTCCTCTATAATTTCAGGGGGGTTGCTACTTGATTTTTTCATAGAAGTGCCTTCGACCAGCCTCATGTTAGCAGTTGGGAGTTTGAACATGTGTGTGCAAGCAGATGTATTTGCCTCTGTGTGTTTGTGTTTGTTGTCTGAGGCTGTTGGTCAGTGCAGCTAATGGATGCCCTTACATCCTGCCTTGCGTGACTGGCCAGCCAGATAGCCATCAGTACCCAAATAAGTTCAGGTCAGGCCCCTGCGCTTCACTCCGAACCTCATTTGGTATGCAAATGAAAAGCCTAAACAAAGCAAACCTTTCAGAGCCGTGCAATTTACCAACTGCTCCCTTTGAAGAGACTGAGCTTCACTATTGGTTGAAACAAAAAAAAAAAAGGTAATAGGTTACATTTAATGCTTAAGCATTTCTAAAATTCATTTGTAAGAATAATTGTATTGATACTGTAGGCTGCATACAACTGAAACCTATTAGGAGGTTTCTTCTCTGGTTTGATTGTTTCATTCCTGTAAAGTGGGTTGCTCAGGCTCAGAGGTCGCCTTTATGTTAACCTACAAAGAAAGTAAGGATTCTCTGCCGTATTTCATTTTCTAATTTTTTTCGGGACACTGGGCTGCAGTCTGGATAAGGGTTTTCTGTTGAGGAGAAAGATAACCACACCGCCTGAGTTCAGTTTTAACATAGAGCTTTATTGTAATAATGAGCTTAGAATTTAAAGGTAAAACAGTTTGATAGTTGGATAACGAGGGATTTTATTGCACTTTGGGTCTGTATTTCAGATTCAAACAATCGCCTCCTTCCATCTTTGCCAACGTAGTTCTGCAGCAACCTGTGCCACGCCCCTGCTGAAACAGGATACAGCTCTGGCATTGTGCTCATTGTTGAGAGACTAATCCGGACAATTACACCCCGAGACCGAAAGTGGCTGCCTTGCCCACCATCCAGCCAAAGCCCCTTCCAGGTTTTGGATTAGGCCCCCGTTTCCCCCTGGGGGTCAAGAGCCCCACCGGCCCCCTTGTCACTGCTCCCCCCATCTCCCGCTACTCAAACTGAACCCAAACTGCTGGTGTGTCTTTCTCAAGTTTTACTCACCTGCAGTTTGTTCACCTGCTGCTCTCGCTGTAACTCAGCCGGGTTATTGTCAGGACAAGAAAGGTGTGTGGACACAAAGAAAGGCAGAGGGAAGGCATGAGAGCAAAGGGCAGGTATTTCAGGTTATGGCGGGCTTACATGGTGGAGAAGTAGGCAAAGGTTTATGCATGTCATAATACCTCACAGGTACATGTTTTTGAATACTAGGCCCCCCCCATGATTTATTTTCTCTGCTTGAAGAGGATAGGTGTGTTTGGCAGTTGAGGATGATGGTGGTTTAGCTGTTGTATGTGTTGTAATAGGAACAGACGAGGTCGTTCCCACAGAAGCCTGAGCTGACATCATAAAAAACACACAACAAGGTACCTGGGGGCTGATGGGGAGGGCGGAGGTGAGCGAACCGGTGAGGTGGGACTCGGAGGCTAGGAGGTGTGGGGGGGGGGGGGCGGGGGGTTCGTCTCAACCACCATTGGCTAAAGACAGCGCGGGGGACACACCTGTGAACGCCAGAGGCTAAGGAGATTGGCTGCGACCTGAAAATTACACCTGTGGGGGAGAAGGGGAGGAGGGGGGGTCAGGCTACATGTAAACCAAGCCCTTTACAAATTCAGCCTCTGTCTTCTTCAGGAGCTTTACCGTCTAACACCGCCGACGAGAGCTCCTGGAAAAAAACAAGTTCTGCTCGGGCAGCAGGAAGAGAGCTGACGCGCCGCAAACTGGTTGGTTCTGTTCCGGGGTTTGGCTCTTCCTCTGACTCTACGGCTGCATCTACCTGAAAGGGACGGCTTTTTTTTTTTCCTTCCCAACCGCCACTCCAGAGGTCGACTGTCCTTCAGCAGGAGCAGGAAAGAGGAAGACTAGCCAACGGGGCGTCAAGAGCCCTCATACAATGATGCCTCTTGTCTTGGGTTTCTGGCTCGGTGACCACACCTGGGAAAGACTGGGTAAATTCACAAATGTGATCCCTTCTTTGTCTTCATCCTCCATCTTTAAGACCTGAGCTGTCGTCATAACCTGTTGCTGAGCGACGGTAGAGTTAAAACTTTAAGGACATTTGTTCGTCGGCTAAGATCGGGAAACAAATTAGGTCATTGTGCGAAGCCCTCTGCGATCGTGCGTTGATATAGGAGGGTCTAGGTAGTTTCGATGGGAAGCGAAAATAATGTGTATCGCATTTCCAGCTCCTTTTAACCAGAGAGAAAGAAGAGGAAACAATAGGAGCCAACGCTCATTCCTAAACTGGATAGACCAGTTGGGGCAGGTAAAGGCAAACTGCCAGACTTGTCAAAGGATATGAAGACAGAGGCAGACTCCTTCTCTTAGAGCGTTAATTGTGCTTTACGAGGACACATCCACGGTATGGAACAGCTTTACAAATGAACAATCTAATAGAAATACTTGATTAGTTTAACATCAGTTGAACAATGTGTTAAAGCGTTGCTCATTTGGCAACTTTTCTTTACAACCTGTTGAAGCGTAAAGCCTCGGTTATCTTTTAAGATATTCTCTTAAGTTTTTTTATTTTCAAGGTTAACCTGTTACTGCTTTTCCCTTTTGGCTGTTTAAGGGAGAGATCTGATAGAATGATACATGTTTCGTGCACTTTTGAAATGACAGAGAAAAAAAAAGGAAGTCTGTTATGAGGTGGATGTGTGTCGGACGTAAAATGTCTGCTCATCCGTTTTCCTTGCCTCTGAGGTTTGGCTGCGTGTTGAGACAGACAGCAGCGGCGGACTTATCAGAGCGGAGAATTTCCACTAGATTGAAGGTAAACATCATTACATTTTCTAGATATTTTTAAGCCGATGACGACTGTTGCAGTCTGGGAAGGAGAAGGGAAAATGGAGGGAAAATGTCGACCGCGTACTGTACAGCGGCGGCTGCAGAGCGAGGTGGATGATTGTGATTGGTGGAAAGAACTACATTTGTTCATTTCTTTCATACACCTGAATAGCTGCGGGTCACATGAGTGCTCGGTCGGCCTGCCAATGTATGGCAACAGGGCGGGAAGTGTAGAGTAGGATTTCAACAGAAAGCGAGGGTTTAATGACTCGGAGGCCAGACGAAATGGTGGACAGATTTTATGTTGTTTGTTTGAGTCACAGGTTTGGAATGAAAGGGGACTGTAGGTCTTATCGCCTCGTGGGGTTAGAGGTTAAGTTAAAGCTGCGGTGTGATTCAGCTGATAGGGTGAATGACACTGCATTATAGGCCAGGGCCATTTTAAAAAGTTAATGCCATGCTGACGTTTTAACAATGCTGTTTACCCCTTTCATTAGAAGCCATGATGTGATTCAAGATGGTTTCCTTTGACAGTTTAAATATCCTCTTTTTGGCACTCACCAACTTTTAATCAACTTTAACAGATGCAGTGTTACATTTTGTGCCTCCAGGGAGATGACAACACGAATAGGAAAATTATTCATAGCATAGTATGAATAATTTCAATTTTCAAATTTCTTCCAGATTTTACTTTTTTTTTTTTTTACTCCTTTTGAATAGTCAGAGCATAAATGCAAAATGAACCAGTCAGCAAGGGGGCAGGGTAGATGGGTAGTTTAAATTAAAAATATGTAAAAAGCATCAAGAAGAAAAGGAAAAGTCCAAATCCCTTTTGATAATCAAATTGGTTGAATATTTTAGTCCTTCATTTGAAATATTCAAAACAGAAAGGTGAAAGGACACTGGCCGGGGGGGGGGGGGGGGGGGGGGGGTGGGAGGAGCTACCAGCTCTAAAATGGTAAACGTAAATCTAGTCCATCACTGAGTATACATTTAGCAACACAAGCAAGTAGCTGCAGTGGCACATGGCTGATAAGCAGCATCATGGCCTGAATATCACAGTCACCAGGCTGCTGCTCAGCGGTCTGAAGGCCCAATTAGGTGGCGCTGAGATAAGGTCCGGAGTTAAATAAGGTTTTGGGTTTCCCTGCCATTGTCTTCTCACAAAGACAGCAACTATTGATTAAGGGCCAGGCCAGTTTACCTATCGGGTTGTTGACTTCACAGCGGAGTCACATTCCAGCGCAGAGGGCAGAGTTACCTGATCACGCCTCACTTCCAACAGGCAAAAAGCGTGGGCAGCCGTAAGCGGTTCAGACTCCCACTGCACAGAGCAGCATGTACCACAATGGGACACATTCTGCTGTATGTAACCATGAGAGGAGCAGAAGAGGAAGTGTTTGGACAAATGGAGGACAAACTGAGACGAAGTTTGTTGGACGTAGGGGTTGGTTAGATATTTCGAAAAAAAAAAAAAAAAAAAGGTAAAAGAGGACATGCTCTACTTTGATCTACCAGCTAGAATTTTCTGGGCTAATCTTTTTTCACTCTTTCTTTCTTTCTCTCTCTCTCTCTCTGCCTCTTTTCTTCCTCAGAGGGCCTGCAGCACTGGTTTATAATGCTGATGATTAACTAAATAGAGTCTGGGAGAGCAGGTCTGCTTGGCTTTCTCATTTCATGGGGCCTGACTGACCGGGAGGAAGACGGAGTTCACAGGCAGCCGGCTGGAAATTCAAGATCTTTTTTCTCTTTCTTTTTCAGCCCCCTCCCTCCAAACGCACTCACTTTACTTTGGTTTTGTTACATTCTTTCCTTGGGGTACCTTTCATGACGGTAAGGTTACAGGTGCATTCTCCATTTCCCTTCTCCACCTTCTTTCTCTGAACTTTTCCCTCCCTTACACTCTCTTTTCTCTCCTTCTCCCTCCCCCTCTCTCTCTTGTGCTCTACTTTTGCATTGCTTGCAGGATGACAAGAAACCTGTTCTTTCTCTCCTTTTGCATTTGGGTTTCTGTTTTGAGAGAAATGTAGTCACTTTGTTAAATATTTTAAGTCTCATTGCTTTAAACTTTAGGAGAACAAAAAGGGGAACTCTCCATTATTAACCCACGTGTTATTTAGTAAAATATATTGTATATCTAATGCGCTAACTGGATGATGGATAAAATACTTATTTAATGCTTAATTTACAGAATGATAATGTACATTCAAATGCCAGCCGGGGGTGTGAGGATTTCACGCGGTGTACCTGTGAATGATCCATGTTACTCAGTAAACGAGGGCTGCTTCGGTGACCTTCTGCACACACAGCGTCGGTTCAGGTCGAGCTGAGCAGCATTCCATCAGCCTTTCATCACTCAGCAAACACAAAGACAACGGCCTGCGAGGTCCTCCAACGGAAAACAGAGAAAAAATAGCCTTTCCCCCCCCCCGTCTTCCATTCCATAAAACATCTGTCGAAATTGGACTTGACGACACTGCCTTATTACGGCTAGAACAGCAGGTCGCAACATAAAAACAGAGTTACCCATCTGCTGGGGTATGATGTGAAACAGAAACAGCTCCCTGAGGCTGACGGGCTTTTGACGCGGTGGCATTTTTGAGTGGAAGTACGAGACGTGCAGCGTTTGAAATTAGTAACTGCCATGTATTGTGTGAAAAGCAGCCCTCCCAGCCTCGCCGTGCCATAGATTCAGACTAGTCGGAACAGGTTTGGGCAATCATTAACAACTACTGTGGCCCAGTCTTCTGTGACAGCGCGTTTAAGCTGAAAAACCCCAACCACAACAAGGGCTCAGCAATTATACTATGGAGAGGTGGCCTCCAAATATGGACCTCCCCAGTCCTATTTACAATGCTATTTTTGGGAAATACATGGCTCAGTTTTAGTTACCGTTAGTGTCACCGTGTCACCGTGACACTACATAACTTAACTACATTAGTGGAAAGGTGTGTTTTGTGTTGAATGCTTATTTCACGCTTGCATACACGTTTGCTGTAATAATTTCAGGTTGACTTCCCCTTTTTTCTTTTCGACACTGATATCACGTTATGTTGCTATATACTGTACACTTCAGGAGTGTAGTAATGAGGTGTTTCGTGTTTGGGTGATTATCTCCATCTTACGAGGCAGCATTGGATATCATCACTTCTCTCTAATACTGCCTGGTAATGATGATGATAGTCATCTGCGGACTGCAACCCCGACAAAGCACTTGTTAGCAATGTTAGCAGCGACGTGCTCCTGGCCTGGCCCCCCCCCCCCCCCCCCCCCCCGGAGCGGCTCAAACGCTTGAAGCAGCGACAGAAATGGCTCTCAGGATCCATCTTACCTGACAGTGCTGGATTGTACGACTGTTGTTCTAACACTGTCTGGTAACGATGTTTCCCGGGTGACTCTGTGGTCTCCGGTGTGACTGTGGGATGGATGCCCAAATGTGAATGCATGTTAATGGCTGTTGAAATCGGTGAGACTCCTTTGGTGTCGTCACTGAAGGGTAAACTTGAAAGGCAGGGTTGCCTCTGTGTCCTCGGGTAGCACGCCTGGAAAATGTTTTTGTGTTTGCCTCACTTTTTTTTTTACTCTGAATTTCATTCCAAGAAAAGGTTAGCCTTTTGTTTACCACACTTTGTCTTTATAGATGCTGCAGGCTGTATACCGATCAGCCGTAAATAAAAAGGGGCCCAGATAATGTAGGTGTTGACAGTCAGAGCATTCGTTTGCCTTTAGTTAGTCTGAGCCTTTTATTTTAAACACAGTTTGAGATGTTGAAGGATTCCGGTGGGAAATTAGAAAGAGTAGATCTTTCATGCAGTAATAGTCCTCAGGTCAGCGTGTATGTTTTTTCACTTCTTTACTTACTTCCCTGTGTTTTTTTTTTTTTTTTTACTTTTATGGCAACCCCACCCCACCCAAGTTAAAGAATAGCAGTCGGTTGATGGTTCCACCGGTCCTGCAGGGCCTTATTTCCTTGTTCCCTCCCCCCTGAACAGCGCTGGTATTCGTGCTGTGTTGCAGTGATTGGTCCAACTAGCCTCACCAGCGTGGCACATCCTGAAACTGACACATGAGCTCACCTGAGAGTGCTTCACTGGTGGTAAAAAAAAAAAAACTGAGCTACAGACGCTTTGGCCTCTTCCCAGCTTCCCAAACTTTTATCCACAAATAGCCAATCAAGTGATACCTTAGTGCTTTAGATAGGCACAACATGTGAGTGTCTACAACAAAAAAAAACCCCCAAAAAACTTTAACTTATTTCTTGCATCTTTCATTTAAAACATCGGAAATTAAACATTACTGAACTGAAGGCGGTGAACAATTTTCATCAATGTCTGAACTAAAATGTGGATTTAATGGGTAAAGCCTTCAAACAGACATGAGAAACGAAGGCAAATAATAGACATGGAGCAAGCAGAAAGCTAGTGTTTGTTTAAGGAGGGAGAATTACCCCGCAAACATTGAGCTGCACCTTTATTTGCCCGCCTAGCTCAATTATCCAAGCCACAGAAACATGAAATAGCTTTTTTTTCCCTTCCTCCTCCAGCTGTCCCCTTTCTCTGCGCTGGCCTCGAATATATCTGTGCATTAATGTAATAACGTAGAAAAAGTGGAACGGAAAGAATATACCAAGCGATTACTTTGCTTCTTTCCTTGGTCTGTTGACTCATGGCTTTCTCTGCATGCTTTGGCCAATTTAAATGTACAAATGAATCAAAGCACAGCGTGGCGTGTATGGAATCTGTGATTGCAACAGAAGAGGAACTGCTCATTTCAACCTGTTTCTGCTGCACTGTTCTGTTTCTTCCAGCTCTCCTCTTCCTCTTTGCACAGGTGAAAGCTCAGACGTCGTCCTTCCAGCCTGTTGATAGGCGTCTTACCAGACATGGTTAGATGTAATTATTGGTGTCTAATACTGTCTGGTAATGCCGTCCATTAAATGGCATTACCTTCTGCTCTCTTACTTCCCCCCTCTCTCGCTCTCGTGCATCTGACATGCAGTGTATTGACAAAGGGCAGTCCAGGGAAGCACATCAACATATTTATAGTAGTGGCAGATGGGGCTGAGTGATGATGACTATGGAACTATGATCCTTGCACTGGAAGATTGATTGAGTTCTTGGGGTTTCTTCCATGTGACTTGAGTCAGAGTTTCTCCCTTGAGCAGCAGATCAGGAGAAGACCGTTCCACTAGGCTTTCTTGTTGAATGCTGCGCTGTAAATTTGTTTCTAGCAGGAATGTTAATATGAATGCTGTGTAATAACTGTATTATAGAAAATGCTGTGACTTTTATCTGTTGAAAGATCTGCTTTCTTCCTCTTACCGCAATAACTGAATTCCTCCTGGGGACTTGGCTTTTCTCCAGGTACAGTAGAACATTGCACACACTTTTTGAGACTTCATTATCTATGACACACTCTGTACATAATGTTAGCTGTATTTACTGTGATATGATATTACGAGATGTTGAAGAAAAGATTAAATAAAGTGGGATCAAATTTGAAATGTCTCCCTTGTTCATTTTCTCTTTCTAAACACATTTTTCAGAAACGGTTTATTCAACGCTTTAACAGTTTATTCAGATCTCCTGTGCGCTGGCCCTTTGTAGCAGTCTCTCTCTGGTCATTGTGAGCTCTTCCCTCGGCCAGACCGGAATGCCGAGCCCCAGTCAGGTGTGGATCAGGTTACCACTGAACAGAGCTTCTTTTTAAATGCCTCAATTTACCCATGAGGTCCCCCCATCAGCTAAGCCCTCATAGTGTCCCAGTCTATGGCAGCACACAGTAGGCTAGCTTGATAAACCGAGAAGCACAAGGCGTGTTTTCACTGCCAGGTCTGGGCCAACTTACAGTAGGCTGCTTTTGCCCACTGAAATCCATACACTTAGTCTATATGGTCCCTGGTCTTTTCTCCCCCTATCTCTCTCACAGCAACACACAACACACACACACACACACACACACACACACACACACACACACACACACAGAGCCAATAGCATGGCTATGGTGTTTAATTAGGCCTGTTAGCTCAGGGGTTCAGTTGACTGGTTAAACCCAGCTCTGATTTTATCAGTTGGAACACAAACACAAAAACCATTTAGCTGTTTAACATAACAGGCCCCAGGCCTCATTGATCTCCAGTGCTGGGGAGGCTCACATTCATGCTTCGCACAAAGAAAGAGTTTGTCCATCCCAGAAATATTACATCCCTTACAGTAATACCCCAGACATTTGGGATTTGTGTGTGATTCTTTTTTTTTTTTTTGACAAGCACGTTATGGGAAATATGTTCAGTGAAATCCAGCAATCTGTCCTTTAGCTAATTACATAGCTTATTAGCATTGTTAGCCTGTTTCATGCTAACAGGCCATTCATCACAAGTGAGTAAAACAAAGTAAAAAGGGTTTCTTGTAAGAGCTTACACAAATAAAGAATCAAAGCCTGAGAAGAAGACAAAAGCCAACTTAATAATTAATCTCTGTCCAGCTTTCACAGGACTGTGATCAAAAGACAACTTTTTAAGAGAAACTACAATGCACAGAAACATTATTTTGCCAAATAATTTTGTGTGTAGGCCTATATGTACTATCATGAGTATCTGTGTTTAAAAGATATAAGCATGCATGTATATAGTTTTTTTTTATATTGCCTCTATATATAATACTGTGTATAAAGGCAATATTAAACACACATCAAATAATAAAAAATGAAAACATGACAGCATAATGATGGCACACTGTCATGGCTTACACTTACATAGAAAGGAGGCTTCTCCTGTGCTTTTCCTACTGTGACAAGTTAAAATGTCTGCTTTGGAAAGGCCTATTAATATGGGTGCTGGCTCAAACATGCGTAAGTGAAACCAGTTTGGACCACATGTTGTATCTTTTTTATGGTGGAGCAAGACTGCTGTGCACGCTTATTTTGAGTTTCATTAGTTCAGTGTCAGTGAAAGATGTGTGATATTGGGCCACAATCAACAGGTGGGCAGCCATCTTGTGTGAGTGTATGCAATCTCTCCATGTGGAATGAGCACCAAAAATTCATACTCAAGAAGAGGTTTATCATTTTACGTGTACCAATATAGAAGAAAAATGCAGTCATAAAAACCTTCACAGGTAAAAGTAAAAAAGCTACTTGAGGGATGTTGTGTTGATGTAACTAAAACAACCATTGGCCTACATGGGGTCTTTTCTGTGTAACACATGTAACATTTTTAATTTTAATCTAACATTTTTTAAATATAGTTTGACATTTGTAATGTGAACTTCTATTACGTAAGAAGAAATACAAACCTGAAATGTATGTCTTTATATAATCTGTGATAAAAAAGTAAAAAAAAAACCAAAACAATTCATATTATCCAGTAGTCTTACTTCAAACATACAACATCAGTTGAAATAGCTGACTGGTTCGCTTATTTTAGTATTAGTGATAAAGTGAAGCATTTACTGTTGCCAGGATGGATGACAGTTGTTTTTTCCCTACTCAGACAGTGCAGATCAACATCACTAAAGGTAAAATGTCCCAGTGTTTTCAACCCTTCAACTACTTCAACTACTGTAAAAAGCACTGCAAATATTGTTTTATAATGAAAAAATCAGATTTAAACTATGTTCTGACATTGCCTCATTACAAAATACAGTTTTTACCTTCCATAAATCATCTTGTATACCTCTAAAAAGTACTCTCTCTCTCTGTTGGTTCTCGGGTTATTGTTTACTTTGTGAGGTGCATGGTTTACATTGCAGCAAGAAAACATGTGTCAGTAAAATATAATAAAAGAATAACCACAAACTCTACCATACAGTAACAGGAGGTAACTGTAATTAGTTACATCCCCGTTGGTGACGTCACATCACATGAATCGCATTCCTGACTGGCAGAGAGCCTGTAGAGGATTCCTGCACTGGTCTGTGCATGCTTGGTGCAGTCAGACCAGATTCCTGCGCTACTGCCGGCTGTGGATGAGGAGATTCACTTAGCTGGGTTTGCCACTGGGGTGGAACAGGAGCACAACAGAGGCTAAACGGCTGTGACATACCTACAAGTGTGCTGACGTGTACAGTCTGACTGAGGCGCTGTCACACATTCATGTGTGCAGGGAACTCCTTTAACAGCCAGTCATAGTAGGAGTGGGATTTATTATAGTTTAGAAGCATTGCCAAATTAAAGTTAGATTTTTATTCATCTCCGTGGTAAAAGTTTTCCACTGCATTTTCCCCATCCTTACTATTTATGACCAGCGCCAGGGACCAACTTCAGTTCTAAGGCCAAAGCCATAGTCAAGGACATGGTTTCCTGTGTTATACTTACAGTACATGCTGTGCTCCCAACACTCCCGTCACACACTTGCATGTATTGCATATAAACAAGAAACACCAGCGTTGCCAAAATGCTAAATCACCTCACTGGTTGGAAAATGGCCTCACTTTAGAGACTCAATACAGTCTTATACAGTCCACCCAGTACCCCTATTCTTAGAAAATGTGACCTTATGTGGAATTATGTGGGTGTCATATTTCAACTGAAAATGTTATCCATCAAGGTAATGTTCTATTATATTCTATTATATTATGTGTATCATGGTGTTCGGCTGTATTTCTGAAAGGCATTAAAGGCAGAAATTCTAAATTTTGTTGCAACATAATCAGTCAGTCGTTACCACCTCAGTGTTTGAACTGAAGAATGAAGCAACATCAAACTGCCAGATAGAGAAAATGAGATGTGATGAACTTCCAGCCCCATTCACCATATTCACACGGCGGCCATTTTCATCTGATGCTACGCTCAGTGACGTCAGTTACTCGTATTATCCAACTTTTCTTTAAACATCCAGCACACATTGTAAATGATGTGTTCAGATATTTGACAACCCATGATGCTTTCCTTGCTGCCTAAACATTTACATGTCAAAAGGGAAAATGAGGGCTATTTTAGCATGCTAACATATGGTTTGGAAAAACACAATATTGCATGTAGCAACAACATTTAACAATGGCTACATTTTGTGCTCCTGGTAAGGCGTGAAAAAGGCAGAAGTGTTCGTGTCCAACCAAAGTTGGGTACGGGTTCAGGAAAAAAATGGTGTCTTTTAAAACAATTAAAATTGCCTGCTAACTAGGAACTGTTAGCAGCTACACTAGCTCATTTTACTAGCCATGACCATAGTAAATAATGAAGTAGCCGGCCATATACCCGCGCCACCTATCAGCAAGAAAAGCAACAGCAGCAACAGTTTGGAGAGGAAATAAAAGTAATATTTCTTCCGCCTATAGGCAATGTTGGATATGAATGGGTGAGTTTGTAAGTGAATAATTAGTCACACAAGATGTAGCGTTAACACATCTGAAAGAGGTGTTCATGGTAAAACTGTCAGGCTGGATGCTAGCTTAGCCTTAGCAGCCTAGGCTTAGCTTCAGCCTGTTACATTTCCTCCGTGATACACTATGGTTTGTATGTGGTTTAACTCACTGACAACATGATATAATATATATAAATATATATTCACAAGTTAAGTTGTGTAAAAATAATTTTTCACAATGTGTTTCTTTGCTATTTACTGTCACTAGTGTGTCCTTGTTTAGTTGTAGCTAGTTAGTTAGCAGAGCTTATACAGGGATGTTTGTTGTTTCAGTTGACAGAGAGAAAGGATTTGGGTTCAAATCACCTAAGTGACCCTGTAACACGTAGCCACTGAAGCTAATAGTTGCTTTACTTTCTGATAGCAATGGGTAAAATGCATCAGAAAAACAAGACAACCACTTGACTTGGCCTGTCAAATGTAACTGTGTAGTCAAAGTTGGTGTGTTAGCCTTGTGTTGCTGTTAGACATGAGGACTGGCAGGCTGAGACACTGAAGCTTAGCTAATGTACACAAACAAAGCCAGGAACAGTTGAGGCATTAGCACTCTTGTCAGTATATTTCCAATGTGTTCCTGATCTCATTTTGAACAGGTCAGGTCGTTCTGCAGAGTTGACTGCCGTCTCTTCATAAGCGCTGAATAACCGAACGGGCTCACCCTGGATGCTCAGGTACACTCACTGCATCATGCACCTCCTCTTTACTTGGCGTATTTCAAGGCTTTGTAAACGTGGAGCGTTGCTTCCTCCACCAACTCTCCGTTTCTGTCATGTTCTTGCCAAACTCTGTTATCGGTGAGTCATTTTCCACTTCAAAATCAAGCGGTATTCCTCCGGTGTCTTTTCATAGCTGTAGAGGGTGTAACCAACATACAGTACTCAATGACGTTAATCCAGGAGGTTGTCATCTGTACTCATCACATCCAGAAAACAAGCGCCATGCATGTTTCTCTGCATTTAGAGTGACAACAGGGGCTCAGCTGGGTGGGACTGCCGCAGCATTTCTCCACCATCTATCACCTGATGCTAGTGGGAAATACCAAAGCTGCATGGAGTACATGAAGTCCTTATTTATTTTAGAGCCATATCAGGGATTTTTACATTATGTATATAACATAAACCACATCTTTACCCAATGTTAAGCTACTTGGTAATGATTTTTTGATGACTAATCACTGCAATAGAGTTAAAGTGGATCTAAAAATGTCACTACGGCAAACCAAACCCTCAACAGCGCTCTAATTTGCTACATAAGCATAAAAAAAAACAGAGGAAGGAAGCCTGTGGAGGTATTCAATCAGCAAAAATAGCGCACAGACACCTCATTATGGAGTTATAAGCATAATACTCGTCTGACTTAATAACGTTTAAAAGCATGTATTTAAAATAACTAAATTAATTAAACAACTGTTTATCTGGCTTGTACATTTTCCCAAGTTAACATCAGTCTTGGTGAAATTTTGCATTTGTCACCAGTGGGAATGAGTGAATACAGACCCTGGGAACAAAATGTTGCCCCCCCTACTACAACAGCCCCCCTCTGCTTTACCGGTGTAATTCTGTAAGGAAATCATGAATAGCGGGAGAGAGAGAGACCCTATTGAGACGAGCCTTTCTTTACATCGTAACTTAACTCCATGCCTTCCACTATAACACCTTGACAAGGAGAATCCCTCCAAATAATGGGTTGTGGAGGGACACCATGGCTGCAGGCTGCATCCCTGTAATTGCTGAGCACTTCCTGGTACAGGAGGCAGTTGAGATGACATGGGAATGGGCGAGTCTCCAAAGACACACACACACACACACACACACTTTATGGTGTCACCACCCGGAGACACGCACACACACACACACACACACACACACACACACACACTTCTCATCTAATGATATATATTCATTTCCACACAACTGAATATATATTTTGTTTCCCTGATAGAAGAAATGACCCTGTTTGTGAAAACTCTTACACATTTTCACCCAGTCTTTCCCTGGGAGAGATGCAGCGATGTAGTGTATTACATGTGTGTGGTTTGTTTGGAGTAGCTGCCATGGATGAGAAGAGCCCCCACCTGCAAATCCTCAAACTTAATTTACATAAAGAAAAGAAAAGGAAAGTTAAAAAAATGTCACAGTTTAGCCCCACATGGAGATCAAATCAAAATAGGAAAGTTATTAATTAACATTTCAATTGTGATATATGTAATACAAAAAAGGGAACATACAGATAGCCACACAAAATACACAAGCACATACACGTATTCACATGTATAAATACACACACACACACACACACACACACATGCACACAGCCTCTTGGCAGATGGTGAACCATGAGGTCGACAGGGCTGTAAAACAAGCCTGTTCTCTTTGTCCACCTACGCAGCACTTTGCACAGTGTGTCTATCAGATGGCGGCTCTTTATCAAGGCGTGGCTGACACTGGCTCCACACAAAGCCTAGTTAAATAGGAATATAGTAGGCCCGCTTCTAATAACTGGGGTGCTGTGGCTGGACTCAAGCAGCTCTCTCTTATCGCTGCCATTTTGCAGTCAGACACATAAATGGGACATTCCCAGCCATGTGTGTGTGTAAATGACTGAACTGACAAGACTGCCGGGTGACTATTGCGTCCTCCTTGTAAATGTAGCCATGCGTGAAACGTGTATCAACACCACATACAACAGGGTGTGATGACTCCTAGGTTGTATTTCTTTGATATGAACCATGGAGGAACAGTTTATTGGGATTGTTAAAGTGTCATAATACTCAGTTAAAAGCAAACCACAGCCTTTAGGCCAAAGTGACTCCAAAGCACCTTGTTTATTGGACAGAATTAGAGACTTAAGGGGAGAGTCAAACCAAATCTGACTTGAAGCAACTACGCCTGTGGTCTTCACACAAAATAGCTAAACAGCTAAAAAAAAAGATGTATTGTATTGTGCTCAATCACGAAGCTTGTCCGCTGTCAACACCAGTCTCTTCTTATACCCATAAACCTTTGCATTTAACAACTTAGCACATAAACCCTGGCATTTTGGGGGGCTGTCCCCCATTTCACGAGTCACTCGGTTCAGTTTCCGTCTGGCATAACACTACAGACTTTGAGTGCTCTAAATATGTTCTAAACACTCTGCAAGGTGTGAATGCGCACTACATTGGTGTTAGGTGTATGCGTCACTCCTGGTTACCCTACTGTATGCGTAATTATACATTTGCGTGGATGCTGTGTCTAAGAGGCATCCACCCCTGTCAATTATCAGACTGTTGGGAGGAAGAGAGGAGATTATGCATAATTGCCAACTGTGGCTGGGCCTAGGTGTTTCCTCCTGAGTCAAATCACTGAGACAGAAAGGTGAAAAGTAGATTTGCCATGCGAGCAGACAAGTGCTACGTAGCTCAACTGCATACCTGCCACCGGATTTGGCACTAGACAATGTGATTAATGATAATGTCTGCCATAAAAATAATGAATCCACGAGTGATTCAGCTGGATTCATTCATGTCAAAATAAACTCACAGTACAGTTACAATACTTTACAATAATTAATCATTTTATCCCCTACTACACCTTTCCTAGAGGAAATCTTAAACTTACAGAATAGAACTTTTCTAGTCCGTGTAGATAAATAACTGTTCAGGCTCAGATGTTTATTGTGTAAAATGGAGCTATGGATGTGGGACAGCATAAGAAACAGTCAACCAGTATAAAATGTAAGGTGGACACCATCATATCTACATTAAACATTATGACACTTGGCAAAACGAATGTCACCTGCAGGATATAATGTCCCGGAAAACTGGCAAATCCATTTTGATTGACACTCATGCTCTTATGTTACCATAGGGTTCACACAACAAAGGCTTACAGGCCATCAATACTGAATGAGGCTAAACTTAGAGGTGGGTTGGGTGTGGGATACATAATCTTGAGTAGTTAGTTTGTCTTGAGCTGCTGTTGTCATAAGATTCAATCTACAAGAGGCAACTGTTGCTAAGGGTCCCATTACCCGAGTAACCGCTGATTGTTTACATTGGTCTAGAGGGTTTGCTTACTTGCAGTGTGACAGTATGGCTGATTTCAGTGGGCTAAACTGCTGACAGACCATGTGATTTCACCTCTGTCAAGTCTGTCCTTCAGTCCGTGGGTTTGCTGTTTGTCTGGGCCCTGCAGTTGGACTACAAGGTTGAGGGCACGTGCCAGAAGACGAATAGGCTGAGTAGGTTTCCATGGAGTCTGGCTGTCCATGCGTGTGACGCTGGAGTTGCAGGTAAACCCCCTTTGCTTCTAAATGTAGCTACAATAAGTAGTTCAGCTATTTCTAGATGGCACATTTTCTTCACATGACATTTTCTTTTTAAGTTTTTAGATTTCGCAGGTTGGTCAAACGTTATATTACATTTCAATAGTTCAAATAATAAACAGACTAAAAAACAGGCCATAAGTTTAAAGCCGCTAGCAGGAGTTAGCAACCCCAAGAGGCTGAAATGTTCATTAAACCAAACAAAACTGTTCTAAACAACATACCTAGCTACATCTAAACAAAGAGTTTTACCAGTAGTGAGCCTTAACATGTAAGCTTTGTTCTGATGGAGGCGCTAGAGGAAAGACAATGGGGTCTTTCTACTACAGTGGGAACACGAAGGTGCATATTTCATACTATACTCATCATCAGAAGGGCAGACCAGCTGCATAGAATTCGTAATATTTTCTTATTAGCCCAAAGCACAAAGTACAGCTGGGTCTCGGGCAGTGTATTTGATCTGTTCGAGTTTAAGATGGGACATTACTTCCTTCACCCCAGTGCTTGTAAGATGGTGGCAGAGCTTTCTTCCAACTAAGGAGTATCAGACGTCTAGCAAGTAAGGTAGAGAATGCTATAGGCTCGGCCTGTTGCGTTGTTATTGGTGTCTCTTGCGAGACTATACCAAACAATGCGTCAATGACCGTATTACACATACACGAGAAGGTATTAAATATACCTGTCCAAAATGGGATCAGTTTGGGACATAACCAAAACATGTGACTAAGGCTAGCTGGGTCTTGACTGTACCTGATGCGGACTAAGCCAGGGTAGAGTTTGGCCAGTTTACTTAGATAGATGTAACTTATGCAAGTTATGCAAAAACTTAAACTGCAACAGCCCATGTCTAAGTGATTAAGTGATGGGGCCTATCATATAATACAGGCACCAGACCCCCGCCAACTGGATCCATTTTTAAACATTCATCTATCCAGGTATCGTTCGAGGAACATGTTTGTTCCAAATAATGGAATGACATTTGTTGCTCTTTGAAATGTATGGGGAATAGAACGCTTGGTTATATTTAGCTTAAATCCTGACACCTGCCCAAACTTGGTGATAAGGTCTAGAGCAATCGGTATAGTAGTATATGGATCTGAAAGAAAAGATCGTCTGAGTAAAGTGATAATTTATGCAATTATCCCCCCATTTGCACTCCAACTAGACTAGTGATCCCTTATTTTGTGCCGCGGAAAAGAGGAAAATACTTATAGATATTATCCTATTTTCCGTACTGAGACTTGAGGCGCTGTATATAGAATCTTGATCCATGCACAGAAAGTAGGGCCAAAGCCAAACCTCTCAAGCGCAGTGAACAGGTAGTTGCACTCAATTCTGTCAAGTGCTTTCTGTGCATCTAAGGAAAATATAAGCTCAGGTTCATTGTTCATTGCTGGGTTGATAGATAACATTGAATACACGGCGAAGGTTACTTGATAACTGTCTACCTACTATGAAACACGTCTGATCTGGATGTATCATTGCATAATCTGTTAAAGTTATATTTCTTTCCAATCCAGATTTGTTGGATTCATCCAAGGAGGGCATTTCCAATTTACTAAAGAAGTCATCTACTAATTCTTTGTTACTCGCCTCTGAGGTAGACAAGTTTTCATAGAAAGACTCTGTAACAATATTACCTCCCTGATTTTTACTGCAGATATAAAACCTGCTGTTGCCGAATGTTTAAGTTGACACATGAGCTTACTGGCGTGCTCCCCATGTTCATAGAAATTATGATGTGATTCCGCATTAAGGTCTTTAGCGTTATCATCAGTCAGGGAGTCAAATTCTGTCTGAAGTGAAATTCTCAGAGGGTGACGTCGAGTGTAATCGGTCAACTAGCGTTATATGATATCACTTGTCCCCTTACATATAGATGGAAAGTTAAGGCGTCTGCACATGAATTTTGTGCCAATTCACCCTCTAGATGTTGAGCTATTTCACTGGTGAAAGTGAAAACTATGGCATGTGATACCACCAGAGGAAAGTCAGGGGATCAACAAAGTCATTGAAATACTTGTGTCTGAAGCAAAGTGATGGACCGACTGAACAACAGACTGACATAGCCGTCCCTAGAGCAATGATTTTAATGAAAATAATCTCCTGTGACCGTACCAAACATGTAGAGTACTATTAGTACTGGTTCTCTTCTTCTCCTCCTCTCATACTCCAACAGATCTTCAGTGTACTATGACTCACAATAAAAACAAATTCTGACTACAGTGTCCCTGCGCACCCAAAAACTGTCCACCTGTCCTCGCATATTGGAACATTTCTAGCCACCGACAACAATCTGCGAGAGCACGAGGTCATGTCATCTGAGTGCTGGGTGGAGCCCTGCAGTGAGGGCGAGGCAGAGGAGACCAGGCTGGAGAAGCAACAAGCGGAAGAGGCGGAGAAGGAGGAAGTGGAGGTTCCCTGCGGGGACAACCAGCCCGCTGGAAGCCTGAGGCAGGAGGAGCCAGGAGGAGAACGGCTTCCATCACCTGACCATAGTGGCATGCAGGAAGTGACATCAGGGAGGGAGGGGAGGCAGACTCAGGAAAAGAGAGACAGGTTTTCCTACATGACTGTCAACAAGGAAAGCCAGGATGGTAAGGGTCAGGTGTGTGGAGGGAAAAGTGGGACGTCAAACGTGTTGTCATTTGTTCTTTCCATATGTTGATCCTTTATTGCAGCGTAACAAAATACAACACAGCACATTTCAGCGCTGTAAAAGGCAATTCCCATTCAGAATCATTCTCTTATAGTCTTTGAGGCGGATGGTAGTTTTTCCAAGGGTTGTTGTGTATTCCACTGATATTTTTAACTGTGCATCCATCGAAGTTCATCAACACAATTTACACGTGATAGAGCTTAAGTTTTTTCGTGAATGTATGAGTGACTGCGTGCATGCATGATTTATGTGTGTTTATGACTGTAAAAGTATCAGGTGCGTGCATGGTGGAGCGATACCTTCAGAGGTCCTACCCCAGGGGCTTGTCGACCTGCTCCTACCCAGACAGGGACAGGGAGCGGCGGGTAGAGGAGCCCCGGGGGCCTGGGCCTTTCTACTTCTTTGGAGGAGCCAACGGGGCTGAAATGTAAGTAGAGAAATATGAAATAGAGAATGTGAAGGGTGTCAATAAGGTGTTGGATTTTAGGTATTTCAAAAAATGTGATCACATTCAAAATAATGCTTTAGAAAGCTGATGACTTATAAGGAGAAATGCCACTTTCATGCTCGCAGAAAACATCATTCACCTGCTGTATGTTTTGTTTCAGTCTCTTTACCTGTGCATTGTTGTGTGATTAAAGCAGAAGTGGGATTGATTTGATCTGGGACTTTTCCCTCAGAGTGAGCAGTTACTGTGAGAGCAGGGGATGGAAGAGGATTCACAACAAGCACAGGGAGGATTTCAAACTCAAGTGGTGTGAGACCAAATCACCAGCCAACTACTGTAACTTCAGAAAAGGTTCAATAATTACTATATCAATCACAGGACGTAGTGTTATATTTTACTATATATTGTAAAAAACAAAAAAAAAAAATTACAGCGGTGTTACCTAATCTAAGGAAAGGGAAAAAATGGACTGTATCTCAAAAATATAACTGATGTTTCATTTCTTGTTTCATTTCTGTTCTCATTTTGCTTGTAGTAGAAAAGAGGTTTACTGCCTCCCACTGACAGAGAGAAAACTTGAAATGCTCATGTGCTGTTCCCAGGTGAACAGTTGGTTTACCAGATTCCCAACAACAAGGTGCTCACCACTAAGATCGGCCTGCTCAGCAGTCTGCGGGAGTATGAGCGAGTCAGCAGCAAAGTCAGCCACAGTCGAGGACTGAGGTGATGTGTGCCTTTGCCTGCTGTTCATTTCTTATCCAGACAGGTTGTGTGTATTAAGAGTAGACCGATATAACAGTCTACTTCCCTCACAAAATTTATAGTTGTGTCACAAATCTCCTAGCAACCATCTGGCATCTGGCCATGGAGGTTCAATAGCGGCCCGGCTCTGCAAATCCAGAGTGAAAGACGTATCAACCTGTGATACTATTTAATAAACACGGCCAAATTGCATCATCAGAAATCAGGCCTCCCATTTCAATCATACAAGCTTGGCAATGAGCATTATGTGTCAATTATATAAACTATTTCAGTGGTTAATCATTTCTTGTAAATGAATACACTCTTTTAACTAATGCGTGATATTTGAGTCGTGTGTGTACAAAGACAAACATGTATTAAATTACCACGAATTGATTGTACAGACACTCACATACAGTACAAGTAGGTTTCACTAAAGTAATTAATTAGGCTACTGCCTGACCTATATATATAATTACTTACAGATGAACCTACTGGTCTTTGGATAATAAACAATTCATGTAATGGACCTCACTGGTACAGTGGTAATACTGTGTTAGTTCATTCCCAACAAGTACAACGTACTTTATATTACTTCTTGGGATTTCCCAAATCATAATTTCTGAATGCGTGTGTCCTACAGTCCAGGCAGCCACTGACTTCCATTCTTTTGGAAAATCAGTTTTCAGAGACGTAAAACTTGCTTGAGTTAATCCATCACAGTGAACATTATGTCTGGGATTTGAAATCAATCTGCGCTCACGGTACAGATGTCGTGTCTACAACTCAATGACAACATAACTGTTCAAACATTAAAAGCAAACATGACGATTACTGTAGTGGATTATCAAACTCATGTAAATTCTCATATTGTAGACAAATACATTAATAGGAAAACGTGCCACGTTCTGTAGTTTAAACATAAAGGTTTTTTTTGTTATTTATCTAAAATAACTTTCTCAGGCAGCTTTGATTTTCAATACATGATTTTTCTCATCCTTCCCTTGTGGCATTTTCAAACAGATGAGCCGTTCATTTGGACTTCCTCTTTGTTGTGTTTTACTTCACAGGGCGCTGAAAATGGAAGAGTTCATTCCCACTACCTTCCGCATGGATGTGAGGGAAGAGAGGGAGGCTTTCTTTGCCCAGCAGGAGGGTAAAAATGCCCAAACATCTCACTCACATTAACCTCTGACACATTAATATCCTGATGCAACAACAACACAACACTGGTACAACTGGATTAGTGTTTAGTTAGCGTGCTTCAGAACAGAGTTTGCGCTTGGCAGTGTTAAGACAACAGTTGCCTTGGTGATTGTTTAATCAAGAGGTTGAGGACGTTGGAAAATAATGCACTTCACCTCCCATAAGCCCTGATAAAATCACCAGGGGAACATGCTGTTGCCATAGAGATGAGTCAGCAGAGGGCAGGGCTGAGACACAAACACGAGGAGAAACGCTCAGCAGGATGTGGATGTAGAGCTGCTGCAGCACTGGACAGGACAGAGACCCATACAACACCTTTAATACCAAAACTGAAATACGTCACGATTCTAAGGACTGGATATGAAATGATCCACTGGTTTCTGTGTTGTTTACAGACACACAGCATTATGATAAGTGGTGTGTACAGGTTATGACAAACATGGTTATCACTAAGTAAACAGGAGAGAGACACAGACAGCTGGTTTAGATCTCTGGGTGACGGATGAATCTGTGGAAAAGAAGACCAGAGAACATGTAACATAGTAATGAGAGAATAAAAAAAACTGACTGAAACACTGTCTGAAATCTCTCCCTCCTTCACTAAATACTGAATATTTTATTATACAGGAAATTGAGATTTCGGGCACCTATAACTCAGAAATGGTACGGTCCAGACCTGCTCTATGAAAAGAGCTCTGAGACAACTTCTGTCATGATTTGATGCTATACAGATAAAATTGAAATTGAACATAACTTCAGTGATATCGAGACTTACTGAAAGTTGCAAAACCTCAAAGTGAGTATTAAAAGGAGAAGTGAAAGTCCTGCACTCATAAGTATTAGATGCAAAGTGTTGAGAGTGTTACATTATATTGTAGGATTATATACTGACATACTGATATTACTGTCAACATGTAAGCAGCATTTTAATGTTGTAGCTGGTGGAGGTGAGGCTAATTGGAAGTACTTTACATACTGTTGGGTAGTTTGATTGATAGCAATGCATCGTATTTTATAAGCACTCGTTGTCATTCATAGAATAAAGACGGGAATATAAAACAGGATAAAACAGAACAGAAAGAAATACTTTAACAAGACACCACAGAATGCAACAGAAAAACCTGGGAAGTCTCATTCATAGTAGGACTTAGTAATTCGTACCTGTACGTGTCACATAAGTTTGTTGATTGACCTGATTGCCAGGTGTGAGCAACAATGAGAGTCATATGTGGATCTGTAAGCCCACGGGTCTGAACCAGGGCAGAGGGATCTTTCTGCTGAAGAGCCAGGAAGACGTAGCCGCCTTCAGACTGAAGCTGCAGCACACGGAGGACAGCCAGGCCAACAGGAGGACACACCACCACCGCCAGCCTCAGGCTCGCATTGTCCAGTGGTGGGTGAACATGTGCAACTGTTGGGTTGTCAAAATGAATATCATGAAACATTTGTTTCTCCAAAAATGGAAGTAGGAAAGTAACTTGTTGACTTCTGACGTCGGGGCATGAGTCTGAGGTTTTCAGAGGGTTTGGAGAGTTTTGTTTATTTATTTTTATTTTTTTACAATTTACACACTCCTAGAGAGCCATTTAATCATTCAGTTGTTAAAACATACAAATCAAGGTTTTTACCTCAACGTTGAATACTAATAGCACCCGGGAACATACAAGGTGGCATACTAAAAGTTCTAGTAAATGGGTATGCCACTTATTGGGAATATTTGACCATCTGAGACTATTTAGACAAATTTGTCTTGGCAATTGTCTGTCATACTACAAATGACAAATCACACTTTCCATAGAAACGTTGATGTAGCTCTTGAAACTGACATTTTGCCCTCAGTTACATCCAGAGGCCGCTGCTCCTGAAGGGGAAAAAGTTTGACGTGCGCTCTTACCTTCTGATTGCCTGCACTGCACCGTACGTGGTCTTCTTTCGCCACGGATATGTCCGACTGACCTGCGACCTGTACGACCCCAGCTCCAACAACCTCTCTGCCCACCTGACGAATCAAGTACGCCTTAATGTTGTGCAGAATCTGGCATGTCAACGTTTAGAGGACAGGTTCACAATTGAAACAGGTTTCGTTGCTGTAATCATTCCTCCTGCTCATTCTGGCCTGATGGGGGACAAATCCGCAGTCCTCATCCTGTGCAAAAATATGCTCCAATTTTTTTATCAGACGTTAATATGAGGCTTCAACAGTCAAGACAAATCAAGTGGATTACAGTACAGATTTGTCAGTCAATGAGGGAATGTTTAAAGGCACTCTGTCATTCATTCACCAGCTTGATACAAAATCATAGCTTTTGATACTCTGGGTTTGGCTTTCAGTGGAGAATATTTGACGCGCATGTTAACTGTAACCAGTTTAAGGCCTAATGTTTACCATTTGTCTTAACTCCCTCACTCAAATGAGGGACAAAATCATCTATGATGATATTGGAGAGATATCTGCATCCCATCCCTCTTTACCTTATTTGTCCCCATCATTTCCAGAGAGGCTGAATAGATCAGGCATTAGCTGTGGCACTAACTGTGTCTCTGCCCCTGCTGACTGCTTCATGTGTCTCTGGTCCCCCTGCTGTCCGTCTCCAGTACATGCAGAAGAAGAACCCTCTGTACAGCCAGCTAAAAGAGGATACTGTGTGGTCCATGGAGAGCTTCAACAACTACGTCAACGACAGGTTTCGGGTTGCCAAGGGTCTGCCCAGGGACTGGGTGCTGGGCGCCTTTGCAGTGAGTGCTGCTGCTGTGTGTTGTAGCGCTCGGGGACCAATTACCATTATAATGATGGCAGTTGGCGCTTGCAGCTAATTGAGATCGTGGTTAGGCCTGGATGATCTCATTCCTGTCTGAGGATACATCATGTTATTACTGAAAGGAAATATCACATGTGCTGTTTGGTGGTTGTTTTTATCCGTAGCGCCTTACAGTGCAACAAACAGTACAATGTACATTTGAATCATTTTTATAATGGATTGCACCTGTTAGAATGAAACCATAGACACATTGAAGTATATACAGCGAACCACAACGCGGCTGTTTGGTTTAACAGAAACCTATTGTATCACAAACATAAGTCTATATGGGACTTAGTCGATAAAACTGAACACACTTAGAGAAAGAATCAAGTCTGTTATTGAAACGCTTATGCCATTAGAATTATTTGAAAAATAACAATTCTACGCGTCATGACAATAACTATTATTAATGGCAGATTTATTAAAGGGGCACCCCACGTATTTTTCATATCAAAGTCAATTTACTAATAACAGCTGCGTAATGTCTTCTGTGAGTCTAGAAGAGTCTCGTCAAGTCTGAGAGAATTACTCCACATTTCCAACAGAAAGCCTGCATTAAACATTGCTGTCAAGACGCTATCAAGTTGCATTATGGGATGTGTAGGATTGAGTGATTTTGGAGTTTAAATCATATTATATACACCGCTGCTGCTTTGATTTCTTTCCATTTCTTTCTGTTGGAATTCCAGCTGTATGGAAGTGCAATACTAATGTCCCAATGTGGATGTCCAACTTTTAATATTCCTGCACTAACCCTACTACAATGTAGCTAGCCATTTTAAACATACTCTTCTGTCAGATGATAATAAGATTTTAAGATAATGTGACACTACGATTAGTGAGAAACATGAATAAGCTTAAAGCTTTGTATATACTCCACTAAGTGTTTTAGCTTCTTATAGCTTGTTGTTTTGTTGTCAGTTATATTCACCAGGTGGCCATATGCCTCCACATGAATGGTAACATTGCTGCACCTCTGCTGAATGTGTAACTAGGCAGTTGTTTGCCATAACAACTATATACGGCGTTAATACCTCAATGCTGTGTTTACACCTTGTTCTTCTGCCCCCAAGTGGCCAGAAAAAGCCAATGAATGCAGCTAAATTGTTTCAACACAAAGCCGGTCATGAAGAAATCCAGCCACACATTCTCAGACATTGTTATGAAGAGCTGCAGACCTCCATAAAGAATGATGGATTGACTGACTGACGGTTGTTTTTCCTTTCCACACATCAGAAGCGCATGCAGCAGATCATGATGCAGTGTTTCTTTGCAGTCAAATCCAAGTTAGACTGCCGACTGGGCTTCTTTGACTTGATTGGCTGTGACTTCATGGTGGATGAGGACTTCAAGGTGGGCGAGACGCTGCTGAACATCTGAATGGTTGGCGGTCAGTGGTCAACATGTGTATTAATGTGCATGTCTTTGTGTGTTCCTAACAGGTGTGGCTGCTGGAGATGAACTGTAATCCAGCTCTCCATACCAACTGTGGAGTGCTGACGGAGGTGATACCCAGCACTGTTGTGGAGACACTGGGTGAGCTTGCATTATTACCAGCTGATCACATCCATACAGCTATAAAAACTCAGAGTTCAGTAGATGTTTAAAAAAGTAAATTAACAAAAATGTTCTCACCTCATTTCACTCTACGCATGGTGCAGTAATAGTTCCCTTTATTAAATATGTCACTGAATATGCTCAACAGGCCGATGTGTGATACCACCCAACATGTTGTTTTCATCTGCTGTCACTCCTTCATGCTCTTCTCTAGATTTAACCCTTGAGATCTTCAACAAGTGTCGTCTCAAGCAGAGGGTTCTTCCTCTGGCCAGTCAGAGGGAGTTTGTGCTGCTGTACAATGGAACCTTTCCTCCTGATTCAGCGCCAGCCTGCGGCAAGAGTAGCACAGGCAGCGAATCCAACCAGAAAAGCACCAAAAAGACCCGAAAGACTGAACCCAAAATTGTGCCCTCAGCATCTCCTGATAATTCTGTCTCAGCGAGCAGTGAAGGAAGAGGTAGCTCAAAGTCTGGCCATCCTTCCACCACCTCACCTCAAAGCTCTCTGTCAGTTCAGGGACCTTCACTGTTACACAGCAGCAGCATACAAACTGTTAGGAGCAAGAACCCCAGGCCTCGGGTCGAGCTCAAGGCCAGCAAATGCACTCTGCGTCATCATTCCAAGGCCGCAGACGACGCAAGGCGCTCTACGACTCAGCAGAGGACGAGGATCGTGTCGCTGTCATCACCGGCGCTGAGTGAAGGGATCTCCGTCTGTGGCTCTCCGGAGACAACGACAGCGTTCCCACCTCGCCCTGCACCTCCTGTGTGTGGGAACGAATGTGAGAGAGGAGAGGAACCCGGTGAAGAAGCGCTCAGAGAAGACACAAACAGCTGAGTTTACCAGACGAAGGAGAAACTTTGAGGCATTATATGCAAACAGCTGGGATCTAAAGAGCGTTGCCTAAGAGAAAATGATCTACACCTCGGACATCTCGTGCTGTTTTACTCTCTTTCTCTTTACTAAATTCTGAGAAATACTTAGAACGTATAATGTGTTTAATGTGACAATAAAGATTCTATCTCTTGAATAATGATAACTGGGTTCATTTTACTGTTGGTTGTGAGGAATATGCTGTAAAGAGCACCTTTGATTGAGCTTTTTATCTAGTGGTAGACTCAAGGCACAAATCAACAGCTCTAGCTAATGGATAATGCATCCATTACAGTTGCGTCACATCACAGAAACGGCTCCTGCCCCGTGGAAAGCCCAGACACACTCAGACGTGATTGTGCATGACCCTCCCACCATCTTACCGTAAGACTAATCAGGAAGCTCAACACAAGGCTCCACTGTACAGTTGTTGTGGCTTGTTGTTTTGACTGCAGTCCGTCACCTCTCCGTTTCACAACACATAATTATTATTACTTATGCCCGTTCCATATTCCGGCTCTGTGCGTGTGCACACAGGCAGGCATGGTCCCATCTTTCCCAACAGGGTGCTTGCTTCATCCACATGCTTCTCAACGAGGAGGCTGAGGGCATCAGAGGACATTTTTCGAATGACAGTAGAGCCAGTTTTTATTTGTCATGCTGAAGCGTCAGCAGGTTCCCAGTGTGAGTTGAGAGTGTTGAACAACCAAAGTGAGGAAGCTGCTCTTTTCTCTGCAGACAGCCAACTGACAGGAAGGAAGGAACAACCGCGCCGCGACTCGATAAAACTTCTTGCCACTTTTATCTTCAATTCCTCTTCAGAAGCTTTAACACCTTTGTTCTCTATGGAAATATACATGCTGGCAAAAAGGGGGAACTAGAGCTTAGCAGCTGCCCCCCCCCCCTTCCCTCCCCTTCTCCAACGCACTAGATCCTCTTTTGGACCCAACCAGCCCCCGTTTTTATGTTATCTCTTCGGTTTTAGTGTGGCACACACACACACACACACACACACACACACACAGTGGGGATGGTTGTCTGGGCAGATGGTGCTCAGTGTGTGGACTAGAAGCTGAGAAAAGGTGGAGAGGGACAGACTCTTTGTCCGTCATGGGATGCTGCAGTGTGACCCAGAGGCATACTGGAGTGGACGAGGTGGGCCCTGATGAGATCGAGCTCCTGGAACTCTCTGGAGACAATCTAGGGTAAGACACGGCTGCAAGTTCACAGTTTAAAGTTAAGATCTGTTCAAACAAAGAAAAGTACTAATCATGACTGTACTTGGATCCTGGAACAAAATATTACAGCAGATATAAGAGCTACCAGCATTGCCTCATCCAAAGTGTTAATACAGTCATCTTCATTGTGCTTTAATCACAGCTTTAGAGAGAGTGCCTTTTCGGTTTAAATTTTGTTTTGTGTATCGTGAGTTCAGGAGGACACTTCAGTTTTGAAAAAAAAAAAAAAAAAAGCACTTTAGCAGCTTCTCTTTCAACCTCTGCGGTTTTCTTTGGCATCTCATGCACGATGTTTTGGAGCCGAACACGTCAAACACAAGAGTGCGTCGTCTCCTGCATGACTTTTCAATGATACCGTTTCCAGGATGTGCACCACACTGTATGCTGATTTTCACAGAGTAACAGGATGTGCTTTTACATAGAGAACTTCCAGGTAATGTAGTGAAGAATAAAACCCTTTAACCACGACGAACACACCTGCAGAACGACAGATCACACCCATATGTTTTCCACCCGGCAGAACAACAGGACGGGAGAACTAATTGGCTCCTATTTACTAAACACGAACTTGGGGATTCGGTGATGCCGCACTGATGTGATTAGCAGATTACTACGAGACAATGGCTGAGGCATGGCGGGGTTTAATACAGAGTCGGGGCGGGACAAATCCCTGCTCGCTCTGAGGTTGGGGGATTAGCAGAGGCTAATCACAACAGCGGCTACCAGCCCTTACGTGTGGCTGTTTAATGATCACTACTGTCCTTCTGGTCGCCGGCCGCTCGTCCTCCCGCAACACAGACAGACGATGTGTGTTATGAAGATGCACACTCACACAGGGATATACGCTCGATCAGATGTGTGTGCTGAGACACAAATGTACACACAAATCCATCGCTGAGTATAAAGTACCATTTACTGATTGACTGATTTGGACTGTGTCGGTACGCAAGAAATGAATGCACTTGTGCTTACAGGAAATGATGCAATAAGTGCGCCAATCCGCGTCGTTAATTTGTCGCTAATTAAATGTATTTCCAGAGATTTAACCTTCCACACATGTTTTAATGTTTACTTCTATAGGTGCAGGTATATGACATGGACCTATGTCACATACCACAGTATTTATAACGTAAGCTAGTACGCAATACGAGTCCATAAGAATATACAAAACAGGACAGAACAGCTAAAATTAAGATCAAACTCAATGAAAAGCACCAGATCGTTCATGGCTCCCTCTACCTCTTTAAAGGCTGTCTTAACTTGAGTTTAAAATGATCCCACTCTTGACCCATTTTGAGTTCTGTAAGGAGTGCCACATCTTCGATCTCCCAAACGGAGAGCGACATCTGCCCAAAGGTCACCTCGCAGTTCCCCCAGAGACGCAGCCAGAGTTACTGAGCCAGAAACCCTGAGAGGTACCGCCATGTCAGCCCGCTTACGTAGGCATTTACGGATGGGGCTTGACATTGGCAAATATTATGAAATAATCATAAGAGTAAGAATGTGGCAGCGGTGGGATCTTATCGGCTTCCCATTCAAATGTTTACCGTTATAGTTACAGGTATATCATCTATTGTGAGTGTCTCCTCTGCTTCCTTTGTGCATTGCATTGTGGGACAATAGTTTACATCAACATCAAAATCAACCATTTCTTGTGTGACTGTTTTGACTATACTTAATTGTGCCAGCGTGTACGTTCACTTCAGTACACACTCCAAACCTGCTTAGATTTAGTATGTGGTACACACTGATGTATGAAATTGGGACAAAGCTCATGTCTGTAACGGACGAAAGGCTACAAAATATGGCGGTAAAGGGTCAGCAGGTGGGTCTGTCTCTGCTCCGACGTCTCTAATCTGATTATGTCTGGCTGCTGCTGGGCTGCAGGGGGGTCAAGACAAGTCATTTAAATTGTGATATGTCCTGTTGCTCCTCAGTATCTATTTGTTTTCTCATGGGCTCAGCAGGGCTGTAGACAGTCCAAGCATTTACCATCAGGAAACACACGGGCTCACGTTCACAGCTTTTCGACAGTTTAGAGTCTCCAGTCTCTGCCTGACTCACGTAGACTGCAGGGCGGAACCGAACAGAACATGCACACTGCACAGGAGGGACCAGAAGCTGAACCCACATCCGTGCTACAATGAGGCCACAAAGCCAACCACTGAGCCACTGTGTTCTGCTGCTGCTGCTACGTGACAATGCTGTCTGATGAAATGTGTGAAAACGTGTGTGTTCATTCAGGGTGTGGAGTCTGGGAGAAACCAGGCTTCAGCTGTCAGTAAGGAACAGCAGAGATGAGCAGCAGGCGCCGCCCCCACCACCGCCGCCGCCGCCGCCCCCACCACCACCGCGCTACCCTTCAATACGACATCTGGAACAAGAGGTCACTACTTGTGTGTCTGTGTGTCTGTGTGGGACAGTGACAAAGACACAAAACGGAAACTTCATCGCAGACTTTTCACAGTCAGAACATAGCGTGTGGCTCACGTTCGGCAAGCACTTTAACACGTTTTAGTGCTCAAGCAGAGTGTGGCAAGATGCGCCTCACATGAATACCCACAGTTTCCACTCAGTGCTGTTATTTGTGTTGAGGCCAGACACACTCTGTATACACACTGCGGGAATTTCCATGACAAAAGTGAGAGATTCTGCGTTCCCTGTTTGGTGTGATTCAAACTTTACGGGAAATAAAGGGAGGGAGGAAACACTGCCACACGAACCTGAGTTTTCACACTTATTTCCACTTGAATGAGAAACCGTCTAAATAGGAAGCATCCAAATCCCCTACAGAACAACACAAGTCAGTTCTCATGCACTTCCTAGAAGAACGGACGCTGTTTTAAAATTCTTCTGGATTGTGCAACATTTTGCTCAAACATCAATCACCAGAGGCTTGCAACAGAGAAATTAAACTCCAATTTGCTGCGTATTGCATGACTCATCTCTCTGTGGAACATGTGGCCACATATAAATACTGATGGGGGCAGTGATATGAGCGAGCACATGTGCAAAAAAAAAAACAAAAAAACCCTCAACATTTAGTGATTTTTGACTAGAAAAACGTCAAAATATTAAAATCTATAATCAATAGATATGGGCTGATGCAGTTTTGTGTCTGTAGGTGGTGCTGTGGGGCAGGAGCAGAGACGAGCTGCACCACAGGATTTACTCCCAGCAGCCCATCAGGGACTGGGAGGGCCAACCCGCTCACCTGTATGGAGAGATCATCCACTCCTCCCTGATGTCTCTCTACAACAGCTACACACAGGTAACACAACACCAATGCATCAAACTGAAGGGGCATATTCTAAAACAGTCTGGCAAGCAACATCTTTTATTGACAAATAGTAAAACAGGTCAGGTTTATTGTCCCGAACATAAAAATACACAAGCACACAGATGATGGTGTAGTAGTTTGAGAACTGAATACTGTGAATTAAAAAGCCTGCAGACCCTTAAATCAGGAGTCAGTGCTGCATTGTGTTTGCTTGTTTTGGCGTTATAAACGTATTATTGTTTGTCACAGGGAACCAGTGAACACTTCCTGGTGTTGTTCTCTTTCCATCTGCTGCTCCTCTCCCTGGACCACGCTCGACAAGACTTCATTTATGAGGTATTCTATGTGAATTTTACTTCAAAAGGACAATTGCCAAGAAATGTCAAATAGTGGTCGTGTTAAGATACGTTTCAGACAGAAAAAACTACACTAGCACTCGGAGAACAGGGGTCCTGAACATGAACGCAGCTTTCTAAAACATATTAAACAAAAGCTAAAGTAAATTCATTCTTGCTGGCTAAGCTTCGACCATGTATTAGAGCTGCACCAATCAATATTTTTATATTAACAACAGATCAAATGACTGTGTGAAATGTGAACAGTGTCATCATAGTGACGAACCCACAGAGAATTATCACCCCACTCTGCAGGTTTTTATGTCTCCAGAGCTCATTAACTTCACCATTTGCAGCAGCAGCTGTTTTCAGCTGTTTTCAGCTGTTTTCTGCCAAAAAGAAATGAACGACCAGCTGGTGACCATGGTGGAGCAAGTAGAGAGACAGATATCTTATGAAGACATAAAATCGAATTAAAAGGCGAGTGAATGTTGGACTTGCGTTCGTCAGGTAGACAGAAACTCGTTCGCAGAATGTGACGAAATGAATCTGCTTGACTGCTACAGAAGTTATCCCAGAGGCTGCAAAGACTTGCAAAGACATTTTGAATCAGCACATGCAGCAGGCCTATGTATGACCATGAAGGCTGTTTTGCTGTTTGCTCTTCGGGGGGAACCCGAAGCACAATGACGGACATGATTTCTTTTCCCTTAAACTTTGTCTCCTCTTGTCTCACAGGGCATCCTTCCCCTTTCCGGTCTTTCCCTGCAAGCCGTCTCCCTGGACCCTGACACGTCACAGTCACCGCACATGTTCGAGATCAGCAGTGAGTCGGCGGAAATTACAGTACAGAGTTCAGCTAAGACATGGCAACACGGTGTAAAGTAGTGAGCATGATTTATGTCGTTCCTTCTCACATCCAGGTCCAATGGTGGACCCCAAGGTCTTCATATGCGCCAGTGCTGCAGAGTTACAGAGATGGATGCAACACATAGAGGACAGGAGATACAAGTCAATGACAAAACCCATGAGTCCCTCCCACTGCGCTCTCTCCTATCTTGTAATGACCAAGTGCTTTTCATCTGGTTAACAACTGCAACTGATAAAGCAGTCTGGCTAAGTTGTACTTGATAAATTGATCACATGTAGTGTTTGTTCCCTAGTTACCCTGTGATGAGCACTGGAAGAGAGAGGAACTGAAGAAGTACTTACTACAAGCTCCGATATGGCAGTGGGAGGGCTCGCCGATACAGCACATGGGTCAGCTGGCATACATATCTGTCGTCCACATCGTCAACACACAGAGACAGGTAATACATTCTCTCACTGTATCAATAATCTGCACGTTATCTGCATTATGATGTCAGTTCTTTAGTAGTAAATATAAAGAGCACCAGCACTCGCCTACAAAAGATCAGAGATGACTTGTGTGTCCTTCTTTTTGTACCTTTTATATTCTCATCATGATCACAAAACCTCTAAAAGATTTGTTTTTCCCGGAATCACAAAAAAATTAGCCTGTGATCATGATTGAATATTTCTACGTTAAGTCGGCAAATCGGTTATTTGGTGAGACAGCTGGACAATGTGTCGAGATCAGGGAACGGCTGTTTTCTGCTGACACAGGAGGATAAAGCTTGTTTTGTTAGAATCCCAAAATAAATGTCTTATATGAGGCACCGATGGAAGTGTCACTGGGGCCAAAACAGAATTAGAGAATTAGTCATTTATGTTCTCAAATTACTTTGGGTTAGGGAACAAAATCGCCAAGTATCAATCTTATAAATGATTAATATTGCAAATGCAAAGTTGCTGAAGGGGCTGCATTGCTTTTTTGTAGAAGTTGTATTGTTCAAAATATCTAGTAGTCCGCACACGTTTGCATTCAGTTAAGTCGGACCGTGTAGACTGTAACAGTTGAGTTTGTCAGGTGCAACATTTATGACAGTGTTGGTCAGTCTGTCTGCTTGCAAAATCCTATTTTGCTGCAATAAAAATGTTTGAACTGACATGAACTGACTGAAAACTTCACCGTATTAGATGAAACAGATAAGTCTGACAAAGTTTTCCTTTGGGAACATAATTTGCAGTTAAAAAAAAAAAGTTACACACCGCAATATATGTTACCGCAATACTCAACAAAATGTTTGAAATCGCAATATCATCATATCGTGACTTAAGTATGGCGATAACATCGTATCGTGATTCCCAGCCCTACAAATTACTTCATGCACGTGCGTTATTACAACTCGGGCCTTATTTGAGTCATTTGTCAATCTTTTCTGTCGATTGTAACATTATACTCACCCGGTTTATCTGGAAACATGGTGACATCGCTACAGTCCAATGAAGCGAGACACATGGGACAATTGGACCGGTTGTAAACAAGCTAACAGTTAGCCAGATTATCTCACATCCATTGGTAATAATGCTCCATTTTACTGGAAATCCGTTACTGTTTGCCTTTGTTGCCTGTTTACAACCTGTATGATCGTCTGACTTCTTGTGTTTCTTGCCCTCTCCAACTCAGTGTTGTCATCATTGCTAATAGGATTGATGGACAAAATTACAAAAACGAGACACAAGTTGTAATAAACTGCCATTATCCTTTAAAAGTCTTCTTGTGGCACATGTGAATATGGTAAATATCGCAAGTGTCCGTACGATATTATGGAGAACATAATTTCACGTGTCAGTGTCTGGTCAGTGGTATGATCTGTGTTTGACAGCCAATACAACAGTAACACTGACATTGTTGTTGCAGGGACTCCAAGAAAGACTGATGGTCCTTTTCCCTCAAGACGTCCTGCTACTGTCGGTTGACAACAAGCGGCTGAATTTGAGATATGAGGTGGCGTAAAATGACTCTATGGGAAAAACCTATAATAACACCTCCTCAACCACTGTGGCAAAACCACATGCCCCGTTAATATTTACACCTGCTCTTTTGACACATGACATCCAGCATGGGTGGCACATTTTGTAACTCACACCCGCCGCCTGCAACATGAGGTTCTTCTCGTACAATCATGGTGGTATAATGTTTTTCTGTGTGTCATCTCTTAACAGGGCAGGCTGCCCCGACACAGCATCAAAGCAGTGGAGAGGTCAGCCATGCCTGGACGGCTGGAGTTTGAGCTGATAGGTATGCTGCGCAAACATGTGACGTCAAACCGTCCATTGGATTATAGCAAAACTAAGTGCAGCGAAGAATGGAGAACACAGTCATTTCATGTGAACACTGTTGTGTTTCAGGTGAGCTGGTGGAGCCCCTGCAGGTCTCTTGTGCCTGCGTGGAGGATTATCGGAACTGGATCTTTCAGTTGCAACAGGTTCGACTGAGCTGACCCGACATCTTTAAAGGGATACAAAAGGTTTAGGAAGAATGTGTGGGCCGCAAAACAAGGAGCTAAAAGAGTTCCTTGTGTTCCTTTGTCACTACGAGTGACACTTTTTACGTCACATAATAATTTGATCCATTGTAAAATAAAAAGAAATATTAGTTAATGCGGGTTTTTAATGTTAATAATAAAACCTACTTAAAGCCCAAATTTAAAACTACTTGTCTGTCAATCTTAAGGAACAAAGTCATGTATCATCGACTGTATCGGCCATTAGGAGGAAATGCTGCAATATAATTTAAAGGACCATACTGGTGTTCTGCATGTTTTAGCCCAGTGGTTTGTCTATGAGCTGTGAGCAGGTCAACCAGATTTTGATGTTGGGATTTGGCCTCCTCAGATGATTCTATCTGACTAGTTTTTAGAAGTCAGAGGAAGTAAAACTATCATTTCACAGGGGGGGGGTTTAAAGCTGCTAATAATTGATATTCTTTGTATAAACAGTGCATCAAATGACTTGGTGTAATGTGAAAGGGGTCGCTCATAGTGACAAACCCCCAGAGAATTATAATCTCTTTTCCTTGCTTTACTTTACACATATTGTACATATTATCATCAGCGTTATTTCCAAGCGTAGCAGGTGGCTGTTCAGTGAAAAAGCTACTGTCCACTACCAGCCCAGTGCCAAATGACAGACACAATTCAGCTGGTGAGCTAGTGGAGCATTTAGCAGCTAAAGAAACAGATATTTCCTGCAGGAGCTTAATGGATTGTGAATATTGGACTTACATTCATCACTCAAAATAAATGCTAATGTTGCTCCATATCTGCAGGACGGGTCAAATGTGTACAGTTGCAGCAGGTCTAAGGTGTAAGAGTAAGACCTGCAGGCTAAGAGCCAGTGTTTTAGCCCATTTACTACACACTGTTTTTTTCTAATGCTGCTGCAGTGTTTTACAGTTGTGCATGCAATTTTCTTTGCTACTGGCTTAGTGTGGTATGAAAATCAACTTGTATTAACTTGTTTGAGATCAATTGGGTTCTGTGATCGCTGCATGGAAATGCAGCTGAAAGCACACATTATTTTGAAAATCCTTGGGGTTCTATATGAGATACATGTTATGGACATTAGGACAAATAGTTTGTGTTTACAAGAAATGCAAAATGTGTGCCAAGGTGATAACCCTTTGCATCAACAATATTTTCTCCCTGATCTGCAGCCGGACAAAGGCAGCCACGTTACTGTGAGTCACGCTGGGCCTCCAGTCATGCCAAAGCTGCAGAGGAGCAGAAAGGAGCCCCAGGAGCCGATGATAAGAGCCGACCAACGTCACATCAACGGACGCAGCTGACTCTTCAGAAAGTGGAAAAGCTTGAACATTCACTGTAATTACAAATCTTAAATAAGGTGTAGATAGTATGTACATATTGCTTTTATGTCTAATTGTGCCGCAAAACGGAGATACAGCAGTGAAGAGGTTCTGAAATGTTCTCACCCTCATTTTGATATATTTGGGGTTTGTTTGTCACTCTGAGGGACTGAGAAGATAGTTATAGTTCTTCGTCATGTGGGAACAAACAGAAACAAGGTCGTGACCCAGTTTAAGGCCAGATCACAGCTGAAGAAGCGTTAGAAACGTAGAGAGTATAGAAGGTTACTGAAAATAGAAGTGAACATACAGTGCTGTATATATTGATGCCTTTACCATAAAAGACACAATGTTTGACTTTTTCACAATAAACTGTATAAAAACTCTACAGAGTAATTCCTTCAACACAACTTAAAATGGAAGCATCTGTGTTTATTTCAATGGTTAAACATTTACAGTAGTGTGCAGAGATCCAGTAGACGTCCAGTGTATGACAGTATTTATATTAACTGTGGTATTAGAAATGAATCCAACCGAAAGGTTTATAGTTATGGAATGATAATAATATTTGTCAAATCTTTGTTCATATAAATTACAGCCACAAAAGTAAATGAACCATTTTCTACTCTTTATACATGAAGCCATCTACAGTAAAGTACATTTACATGAGAATCTCCTTAGAGAACGACCAGCTAGAGGAGTATAAATACACATGCTGCAACAGCAACCACTTAAATTACAACTAGGAACGCAGGTATAGAAAAAAGGCTTATAAACATTTCATGTGCCACTGGAAGAGTTTACATCTGCATGTTGATTATAGTGGTTCATTAACAACAGTTACACTGTGCTTTTGGTCATTTTTACACTTGATGAGGGGAGCGATGTGGATGATGATGATGATGATGATGTAGACCTAAATGTAATTCAGTGCTTAGTGTATGACGGTATTATTTTATCTTGTATGATTAGTGTAATACAGTAATGTCTAGTCAACTGGGACTCAAAGTTTTAAAATTAGTACATGCAAAGCTAAACTTGTACATTTACCACACAGGTGCTCAATGTAAATGCATCCCCAAGGTGAATTTGATACGTGTCCATTTCCTGGTTTTTACAGGCCAAGGCTGGTGTTGTTTTGTATTTTTCTTCCTTTCAAATACCCTGAAAAGACAAAAACCAACAACCTCCCTACCTTGTCTGCGGCACTCAGCCCCAAGCCCAACTCGACCCTACTGAAGACATAAACCTTGAGTCACAATATATATAATTTCATCTCTAAAAAAGGCCAAACCATTCCATAAAACAGCGGGGCGTCGTAGCTTTTAGCAAGCGTTACTCAAACAGGAGTAAATAGTGCATTTGTTGGGGACTATTTTCAGCTGTGGATTGATACACATTTGGTGCTCTAGTGACATTAATGTGTTCTAATAGTTTTTGGACAACAATGGAGCTCTATGGCACAGAGGAATAAGCTCTGAGGATCATAACTGCTGAATGGTTTTGGTCTTTTCACGGGCTTTGTTGACAATAATAAAAATATAGAATACAGTCAGCCTAATCCTTTAATCAGATTAGGGCACTAACAGAAAAGAAGTATTTGTGGAGTGCAGCCGTGTAAAGAGGAAAGTCTGTCCTTCATTTGTGTTACAGAAGAATAGTGGAAATCATCTTTAAAAATAATCTATCACTAAATTGTTACAGACCATTTACAGTATATACAGGCAGGGCCTTGTATTTCAGCACATGGATGGAAATGAACACACTGATGCACTGTAGCGCATCAGATATTGGATGGACTAAACACAAAAAACACATCAGGCATTCATTTCTTCCCGTAACTCGTGTACATTTTTGTTGAATGCGTGGACGACGCGACGGAGCTACTTCTCATCTGCCCTCTGAAGTTAAAGCAGCACTCGGTGTGAACAAAGACAAAAGATAAAAGGCCTCTGATGTGTACTAATGCAGCTCAGCAGCCGGATGTGCCTCAAGCGTTTGTCTGATGTTGTAATACTACATGAATGAATCTCCTGCACCTCACGGAGCTCAGCTGCAAAAGGCAGGCGAGCGAGGGATTCTGACCACGTGACGGCAGAAATATGTAGTGACAGACCTCGTCCCGCTGTTCTCCTCTGACGTGAACCGAGAAATGTACACAATTGGCCTTTGGATGTGTTTATATTTACTACCTGTGCTGGTAAATGTGCATGCATGTATACCACACTTACCACAGAAAACGTTCTCAGGCTTTAAAATGGTAATGAAATGCATTCACAGAAAGCATGCACGAAGTCATTGCTCCAAGAAAATGGAGAAACTTCAGTGTGGCAAAGCTGTTAAAAATGTCTTTTGTCGACGGAGTCCGATCGTATAAAAGCCTGAAAAAATATAAAGGAGCATAAAAAGCTTTGCGCTCTCATTTGAAAACTGTATTTACTGCTAGCATGCTGAAGGAAAACGCACAGTTTAGCAACCATGCAAAGAAAAAAACAGCTTGTTCTAGTACCTGCGTACTACACAAAGGTCCCACATCAATCTAAAATTAACACAATGATCCACTATGCACCTTTGACAGGCGACAAGTTGCAGTAAAAATGGTTAGTCGTCCCCCTCCAGTTTCTGTGTGACACATTTGATGCGGATATTTTCCCGGAGGTTGCGGAGGCGCGCGCTGCGACTTGTGATTTCCTCCACGTAGGTTTTGGGGAACCAGCCCCGTTCCCCGTCAGACAGCCTGATGCCTTCCACCCAGCCTGGTGAAAGACAGCATCCCTCAGACATCAAACAAACCACCGCACATTATCATGCACTGCTTGTTTAAAGCTCGGGCAGCGCGGACCTTACTTTTTATGGCCACAAGCTGACATTCACTTTGCTGCAGGTTGAAGCTGGAATGCAAGTTTATCTGAAAGAGGACTTTATCCAAATTCTTACCATCACTTGTAATGGTCTTAGCATGAAGAATGTCGGCCTTCTCCAGCGTTAACTCATCGTGCTCTTGGGCCTGATAGCTTTTGATGCACTGAACCTGGGATATATCTAAGAGGAAAAGACAAGATGAATGAGAGGATTAAGAGGTTCACACTGATTCATAGTGCGCCCAAAGCTCTTTACTGACCATCATTCTCGCTGGCCTGCTCGATGTCTTCACGTGGATCAGATGGAAACATCGCTGTGATCCATCTCTGCTTCCCGCTCCTTGGTAGACATGAAAAAAGGGCAGTTACGCGCCGTCTGCTAAAGCATCCAGTTCTTGTTGACGCTGTGCCGTTAACTCACTCAGTGTGTGACTTGAGCAGGATCTGGTGTTTGAGCTGCTGGCCTTCACACAGCTGCAGGTGGAAGATGAAGCCTGAGATGCCCTGCAGCTTCTGACTGAGGTCCTTCACTTTGAGCTCTCCTATCTTGGCATGTACGAACACCATGAACTTCCACGGGCTGCAAAAAACAGGTCACGTTATTATCACGATCACCAGCAGACAGCGCATGTTTAATTCATTTCATCGTTCACATTATTCTGATGGTATTCATTTATGTTTGTAAGAAATGAGTTAATACATTTTTTTTTACACTACCAAATCCCACACATTGTTGCTGTAAAGGATAGGTTCAATCTTTAAGGAATAGTTTGACACTTTGGGAAACATGCTTTCTTGTTGAGAGTTAAATGAAAAGCTAAATGCAACTCTCATGTCTGGACACCACATATGAAGCTAGAGCCAGCAGGCGTTTAGCCAACTTCACGGTGATGACGACACTGCAGGAAGTTACCACGCTCAGGCAAAAACGTTGTTTTCCAGTAAATTTGAAATTTGAATCACACTAAAAAATTCAAGTTCATTAGTGAGATTTCAAGATGCTGTTTTTTTTTTGGTTAGCTGTTTCCCTCTGGTCCAGTCTTTATGCTAAACTAAGCTAAGCTAAGCTAAGCTTTAAACTTCAGCTTTACATTTAGCGTGCAGAATGAGAGTGGTATCAATCTTCTCATGTGACTCATGTGAAAGTGAATAAGCGTGTTTCCCAAAATGTTGACTAATTCCTTTAATGCAACACTCAGAGGCCATATATACACTGAGAGAGTATTGGCTGTGAAGAGATCTCTTCCTAATGCAAAAAAGACAGAACAGGGCAAAAACACCAAGTTGTAACATGAGGCTTCAGCAGTCTGTGTTAGCAAAATCAAGAGGGCATCTTCCAAAGCGTTTACTTGCTTCTCTATTACAAACCCAGTCCTTTTGGACTACATGGACCTTCCAAATTGAAACACAATTTACACCTTCATGTTGCAAAAACTGACAGAAAATATAATTGAACAGATTAAATAGATAGAAAAAAAATACAAATTACAAAACAGATTTTTGAAGACCCTCTTTTTAGTGCCAGGTCCAAATCATCTAATGGGTTTGTGAGGGGTCTAGTTCCTGGTCTCTCTGTAGCGACTGCATGTCACTCACTCCTTCCTCCTGGACAGCAGGAGACAGTCATTAAACAGGTGGAGGTACACAGGCTTGGTGGGTAACTTGAGCTTCGATCCAGAGATACTCATGGTCTGAGTGTCCACTTCCAGGAGTTCCCCGTGTTTCACCAGCCAGCGAGACTGAGAGATCAGAGGGAAGATCTACAGAGAAAGACCAAACACAAACTATTAACAATGAAGAAGACCAAAAAAGGGAATCAATCAACAATCAACAGCTCACAAAGACTTCAGTCACCTTTCCCTCAAAATTGATTTTCTTATTGAGGTGAATAAGTTCCTCCATCCTCTTCATTGACTGCACACTGGAGTTGCATTCTTTGATGATCTAAGGAGACACACACACACCAACATGGTTATTACTGTTGTGCTTCACCAGTGATAACACTGGCTGTTAGAGATGTAATCACCACCTTTTTTAGCTCATTGAAAGCTTTCGTGGCGGTGTCCTCATCTCGGGAGCACGGCGTCGTCCTCTTTAAGATATTCTGAAAAATAAAGACGTTTTTTTTTTTTTTGAAGACATTCCAAAGAGTAAACAATACTCTTTTTATGCTCTGTTGGGGGAGAAAAACATGCTGCGGCAAACTGCTTAGCCGGTCCCAATATTACCCCATTTAAAGTTTCATGTAATTGGGTTTCAAGTGTGAACATGAATTCTGCAGTGAATGTTTAATCGTGTACCTCCACCAGCATTTTAAGCCGTGTGATCCTCTGAAACGGGAGGATTAGAAAAGAGGTCAGGGGAAGTCTTTGGCAGATGGGGTCCTCCTCCAGACGAGCCAGGATGCCGGGGAAACGAGGGTTCTCGTGCCTGAGTGGACAGGAGAAGTCCATTTAAAGAAAACACTTTCATGACTTACAGTGAAAGTGGGTGTAAATTCCAGCGTGCTTTTTAACCTGAGAAAAAATGTTGAGCTCTTTCTCTAGATGAACCATCTGCAAGTTAAGTCATGCAGGTGTAAAATAACACCTGAACACCCCGAGAGGAAATTATGGACATCCAGCCCAAAACAACTGGACTTTATGCGCTAAAGACACGAGCGTGCACACGGAGATAGTGCCGAGATATATTTACATGTATGCACGTTATACATGTGGTGAAAGCAGCTACTCACAGCAAGCGTTGGTATGTCTGCTCCTGGTAAGCCTGGTTGGTTACATAAGGTAAATAAACCCTTCGCAGAGCTGGGCAGTGTTCCAGGACGATGTCGCACACGTCAAAGCGCAGAATGTCTTCCTCCAGCCGGTGCTCAAGGTCCTGAAGAAACCTAGGAGTGAGCAGAGAATACGCTCAGACAAGGAGACATGATGACTGAAATGTCAAAATGGAGACCTGAGTGCAATAGAGGCATATCGGCAGCATATTACTTCACCTCTCACTGACATCTTTGACTTCAGGCAGCTTGGAGAAGAGCCACTGCTTATTCTGCGCTCCGAGACACTCGGCGAGCTCCTGCGACAACATGAAGTGGTCCACTGCGATCGTCAAGCTACGAATGTACGACGCCTCAGACGTCACCAGCTCAAACTTTGCCTGAGTTGAGGAGGACACAGCATGTCAGCCAGCCAGAGAAACTAGCAAAGGCAACTACACAAATCTGAAATGTCTCAGTCACCTCTTGTAATTTCCTTTCCTCGTTGCTGAAGTTGTCGAGCTGGCCGCTGGTTCGAACATCAGGGATGTCCTGCCACAGTGCAAAAGCAGAGCCCCGTGACGAGCGAAAGGAGCTGGATGGAGACAGATTGGAAGGAGACGGGGTCCCGTCTAACTCCTCATCCCGGAGCCCCTCATCCTCTGTGCCTGGCTCCTTCCCTTGCTGCCTCTGGATCTCTCTGTTGATGGCGACGTCACTGTACTCCTGGTACAGAATCGCTGCAGGAAATATCCAAAGTGAAAAAGGATGTTACAGAAAAATGCAACCAAGTTTCCCTTTAATTAGGTGCAATAGCTAAACTGTTTAAAGAAACAAATAGTTCAGGGACACTTACAGCTGGGCAAAAACCGTGATAAGCGATTTGAACTAGCAACAGTTGGAAGTGTGCTAAAGTCCTCCTCGATGGATTTCTTTCGCATTCTGCGAAGAAAATGTGAATCAACATCAACACATGTCCTTTCATCTCTTTAGTTTTTGTGTTGTATTATATTTCAAGCCTGTATTTACCCGAGTTTTGTGCTCCACCGATGCAAAGGCATGCCATTGTCACTGCTGGGCAGAGTAGGTGCAGGTCCTACAGGACTGTGGGGGGCGCTATCACTAGAACCTCCTGAGCTGCGTTGCTTGGAGTTGGACTTATCTAAAGAGCATAAAAAGCAGACGGTCAGGTCAGGTCAGTTTTATTTATACACAAATTTGCCTCAAGGGGCTTTACAATCTGTACAGCATGTGACACCCTTTATCCTCAGACCCCCGATTCAGGTAAGGTGTGAGGTCCGGGCAAGAAGCAAGAGACCTATTGGTAATAAAGATTCATGAGGTGATACTCTCAGTTTGAACCTCTCTGGAGGGACAGCTTCTTCACCTCCTCAGCTGTTCAAGGCTCTTTGATCTCAACAGTTGGTGCCTTCCTAAGCAATCTACCAAATATCTAAACATACAATGGTACCTTTAAGGGGAACAAATACTTTCTTTTCGACATTTAGCCTTCATTAGTTAGTCCTCAGACGAGAGGTGACATGAAATAAGGAGGAACATATGTGTATATATATATATATATATATATATATATATATATATATACACACACACACACACACATATATATACAGTGTTATTGTATATATTCTTATTTTTTATTTTCATGTAAATATTGTAAATGTATATATTTTATTTATTTATCTATTTATGCTACTTTTCTACAATTGAATGGGAGCGCGTGTAACTTTGTACCCCCCCCCCCCCCCCCCCGGGGATCAATGAAGTATTTCTGATTGGGATTCTGAAGATGACAGGGACCAAAGGTGGACCCAGCCCGGTCACACTGCGATGACATCGTCAGCATTTTGAACTCCCAATAATTGTTTTCATTATCGATTACTCTGTTGATAATGGTTTCAATTAATACAATAAATTCCTTAGTTACATGGTTACTTCTGTAAAATGGTGGAAAGAATGCCCATCGCAATTAAGGTAGTGTCTTCGAATTGCTTATTTGGTTGACCAAAACCAGACCAAAACACTAATATATTCAATTTAAAAGTACATAAAACTGAGAAAGCAGTTCATACTCACATTTGAGAAGTTGGGACCAGGAAATGCTTGGCATTTTACTTAAATGATTAATTGATTCTGAAAAATGTTGGCCAGTCCAATAATCGATTCATTGACTGTTGACCAGTGTTTCAGCACTAAAGTGAAGCATTGTGTTCTCAAATATCAACAGGATTTGAGAATCCACTTTCTCCAAATGTTGACCCACCGTATGCCCTCTGGAGACAGGGCAGTGCCACAACAACATCATTTGTGGTTTTCTTTCAGACAACAGCGCAAATGGTTGAGGTTTGACATTGAGTTATGTTTCCGAGTCTGATTTTGAGTTTTTGATTTTGAGCTCGCTCTCTAATGTACACGTGGGCACAACAAAGAGTGACATGTTAGACAGCGGACTTCACCGCCATCTTGGACGGGAAACATGAGGAAAGAGAGGGATGTGACATGCAACAAAAGTCTCCCTGTGGAACTGTGGACGCTGCAGTTATATGGCCTCAAATATTAGGCTATCGGGACCAAGGGATACCTTTTCATCACTCGAGTAGAGTTCAGAGATTTGAAGAATCTATGACAAGGAGCACTGAAGCTGTTAACCCTAACCCTAAAAGTTAATTTGTCACTGGTCTATAGAAAAGGCCATTGAGCCTGTTTTGTATCTCATGTGGTGTTTAGTTTTTTTTGTTTTCATACTGCTCTTGATTGTCTGGGTCCTAGGTTTCTGGACTACCTTTCAGTGATATGTCACCCTGATGTTGGTTCTGTTGTCTACTCACAGTCCGGGTTGGGGCTGAGGCTGTTGGAGCTCTGCCTGTCCCGGGAGGCTACCCGAGCAGACAGCGACTTCCCCAGCTTCAAGGTGAAGGAGCTCTTCCTCTGAGACAGCTGGAGTCTAGATATCAGTTCTGAAGCTGAGAAGCGCCGCCGTTCTTGATCCCCTTGACGGCTGCGTGACAAGAAGCTCCCCCCTATGGCACTGGATGTCTCTACACTCCTCCTGTCTTCCCCCACCCCTGGAATTGAGTCCTCTATTATCCGCAGTGGTTCTGCAGGTAGATTAAAAATATCATCGTGACTGAGGTTTGGGAGATCTGTAACACCGTCTGTGGATGAAGGACTTGAAAGGGCCTCCAGGGCAGATAATCCACTAAGGTCCTCCTCCAGGAAAGATGCAAAAGGTCCTGGGAAGATGTAGTCTGCGTCCAGGATTGGGCTGCTGAGAGAGTCATCGCTCGGGCTGTCCGGGGAATAGACCTGCATCTTTCGCCCTGGAAAGAAAGAAGAAAATAACTTCATTAGATTGAGAGGAAGCCTAATTTGTTGTGTCCGCTTAGTTAACAGTGAAAAAAGCTGCACACTCACGGATAGACTTCTCTTTCAGTGACCCCTGTGATGTCCTCCTCTGCGGCAGGCACGAGTCTGGGCCCTGAAACCCAGGACCTTCAGGTGAGGATGGGGAACAGGGCAGCTGAGATTCCCAGGAGTCTCTGTTTGTGTATAGAGAGGACAGAGGGAACGACAGAGGGAGGCTAAGAGCGGCGTGGAGAGGACGACACACTGTTGTGACAGTACGAGGTTTTTCAGTCTGCTCCTGCAAAGAAGTCCTGGCGCCATTATGGCATTCAAGCTCACCGGCACCCGCGGGTGTATGAAAGTTCAAATTCAACGCCGTTTCATGTTCGTCGTCTGTCCTGTGGCAGCCGTTCTGCATTTCATTCAGCTCATTCAGTGTGTGTCTGAGGCCATTCAGGGAGTGTGTTGTGCATCGTGCGTCTGGGACAACAGTTGGCCTCGGAGAGCCGAGACTGTTTAATTTAGGAGTCGCTGGCGGTTGTAGCTCAATAAAAGCCAGTGTTTCCTGCTGGCACACTGCGACATGCTTGTGGTGGCACGGGTGGAGGAGAGGCCTGTCCTCCTGGGCCTCGCTCAGAGCCTGGGACTCTCCTGAGCCGGGGATCCACATGCTGGGACTCTCTCCTCGGCAGTGAAATGCGTGAAGGTGGGGCTGGAAATCAGGAAAAGGTGAGAATCCATACCCAGGGAGCATGGCTGAACGAACACATGGAAGCTGGAAAAGAAGAAGAGGTAGAGTATCACTATCTAATATGTTTTATTAAAAAAACCCTGCTAAAGTCCACGTGATCTTTTTATAAAGCTTTTCTATTTAAATGTATCAGTTTATTACTTGATTACAACTTATTATAAGGGACTGCGCAAAAATGATCGATGTAGGCAATTCACGATTAAAACGAAGACAGGCAAAGCATAAAGAATTTAAGATGATGTAATCGAACCTTAACCATAACATTTAACCTTAAATATGTTAATTGCATGAAAAAAAAACTTCAAAAGCTTCATCGCAGAGAGATTATAAGCAGCTGGAGCAAAAATGTATCAAATCCAGGTAGGAATGTATCTAAGATCTGCTCGCTCAAACCACCTGCGCAGGTGAGGAGAATGGGCTCAAACTGTCGATGCAGCACGTCTTTTGTACAGCAAAGAGGAGTCTGGTACGTTACTCTAAACCAAAACAACAACAAACCACTTATCCAGCAACCGAATATGGTTGACTGGACACAAGTCACGGTCAGCAACTTGGCTTAGTGTGTCGCCGGGGGATTCCACAGAGTGTGTTTGGTACGTTTCATAAACTATTCAGGCAGTCTGTGGGTGTTTAGTGGATAGAGTTGGTGGAGGACTGACATTTATTGTTTACACACACACACACACACACACACACACGCACACACGCACACTGAGCAGTCACTCCTGGAATTAGCAAGATGGACCCTGGAACTATTGACACGTGCAGGATGTTTTCCAGTCAAACCCAGTCTTCACACACACACACACACACACACACACAAACACACGTACATGCACGGACACACACTCACACACACTTAAGTCTGGTGTAGTGTGTCTCCTGAGCCGTGTCTTCCTGCTCTAATTAAAGACCTCTCTACACGCAGCCTTCAGCCCCTGTACTTAACATCTCTAACACACACACACACACACACACACACACACACACACACACACACACACACACACACACACACACACACACACACACACACACACACCAGCCCCAGACAGAATACCACAACAGACAGACAGAGGAAGAGAGCCCATCCTCAGCACTCTCACCTTTCACCTGAGATCTATTCCATCACTCTGGTTGCTGGTCTCGCTTCCTGTCAGTCGTTGTTGGCTGGCAGGCACCTCGTCAGGCTGAATACTGAGCGTCGGTTAAAGCCCAGACAGGCTGTTAAAACACACACTTGTGGAGCTCTGTCTCTTCTCACCCTCCTGCTTCCTGAACAGGTAATCCTCAACTTCTGACTTAAAGACCAGGTAAAAGGACACACACACACACACACACACACACACACACACAGTCTAATATGCATGCACAGGGGGCTGGAGAGGTAAATCGGTTTTATATTTTCTATTCATTCACATTTCTCCACAGTCACAAGCCCACATCATTTTGTTATTTCACCATTCAAATAATAGAAATGAGTAATGTATTGATTTCTTTGTTTTGTAAGCTGTTGCATTGTGGGACAATTTTATCACCGAAAACTACACTTAGAAATGAAGTGATTATAGTCTGCGCGCTGGCATTTTAAAGCACACTTCAGTTTGTCATCTTTCCATTCTTTCCATTTTATCTATTTGTTCACAACCACACACACACACACACACACACACTGCAGGCTCTTTGCCGTGGATAATTTGGAGAAATTATACCCTCCCATTCATGCATTTGTGATTTAAAGTTCAATTATCACAATGACACACTGTAAATCTTTATGAGCTACGTATATTTTACATTATAGTAAGTAGTATGACATTAAACTGTCCGCCTGTAATTTACATGAGCACAGGGGTGTCTCAGGAGGGGATAAAAGCACAAAATAGTGCTTTTCCCGAAAGTCTATCTCTGTTTACAATGGTGTTTGTTTTCCTGCGCTGGAAATCATAGTTTACCTTTCTTTTTATGAGCGCACATGTGCTGCGACTATGAGGCTGTTGAAAAGCCACACCTGTTCTTGCGGCAACGGTAGGCAGCCTAGTGAGTCCTATCTCTCTCTCTGCTTCCCTCTTACACACACACACACACACACACACACACACACACACACACACACACACACACACACACACACAGTAGTGCAGACACAAATGGTTACCTGTTCCCGGCTGCAGACAAAGGCAGCCTTTATCTGTGTGCCTGGGCCAGGCTGCCCTGAGCACAGGACACCTGAGAGGGTGTGGGAACTGCTTATACTGATCCACTCATATGGTGCAGCCACTGAGCCATATAAACACATCCAGGCCACTGCTGCATAATGACACAAGCTTATTGGTGTCTGGATGTGATTACTGGCTGGTTATACAGTAATCCTGCTGTAGATGTACAGCATTAACCAAACTTTACCTCTGCAGTCTGTCATGTGAGATTGCACATGAAGCATGACCCAGTCTAGAGTGCATTGTCTTTCAGTTTCCACGATCATCTCATCTTCGGATTTGATTTGTCAATGCCATCCTGATGAATGAATGCTCACATAATCCTCCACCAACAGCCAAGTCGTCATAAATCAACAGACTCTCGGGAGGAAATTAGCTATCAGCTCATTTGATCAGGAAACCTCAAAGATCCCAGCTGACAATGAGCCTCACCGCCACATTTATCAAAACACGAAAGCATCCGATTACACGTGGCGCACATTCCTCACGCTGATACAATTATATCACGCTATTAAAATTTCAATTCCAAAGACGTGTAATTTCCCTTGTCATAGCAGGGTGTTATTTGTGACTGTTATGGACTTTGCTGCCAGTGTTTCCCCCTGTAATTTCACTAGGCTGCTCTAAGACGCCATGTCTGCATACAGCAGTTAATGAATGGCACTCTGGCATGCCTTTAATGCCAGCAGCCGTACGAGGAGCATTTTTAATTGGGATATTTTTCATCTTGAAGGTCTCAGAATGATCCTTTCATGGAGTGTATCACCTAAATATGAGCATAAATCCAATGCTGATTCAGCTCCATGACAGAGCCAAATGTGGTGTAATCGCATAATTAAGGTTTGTTTGATGTTTGCCGGGGGGGGGAGTTGTGACGGTGTTAAAACAAATGGATTCACTGTTGGAGCTGTTTGTGGTTCATGGAGGTGAAGAAATACCTTTCTACACTGTTTACTTTTCCAATGTTAGGGAGTGTGACGGTATCGCTGCTTTTAAGTGGCAGCATGGAAGAGGCTTAATGTTTCAGAGAGGAAAAGGACCATGATATGTCTGTGCCTGGTTTATAAGAGTCTAACTAATATTCAGCGTGTGAATGTGGCGTTTTACGGCCGCTAAGCGTCCCAAGAAATTCTTAGTTAGACACCAACATGCCATTCAAACATCAACGTCAACCTTTCCTAGATCTAGATGACATCACAAATCGGGGCCTTTGCATCTAAAGCTTTCAACTAAAAACATGGCAGCTGGTCTAGAAATCTCAATTCTCACTTCACACTTCAAAGTACACTTTTCACGTCATCAGGTTGTGGTTTTCTAAGGCCACGGACCCGGTAAAGCCTGCTTTAAAAAAAGTCTTCTTTCTCTTCTTATTGTCAACAAATTCCATGGAAAAGTGACAAACCGGCCATCAACTTTAAAGTTTATTTTAAGTCATTTCCGACATACGCCGCCCTGCAGCTGTAAATACTCACAAGAGCCCCGTATGCGTATTTATCTGCAGCTGAAAATAGACCCCCAAAAATGCAATATTTATACCTGTGTTCGTTTTGCTAAAAACTAAATAACTGAAAAAAAGAAAATTGAAATGGAAAAACTGAAATAATCAAGTCTTTTTTTCAAGAATGAAACTATATATTTGTGACATCTCTTTCGTCTCTGGGGCTCAGTGCCATAGAAAGACAGACAAAGTTAAAAAGTATTGAGAGATGGAGACATGCATAACAAAAATATCCAGTCACCAGCCTTATTGTTTAGTCCCAGCAGGGGATGAAACAGTCCTGTGAAGTTGCGATGTCTCCTCAGATTGGGACTAACTGTACCTGAACTATCTGGTGAGGGGGCTTTTTATTACTTTGGGTCTGATCTCTGGAACAAACCGCCTGAATTCTCAGTGGATGTTTTCCAGGATAAAACTGGCCGCTCTTATGTGTGATATGGAACAACAACTTCAAACCCTTCCCACTTACTTTTCAGCTGCTCAACCATGGATGACCCCTGACGCAACGCTGAAAGGTCTGATTCTGAAGTCAACAACAAATGCCCGAGCAGTCATTTTTCCAGTACTTTACGTGGTGACGTACAGTGTAGGTAACCTGGTTCCAGACGGAGCCAATAAGAGCTTTGTATGCTGGATTAAGACAGTGGGGACATCATCATCATCATCATCTAGAGTCAGACGAGAAGCTGCATCCATGAAAGAAAGCAACAGAAAAAAAATGCTACAAACTTGCGCCAAGCATGGGTGAGATGAGAAAAATGTGTCCTGCTCCAAGCAACTTGTGCTACAGAGGAGATGAGCCACTTGTTACTGATCAGTTAGAGCAAAACAACAATAACAACAAAACAAAATAATCCCCACCTGAAATCGTGAAAAGGATGTCAGGCTAAATGTATGAGGTGAAACAAACTCCACGAGACATTTTATTCAGTTGCAGGACACTGTGAGCTTTGCTACGATGTTGCAGTACACCTTTGGTTGTTTGCAGTGTTAAAATGTGGGCGATGAATATCTGAACCAACTTCTATCTTACCTGACCCCGATCGGACTTAAACCGTCCGTCCCTTCCCCCCCACACACAGCTTGTGTCCGGTGCGTTTGGTCAGACACACTGGAGTGTCCTAGCAGTGTGGTGCGACCAGCTCACGTGTGTCTGTGAGATCGCAGTTTAACTTGGTCACATCAGACCACTAATTGCCAAGCAGTAGACTAAAGAGCTCAGCATTGTCTGCCGAGACAAGACATGACATCACTCAGCGTCACTTCTAGGAAAAACCACCCCTCCCAGGCTCGCTGGGTTTTTTGAGAAACCAGTTTTTGTAACATTTCCTATCAACACAGGGATAGCGATGAGACTGTAGACCGGACTTCCCGCTTTTAAACTGGAATTGCAAGGTTTAAACAGCGCAATGTGATCAAGGATGTGTGTTTTTGAAATGATTAGTGTTTGTGCTACTTTTACTTCAGCACGTAATATGTGAATATGTGTTATAATATAAATATGTGTTTACTGAGTGGTGGAGCAGGCTGTGTTGTCATGTTTCAGGCTGCTGTTGAACTGAAATAGCTTTAAAATGCAAACCTCAAATCTTCACCACATCTTTTGCAGGCATGTGTGCGGGTCTTCCATCCAATTATTTTATGGAAAAACAATTCAGGGCAACTGGGGGCTTGCTGATAAAATTCAGACATTATGCAATAAGTTCTTGTGCTTGTTTGAGACGGGCAGTTCTCTGACAATAAATGACGCGGCTTTGGATATTCTGCCTCTCCAATGTGTCTCCGCTTCTTGTTTAGATGATTGTTAGTTGACCCTTTTGAACTTCATTTCTTGAAATGCTTTCCCTTTCTTCTTGTGGATGTCGAAGGACTTGATTAAGCCAAGTCCTTTGCCTCGACCAAGCTGATGGTGAAGCACGAAACATTTCAGACGTACACCAAAGACACCTGGATGGTTTCTTCCGGGTATTTTAATGGGCTCCATCTCTCAATCAAAACAATTCAATTCAACTGTATTTACATAGCGCCAAATCATAACAGGAGTTATCTCAGGGCACTTTTCACATAGAGCATGTCTAGACCGTACTCTTTATAAAACAAACTCCTCAGCGAGACTCGAATTCCAGTCAGAGAAAGCACACCAGATGTCAATGTGACGCACTGATCTGCATTTTTTGTAAGATCAGACGCCTGAATGGTGTGAGAACGGTTGAGCGAATTCAGGTCAGGGAGTTTCTTGGTATTCGTTCCTCTTCTACCCTCCACCCACTGAGACAGGTGAGCACCCCAGAGGCTACAGAGGAGGAGGGTGGGGGTGGGGTTACCCAAATGTTTACACATGGTGTGGGTCCTCCTAATCCTCCTCTACAGCCTCAGGCAACTTACCCACGACCTTCTGAGACACTATGAAGATGCATACTGACAACCTGGCTTATAATAACACAAAGCTATGACATTCAAGGCACACCTGAATGGGAGTGTGTGTTTGGGACGCGACCTATCTTATGATTGAAAGCGACAGGACGTGGAGAGGCCCTCCCTGACCTCACCTCACCCAGCGGGACCCCCGCTAACAGAAACGGACAAACAGCAATCTCTCATTTAAAAGCCCGAAAAAATGGCGACCATCTCACACGTAAACGCCAAGACTTTTGGACCTTTAACCTCCCCTTCCCCCCCCCGCTTCACTCTTACCACCATAACAACTGCAGTCAGATAAGCTGACACACAGTAGACATACGGCCAGGATAGTAGAGAGACACAAAGGAACTATTGACAAACTTATGGAAATAACCTGCTCTAATTATGGTGCTTTTGTCATAAGTCGCAAAAGCTAGCGAGTCGATGGAGGGCCAAGGATCCAACCCGCACTAAATCCAGTAAATCTCATAATCAGTGCCTTCTGACAGACGACGGTTATCTGTATGCGGTGAGATTCTAAGAAAAGGAGTGCTGATTGAGGACGTGTTGGCAGGGTTACACGTTCATATGGAAAGTTAAAGGCGACACATTAAGAAGACACTCTTGGTTTACGGTACGGTCCTCGGTCAGTGTGTTCAAACACCCACCTGACTCCATCATCAACAAAGTCATTTTACAAATAACTCGACATGTTTCACGCAGCAATTAACAACAACACTTATGAGGCAGCAGCTAATGGTTATTTTCATTGTCCATGAATCTGTGTAATAAATGCTTTTGATGAATCACGTCTGCAGAATGTCAGAAAACAGTTAAATATATCCATCACAATATCCCAGAGCCCGGGCTGACGTCCTCAAATTCCCTCTTTTGCCTGACCAACTGTCCAAAACCCAAGAAGAGAAGCTTGATTAACACTCACTGGATAAGGCTAGCGACTGTCTATGTTTTTCTTGTGGTCAATGAATCCCATAAAAAGAACCAAAACCAATAATGAATTGATCCTTAATAAGTATTGTCTGTGTATCTAAAGCCTGATATAGCTTCTTCCTCTGTGCCATAGAGCTCCGCTGTTTTCCAAAAACTATCAAAAGCAGTGAGCCACAGTGTTGCGCTGGGTGACATGTTCCTTGATTACCATGAACACACACACTCATTTATTTTCAGTCAACACACGCCACCCTGCTGTTGTAAATACTCACAAAAGCGTCAAATGTGCATCACTCCACAGCTGAAAATAGTCCACGACAAATGCACTGTTTACTCCTTTTTGAGTAATGTTTGCTAAAAACTACAGCGCCCAGCTTTCTTTGGGAAATGATTTAGCCTTTATCAAAAATGAAACTTTTGTGACACACTTTTAAAGATTTACCTTTTCAGTAGGAACCAATGGGCTTGGGGCTGAGAGTCGAAGACAAGGTAGGGAGGTAGGAAAGTATTGAAAAACTGACTAATGCTTGGTTTTGGTCTTTTTGTGGGAAACTATTAAATATAAATATATAAAACGTCACCATCATTGAAATGTTTAAGTTGTTTATCTAATCAGAAATGCCCAGCCTCATCCTGTAATCCATTCTCAGAGTTACCGTTGATCAGCCAATCATGTCGGCACTGCGAGCTTTGTAGTAAATGTGATGAAACATTAAAAGAAGGTGTGCCATTCATGTATCTGCTGTAGTTTCATTTAAGGCTTTATTTTTAATTCATTGAAAAGGGGGAATCTGGGTTTGCTGGACTCAAACTGTCAATCGGAGCTCTTTGATTCCAATCTGATCCTTCGCCACTGAGCTCTCAAGAGGCTGACCTACTTTACAACAAATTGCTGATGCATCTCTTGCATTCATCTCTTCCTGTGTTCGCTCGCAATCTCTTACTCTCGGTTTTCTGGCTCTCTGCTCCACTTTTTCCCAGCTGAGCACCAGCAGTTTGTCCTCAACCCACCCACCCACCCCCACCCTACTTCTTGCTTTTATTATCTGGACAGGTATGGACAAGCCATCCACTGGGCTGCTTGTTGTTTTGAAATGTGATCAGGTAAAAGTGGAGCACACCTAACGAGCTGACCGTCCAGAAACGATTCCACTTCAGCCCAGAGCTAAAGCCATAAACTATTCAAAACCAAACTCCCGAATACCAGCAGTGTCATCGGGATTAAAGCGATGAATCGAAAGAGAGCTAAACGCCCCTGAAGACGCTGAAAAAGAACAGTTGCTGCTGCTGCACTTGAGAGCAACACCTGGTTTGTGTGAGGGTTTTTTTTTTTTTCAGAAGAGCAAAGAGGCCCAAAAAACCAAACATTTTAGTGAAGAAGAAATGCCTCCTGAGCCAGAAACATATTATCTCGCACGAGTACAAATGCGAAACACACACCGCGTCGTATTGGCCAAGTCACAATGTGAAATAACCTGAGGGCTCCAGTGCCAGACAGGTGTTCAGCAACACAGCCGGGGCCTCTGGGCTCGAGTTTGAGCCTTCATGCACGGGCCAAATCTTCTGTGACGCACAGATGAACTAATAAACGACAGAGCCTACTGTGTCCACTGCTGCCAAAAAAGTGAAGGGTTTGTGCTTTTAAAGGAGATCTCTGGTTGACTTAGTAAAATCAGCTTTTCCACTTACAAGTCAAAGCCATCACATTACTATATTATTATATAGTGCACAGGTTTTTCACCCAGTAGGTGGTCTGTTTTACAGTCCTGGTTTGAAGACAAGTTCATGTCCAACTTCAGAGGCCCCCAGATGAGACCCTCTGACACGCAGAGACACTTTTCCACATTCCCAGGATGACTCGGCAAGCTCATTCCTCTGAAATTGACCACTAAACCGAGGCAGGAGACAAACAAAGAGGCCCGGCTATACACGTGCGGGAACAAGGGCTGCTATTATGGGCTATTAAGGCCGCTGCTATTTAGGCCACGACCCAAAAAGCTAGGAAAGTGACAGGGCCTCCTCAAAATATCAGTGTCACTGACGCTTAAAGGGCAGGTTGCTTTCAGGTTGCAATGGAGCCTAATGATTTTTGCCTGGTTTTGAGGAAAACAGGTCAGTGCAAAACACAGAGCAGAGGCAGTCACGTTCAGGTTAGCAGCTGAGTGTGTGAATGTGTGTGTGTGTGTGTGTGTGTGTGTGTGTGTGTGTGTGCACGAGAATGTAAGCACCATAAGGAGCACAGGTAGCATTTGCATGCAGGGTTAGCTGTGGGAGGAGAGAGGGGTATGTGATAGATGGAGGGTGAGGTGTGGCATTCTGGATTGCTTCCCCACAGCGCGCACACACACACACACACACACACACACACACACACACACACACAGGCTCAGACAGCCTCTGTCTGAGTGGCAGGTGATGGGGCAGGTGCTCTCCAGACATACAGCTGTGGGGGTGGGAGGAAGTGGGAAGAGGGAGGGGCCTGGTCTGTGTGTGATTTGAGCAGGCATGCAGAGGGAAATCAAATGTACAGGAGTGTGCTTACAGGCTCGAAACTCACTCACAGCTAAAGGATGTCAGTCATCCTAAATCTCCTTTTCTTCCAATGTGATGACTCTTACAATAAAAAATAAAAATTGTTATCAGGAGTCTGGCATCGTACAGGGGATCTCCAGCCTGTAATAAAGTGCAGTAAAACAGTTCAAGGTCCTGATTTATGCTTTGTGCTGGTACACGTCTAGCAAACGTGCAGGTGGTGCGTTCAAGTCAGACATACCGTAGTAAATCAGATAATCCAGAAAACACCCACAGCTATCTATTTGTGCTCCAGCCAAAATACGTACCTCCAGACTATCTACACACACACACACACACACACAGCGGCTGCGGCTGTCGACTCACATGACAACACACTTAGTCATCGGGAGGGCAGACAGAAAAGGCAGCCATCGCACTGATGGAGCCTGGAAGGTGTTAAGAAAAAAGTCTGGAAGGTGGTAACCCGTTTCACATGTGGGTCACACAAAGGGAGCAGCTAACCCCAGAATTAAAAATCATAACCTGGCTGCTGAATGTAATGATTGCATTGTTGTTTATCCCTCATGAGGCAGCGTCAACAACTGACCAGCTGGAGGCTCCACAGGAGTGAACAAACAAACCACACACACACACACACACACACACACACACACACACACACAGATCCACGTACACTCCTCAGCTAACAACCCGAGGCTCTTTCTTCGCCTGAAGCCAGAGAAGGTGTTTGACTCTTATGCTAAAATGTCCCACGCAGGAGAACAGAGAAGACTGTGTGAGCTGCGGCGCCAAGTTTCAGCCATGTACAGTTTTTAACAACCCCTCATCCAACATACTCGAGACATGCACTTACCTGCCCCGCTCTGCAACGACTCACTGCTGCACTGTAACCATCGCATTCAGATCTTCACCTCACTTTGCCCTGCCTAGGGAGCTGCTGGAAACATTATTGATGCAAGCAGCTACTTCTTCCAAAAGAATACATGAATAGGGAAGCTAACGAGCCCACTGGCAGCATTCACGCATCTAATTGTGCTGGATATTTGGCAACTTTTTTGTCGCAGGATAAAACTGTCAAACTTATGTCACATTTAATCATGTATTCCACTGTAACGCACATGCATATGTTGAAAGAATGTATTGAAACCGCTGGTTTTGTCAGTGGAGACACAACATCCAGGCAAAGAGGCCTGTGTTTGTCACCTGATAGTCCATCCCACAGTCGCTGTTGTTTCCTGAATCCCACATGGAGACAATATCTACCTTTGTCTTCCGAGCATATACGCTGTCAGATAAATGCAATGCACCTGACAAGCTGCACAGCACAGCTTCCTCCCAAGTGCAGCACACAAAGCAGGAGCCTGCACACTCAGGCAAATCCCACAGCTCAACTTTCACTCCCGGCAGCTAAACTCTCCAACTTGGCAAAAGCTGGCAAGGTATTGACACGAACATGGAACGTGAATGTATTTCTCTGCTTTGATAAAAAAAAAAAAATATTCTGTGTGTGTGTGTGTGTGAGAAAGAGTCATTGTTGCTGTTTTCCAGTACTGTACCTCATTGGTGTTAGCAGCCTAGTGTGTGTGCTGGACGGTGGCCAACAGCAGTGTGTGAATCCAGGCCATCCCAGGGTCAGGCTGAGCCACTCTGCTATCCATTGCTGCCTTGTGTTCCTCCCGGCTTCTTTCCTTTCCTTCTCCTCCCTCACCTTTGTTTTTTTTATAACGCGGCTCAGACTTTTCAAATCTCTGCTCTTCTGCCTGGTTCTTCTCTTTCTCCTTCTTCTTCTTCTTCTCTGCCTCCTAAGGAAAACAAAAACAGGTTGAAAAACAGCCACCACTTGCAGCTCTCAGAGCTACTTACAATGCAGATCCCCTCTCTAAGCTCCTCTGCTCTCCCTTTCCTCTCACTCCTTTTCCCTCCCTCCCTCCCTCTCTCTCTCTCTGCTACTGTTGGGGAAGTGCTCTCTCACTCTCCTCCCCCTCTTTTGCCCTTCCTCTAACTCTAATAGTTATTTAGTGTCTCATTTCAGCACCTGCTTTGAGACACAGAGAGAGAAGCGAGCAGACAGACCTGGAGAGAAAAATGTTGCTCCTCAGTGGGAGTGCGTACAGTAAAAATAAGAAATGTGCCAGTGTGTGTCTATGTGATGGTGGTGGGGGTCTACTTTATCAGCAAAGTAATACACATACGCCATGCATACTTGTGTGTGTGTTCATGTGCTGTGTTATTTGAATGTGTAAAGCGTGCATTTACACATTCAAATTCAAAACAAGCGCTAATTCTTGCATGCAAAAGTGCACGTCGGTCTTTGTGCACGTGTGCATTTGCATCACTGTGCGCACAGACCCACAGAGATGCCTGTGTCTGTTGTGTGTGTGTGTGTGTGTGTGTGTGTGCGCCCGCTGCAGCTTTCTACTACACGTCACACTGCGAGTTGGTGACAGAAAGACGCTGCGACGGCATGCTTGAACTCTCTCATGTCTTTCAGTGCTCCCCGCTTGCTTCTGTATCAGCTATGTTCACTAATCAAACATGAAAAGAATGGTGGTGGGTGGTGGTGGTGGTGGTGGTGGAGGGGGGTTAGGTTACCCCGGGACACTAGCTTACTCAGCAGTGGTGGATGTCTAATTGTCCCCCTTTTTGTTTGAGGAAAACAGGTCGCCAAAGGCTCGAGAGTTGTTTGTGATTCTCCTTTTGTATCACCGTTCTCACTGAGGGAAAAAATTTTTTTTTTAAAACTGTCTTAACCTGTAGCATTTTTTCATTTATTTCCACAGGAGCTTTAAAGCCGCACTAATCAATAATTCATATTAACAATGTTCAAAATGACTGTGTAATGTGAAAGTGATGAACCCACAGAGAATTATCATCCGACTCTGCGGTTTCTCTCAGCTCTATCAAGCATTTTAGCCTCTTTTAGCTCTTTGTCTTGCTTTTCTGGCCTGCAATTTACAAAAAGCCCAGTTGGCCAATGGCTGCTAGTGTTGCTCTGTGTTTCTGCTGGATGTGTAAATAGTGTCAGTGTTGTGTATTTTAATTTGTTGTTCAGCGGATGAATAAATAAATGAAGGCAGCTTCCATGTTGGAATCATCCCCTTGATTGGGACTGTCAGACAGTACCATGAATATTCTGTATTAGCTAAAGAGGTGGAAGTTTCAGATTTATTGCCGCACCATCAAATGGAAGCATTCCAGATGTCTTTTGCAGCATTGTATACACATTCCCCCGAAAAATTAAACCAGACATCTTCGGTCTCTCTGGAAACTTTGGGATCTCCTGATGAAACGATCATGGCGTAATGCATAAAAATGTAATATTTAATTGCATTGAGCGTCAGTTTGATTATGTGTATGTGTATTTTGCACATATTCTACATACTGTGATATAATGTTGCAAACATATTCTTGTTAATATGGTGATATGGAGCCAGCTCTACAGCTTCACATCACAGAAATGAATCAGCCTAATCAGAAATGCAAATTAAAGACGTATTTAAAAGTATGTTTTTGGGCATTTTGCTTTTTTCAGTCTCCTTCACTTGCCATGTTGCAGCGTGTAGCTTGCAGCATCGTAACCTTGCGGCTGATTTAGGAACTTTGTCTTGCAGCCCATGCATGCAAGCGTCTCCTTCCACACTCCGGCAGTCGGTGAGTGAGCCAGCCGGTGTCCACAGTGCATACCTGTGCTCGCTGACATGTACTAACTCACTCTTCCTGCAGGCCATGGCAGAGGAACGCACTGCAATCATAACAATCTGGAGATGAATGTGGCTGAGAGAGAGAGGGAGGGAGAGGGAGGGAGGAAGGCAGCGTATATTAAAAAAAAAAATAATATGGATGACAAAGGTGAAATAAGAGAGACAGAGGGAGGAGAGAGTGCAGAAAAGGGTGAAGAAAGAGTGAGGAGGAGGAGAGGAGGAGATGAAATAAAAGTTAGAAGTTGCCCAGGGCCACAACCACTGATAGAGATTGTGAGGGGAAGAGGGAGAGGAAGAGAGAAATCATCACCGAACACCTGTCTGTTTCTGACTCCTAATAAATCAGTATCTCCTTTATCTGTCTGCAAGTCTCTCTGCTTTCTGGAGAGAGGGGGGGGGGAAAGAAGAAGAAGAAGAAAGGGGAGAAGGAAGATGGAAAGACGTGATAACATTACCGTTCATCCCTACAGCACAGTGAGAACAGCATCTCCCAGCTGACACATCAGCCTTTCAGAATCCCACGCTGAGCAGGCATGTGCATTCATCAAACTCGATTTATTTTGCTCTAAAAGGCCTTAAATGCAAAACAGCTCACGCACAAAATATGCCCAAGGTACTATTTCACTCCTGTTTACAGTATCGTACAGTTTCAAGTAGAAAAGACGGACATGCTCAGCATCCATTGACAATAAACATGTACAGTATATGTGTATGTACATATACACTGCAGACGAGGTTGTAGATGTTATTCATCATAGTGTACAATACAGATACGCTAATAATGTAATATTAACAGCTCACAATCAAAGCCTTTTGAAAAATGAACTGGGAAAAAAAGACGAAAGAAAGAAAACGACCACACGGAAACTCAAAGGGGAACTCCACTGATTTCACGCATAAAGGTGATTTTTTTTTTTCCACAAGTCTATGAAATAGGTTGCATGATAGGAAATGTAGTTTGACCCTCACTAGGACACGACATCTCGGCCTTTGCTACATTCTCTCCCAACTCTATGGAAGTGCAATGCTGAATCACTGGACTGCCCCTTTAAAAAGTAACCTGACAGCAGGCAGAACAGCAGTGTTTCACTGCCCTCTCCGGTTTAAAGTCTTGCCTCTGACCACACCCAGATCCACCGAAGGGTGAGGTCATTGTGCGTGGTCAGAAGTTTACTCACCGCACCCAACACCCGGGTCACGGGGTCCTGGAGTCCACCTGTACATCACTGAATCGAGGTGAAAACTTAAACCACTGGAGGTCAGCAAATACAAGATTTTTTTTGCAGGGAATTCAGTTACACTTTAATGTCATTCAAAACATATAACATCAATGTCACTGCTAGTCACCCTCAGGTTGGATCTGACGCACGCTGCTGCAGGTCTCAGGTCTGTGTGAAATTCTAAGGACGGCCTCACTTTGAGACTAGTCTGGCTCACCAGATGTAGGGTGCTGGGATAAGCCATTTCAGTCAGAATTGCAAAACACGCTATCTTGCGTGTTTTACAAGAGCACCGTCGCTGCATCCCGGGTTTAGCGCCACCCAAGACGACTGTGATTGGTTCAAAGAAATACAAACAAGCCAGAGAGTTTGTTCCCCCTATATTCCCCTATTCCCCCAATTGTACTTGAGAATGTTGCATTTCTGCCAAGAGGCTGTTGAGTTTTACCCCGGCTCTGACACATTTCACCATTCACTTTTCTATATATTTCTGTACTACTTTTACATTTCAACACAAAGAAATAAATAAATGAACTTGATCCAACAGATACAACATCAGACTGGAATAACCAGGCAATGGAAGTTTAGATTCATTTACATTTCAGAGCTGGATAATGTAACAGAGGCAAAAACTGTAAGCAGTAAATTGTTAGAATAATCAAAATGTTCGGGGTGTTTTTGTTCCAATTTCCTCCTCAGCCTATGGCCCAGTGGCTGTGGGGTCAGTACCCAGTTTGGATAAGAGAGCTGTGGATCCTTTTCGGATCAAGGACATGTGAGGATGTCAATTATATAGGCCTAGTGTGAAGTCATATATTTTCAGTGTGTCACAAGGTGGGTAAACTGGGTGAGTTTAGCCTCCATTACACACCTGCTTATCATAATGAGTGTGCAGCGGTACGCACAGTAATAAAATGAAAACAAAATCCCAGCGCACAGACAACATTCCACCCAGAGAAAGAGTTCACTCCTGTTATCCCAGATGTGAAGGAGTGTCTTTTCTTCTTCCAGCATCCCTCCTGTTCCCCCCTCAAAAACCTCCCGTTTTCCACACCGGAGTCCTAACTCATGTTCCCAAAGGACGCGTCGCTTGCTTCGGGGGAAGCAGTTGGGTTTGGACATGGAAGGAATGGGGAAGGAGCAGAGAGACAGAGGAGCGCATTAGTTCTGTCAGACTGGGAGAGGTATGGAGAGGGAAAAAAAAGATGACACAGACTATCTCTGTTGCAACATGCTACTGAATCACAGCTGGCTGCTACTAGACTATATATCATATATACTATATTCGTGCGGCACAAAGTGGTTATATATAGGTGATACCGGCAATGAAACATTTTGGGAAATATGCTTATTTGCGTTCTTTCTGGGAATGAGACTATAGGATCGATGTCAACCTCATGTCTGTGTGTTATGTGTGTTAGCCTCACTTAGCCAGTTGCGTGACTGCGTGCAGCCTCCCAAAGTCTTGTTGTTGAGGTTGCTACGTACCTTTACAGGGACTAAAACCATGAACCTGTGCTTACCGACTGTATCTGGCAAACAATGGTACAGCCAGAGATGCAGCGAGGAAAGTACTGGACAGAAGGAGCCAGGCTAGCTGCCTCCAGTCTCTATACTAAGCTGGATAAGGGAGACACCACACACCGGCAACAGGCTGTTAGTTTATTACCAGTGCGTTTTGTGCCTGCTTGTAGGTAATGTCGAGCATAGTGCTGGGCGATAATTCAACATTACCTTTTATTGACTGAGTGGTATCATGTCTGATGATAAGATGACACTGTATTATTGTTTTACTCAATGCCGTCCACATGAATGATTTCTGAGCAAAATTGTATTTGTGTTCACTGCTCTGAGCAGCGATTCAACTATTTTACACGTGACTTTGCATAATTAGCAGGATCTGATATTAATATTGTGATATTGATTCCAGCAGCATCACCCAGCCCCTGTTGAGCCGCTACAACAGCTCGACACAATACAATGGCTATAATTCCTGGCATGACCCAAGGACCCTGTTCATCTGTGGGCCCTCGTCTTCTACAGATATTTTGTTGGCTTAAGTAATTATTTATTATATATATATATATATCAATTGATAATGTCTGGTGAATCTGTTTCCTACAAGTTATGGAAAGAAATGATACTGCAGCATTGTGTGTATGTTAGGTTTCATGAATTAAAGCCACTGAATGCGTGATACACTTTATACACATGATACATGTTATTTCCATTTCTTTTTTTTTTTATTTCCATCTTTAAGCGTTCCTTCTTGAGGATGCCATTTACTACTTACTTGTTGTGAAGTACTCACCTGCCCTCATCCAGCAACATGCACTACATGAGACACATGACAACAGCATGGGTCAGAGCACAGGGACACACACATACACACACACACACACGCACGCACGCACACACACACACACACACACACACACACAGGTGAGGATGAAAATACACTCTATGGGCCTGTATTCTCCATGAGCAAAATATATGACTATATGACCTTTGACGCGTGGTGTCTACTTACTCACTCACTTACTTCTTGCTTGAATGTAATGATTTTTCATTTTATTGCAGTGAACTAGTTTCAGTCATGCTTTTAAGTGAAACGTCAGCAGCAAGTGTTGATAGCGGAAATGATCAGATCTGCCAACAGATGGCCATGGATGCAATCAAATTCATCTGACGCCGACATGTTTGGCTCGGGTCCCGCGCAGATTACCTTTAATGATTGTGTTGCGTGCAGTGTAGCGAGTTTATAACAGCTCGTCGAGCCGCAGGTGCTTTTTGCAAATGCTCCGTGGTGGTGTGTGTGCGTGGGTGGGTGAGCTTTTAAAAGCCTTTAAAATGTGGAATTTATTTATAAGAACGAACAGTCTCACTGACAGGTTTAACGCTGTGCGTAACCTGTGAACTGTGCAGAGCCACGGGGACTGCAACACACTGCACAACATCGAACATTTACAATGTCACTCTGATGTTTAGGTGTGATCATAAAGCTAATACGTAACTATGTGAGTATTAAATTGAATAACTATAAATATTATGATCAATTATCCAGAGAAACAAGGAAAGACACACTTCTGTTTCAGTGCTTTGCCTCCAGCAGCAGATATCTGAAAAAAAACCTCAGCTCATAAAATCTGTGTGGCTGAATGGAAGCGTGTGATTTGGGTGAACTGAGCCTTTTTCTCCAGACGCTGTAGAGGAGAACTTTGATATATTTGATTATAGATCACTCCATTATCTCTGCACATTAAATGCTCTCAAACAGTTGGTTCGCTCATGAGTAATTATCATCAGATCTAGGTCTCTGTGAGATTAACAGCCTCGTATTTCTCTGACATTAAAACATTTAAGGGACACTAAGAGTCTAAACTTGCTCTTACTCTTAAATATTCAATTACAGAACTAGCGTGTCAGATTTAATGGATGAGGGTGTGTTTGTGTTTGTGCGTGTGTCCCATGTTCTACTGACCTGGGCTGGAGGTGCCTGGGGAGGCAGGGGCGGCCCCTCGGCCTCGACTCACCAACAGAGCCTCCTGGTTTTCAGCCAGAGCCTGCTTGGCCAGGTAGCGCTCCCTCTTGATCTTCAGCTCCAGGGATTCGGGGACATCGGGCACAATCCAGTCGATGACTCGCAGCACGAAGAACACCACATGCTGGAGGAGGGAAGACGCGCAGACAGCAAGATATTTCAGCTGCTCATCAGACTGACGACAGCTGCCTCTCCTGACACAAAATCCGAAGTTTGAACTGGTTGGACATAACACGACATATTAACAAGTATTGTCTGTGTGCCATAGAGCTCCAATGTTGTCAAAACACTACACTTAAGAGAGGCCTGAACGACCTGTAGTTCAAGCATGAACAGAGATACAACTGGGGAATGAGATAAAATAACTGAAACAGGACACAAATGAGGAAACAGAGAGACAAAGCAGCTCTCTTCATACCTCAAAAGCGATGATAAAACCAAGTCTGACAGCAAGAAGTTCCCAGTAGAACAGAGTGTAGTTTCCGTTGTTGTCTCTGTACGCTTTATATCTAACAAACAAATGAATAAAATACAGAGTTTCTGCAGAGCATAATGCAATGGTTGGTGTGCGCGTGATGTGCAGCAGTAGCAGCACACGAGAACACACTGAACGATGTGTTAAACATTAGTAATACTGCCCTCTGTTGGTCAAGTCTGTGATCTGAAGTCTGAAGATTAAAACTGAAACCTGGACACTAAGAAAGCTTTTAAGGATTGTGCCAAAATGACATGAAATCAGACATATTTGAGAGGCAGAATATGGAATTTCGAACCAAAGTGTTTCTTACATTACATGCATCCAGAGTGTCAGCATGCAGTACCTGCACATAGGGTACTCAGTGTAGTTAAGTGGGGCGTAAGCCAAGGTGAAGTTGACATATCCATTGAGATCATTGCTGAACTTGTACTGGTAGAGCAGGCGAGGTAGAAAATCGGATGTGAAGGCGATTAGGAACGCCTGCAGACCGCAAAGAGAAGAACCAACAGAAGATGACATTGTAGAAAAACAGCTTAGCATCCAGTCTGGTGTCATTTTCAACAGACTCACGTTGGCGATGACGGACAGGTGAGACAGGGCTTCCAGTATGTTGAACCAGACTCCGATGTTCTGGGCGCGCTCAGCCACCGGCCGGCGGTACTCGCACACAAACTTGTGGGCGTCCAGACGGATTTCCACCCAGTTGTTGAGGAGGGCGAAGAGCGGAGCGAGGGGGAACGCTGCCACGAAGATGGTGATGAAGCCAAACTGGAGCACTGCGGCGCAATGAGTCAGACGATTTAAACTTAAATAGTTCTTTTTATATATATATATATATTCATCACGCTGTCAAACGCAGGGACATCATGCCCTTTAGATGTAGCAGAGGATACTTGCCCATCTCCAGGTACTCTTCGAACAGGCCTTCACACTCCACCAGCTTGTAGTCTTCCTCCCAGCGCCGAGGCTCATGGGATGCCTTATCGCCCAGCACCTTAGCCAAAGTTCTCTTCTGGCGCCAGGCCTTCACTTTACTGTCAGAGCAGAGAGACAGAGAGCACGCTTATAACCTTAATACAAACTGTAATTCATAGATATTATATTACATGGGTAACTAAGTTAGCCTAATGCCAGTGTTGAGGATTTGCAACTGGCATCTTAATAGTTTATTCTTGCTCTGCTGTGACATATACATGCCTCAAAACTCTCTGTACATGTCAAACAAACCAGTGCCGTATTTCCACTGTCACCCAACCTCACAGTCTTTTATCTATATTGCGATCAGGGGACGAGCTTCTCCCTCCACCATCTCTGAGCCCCAGGAGGAACAAACAAGGGGAGGCCACACCCAGGCCTCCATGCTGACTCTCACACAGCTATCACAGCCGCGGCAGGAAAAAGCTGGACAGGTCGCGCTTAAAATGTGTCCCTTCCTTCTCCTCAGTGGCAGCCATGCTCTTAGGAACAGGTGCGCCGATCCAAAGAGGAGGACGCCGCCACCCGAAGGACGCCCTGCCAATGTCAGGGTCAGATTAAGCCTCGCCTGTGGGCCATCGGGACCTCACTACTGGGGGTATCAGCATAGAGATCTACCTTAAAAATATTTGCCTTGCAAGTAGGTTCAAGAAAAAAGTTCAACTGAAGAGAGCAGTAACGCAACACGATAACAAGACATCAGTGGACCTCCACACTCCACATTCTAATCATTAGTATTTCCACGCGGTTTCCATTTGGCGGCCAGTTTCTGGTGATTAGTAAATGTCAGGAGTTCCATTTCATAGGCGAGGATCTTTACTAACCCTCATAGGTCTCTTTTTGGAAGGCCCCCCTACAAACTAAAGGTCACTCTGAAATGCGGGAAACACTGCATTATAGTGCACTGCAGTGCCACTAGCAGTCAAAAACTCAAGGAACAGTCATTTTAATTTCTACCCGGCTCTCTGCTGTATTATCTTATTCACCAAAACCCTCTGAGTCTGCCCTATTGTCTGGTATGCTATGTGTCTGGAGACACACACACACACACACACACACACACACACACACAGTGTTTGAGTGCTGCAGAGGTACAGTAATGAGGTTTACTGCACCAAACAAACAGAGCTGCAATCAGGTTGCAGAGCAGTCTGCTGCAACACTTGACACTGCAGGTAAAAAAAAAAAAAAAAAAGCAAGGATTTCATGCAATCTTTTAGACTACAAATATCACATGCTGGTATTATGCTAATTCTAATTTATTCTGTTGTATATAATGGTTCTGATTTTGGTTTTTGAAGGGAATACATTATAGCCATTATCGTTACTATTTCATTCCAATTCACCAATTCACTCCTGTCTGGTTGGGAAAACCTCTTCAGGTTTGAAAAAGTCTAATCCCTTGAAGCTGTTAAGTAAAAGCAGGAAACTTAAATCATGTTGAGAGATTGACAACATAATATTTTCAGTAAAATAACAAAGCTCTGATCTCTCAGAAAGCCCGTACTGGTATACGGGTCTTGCGGACAGGAAACGTACGGGATAATAAACTCCTGAATGTTGTTGATGAGTTGCTTTCCCACCATGATGATGAAGAGCTGCTCAGCCAGTTCAATGAGGCAACCCCCAGGACCACACTGCAACAGAGGCACGACACAGCAGAGGATCACATTTTCTACATGCTTGGATGAAAATACGATAGCAGGGATGCGGAATATTTTCTCCCTTTGACATTTATTGGTAAGTTACAGACTCACATCTTCATTTCTCATCCCAAACAAGGTCCCATAGTTGGTGGGGTAACCCACAAACCTATCCACACAAAGAAGAAACACACAGTTAAACGCTCTTCAACTGTTTCTGTGTGTCTGTTGGGACTGACTCGTGTCTCACCTTCCCTTAAAGAAAGCCACATAGAAGGGGGATGAGTAGAAGTTGACAAACTGGAAGATGAACACCTTGAAGATGAAGGCGTTGTCATACTGGGTTTGTGTTCTGTGCATCTCTGCAACAGAGAAAACATGGACACACAGTGTTAAGACATTAAACCATTTAGCCCTCTGTAATCATTTTACTGTTTGCCTGTTTTGGTTTCCTCTCCCAGATAAGTTTGGGGATTTGCGAAAATCTTTTCTTGCACATACTGACTTTTCGTAGCGATGTTGCCATGTTCATCTCAGCAATAACTTGGTGTATATATTATCTTAACTGATAAAAAAAAAAAAAAAAACTATGTAAAAAGGGATCCATGAAATGAACTGCAATCATCCTCTGAAGTATAAAATGGAGTGCAACGGAAGCAACAACGACGAGCAGTGTGAACTGTATCGGACAGCCATTAGTGCTCAACAGCGCTTCATATTTATGGTTAATTTCTGTGCTCATTTCAGTGCTTACATGACTGTTTTTAGCCACCCTACTGGCTGTTGGTCAACCACTTTGGTTCAGAGTGAAATGTCTCAACAACAATTGGACGGATAAAGGTTACTCACAGGATAAATAGTTTTAACTTTGGTGATCCTCTGACTTTTCATCTAGCATCTAGCACGTTACTCTCTTAGCGTGAATCTTGTCGACTCTTACGGTATATACAGTGCATCCGGAAAGTATTCACAGCGCTTCACTTTTTCCACATTTTGTTATGTTGCAGCCTTATACCAAAATGGATTAAATTCATTTTTTTCCTCAAAATTCTACACACAACACCCCATAATGACAACGTGAAAAAAGTTTTTTTGAGATTTTTGCAAATTTATTAAAAATAAAAAACCTGAGAAATCACATGTACATAAGTATTCACAGCCTTTGCTCAATACTTTGTTGATGCACCTTTGGCAGCAATTACAGCCTCAAGTCTTTTTGAATATGATGCCACAAGCTTGGCACACCTATCTTTGGGCAGTTTCACCCATTCCTCTTTGCAGCACCTCTCAAGCTCCATCAGGTTGGATGGGAAGCGTCGGTGCACAGCCATTTTCAGATCTCTCCAGAGATGTTCAATCGGATTCAAGTCTGGGCTCTGGCTGGGCCACTCAAGGACATTCACAGAGTTGTCCTGAAGCCACTCCTTTGATATCTTGGCTGTGTGCTTAGGGTCGTTGTCCTGCTGAAAGATAAACCGTCGCCCCAGTCTGAGGTCAAGAGCGCTCTGGAGCAGGTTTTCATCCAGGATGTCTCTGTACTTTGCTGCATTCATCTTTCCCTCTATCCTGACTAGTCTCCCAGTTCCTGCCGCTGAAAAACATCCCCACAGCATGATGCTGCCACCACCATGCTTCACTGTAGGGATGGTATTGGCCTGGTGATGAGCGGTGCCTGGTTTCCTCCAAACGTGACGCCTGGCATTCACACCAAAGAGTTCAATCTTTGTCTCATCAGACCAGAGAATTTTGTTTCTCATGGTCTGAGAGTCCTTCAGGTGCCTTTTGGCAAACTCCAGGCGGGCTGCTATGTGCCTTTTACTAAGGAGTGGCTTCCGTCTGGCCACTCTACCATACAGGCCTGATTGGTGGATTGCTGCAGAGATGGTTGTCCTTCTGGAAGGTTCTCCTCTCTCCACAGAGGAACTCTGGAGCTCTGACAGAGTGACCATCGGGTTCTTGGTCACCTCCCTGACTAAGGCCCTTCTCCCCCGATTACTCAGTTTAGATGGCCGGCCAGCTCTAGGAAGAGTCCTGGTGGTTCCGAACTTCTTCCACTTACGGATGATGGAGGCCACTGTGCTCATTGGGACCTTCAAAGCAGCAGAAATTTTTCTGTAACCTTCCCCAGATTTGTGCCTCGAGACAATCCTGTCTCGGAGGTCTACAGACAATTCCTTTGACTTCATGCTTGGTTTGTGCTCTGACATGCACTGTCAACTGTGGGACCTTATATAGACAGGTGTGTGCCTTTCCAAATCATGTCCAATCAACTGAATTTACCACAGGTGGACTCCAATTAAACTGCAGAAACATCTCAAGGATGATCAGTGGAAACAGGATGCACCTGAGCTCAATTTTGAGCTTCATGGCAAAGGCTGTGAATACTTATGTACATGTGATTTCTTAGTTTTTTATTTTTAATAAATTTGCAAAAATTTCAAAAAAACTTTTTTCACATTGTCATTATGGGGTGTTGTGTGTAGAATTTTGAGGAAAAAAATTAATTTAATCCATTTTGGAATAAGGGTGTAACATAACAAAATGTGGAAAAAGTGAAGCGCCGTGAATACTTTCCGGATGCACTGTATTATATGCAGTGGACCACCATAATGCCGCCAGATGTTGCAGCTACTGTACAACTGTAATACATTGATAAAAAGATGACAAAAACACAACAAGAGAGACAGTCTGGTGTGTCGCACGTGCTCAGTGCTGTGTATTCATAGTGATACATGCACCCTCCCACTCTTCAATGTCTCTTTGTCGCCCTCATTGAGAGGATATTTTTACCCCAGATGCTGGGATCAGGTTCAAGACATCATCTGCTCTTTGAGTAGTCTCAGCTTTTAGTTAGCGGAGATCCAGTGAGAGGCTGATGTCAATACAGCCTCCAGTGCTGAGGTTTGAGGTGTTAGAGAGCGGTATTGATTCTTACCCCATTTAGTGAGCTGCTCAGCTAATGCAGTGTAGACCCGGCCCATCAACAGGATAAGGCCCAGATTCACAATGCTGCTGGAGATGTTGGCTATGGTCCCTGCCTGAGGGGGAGATCGCACATGTAAATTATGCATACTCATGGAGCTGTTGAAGGAGCTGATGCACACCTGTGGTGTATGCGCGCAGTGATCATTACAAGAACAAAATATTCAAAATAGAACCATTGAATCCACACATGCACTGCAGAAGCCCTGTGTAGCTCTGATTTACCTCTGTACGCAGGACGGGGCTCCCAGTATGGAACATCATCACGCTGATGATACCGCGGCACATGACCACCGTCACCAGGAAGATCACTACCACACACAGCTGAGAGGCAACACACAGGGATGTTTGGTCCAAAACATTACAGTTGGTGGATTTTTGTGGAGGAAAACAGCAAATAAATATGTTGAACTGGAACGACAACATGTCAGAGAAGCACTTCTTCATGAGGTTCAGGAGGTTTCCCCACAATCATGGCTACATATTATAATGCACACCAGCACAGTGTGTAGCTCCGTATAGTTGTCACACTCTTTTTCAACCGTTAAAAAAAGAAAGCTACTCGACTGGATAGGCTTTAATCTCAGTCACTCTTCTTGGCTTGTTTTCAAGATATCAGCAAGCGATCATAGATACAATCTGCCTTGGTGTGCCTGTGTTTTCAATTTTCCACCTCCATCAGTATTGTCAGGAGAAGGGTGGGGCAGCACTGCTCGTCAGATCCCTGTCCAAGAACAAGTTAATCCTGAGACTGAGGACAGAGTGTATGGCTGAGATTATCAGATCATATCTCGCCCTGTGGGCAAATGACCTGGATTCATTATTAAAAAAAGGTTGAGTTACCACTGAAGGATTCAGTGGAACAGCACACAGGTGTAAACCCCACCTCTCTCTTCTTTTCAGGAGGAAGTAAAAGCTCAAAAGACACTGAGAGTCTTCACTGAAACTAATGAGGATGACTGTGAGAAAGAGCAGGAGAATAAGTTTGAACACACCTGTATGGGATCTGATTAGGAAGTGATTCTTTCCATAGAAGTCAAGTGGATTAAGTAATCACCATAACCAAACTGCATTGTATTCATCAGATTAGATGTCGATGACACTGACTGGCTAATGCAGATACCAGCAAACCAATACATTGATCTATCCCTGCAATACAAATGTATAGAGGTCATAAAATAAACACAAGGAATGTTCTGATCAAATAATTCATACACGTGAAAATTCAAAAACAGCATATCTGCCTTCTAAATACTTGTTAACAGTGTCTCACCATCATAATGATGACCATGGAGCCAGTGAACATGCGGGACAACCTGGTCTTCTCTGGAAAATAGGGCTCTTTGACCCCGGTCACTGGGTTTTGCTCCATAGTCGGGGCCATGGCAGCAAACTCTGGACGAGGACGCTCCTGAGGAACACATAGATGACATCGCCATCAATGGATACACTCGTCGCTGCTTTGCAAAGAACGGTCCAGCTGCGGACCGATGGGCAGGGAGCAGGTGCCCCAGAGGTGAGGGGTGTTACCTTTGAATAACAGCCAAAAGGTTTTACAAGTTTTGCTGTGTTTACTCCCGTTTACTCAGGATGATGAGGTAGTATTATCGTAACTTCTGTGTAAAAATGGTAAATAAAAACTAGGATCCAACTTAACGCTAATGTTTAACATTAGCCAGCTAATGTGCTGTTAAAGATTATCTCGTTGCATAAAGCGATGTGGAGTGATGTGGTGTTTGGCAGCAAAATTGCAATGCTGTTAACTTCTACCTTCTACCTGTATTATGCTCGTTTCAGCTCTATATTTTTAGTCTGGGACTCCACTAGAGTAGCTTTGCATGATTCCCAGCAGATGACCCGCTGGTGGGCGTGGCTGAGTGCGGTGACTGTATAGTTGTGACATCACAACCTTACAGAAGTCCTGACGGCTCGTTTAAAGGCAGAGTTTCTGAATACGGGCCGTGTGTATTTCTCTGTGGACTGACCGTTTTGATACTTTCGCAGTATTTATATAGCAACATAGTCCAACAGGCTAACATCACCTGCTCTTTACCTAATGTCAACCATGTTATCCTTGTGTTTATTTGGCTTAGTATTTCTTTCGCTGCAAGAAACAATATTTATCTAGCTGTTGGGAATGGCCCTTGGCTGTTTGCATTGTGTTGCGTTGTGTTAACGCTACATAAGTTTCTGTGAGAAAGAACTACGTGAGAAGAACGTTGTTAAATCTTGTTATAAATAGAATAAAGTTCTTGTGAAAAAAAAAAAGGTTGCTAAAGGAAGTGACACACCTGACCTCTGGGGATGCAAAAGAAAGTGATCACACCTGGGGGACCCCGCTCTCTTCCCATGGGCTTGCAGACCTGGGGTGTCCAGACATGACGTCTGCACTTGGACTTTGTTGGGATTGCTAGCCCCTTTATCATGACATACCTAAGAAAGTGTATGACAGCAGTAAGGTCACACTCATACTGAAAGCAAGCAAAAAAGAAATCAAGGATTGTGAGACCTCTTCTTCGTGGAAGTCCATGCAGTCCCAGTGATGGGCCAGGGTGGCCATCTTTCGCTTCCAGTACTCCAGGAAGGTCACGGCCCAGAAAGACATGAACACACTGAAGAGGACTGTGCCTGGGTGGTCAAATAAGTAGCCCAACTGCAATGCAGACAGGCACAGTACACACTTTTTGAAACAACGATGATTCCGCACTGGGTTGTTTACCAGTGACATGTTTTGAAAGTCCATTACCTTGGCCATGGTGCAGATATCAGACATGTTCCAGGCCTTGCATGTATTACAGAGAGGACACATCAGATAACTAGTTCCACTGTGGCAGATTTCCTTGCTGTTGACAGACACATAGATATTTGGCCTTTTAACCACACATGCCCACAGTTATGAATGTGAGAGCTAAGGGACTGGGTGAATTAACTGTAAGAGATTTTGCATGCACACAATCCCAGGTTGTATTGAGTCAGTGAGAAAATAGAAAAGATGAAAGGTGTTGAAATCAAATCTCCAGGCTGCCAGAGAATGGAGCTCCCGCACTCTTGCTTATTAGAGTTATTCAGTGAGTTACTGAAACCATGACTATGGGATCTGCTGCGCAAATAAAAAGCCTCACTGAGAAACGTCTATCTTTCTTTCTGTGTGATGGGAAAATTATTCTGTACTAATTGTCCATTATCACATGAGATGGCTGCAGTTTATTATTGCCACAGTCTCTCCATTTGTTCTCCACTAATCTATGGCTTTCATTTACAGCGTGAACTAATGAACCTCATGAATCTGAGACATTCGGTTGCTTCCTTTCCTGAAACATTGACTTGTCTTCCACTCACTCTAACCTCTCTTGTTACTTTATGGCGGGATGGATTTTCTGTCACTGAAACCAACAGGATGCCGCAGAAACAGAATGTTAAACACAAAGCAATTGGTAAGGCAATATTAGGGTGCAAACCCTTCAAAGCACACTGCGAGAAGTGACTCCACAGTGCTGTGTCAGCAGAGCGGAGCCCACTGTGATGATAAATAATGAATAATAAATTGGGCACAGACATACCCCATGTGTATTGTATAATAACAGGGTTTGTTTTTATGTAGAACAGACTGTACTTTGATGCTTTGATGCAGGAAGAGTGTAAGTGGAGTTTTAATTTCTGGGCAATTCTGGTTTCCTTTAAAGGAATAGCTCAACATTTTGGGAAGTATTCGCTTTCTCTCTGAGAGTAAGAAGAGTAAATCGATACTAATCTCATGTCTCATGCCTAAAGTACAGAGCTTGACTATGGCTATGGTGCCGGATGCCAGATATGGTCTGCAGGCACACGTTTTAGGTCTCTGTGCAGGCATGATGGTACCTGGCAACCTCACTGTGGCCACAAGACTCCAGGAAGTCACTGCGCCCAGTTGTTGTTCGCCAAGAAATAGTTCCACCGCGTAAACTACTCTAAAATCACAAACTTTTTTTTTTTTTTATTACATGCCACAAGTGACAATTAAAGGATGACACATTGATGGCACATTGCATTTCCCTCGGGGCAGTTGCTTTAAAGACATCGCCATGAGGCGAACTGACTGAGAGCGAGTGGAATGAGGCCGCAAACAAACATCAGCAGGTGTGGCACAGTAATGTCACTTACTTAGTAATACACATCTAAAGTTCGCTACCATTAGCCACCTTAAGCTACTGGTCATACCAGACCAGGTAAGATTATAACAGCAAAACCTCTGACTATATTGAACCGAGCGTGTGTTTTATTGCTTATGAAGTCCAATTTTAATTTGTAGGAGCAACATTGTGGTTTGTTTGTTTTTTTTCAAAAGTTACATAGCAGCAATCAGAATGCTCAGTCGATTCAGCAGAATCAAATTCATTACACGACTAATATAACACTTGAACTGTGTGTTGATGTCCCTAGCTCTTCATGTACTGTACGCATTTCTTTCCTTCTCATTTACTTTGTGTTATGCAATGAAACAGTTTTAACTTTCTGTAGTGTGAGGACTCACGCTGGTGTGTTGGTGCTCATGGACATGACTCCAGACACAAAGACCAGGGTTCCGACTACGGCCGCCGGTAGCAGCCAGGCTGTGTAGAAACCTGCAGAGACATAAAGCTCCATTAGGCTGCAGCTCTCGGCTGATGCAGGAGGGGGATGTGCAATTACACTGCTGCACTGCTGTTTGATGCTGGAATGTCCTTGATGAAGAGGATGGGTTGGCGTCTCATAAGTTTTATTGTCTGAAGCTTTACTTACATTTTCTGTTGACAACCATCGATGTTGTGTGTGCTACACTCGCCTCTTTGTTCTGACATAATGGATTTCACTTACCATGACAAATACCCACTTCTGCTGCTTGTTTTAAAAAGAAACGTGCAATGTGCAACCCTCGGTGAACCGGGTGGATTTCTCCCTGATCAATCTACCAGACAGTGTTTAAATGAGTAAAAGCTTCCCTGGCTAAAGCCTGAACTACTGTGTTAGTATGTTAGATGTATGAAAATGATGTGCATTATTCATTTACTACAGATTATGTGACCAAAGTTCCATGCTTAACGAAGTCATCTCCACGATAAGTGAGAAAAATCCATCTGCTGATGAAGACCATGAGATGCAGCTGAAAGCACCCAAAAAAAGCTAGTATGTGGACCTTGAGTTACCTTTTTTTTTTTTGCCAAACTATTAATCAATAAATCTTGTTTTGGATATGTTTAAAATGTCCAAATGAAGGAGTCCTTTCCAGGAATTTGAGCATCTATTGGACCTTCCAGATACAGATTTACCTAGAGTAACTTGCCATACCTTGATTACACATCGGCACATAGCCTGATCAGCATGTGCATTTCATTTCCCTTCACTCAATGACTTAAATCAATGTACAAACCTGAGATGTGGACGATCTCCATTCAACTTATTATGCAACCTGTGAAAACAACTGGCGGCATCATTGAAGGTTAAGGTGTGCCACAGTAAAGTTGATGAATTCATATGCAATCAATTATTGGATTGTTATTTATATTTGAGCCGAATTTAAACAATTGGGCTTTTTTGTGTTGATCAGTGTCAGAAAGTAAGAGAGTAGCGGGGTTTGAATTCCTTTAACAGGCTCAGCGCCTCATATGTCTGGATAAGAACGTGTATTTACCCAGCCAGGCAAAGTAGAGTGCAATCTTCTCTCCAAAGTAGTCCCTGATATGGTCCAGTGGTTGGTACTTGTACCACTTGAACCAGCGGGCCCAGTAGTAGTAAAGAATCTGCCTCTGGTTCAGCTCGTCAGGACGAATCTCATACTTCGGAAGCTGAAAGGGGCCCTGTCAAAAAAAAAAGTATGTTGATTAGAGAGGGAAAAACAGCAGAAGTTTTACCTCAAATGAAAGAGCAGATAGGTAATATCTGACCTCGTGCAGGGGGAAGGCTGCCGTGTACACCCCTTCATTCACCAGTCTGTCCACACCAACCTCCGCCCTCTTCCTCTTGCCGTACACCGTCCTGGCAAGAATCTCGTACACCTGAAATAATACACAAACTCTCACTTCATGAGAGAATAATTCCACCGAGTACATGCACCGTAGAGGAAGTTCTGTTACTCACGACACGGTGTCTCTGTGTATTAGTGAAGTAGGTTTCATGGTTGTCACAGCCAAGGAACCTGCAGAAGAAAGACATCCATTCAGCCAAACACACTTTTATATATATGTGATACAATGTTAACTGATCCTAATGCACAACTCACCTGTTCATCTTTGACTTGCGAAAGGCACATGTGTAGTAGTCCAGCGGCCTGTTGGGCACTGACTCCATCATTACGTTAGGTATGCATAGTCTGCTCAGCACCTGAGCAGACGTGTTTAAGTCCAGATTTGGCTGTGCCTGGAAGCCAAACACACATTCACTCAGTGTGGAGAATGTTTTATCGTCATTGTCTTTATAAGCTTACGATCCTAAAAAAGGGCTCTTACGTGCACAATTCTTGGTGTGTGTGTATGTTCGGGCGTGTCTATAGATCTGTGTGTGATACTGCATGTTAACTGTAGTTTGATTGCACATGTGTGCTGTGTGTACTGTGCTGCTACGTCAACCGTGTTCTCACGAATGCCCAAGACAACTTTCTCCCAATCTAAAGCGCAGTCAACAGTGTGGCCTGACACGCTCAACTCGTCAGCTTTTGTCCTCCACATACTTAACAGTTTTGCAGGGTGGTGCACAGAGAGCAACCTACTTGCTTAACATCAGCAAAAACCAAGGAGCTGATCGTTGATTTTAAAAAAAACAGTGAGCAAAGACACGCACCACAGTCTGCATCAGGGGAGCTGAGGTGTAGCGGGTGAACAGTTTTAGGTCATTGGGAACCCGTCATGGACATGACAGATCTCCACGCTGGTCAAGAAGGCCCAGAAATGACTGTATTACTAAAGAAAACTTAAGTTCTTGTTGACTTTTACGGAGAAGCAATAGAAAGCGTCCTGGCTGGAAACACTACAAACACGGCATGGGATGTGCACGGCGCAGGACAAGAGGGCTCTGCAGCGGGGGATTAAAACCGCCCAGAACATCATTGGTGAGGTGTCCGAATGATACTGGAAGACAACACCCGCCACAGCCACAGCCCGTTCACCCTGCTGCCATCTGGCAAGCAATACAGAAGTATCAGCTGCCGTACCACCAGACTACAGATCAGCTTCTCTCCTCAGGCTGTGAGACTCCTCGACTCCACCTCTTCCTCCGCACTCCACCATAAATGGATGACATGGAACTTTCTCTTATGCTGGTTCTGCGCATTAAACTTACCATACTAATCTTTTGCACCCCCCCCCATTCCCACTATAACAAAGTATTCTATTTGCACCATCATTTAAAATACTCATATTAAACTGATATTACACATATTTTTTGCATGTGTATGTATTTGAACATATATGTATATAGTAACTGTATATATTCCTAGTTTCTTTTAGAAGTAAAGGTTTTGTGCTACTTTTTTATAGTTAGTTCTATTTTATTGCTCATATTCTATTCTAATTTAAATATCTGAATATCTGTTTATACATTTTCTGTGCGTGTAGCAATTCTATTGTAATGACTGTTTAAAAACCTTGAATCTTGAATGTCCATAGCAGTCCATCTGAAATATTTCAGTCTGCTGTCCATAAAAATCTTAAGGATTATAACTTCAAATGTGACATATTAAGTAACAAACACTAACCTGCAATGGAGCCCTCACACAGAGTTCCTCAGCGTAATACACCAACACATCCCAGGGAGCGCTAAGTTTCAGAAAATGTATCGTTTTCTTTTCATTCGCTGTTTCCTCCTGAAGGGAAGAGAGAAGCTGCGTATTAACGGGTCAACAAAAGTAGATTTGGAACTTCTTAATAAAATGAATAATCTGATCCACAGTACCTGCTCCATGAGCAATCCAGCACCCTCCAGATTCTGAACAAACTTCTCCCTCCACTGTGCCAGCTGTGCCTTCCTTCGTTCAGACCTGCTGTTCTCCTCAGCGGGCACGGCCTCCCCCTCCTCACCAGTGACCTCGCTCTTCCCCTTCCCTCGCCGTTTCCTCCGTGAGCGAATTTCCCACACCAGTACAAAGTCTAAACCCACAGCAACCACAAAGGTCAAAAAAGGTTAAATGAAGGGCTGACCCGGTCATCCGTCAGTGAGCTTGTGACAAATAACGTCATTCGAGCCGCCTACCGATTTTGGTTCTTCCATCTCTAAAGTAATTCCCCAGCTGTGGAACTGGCTGGTTACTTCTTGTATCACAGTGAATATAAATGGGATCATCACCGTCCATATTTTCATCGGCAGCTGCGGCTGAAAGCTAAAAGCACCCAAAGAGTTTAGTTACTATCCGAATCTGTTCATTAAAAACAAGTGAGAGCTGCAGGCAAAAAGAGACTGTTTTCTCCTCACTTTCCTGCATGTGAACCATGTGTTCTATTTATGGACAGTTCATTTCCTTTTGATGAGGTTTAACCATTAAAATCCCGTGCCATTACAGAGCATCATAAAAGCCTCCACTTTGCAATAATGCGTCCCGAAAGATAAGACGGAAAATGATCATTGAGCTTTTTACAGTACGGTTGAGATTCTTTCAGTGTGGTAAAGTCACGTTTCACGTACAGACATTTTTGGATTTTCCCAGCAATATACAGCACATCATAGCACATTGATCCACTGCAACATCTCAGAGGAGTCAGCGAGGTGTGAAGGGATGCAGGGTTGTGGACGCTGTGCTGTTTTTCGATATGTATGAAAGGAAAACACACTGCAGGGAAAAAGTGAAATAGTGCTCACATATCTTGGCGGGATGAAGCTCCCGTTCTGCAGACTCCCATAGCTGTCTGTGGTTTGTGCTTCGCCCCCATAGTCCAGATCCAGGAGGACCTCTCTGTCTCCCTTCAGCAGCTCTGAGCCCTTCCTTAACATGTTGAGGAGGATGACAGCTCCTGTGGCTGGACACATATACTGATCATTCACATGAAACTGTACTGCAGAACAAATCTTATTACTTAAGTAATTCACAGATGACAACAACAGACGTGCTTTAAAGAAGGGGGGGGGGGGGGGGGGGAATGGTTGATATTGTACCTTTGTTTTGGTCAAAACGAGGCTGCTGCTGAAGTCTGGATTTGCAGCAATCTGTGCTTCCCTTGTCCTCTCCCTCCTCTCTATCTCTGCATCCGTCAAGCTCCCCCGCTCCTCCGCTAGATAGCTGTGGAATACCGTAATGGACCTAGCATGCAGGCAGCAGCTGGCACTTTGCTGCATTTCGGCAGACGAAATGTACATCAGGAGACACAGTACAGCGCACATCCCCACTTCATAAATAATGTAATAGTCAGTCAGGGGCAGAGAATGGGAGAATAAAGTCGGAGCTCTCTCCAACACGCTCATTATGCAGCTTATAAAACGTGTGGGGGGGGAATCTCCTCTTTGATGTTAATGGGTATTCCCTTGTCAATACAAGCTGTTTTGCACATTTCATTTTATTGGTTTTGAAACATACACACACAATTAACATAAATGATTAACGCCACACTAGAAGAGAAGCTCCACCCGTTTAAGCTTTATTTCCTGATCTGCATCATCACGGGCACAAGACGAAGGACGTGCACGCCTTCAAATGCTGCTGGCAAATACTCAAAGATGCTCTGACTTGACAACCTTGCATCAGCACTAAAGGTGACAAATTTTTCATGTCTCCAACACCCCCCCCTCCTTTTCTGCATTGCTGCAGTCAACACAGACGGATGAGTAAAGAGGAGGAGGAGGAGGAGAAGGGAGACAGTGGGAGGAAGCAGGCCGGTTTAGGGCTAACCGCAAGTGAGGTATTAAAACTGCAGAAGAAAGTGGAAAAACTGCAGAGCAGAGTGAATGAGGGGGAGCACAGCATGGTTTACACACCAGAACCATTTAACGGGAAGAAATGCTGTGAGCTGTCTGGATAATTATAAGACCAGACTCTGATGCAGAACAGCATTGCAACTACAATCAATTATGGGGATGATTTGTCCAGTCCATACAACTGCGCCTGAACGCAACACTGAGGTTGAGATTCAAAGTAGACCTTTGAAATAATGAATACGAGAATGTGAAGACATCGTTGGACGGGCAAATGAATGCTATAATACTATAAACACCAAAACAGCACAGTAATAAATGTCACATGAAATATCTATTTCAGTCAAAATAAACAACATAATGTCACTAAATAAATATGCTGCCAAATTAAAGGGGCACTCCACCTATTTTACACATGATGATGTCATCAGGGTTATCTCAGAGTGGGCTTTTTAATGGAACGCCTGCATTACAATTGTGGGTTTGAAAGATGTGGGGAGGGAGAGTCTAATGAAAGACGCATCGAGTTGCATTATGGGAAGGGTAGGATCCAGTGTTTTTGGAGCTTGATCCAAGCTAAGCACTACAAATCAGGATATTCTGTTGCTTTGATTTTGACCACGAGTCCCCAAACTAAATTGCTGGAGTAGCCCTTCAATATGTACTTTATAGGTGCCAATGGATTCCAATTATTTCAATATAACATAGAATTCCTGCCCTGTCCAGTGCTTCTTCATGTTCAGTGTAGCTAGTCTTGGATCAATTATTTTGTAGGGGGACCTCTGCTTTGGGTCTGTTTCTGTGAATGAGGAGACTCTACAGATGTGTTTAACGAACACAATAAGACCTCCTGTTTTCCTGGCCAAGGCTTTAAGAATGGCTGAATCTTCAGGATTAATACTTGCATTTGAATACTGGCTTTGGTTAAATTGTCTTTGAGAAGTCGCTCCTGCTTTATGGTCTGATACTGTCTTCAACTCTGTTTTCTGTTTCTTTATTTAATTTCCTCCAACACTGATATTTCCTTTGAGCCTCCCTAAGGGACACAACCCACACTATTTTACTTATCGTCCACCGTATTGATCCGAGAGTGTTTCTCTTCTTTGACTTGATTTCTCTACCCCTTGCCTGCAACCTTCAGCACCAATTCTTGTAAGTACTGCATCACTCATGGTGACACCACTCTGTTCTTCACTGTTCTTGGGTGGTGCTCAGTTCCCTGGAGGCTCACCACCTCAGTGCCTGTTCACTTTCTTTACGAGCCTCGTCTTTTCGGGCCTCCATAATCTTCAAACCGCATCTTTGACAGTCTGCTTATGCCAATTTCCATTCTTGCAGGGGATCGATGTGCCTCTTCGTCCCTTCCTCTCTAAGCTCTTGAAACTCGACCGGCCATTATCGCAGCTCTCCTTGAAATAAGAAGTCAAAACCACTTTCCTAAAAATCCTCTTTGGTCTGGCTCTGTATTGTGTGCAGAGAAAACAATACAGACAGGAAACCATGGTAACAGCACAAGTACACCCAAGGTGACATAATTATGCTGCTAAAGTAATAAAAATGAGTCTAAACTAGACCGGTGGTAACTTGTTGCCCTAGCAACTAAACAAAGATAATCAATAATACCGGAGGCGGTGAACATTAACTGCTCTAAGCTGTGCTGGATGTTGTCTTGTCCTCTTTTCACTATGAACTCATTGCAGCTGGTAGCACACATCTTTAGTTGTAATGGTCATGAAGTTAACTCAACTCATGAAAAGGTCTCACTGATTATGAGAAGCAGTGCTTTCCATACTTCAGATTTCACCCTCAGTTGTAAGGTGCTCCAGACTGAAAATGATGTGATCACGCCCAAAGAAGACAGCTGGTGAGACATAGCTGATTTTGCTTCGTCACAATTCGGGGAAAAAAAAGACTTGGACTGGATCAAATGAGCAAATCAGCATTTTCCATATTGCAAAATAAAATGGGAATCATTATCACTGCGTTTAAAGGACAGTCTACAGTTTCTTGTCAACAAGCAGTGGTGGAGCTTCTCACTGGTGAACTGCTGTAGAAGACAGAGGCTGTGCTGCAGAGCTGCAACTGGGAATATGGGCAACATAAAGACATAACAGGCTGGTTCTGAAAAAGCACATGGTGCTTCGATAAATACACTACATAGCTGAAAGTATGTGGACACACATTCATCTGCTGAAAGTGGAAAGTTTCTCTGTGCTCGTTAATAACCAGATTTTAAGGGGGCGGGCCCACGAGCATGATTCGTGACATTACAAATCGTTTGGAAGCCAATCCTGGTCCGATGTAGACACTCGCACAAGTGCGCACACACTGAAAATGGACTTCACAATGAAGTGGGAGATGTCTTGTGTCCAGCAGGAAAACAGCAGAAATGAACGACATTTGCATATTCATAGACTCTGTAAGATTTAATGAGCTCGAAGGAGAAGATGCCTTTTGGATTTGAATGTGGAAATTATACTTTTTGAAGCATTTGAAAACACATCAGACACACATTATTGTTCCAAGCAACCTATTTATATATATGTTTTAATACATGTCTGGAGGGGATCTTTAAGTGGAACTATGGAGGCTAATCCAAACCATGAAAAACAGCCCCAGGCTAATACAGTACTTTCAGTCATATGGTGTAAAAGCTAAAAATAAGTTTATATGTTTGTCATTATCTGCATGTTATGTACAATATCACAGACAGACCACAATCTTGTTAATGATTTAGGTTTAAAGAGGAACTTCACATACGACCTCTATTGGTGATTTGGATGAACTGCAACATTGGCAAAACATCTCGAACACCATCACTGAAAGAGCACAGCAATGGACAATATGTCATTTGCTTTTTTGATGGGAAAACAAGGCATTCCAGTCACAATAGTTTAACTGTCTTCCAGCTATATTGGTTCACAATGTCAGTGTGTGGGGAGTTCCCATTTCAAAACAGTAACGCAGGCTGGAAAGTGAGCTTTATGAGTCAGAAAATTCAAGTTATTACAGAGTCATGTGCACTAATCAACAACAACTCCCACAGACATATTGCAGTCAGCATGTTGTTTTTTGTTTGCAGTTTTTGTGCTGACAAACATCATTTGACATGCTCTACACTATGATTGTAGCAAAAAGCAGAGTATCGACTGGAAACTACATTTTTTGTTGAACTGCATAAAGCACAGTTTCCTGTATGCTGCTGGAACAATGCAAATTTCCTCCGCTGAGGGATTAATAACAGATTATCTTTTCTTATCTTGTGTTTTCAATGCACAGCATTTCACTGGTCTGACCTATAACAGAAATGGATACGTCAAAAGCAGAGGTACTGGCATATACAGCACATGTATCACCGCAGGGGCCAAGGTTTCATTTCAGTTTATTCAGTTACGCTGTCCAATCACAAAGGTTTATTTGTACATTCATTACCATTATGAACAGTATAAAACCTTCTGGACATGCACGTCTTTATGTGTGAGTGTACAGTATGTTATATTTGATTAGTGGCCTATTTACAATTCAATAAAACCGCTAAACATAATACAAATATTACATGCAGTATACATTTATGAACAAAACCAAAAAAGCGCTTTTTTCCACAATGCATCGCTTAGAAGATGACATCCATCATTGGCCAGCAATGTCCCACATTCAAAACACTGCTCAAAAAGACTTTTTCTTTATATACACTTCATAGGCCACGTCTCGAAGCAGTTCATTTCTTATTTATAATCCAACAAACAATTCAAGTAAGTCCAACTATTGCAACCATACTCTCCCTGGTCAAAAAGTCCTTAAATAATCCAATCCACCGGGGGAGAGGATACCAACTACACGGCCCACCAATCCTATTTTGGAACCCACTGAATTATTAAGAGGACTTTTACATAAAACCTTCTCCAACATTTAGTATTATTTTGCAACCTTCTCTGCGTGCGCTTAACACACAGAACACACATAACTTCATAATGCTGCGTGGAACATGGGGCGGAGCCAAAAATAGAAAAAGAAATTTAAAAAAATATTTAATTGGACAAAACAGCAGCGATAAAAAAAACAATAAAAACACACGGTGAGTCTTAAGGTTTCGGATGTGACGTACCCTTTTCACCTGAGATTAGATTTCTTTGTAACAGAGCAGAAGATGTGTGAGACCAAGTGGCACTTAGAAAGGCTTGAAGCACTGATTAATGCTGACATGAAAGTAACACAGAGAAAGACAAGAGAATTACATGTATAGGTCTGGGCGTCATTTGAAGGTTTGTGTTCGAGGTTCCTGTTCAATACCTGAATATAATCACACTTTTCAACACAAACCTGCCTGATTATTAAATTAGGCAATATCTGATCAGAGAATGATTAGATGACAAGGAGCAAGCACTCTGTGCCAACATTCAAAATGCACACCATTATGTCTGTACCCAGAGGTATCATGTAGAGGTTCGATACCCAGCCCTGCATACAGCACATATATTTTGACTTGTCTATCAAAAGAAACCAGAAGCACAACATAAACCAAGATGATTGTTTACGTGCCTAATTGTACAGTGTAAGGCAACTGCAAGAAGGAAAAATAGTGCTTCATTTAGTTCAAACGAATTGGCCATTTCGTCCAGTTCAGTCAGGGTTGTCGAAAAGGCAACATTGTCATTGTCAAAAGAAATCTCACACTTGTCTCAGCCTTGCAATGAGAGCAGTTACACACCCGTCATTGACAGAGCAGCAGTCCTCTAGTCAGTGTTAATGGCAAGGACAGATTGTAACACATGCACTACCACCTACTGGCTGTAATTTGTAGGGAAATTAAAAAGGGTTTGGTTTAGGGTCTTCTGATTCTTATTCCTTCTCCAAGTGAAGCTTTAATATTGGATATTACAGGCTATTTAAAAGCTGATGCTACACTTGCTCTAAGTTCAAAGGGCTATCTAAGGTTTCTATGAACCTCAGACATGGTCCTACACCACTATATGTGCAGAAAGGGATGTTCTAATGTAGTAGAGTGGCCAGATCTGACTGTACAGTACAGCATGATGCCACCAACCACTGGTGCAAAATAAAAATGACCAGCCAAGTCAGTCAGTAAAGGATTCTTCACACAGACCGTAATTCTTACACTTTACTTAACCACACTAAAGGGGAAGCACAAACGTCAATACCATTAAATGTCACCACTCAATTGAATAATTTAGTAACTGTAATTGTTCCCATTCTCTCTAAAATGGATATACAACAGCACGTTATGATATTAACACAAAACCACAACTGGTACCATTAAAAAAAAAAAAAGACTAACACTGTGCAAGTCCGCATGGAAGCCTCCACTCGTATCAATAGAGTGGAGAAAAAGGCAAGTTCTGCTGCATTTCCTGATAGGTCTTCTTTATCTGAGTGACAACATTGAAATTGGTAAAGCAAGATCTGAGACAGACGACACAGGCACGAGCATGTCGTGTAACAAGTGCAAGGGTTAAATATCCAGATATTCTGTATATTGAGATCCTAACTCTCCCAAGCTGAACATCAGAGACACACGCAACCATCAGCGATTATGCGTCGATACTGTACAGCACTGAACATTTCCTCTATAATTGTACCACTGTTAGGATTCAGTAACTTGTAACTGTAAGTAAGCAAGGAGTGACTCGCAGAGCGCGATAATGATTTTTGTGTGTGTGTGTGTGTGTGTGTGTGTGCACACAAGGCAAGGAGTGTGAACTTTTTCATGTTGCGAACAAGCAGCGTGCCCCCTTCATATATGGCTTTCTCGATGTATATCACAAGGAGCATCCAGATTGATAACATTTTCAGTGCCATCTACATGTCAAAGTCGAGGCTTGGGAGAGGAAATGAGCACGTCAGTGTCCGTCATTTTAAGGTGGATTCTCCTCTCGAGACAACAGTTTGACGCTAACTTCGTGGATACGCAATTCAGCAGGATACATTTGAATGCACGACGTATTGAATATTAGTTTCAGAGTCTTCCCATGACACAACTACCGCATGTGCATTGTACATTTATCCATCACAATATTTTTTTTTCCATCTGGAGAATTTCAGCACATTTGTTCTGCATTGACGCCATTTCTGAAGGGCCTCTAACAAAAGGACTTATGGAAATGTATTACCAGTTTCAAATCAAATCTGCTGCAATGTTCTGTTGGAGGCTCGTTCATATCATTTCATTTCAAGCGAGAATGTCTTACTGTTGCATCATTGCGATGCGATGTGCCATATGCATTGCTACTTCAGCAGGAAGTTTCTCAGGGGGGCATCACCAGCTCGTGCTGCAGAACAACCACCCACCACATCGGATTGGTTCATCTCAGCCTTTCAGCTTAGAACTCTGAACAGTTTGCAGTGACACAGACTGTAATGCAAGAGTTAAATCTATCTATCCTAGAACTATATCAGACTGTCTCAGTGGCTACCCGCAGGTAAGTGTGTGTTTGAGAGTGTGTCTGTCAGCACCAGGGTTCACGCTGGGCTCTGCCTCGGGCCAGACTGTCTGCCCTCTGCCAGGCACTATTCATCAGGGCGAGGGCCTCACCGCAACGCTTCTGCACAGACGGATCCAACACCTCTCTGTGGGGAAGGTCAACCTGTGCATAGTGACGACATACATAAAGGTTTAACCAGGTGCATGATCAGTGGCAGTAGTGCTGGATTTAAGATCTTGAATGCTGACATTTTGGGACAGTAAGCATTGCAATATTACTGAATTTCCCCCCTTAAATCACTGATAACGACAATTTCTCTTCCCACCTGGTAAATGGCCTTCCATGTGTTGTCTAAAGCCTCCAGCAGTCGATCTCTCTCTTCATACCCGCTGAAGTACAAGACCCATGGAGGAAGGAACTGGGTCCGATCGGCCGCAAACTCCTACAGAGGCAGAAAGTTGGAAAAAGCCAAGAGTGAAGGCTCACAAACACAAGAGAATTATACCTATATACTGGTATATATGGTGAACTGTCTAATTCATTGTTTATGCCTTGTCTGTGTGTGCGCGCAAGACAGTTACACAGTTACAGTGGGCTATAGGTAAAACTAAAGATGCTACAATCATGTGGTTATGGATTAGGAAACCCTATTTCTGAAGCATACAGTTCTCGTCTCATTTGACATTGTTCATTAAAAAACATGATACCCCACAATTTATTTGTTACAAAGCAAAACAGAAAATGTTAAAGTGGAAGGTACTAAGTGAGTACAGTTTGTTTGATATACACACACTGACTGTAGCGTGATTTATAATGTGTCTTTCGTCATTCAGTTTAATTAATTCCGCACTTAACCTTTTTTTGTTTTGCACCTAGTTTGCAAAACATCACAAACTATATTTTTTAATGTTAATAAGCATGCATACCCCGAGCAAAAGTACATTCCTGAAAACTTAATTCCATAGTTAATACATTACAACTGTGGGCATATAGCCTAGCTCACACATGAATAAGTTAATTCATTAATTCATTAAAGCCTAATAACACCAAGAGGAGTTAAACAGATGGTCACTTACAATGACACAGTACTCCTTGTCGGCCTCCAGGCTGACAGCAGTGACATTGCAGATATCAGCGCTGCCCAGCGAACGGAAGAAGCTGGTCTGACAGTCCTGATGGCAAGTTAGCAGCTTGCTGTCTGTCATCACCAGGCAACATGGGATACATGGGGTGGGGGCCACGCCCTGAGGGATGACCTGCAGGTACGGCAGTTGTAGATTATACCTTGCTTACGTAAATAGGGCTTACATTAATCCATATTGACATTTTGCATTAAGAGAACGTATGCCTCTTGCATACAATGGACATCAGCTGACGTAACAAAGTCCCAATCAACTTCCTCAGGCTGTACAGCCAGCTCAGTGCATGTCAAGGGGCGTTTATGTATGGTCACTTCTTGTTGAAAGCTGTGAGGAAAGCCAATCCTACTTGACTGCTGAGTCTACCTCTCTTAAGTTAAAATGAAACACAACAATCTGTGTAATATGTCATAATATGGGCTTTGTGGGATGGAATCACAGGAACAAGTGCTCTGTTTGTTCTAATTCAGCATGTTTGGCTTATTTTCGTTTGAGGTCAGTGTACATCGACAGTGTTGACAGTACATGACAGATACTGGTTGGCTGTGTGACTGAAGTATATATTCTTACAGGACTTACATACATAGTTGAATATGGACTGTGTAAACCTTGTGTGTGCTGTGTAATTTCCGCCCGGGGATCAATAAAGTACTTCTAATGAATGACTAATGAACAGACACCTGTATGACACCAATTATTGTCCCCCTGTGTCTATTAAAGCGTTGAGATACATAAAATATTGTAAAACAAATGTTTGCTAAACACTTGGCGTGTGCACTAGACAACTCCTTACCCCTTTGGAGACAGACTGGCAGAGCAGCTGCATCCAGTCAGCCATGTCCTGCTCATTGTTGGCGCTGAGCTCCAGTGGAGGACGCTCTGTCAGGACCACTTGGAAGGCATGGGGACGCTCTGTGCTGTTTGAGCGGCGGCAGCCTCCACAGTGCTCTCCTCTGTTGAGAAATGACAGGGAGCAAAGAGCTTGATAATGCATCAGTGAACATCATTTTCTTATTAGTGAGTATTGTTCCTGCTTTTGAACAGTGAAGGCCTCCACAGGCTAACCATCTCCACTCTAAAAGGCCTTTCTCAGTAGGAAAAGCACAGGAATAAACTATCAAATAAATCCTGGCTGAATTCCATTTAGCTGCGTCAGTTTCAGGGTCCTGGTATTGTGCATGTTGGCTCACTGTCACGGCTTACTGGGACACTTGAGTCAGAGTGCTTTTCCTACTATGACAAGTCAAAATGTCTGCTGTGATAAGGGACCATCTTTCAGCCAGTTGAAGCTTACCCCATAGTGACTGACAGCAGAGGTGTCACATCAGTTCTTTCTGAATACAGGTACAGAATCCCATTGCTGAAAGAAAAGAGGACACAACGATTTATATTCACCTAATCAGAAGCTTGACATCATATTACAGAAAGATGATGTGCTTTACTATTAACATAATACATATAACACATTATAAGCTTTACAGAATGCACTGGTCTGTGCTGATGCCAGTCAACCACTTTTGTGTGGTTGGGCCTCTAAGGGCCACCAGTGGGGCTTTTAGGTTCTTAGCCTTGTTTCATAAGAAGGTGCCACAAAAACAAATGAATTCTAAGACATTACTGTTACTATTGTAACGTGTTTTATATTATACATTGTGTACCTCTGGATGGGTTTTCAGTATGTCTGGCAATAGCAGATGGTGGAAGTAGTGAAAAGCCAAAGGAAATATCACTTCCACTGTGGTTTTTTTTTAATTTTTAATTTTTTCACTGAGCAAAAAGTGTGAATTAGGTAAGAAAATACTGGGGATCAGGGTAAATGTGATCAATCTTTTTGGCACAACACTCAGGATTACAATATGTTACAATATGCTATGAACATCACAATAGGAAGTAACATGAATGCCTATTTATGAAGGAAAGAGACCCCCCCCCCCCTTGTGTATTAACAAGGTGGGAAGGTTAATGTTAGGTGTGCAGTATGTAGTATGGAACCCAGCCGATGTATATTCAAAGGAACACACTGACACCAGCTGACAGGGGTAGTGATGTGGAAGACCTGCCCATACCTGAGGACAAGGTAGCAGCTTTTCCACAGCTCTTTGCCCAGGTAGGTGGATCCAGCCCGGTACTGCAGAGCCCCCTCCTTGGTGCTGGAAGGTACTCCAGACCTTGGGGGGCCACCCTGGGGTGACAAATTCATGTCCATAGGATCCTCCCAATGGACCAGTGAATACAGTTGGATAGACACTTCAGATACCTGGAGAAGCAGGCAAGCATTAGTTTGCCACTGAAATATTAAGGTGATTGTGCTGCTAAGCTTTTTTCAAAGTAAAATCGTCAACATTAGTTAGTATGAACGCAGGGGGTTACAAATTATCCATTCATTCCTGGTCGGCGACAAGATAGACATTATCCAAAGGACCATAATAGTGTTTGTATGGTTTACTTCAAATCATGTGTACTTTACATTACTGCTAACCACTTTCCAAAGCATACTTTGGTGTTTTACATTTCTGAACTGTGTTCTTTTCATAGTTACATTTATGTCAGACCAGACCTGTAATGAGGAGCTACTACAGTATATGTGAAGTTTAACATGTCTCTACCTCACAGTAAGATTCCTGGGAGACAAACTTAGTGAGAGCCAGTTTTTCCATGGTAGCATCAGTCAGAACAGCGGGGTAAGGAGGCTCACGACAACCCTTCACCATGGCTGACTTGAGAATGGACAAGAACCAGCTGTAAGTGAAGAAGGATGGATTGGATAAGGACAGGTCCAATTTGTGACATTTCCTGAACAGATCAAAGTCAATATTCTTAATAGGACCACAGATATAGAATCTTTGTATCTGATAAAGTATTGAGTCAGAGTATCAAGAACCACGAGGCACAGATATACAGGTATATCACTCACTCAGTCAGAGAGGCATCAGCTGTGTCCAACAGGAATTTTCTTCGTCTGTTGGTGCAAACCACTGTCACTGTCTGTTGGTCGAGGCCCACCTAAAGGAACACAGCATCACAACTAATACATAAGACACAAAACGAACTTTGTGCTCCACTACCCCAGCTGAGGCTACATGGTTCATAAACATCATGTCATTAACTCTGCATGGATCACACTGACGACCATGTAGACTGCAGATTCAACCATGATGTGATGGTGGAGCACTGTACAACAAAAACATACAACTCTATTAACTCATACATATTTTGTAACATTAAGGAACTTTAAAAGATCCCTTAAATGGCGGCAAGAAGAAAACTTGAAAGGGTTTGTAAAAACATGTATGTAAAATAACAGCGGCCATGGCCACGGACAAATGAGAGAAAATAGCAAACCCTTGCTGTGCAGGATACTTACTGAGAGATAGTCCAGCTCATTATACGAAACTGCATCTTCCACTGTGTAGGGCTTCTCTGCTGCACCTGTGGAGGAAAACAAAAGTACAACCAAGGCATGCGTTGAGCACATGTGAATGTAATGTATTTTCTTCCTACAGAATAACTTGGTAGAAACTCTGCAGAGATCCTTCAGAACAAGGGACTCTCAGGGTTGCTAGTACAGGTGGACACCATCAGTTTACACAGTCATAGTCAAAATCATATTCACTGCATGTAAGAAAAGTAAGAGATCAATGCTTGTTTGCCCTGTGTAAAAAATCAAGCGTGACTCCCCACACCAATTTAATGTCCCAACTACAGACTTCACCCCTTCTTACCAAATAAAGTCAATGCATGCTGTGTTTTTAGCCACTTACCCTTCCTAAGCAGGTAGATGTAACAGTCAGTCAGCAGCAGGTAAAGGGGCTGCAGGTCCCCCTCCATATGGCCTGTGCTCATTCTCACCATCTGAAAACACAAAGGTAAATTCTGTCAAATGTCGGCAACCTCCACATTCATCTGTCTCGATCTCTTCTGTTCACTAGTGATGGGCCCTGGCAGTTGGATAGCAGACAGTAGCACAGTGTTGCTAAAAAAAATATAGCAAATTACAGACTATATTTTGTAGCCATGCAGTCCATCAGCAGCTGTGGGTTTTCACCATTTATCACAAATCAGTGAATATTTATTCACTTCATACTGGAAATCATTTTAGAAGTCGTGAAATTGTATTAAATCTGCATTTTTTTTGTTTGTTTGCAGTTTGGTGCCAAGTGGGAAAAACACTGAATGTTTTTTTTTACTAACTAATACCCGATATAGATTACTACAGCCTGAGTAAAAGCAGTTAAAAGGCAACTGGCAAACTGAGCCTTGCAACACTTCCACTGAGTAACTGTCTTAAACACATGTGAAAGAGGATGCTGTAAAAAAAAAAAAGTGCATGACATCACTGTACTGCGTTACGTCTCTAAATGTTATCACTCGATTATTAATGTTACAGCACACACATTCAGTTCCTCCGAACAAAATGAAATGAATGAAGAACAATGAGTTTGTCTGTCTTCACCTTGAAGAGCTGCTCCTCGTTCTCTCTGAATACATGAATCATGAGAAGAAGCAAGTGATTGTTGTCCACCCTGAAAAAATGAATAATGAAGAACATTAGACACACTTTGAACAGCATTACAACAACCAGCTCATTTTGTCGAAACTCCTTACTTAAACTCTGCAGGATGAGAACTTTCAGAGGGACTGAGCTTCTCCTCTTGTAGTTGTTCTGCTTCCTCGGTAAATGTTTTCTTGTCCGTTTCCTGTCCTCCTTCTGTGTCTTCCTTCCCGGTCTTCATGTCGGGTTCCTGTCCTGCTGGCGCTTTTGCCTCTCCTTCATCTTCAAGGCCACCTGAAAGAGTCTGCGACTGGCTATGCTCTGTAGAGTCATTGTGGCCACCACCCGTGGGAGTAGGGTCTGGACTGAAGGGGGTAAAGCAGCATAAGTCTGTAGGCTCAGCAGAGGCCTGCAGGAAGGGGGCTGGGTCAGGTGGCTCGCCCTCTGAATCTTCACGAAAGGGCTGCTGTGCAGGAGGCTCAGGGCCCTGGACACAGCCTTCACTGTTTTTCTCCTCTTCCTCCTGTAAGTGCTCCCAGGCCTCCTCCCTATCCAGAGCCCCGTTGAGCCGGTCCACGACATCACGGAGGGGTTGGCCCACAGTGTCCATGGAGGTGTCCGCCATCTCTGGGAGCCGTAGGAGGCCTTCTACTCCGTCCTCATCTCCTTCCTCCACAACCTCTGACCCCACCCTGCTTCTCCTCGACCCTGCTTCAGCATCCAGCTGAGTTATAGTGCCGTTTAATGAATCCACGTCCTCCGAGGCCAGGAGGCTGTTGTCCATTTCCATGTGCTCGGAGGAGATAGAGTTATGGATGCTGCTGCTGGAATCTGTGGAGCCCTTCCCTCGTCGCTTCTTGGCTGGTTTCCTTCGTCTGGCCATCCTGGAAGACTAGAGTAGTTAGCTGTGTTCTAATACAACTTGATAAGCTATGCAGATATAATGTGAGCCTACAAGCCAGAAAGCTGCAGCTGCTGTACCTGATGACCTCCAGCTCATTGCAGGTGCTCTCTATGTCATCTCCCGCGGTGGCATTGTGGCGGCTGGCCACATGAACTGGCGTGACGTCGGCTGAGGTGTTGGTGGTGTTGGTGTCTGAGTCCTCGTTGAAGGGGTTGTGTCTGAACGTAGGGCTGTGTGGCGAAACATGAGTTTCTACCTTCACCTTCACAGTGCCGGCAGACAGGACCACTGTGTCGCTGATGACTGTCTGGGGATCAGAGCCACTGGATCGCGGGCAGCTGGCCTGGTCGATCAGGTCACCCTCTACCATGAAAAACAACACCAAGACACTCAGAGTAGTAGCAGTCAAGCACATTTAGCTCTCTATATAAGAAACACACAGAATTTTTGGCACTGTCTCGCCAGTAGGTTGTAGTGATAAACATGGTTTACCATAGAAAGTAATTTAGACTAGAGTTGTTTCTACTCATACACATTCTGGGTGATTATTTTTGTTTATGTTTTCATCACCAATGGAAAGTTGACCAAAAAGACAATTTCACAAAAACTTTGTGTATTTCTTCAACAGCATCGCACGCAAACAAATGTTAGGGGCTGCAGCGTTCTTTGGCAGGGTCAAAGAGGCACAGAACGCGATGCGCAACACAGGCAGCAGCTTTCTTTGAAGTGGCACAGGCCTAGGTCACGTATTAGTTCTGCTGCTAGAGACGGGTCATAACAAGCAAATCTTTGAATAATATAATTTGCAGGAACCAGCATTTTGTTTGTACTTACTGGGATTCATGAGTGGACTGACCAAGCTACGGCACAGACCAACTCACTAGAGAGATTCTCATATTGTTTGTTTCCACAAGCTACTTTGATTAACAGCTGTGTTCATCAAAGCCTGAAAAACAAAAAGGACAAACTTCAGCCAGGTCATGGCCAAAGTGGTCCAGTGGAAGGTAGAGTTTGACTATTTGTACATGACAGAAACTGAGTGTCTCAGCCCTGATTCAAGCAAGGAATACATATGATGAAGATGCTTTCTTTTGCTCAGAACTTTCTTTTAACCATTGTATGTTTTGACCCATGAAAAATAAGCAAATTTAAAATTAAAACCTTGAAATGAATAGTCAACCATGAGACAAGAGACGTGTGCATTTAGCAGCTTACTGCAAACAGATGCTGTAGTAATACACAGCAATTTATTGATGTTAATGACCTTTTGCAGCTATTCCTGATTGTTACCTCACACTACAGCTGAGCTGAACCTAGGCCAGTGCCACATATCACACGGGAAGAGAGGACATTACAAAAAACGATACACCAGACAAACAAATAACACGGCGTAATGGAGGCAGACTGGACGAGGTGAGTACCAGTTACATCAGGCATTTATCTTGCTGTGGTAAATAACAAGGCAGAGTGAGCATCAGGAGCATTCCCTAGATGAGTAACACATGCACAACATGACAGGTAAAAGTTCCATGTACCCACCCAACACCGAATTCCCCAGTGGACCAAAGAGCTGCGCTTCTTCCCGAACTTACCTGTCAACTTATTGTGTATGATGACACTTTGTATTTTGGTTTATTTACTTGTTTGTTAAGTCAACTCATAAAATGATTATTAAGAAAGTCACAGTACTAATACTAATACAAACTACTAACGTAGATCAACTAACTGGTCAACGTAGAGGTTTGTTTAATAGTTGTGTAATAATATCTTCAGCTACTGGCTTCCTATCTTATGTTCATCAAATCCAGTTACGCAGTAATCATAGTGATATGCCACAGAACTTCATTTATATTACTGGGTTAGTAGTCCACATGCCTTCTAACTGAATCCATCCCCAAAAATCAAAGCACATTTACCCACATCCCTTTGATCATGCTTGTTTTCATGTCTGCCAATCAGCAGTCTTTTGCACCACCTAGCTGTATTTTACACATTAACATGTGTAACTACTGGCTAAAGTACCCAGCATGCATTAAGCACAAACTGTGGGATGGCCATGCCAGATAGGAGGGAGGGACGGAAAGGCAGGAAGGGGAGGGGTTGACCAATGTCCCACCTTCCCAGTCTGCACTTGGCAATGACTGCAACACGGGGAAGATGTCACCGAAATCATAATCTAAAAAAAGGAGGCATAACATTCAACATTAGAGAGAGATGGAGTAGGAGATTGAGGCAATGGCAGAGAAAACAGAAAAATAACATGACATAGGGTATACAAAATAACAGAATTGATGGGGGGAAAGTGGGAACTAAAACAGGGAAACTGACTCAGTACTTTGTGGCGAGCGATGAGGAAAGCATTCACTGAGCGCTGCAATCTCCCCAATGAGAACATTCTGTACCCATCAGCCTCTGCACGCCAAGTGATCCATTTGATAAAATGCACTTTGGTATCCATGAGTCACAACATGCCATTAGCTTGAAATCACTGTATGAATTTGTGCCAAAGCATATGAGCGTGTATTTGCACTTCAGTGGGGCGTGATCAAATCGTAAACCCAAAAATAAAGGCTGCCATACAGCAAGAGTCACATTAGTCCATATAATAATTATAATAATGTGTTTTTCAAGACACAGCAGCACTTAGAACTGACACTAGATATTTGATGGGGCTAATTTAAAGGGCACTGACTGGTCAATAATAATTCAGAATTGAAGACCAGTATGGGTCCAAATGATTGTCAAACCAGTAAGTCTGAGTGTTCCTCTTCTGAAATTAGACAATCACTGGTGATAAAGTTAAACAATGGATCAAGTAAAAATGGACTAATTAATGTAGTTCCGTCTAAAATCAGCCGATCAAAATCCGATCCTTCCTTTAATGAACTCTACTCTACTTTGTCCCCCTCAGCCAGCTAGTGTTGCAGCGCGCTGCTCTCCTTAATGACAGCCACTGCAAGCATTTTGTTTCATATGTGAGTGAGTGAAAACCAGTGTGTGTGTGTGTGTGTGTGTGTGTGTGTGTGTGAAAAATTCTTAAAATTATATTATAAGAATTACTCTGTAACACAACTGTATAACCAACCGTTTCTGTAGTCCCAACAACTCCAACAGAGTGATCCGTCTTCTCTCTGGCTGATGGTATTAAGCCAATTTCAGGAGTCATTCTCCCAGTTAAACTTATTCATATCAATCATTCAAACTCATCAGTTTCATAGTTTTGAATCAGGACCTTCAGTATTTGGATCAAGTAGCTCATGAAGTTGTGCCACATTTAGGTAGATATAAGTATCATATATTGTAGAGTAGTGCGCATGCGCCAACCGCGCATGCAGCCTGTTACAGCCGCTGCACAATTCCCCCCCCCCCGGGGATCAATAAAGTATTTCTGATTCTGATGCTGATTTGTGATCAGATCGGATTCTGTATCAGCAGACATCAAATATTAAAGAACTTGGATCGGGGTTTGGGCCAAAAAAACTTGACTGGGACATCCCCATGCTTACCTTCACTGGACGGGGCTATGGCGCTGTCATCCCACTCCAGGTTGGTGGAGGTGAAGGAGGTGAAGGAGTGCAGGGACAAGCTGTCTGAGCTGGGCAGTCTTTCCTCAAAGTCCAGCAGGTTCTGGGGTTTGTAGTATTCTGGCATGTAGGGGGCCACGTCCAGATAGGGCACATCCTGAACCAACAGCATCCGACAGAAACGTTACAGACATGCTGCTGACATTTGGGGAGCTGAATTTCTATTGACATTGTAAAGACATATATGCTAACCAGCTCCAGATCAAAGCGAATGAACTCCAGGCCGGACACCAGGGTGAGGAAGAGTGTGAGGTGGTCATGACTGCACACCAGTGCGTTCCTGAAGGAGAAGAAAATCAGTTCGCTTCATGTGGGTGACACATGTTTCCATTCCACTTGTTACATAGCATCAATTAGTGAACACAGATCAGGGTTTCTGGATGACTTACTTAAAATAATACTTCTGCAGTAATCCTTGGTTCTCCTGGAAGAGGCGTAGATAGCTCTCTAAAGAGCTCTCACTCAGTGCCAAGTACAACCATGCACGGCCTGCAAAGAAAGGAGAAGAGTTAGTTTCTATGCATATAATCCACTGAATGATGCACGATGCGTTATCCCCCAAGTGCTGTATGTGTGTGTGTGTGTGTTTGACTGTGTGAAGGAGATGTCTCACTTCGACCAAGGTTGGTTGCTATGTGCTGAAGCTCATCTATCTGACGGACAGCCTCTCTCCTGGTGAAGTGAAGGACCAGGACCCAGTAGCCTGAGGAGATGTCCTGCAGCCTGCAATGTAGAAAATAGTCAATAGCATCACATGCATGACATCAAACAGGGCAAGGGTAGTAAGGTGGTGGCAGAAGAGCTACATTTTCACAGAAATCTAACAGTAATATATGTACATATGAATGATGTAAAGTATCCACACCTAAATCAATTATTTGGGGCTTGACTCTAAAAGTTGTCAAAACTGCCGAAAAAGCGTGTGTTGTAACCGTTAGCATGCAGGGGCGTGAGGCTTGTATATATATGCCTAAAATACAAGAATAATATGATTCATAACATGGATTTTTGCAAGAAATAATTCAGATTTCTATTTGCACTATGCACTTTTCCTCTTCCAAGTGAGCAATTTACTTCCAGTAAACCTCTTACCCATACAACAGAGCATGGTCAAGGTGTTCACAGAGGCGCTGCAGGACCCGGTCGTGATTTCGGATAGCTGGAGTCTCATCTTCACAGGCCGCAAAGTAACTCTGCAACTGTAGAGAGACATGGTTGTTCTGCTCAGTTTGTTTATCTGGGGAGGGGGACATTTTAACTCCAATTCCAGTTACAATGTTGCTACACTTTCTCAAGAACTAATTAGGATAGACCTTTAAAATTACACTTAAAAAGGGTTATATACAGTGTATATATATATATATATATTTATCTATTTGCTTAATAGTTAGATTGGACTCATTGGGACTGACTGACTTGCTTTAATACAAACAAGCCAAACAATCTACAGTCTAACCTGTTGATCAAATAATGTCATTGTTTTGCTTCTGTACTCCAGCACACTGGACTTGAAATATAACAATAACTACAGTATGAACACTGTCTGCTTAATGGTGTTCATATCAATATGGGGATACATGATCCCCTTGGTTTACAGTCAAAGCAACCAAGGAATTTAGTGCCAAGCAGTGGAATGTTCCTGACCTAAATCCAACTGAGCATGTGTTTTACTGCTGTGATTCCAGTGTGTGGGTACTCCTTGTATTGCAGTTTTACTGCTCAAGACCAGACTGATGGCAAGAAACCCACGAAACAAGCAGTAAGTGAAGCTGGCTGCAGCACAGGTCTGACAGAGCATCACCAGGGAAGATACCAGGCAGCTCTACTGAAAGGTACAGTCTGCAAGCAGAGGATACTAAGTGTTTCATAGTGGTCCATTGTCATACAGTGTCCAGCAGAACCCTCTTGAACTAGAGTATTGGAATACTGAGGGATGACCAACCCAAGTGTAGGTCTTTGAGCTTTGAGAACTGGGATCTAAAGAAACAGAATTTGGATCCTGTGACCTCCACATGACTGAGCAATGTTTGTCTGAGGTAAACACTGTACACTTTCTTGGAAGCTTGAGACTTATAAACTTATACTGTCCTTATGCAGTCATTACAATAAAAAGAAATAAACTGGGGAACTGGACAAAAAAACGTGTTAGACACATGTGGATTAAGGAAGTAAGACAAAGTGCTGGGCTATTTGCATTAAACACACTAAGATGGGGCTTTCTAATGCAAGTTGGTGGGCTCGTATTGGGAAATAACTGAGACCGGGACAGACGAGAAAGCCCATGCAAAATAAAAACTGAAATGTACATGGTTTAGGAAAGTGAATGCACAAACATGCAGGGAGAGGAGGTAGAAGATGCAATGCTGTCTGTCAGGTTATAAGATGGGTAGTTTCACAATACCAGGCATTGCTGGAACAAAAAAATCTTAAATATTTCACCACTTAAATGGGAGCAAAGATCTGTTGAATAACCCATATGTTGCAAATGCACATCCGCCGTATGGTTAAAACTGTGTTTACAACACATGCGGCAGTGAGCAAACACAGGGGCTGGGTGCCACTATTGTCCACCATGTTCAAGAAGAGAAGCTAAAACATGACAACCGAGAGCTGGAGCTGTAAAACAGCAAGGTGAATTGAGAAATTGTAGGGAATAGTGTATACGTTATTTGATTATATCAGTAAGGGCAAGGCCCTTCCATGACAGGGAGCTGGTAATGTCCCCCCACCCGACGTGAAAGTTGCCCTCTTGGGCAGACAAAAGATGACCTAACGTTGGCTACAAGTAATTCAAGCATGAGAAAATAGTTAAATTCTGTGAAAGTGTGGCGACCAACCGGACAGGGCTTACCTTCTTGACAGACAGGGAGATGTTTTCCAATATGCGATCCTTTACTTTCAGCTGATCCATCACTGGTCTGTTGGCAGCTCACAGCAGGCTGTCAGCTGACTCCCAAAGCAGAGATCTTGTTGTGCTAAAGCTAATGCCGCCCGTCTTAGCTAGCTAACATTATCTTGCCCTCCAATGCGTTTGGCTGCCAGACCGACGACACAGTTTCGGCTGTCACTTGTACACTTTGAATTTGACCGCACCGCTAGTTCACAACGGCCATGTTAATACATAGCGCGCAGGACAGCTCAACCTCTGTCAGCGGATCCGGTTAGCCAAGTAACGTGATGTTTGCCTAGCTTCGCTTTAACGTTAGCTGTAGCCACTTGACTTTTTCCCTACCGCTAGACTCAGTCTGGGGGTGGCTAGCAAGTTAGAGCCCAACCGTGGTTAAGTTCATAGTCTCCGGTTCATCACTCTGGTTACACTATTGTGAACTAATGTACGTTTTCGTTTTCGTTTAATTGCCTATACAGTTAGCTAATTACGTCAAAGTCACGGGTGCTCAGGTTACTTTTGTGCTACTAACCTAACGTTAACTGCTCCGAGTCTGAACTCCCTCAGTCAGTCGGTTACGTCACCTCTAGCTTCAATACGCTGTATTAACGCGGGGAGAGAGGGGTGGGGGGGACTATGACTGAACGTCGTTCACATGTTTGATAATCAAGTGTTTTTTTTTGCTCAGCTTTGTGCAAAAACACAATACATCACGAAATATGACTTGGTTTTGAATTATCAGAACTACCTCTTGTATTCGGCGCGCACGCAAGGCATGTTTGAACGTACTCGTCAATAAATCGGCGTTTTTAATTGGTTCACGCCTTTCTTTGACACTGCAAGGTGGATAAAGACAGCTGACCGGTACAAACAACTCGTGAAAAGTCTTAAGTCACGTCATAGGAGAAATGCACGTTTCGCTTTTTGCAAAGCAGCTGCACATTTAAATGACCGGATTTTTAAACAGAGTTTTGCGTGAATACGCTATACCAATTACTGACTACAACCAACAACACTATGTCACACTCTGTAGCGTGAAGTAAAACACCATCTATTAGGTCCAGGAGACAGCTTTCATTGCAGTTTGTAAGTCACAGAGCACAGTTATGTCATGTCATGTCACGCCACTAAAAGGACAGGGATTTCTATTGAGTGGAATGTCAATATTTTATTGTTAAGATGACTCCAACTTTTGGAAACACATTAGTCTTATCAAATACATATGAACAGTTGGCATACTCAGTGCATGTAGTTACCACAATAACCTTTCCTGATTGAGAAAATGTGGGTCAAATTTTACTATGGATTTCTTTCACGTTCCAAGGCAAGTGCTCTACAAGGAGATCATTTTATCAAATGTAAAGCAACTTTATACAAACGCTGACTGACTTCATAACATTTACAGGCCTTTGAGTGATTTCAAAGTACAAAAAAAAAAAAAAAAAAACTCAACCACTGCATTGTATTACAGTCAGCTCCCCCTTTGGCCTCCAGACCCCAATTAGTTGAGTGCCCCAATAACCAGAAACAGAAACTGTCAGGACCACGGCCCAAGTCCCTGCGTGAAGATTCAAGACATTCAATTATAACTCTTCACACCACAAGGTCAATAATCTTGTGATCCCTTCTCAGTTGTTTCTCTGCGTTAGTCTGACTTCTCCTTCTCTTTCATGTGCAGGAAGACTATGCTGAAGACAAAGAGTCCCGCCATCATGGAGAAGACGCTGGCATAGTATGGGTAGGCTGAGGGGATGAAGCGCTCGTACTGAGTGTGCTGCAGGGGGCGGACGGACACCTGTGATAAAGGAACAAAATGGTAAATGTTAGCTCGCCATACATCAGAGCATGGTTGTTCAATGCATGTTAAGTAAGAGAAACCTCTTCCAAGCCACAGTACACAGACAGCAAACTTTTAAATAGTACACCAAGGTTTTGGGAGATTGTTCTACTGCCTCATTAGATATTGTGGACAATGTTTTTTTTTACATCCATTTCCATTGATTAACAATGGTAAATGGACTCTAAATTAGTCAATCTCCAGTATTACGGTCCTTACATTTGTATTTGTCACTTTCCATGCATGGAGATCTCCATACAGCAACCATACCGGTATTTTGATTAGGCCCAATTGAAGTAAACCTGATTAACTTGCCTGAGTGGAGGAGTAGAGATGTGTGTATCCCAGTCGGTTGTAGTCCACCTTGAACTGAAAGACTCCGTACACATCAGGCAGCTTGAACTGGACGCTATATTTACCTCCTAGACGAAAGACAACACAACATTTATAGTGGATAGTTTGAGACCGCAAAAGGTGCATACAGCTCAAACCCCCCCAAATCACAAGGATACAATACATTTAGGCATTAGGCATTGTAAGCATGAATTAAAATGAATTAGTTCGTACTGTATATGTTTCATAACCACAGCAACATACCGTTTTTCTTGAGATAAGTCCTGACAAAGGGATCTATCCTCACAAACTCCAGCTGAATGTCATCTCCGTCGAAGGGAACCCAGCGGCCCTCGGACAACATCTCAATGACAATGCTGTACTCCTGCATGGGAGAGTTTTACACTGATTGACACGAACATGTAAAAATACGCAGCCCCTCATTCATGCTAAGACAAACATCTCCAGGTCGATGATTGTTCACATAAGTCACTTTGCTTTTAAACTCACCACGAGGTCGGTGATAGTGTATGCTGCAGGGGGAGTGGTCTCTCCAACAGGATGATGGGTAACAGCTCCCACCCTGAGGACTCCGGCCTCCTTGAACACCCAACGAGACAGAGCCTCAGCCAGCTCCATGTTCCCTGTCTGCTCGTGCCTAACGAAGACCGCGACAAGAAGAGTGCGTCAACCACAGGGAGACTAAGAACTGGACAGTAATTAATTCTCATAAAAAATAAGAATGTAATTTAGTACAATGAGGGTCGTCCATCTCTGATGGGATGAAGTTTGTTTCATTACAGAATTTACAGTAGAATTGATCAATATTTCACTGTTTGTCAGAGTAAAACACTGCTAATTAGCGAAAAGAGTTGGCCAAATTCTGTACCAACCATGACTGCACGCATAAATGCTCAACAGTCGTTACAGTCTTACACATTACATATTAACGACACAGGTTTTGAATGTAAAACCATAATACATCTTCAAAGACAATGTAAGACTACTTTCCTTCTACAAATTCAGGGGCTTTTAAGACACTGAACTGTAAGCATCTCAAGACTCTGTAAGGACTTGCAAACGCCTGAATTAAACAAGGTTGAGTAGTAACAGAACACCTGTTCACATGGCAAAACTGAAAGCAACCATAATGTCACTGATGACTGATGACAATAGGAATCCATGAGACAGAGAAGGGAGGGATGTGACGAACAGTGAAGACTACCTCTGGGAGCCAGGCGTGGCCTTCTGCACCGCGGAGTTGAAGAAGGCATCACTGAAAAAGTCCAGGGAGCCGCTGAAAACCACCCTGGCGTTGTTTCTAGCCTGAAGGCCAGCGATCAGCAGGGTGTTCTTGCCAACAGCATGGGGGTACTGGAGAGGTAAAAAAAAAAGTAGTTCATTTCTAATCCAGAGAATACAAGGCTATCTATGGCTTCTGACGCAGAGACACTTTCAAAAGGCACGTCCAAAGCTTAGTCACAGACAGGAAAACACAATCATAATTCTATTCAGGCCTCCAATAGTTCAAAATGGATACATTTTTTTCTGAATAAACTTCTTTTTAATAAATACATCTGATGTAACTGCTATGTTCAGTGATCTTACCTGAGAGATGGGTCTGTCAGGGAAGAAGGAGTAGGAAGTAGAAGAGCCAGTGAGGATGTCCAGGACAAGAGGGTTCTCTGGGTCTGCCACCATGCTGGAAGGTAGGGGGAGCATGGTGTGTTAGTCAAATTGTATATGGTTTGCATTTGCAATGAGTAATGCAGTTAACATTACTAAACAGGTGCAACATCAAATGCTGTCTCTTTCTTCGAAAGTCTCAGCCAAGTACAGTAAAGATAAGAAGTTAACCTAGGGAGGTGCTGCTCAAATAAATGGTCATTTATTCAGTTTAATATAGTTCACGTGTAAACAAGAACAAGTAAAACAGGGAGCGCTGCTTTGGAAGATCAATTGTGTCAACATACCGAATGTTAGGGTGGATAAGTGTCGTAATAAACTTTGTAATCAAGACAAAAACTTGGGATCATAATATTTACAAAAACAACTCAATATTGGGCTGTTGTTTATTAATGTCAGATCTCAGCACCCTATCCGATTCAGTAGATTATGGCCATTTAGTGCTACATGTGGTACAGTGGGAATCTTGGTTGTTGGCATTTAATTCAGTCGTGCTTACCCAACACCCTTGAATAAAACAGGTTTACTGGTGGGTTTGCCGACAATAGTTGGAGCTTTCAGCAGGTTGTCTTGGTCAGCAACAATCAGGGTGTGCTGGAGACGAGAAGGATCACTTGTAAATAACAACATGAAGTGTCAGAAGACTGGACTGTGCCTGCTGCCTGTACAGAATCCTGTTTACCTCTCCGGGGTCAGACACATCGTAGTTGTGATGGTCAATGACAGCAGTCTTTTCCTCGTCAAACTCGATGCCACACTCACTGCCCAGCTCCCTCAGAGGGTCACCTGTGTAACAGGAGAAGAGTATTAATATAGAACAATATTATGGTATTTCATATTGTGTTACAGCAAAGGCTTTTGGAAATCAACCGACCAATATCTGAACTGGCAGCAACCAGCACGTTGCCTCCACCATCGATGAAGGACGTAATAGTCTCCACATTTATGTTTCCTCCAAAGTCTGCAGATGACCGAAAAGACATTTTGACATTTTAAAGATTGTTTCAACAAAGCAAACACAAGCCATAAAATTGTGAACTTGATTTTGAATTAAGAGTGTGAAATTTACCCTCAACTGATGGTGAAAAGATGATTAAGTGGTCGTACAGGAACTGGCCATATTTGATCAGAGATAGGGAGGGGTCATCAGCTGTCTTGAATGTGATGTCAAAGCCACGATCTGAAAAGGAGAGATACATTATCAGCTGCACTGAAACACTTGTGCATCTTCGCAGTAACTTGAACAAAGTGGCTGTGCACTGCTTTAAAGTTCCTAGATACTATAACTCTCTTGCTATAACATCATAATACAACTATGTACATACCTCTGGTCAGTGATTAGAAACACATCAAGTGTCAAGAGACACTAAACTAGTATTCCACAACTCCCTATGTACAGTATAAACTCCTCTTATAAATACAAATGTCAAATTCTACTGCACAAAGTGGATTACTACTTATATGAATCATTAATTCAGGATAACATGTTAACATGCTGTTAACAACATTATGTATATTAAAATTAAGTTATTCTAATGTAGCCTCGATCAATTACATCGGCCATAATTGAAGATGACTGCTAAATTGATTTGAAGTATAAAGTTTGTATTTTTTTTTTTAAAATGTACTATTTGGCGTACTGGAAGTAAGCCGAAATGAAGAGTGGCCACGTATCGATTCAGTGCAGTGTAACTTAACATTACGAAACGCGTACACTATCCTTATTTTGATTTTTAAAAATGCATTAAACTGCCAGAAACGTGAATGGAGTTTGACGAGACCCAGCGAACATAATAAAGCTAAGATAACGTTAGCATGTGTAGCATGAAGCTCAAGCCCACAAGCTAGACTCCCGCAGGCTCTATATTCCCTTCCAGAGACCAGTTTGCAACAAAATAGGGTTTTTAACAGTATAGAGGAGAGTATTTATGGATGAAAAAAGCACGAATCTCGTACTGACCTGCCAGACTGCGGAAGAAGATTGAATGGGTGTCTCTGATGTTGAGGTTGTCCAGCAGAACCAACGTCTTAGCGTCAGCAAAAGCACAATGCAACATGGAGGCTAACGAAAGGAATAAAAGGACGTTGTTGTCCAACAGTCTGAACCTCCTCTGGGTCATCATTCCTGTCCGTTTTTTGGACGATGATGAAGAACCGGACCGGTTCGTCTGCATGACTGCTGTCAGCGACGCCATTTTGCTGCAGAAGGCGACGTCAGCGTTCGCAGTCGACTTAACTTTGACCCCGAGATCCAGCCAATCATAGAGAGGAACGCGTCGCCCTGACTGCCACTCCGCCAATGGGATGAAAGCTTTATTATAAGAATGACAATCACGGAAGAATTACAAGTCAATGAAAATCTCTACCATATTTATTGAATAATCATAACCAATATCAATAGTTCTAGGACTTAATCATGAGTTCAGATTAAGTGTCTAAATTACTTTAAATGTTCACATTTTATGGACGTTGATCTTAAGATATGGTATAGTTGCCAGTAATACGGCTGAAAACAACCTTTTAAATGCAATTAATGTTAAGAAATAGTATTATTATGCCATATTCGTGTTACTACATTTTTATTACTCAACATATCTGGAGCACACCTTTCCAAACTGCATGTTATTCTAGGAATTCCATGAGCAATGGAAACTTTAAGGAAACAGTAACAGTACATTGTTTCTATAAAAATAACAGCACAACACAGACTGTGTGATAATTCTTTATTGATCAGACGATGACTTCCAGTGAGTCTAAGCAATGTTACTGATACTAATAGGGCATGTTACATGTGTTAATACAAACAGACAAACTAATGACATAAAACCATTGGTGTCGGGGAGCTGTTTTCATACCAATGTGACCAGTTTACTGTAATACTTGAAAAAAGTTGTCTTGGTATTAATGTGAAACTGACATTTGCTGACTTTGTCATCACCACACATACTTCTTTTTATCTTTAATGGGAGGCATTAAGACTGTTTTAGAAGACACATAACAAAAATACAAATATTATACATGCACAGCATTTACAATTTGCCAGTACATGAACACATGACATCCCACTTCAGGAAAAAGGAGGAGGTAATAATTACCCCCCAGTTAAACCTTTATTACCTCCACATGTTCATGTGGATAATCTCTGTATAATGTGCTTTTCATGAAAATACTAAGTACAATAAAATATTTTGACTGTTTCAAGGAAAATGTACATATCTCATCTGAGTGACATGGAAAAATAACACAGAGGTCTTTCTTTAAGTTATATCAGGTAAGACAGAATTGTGATCTAAAGGTTTTTATACAAAGGACAATGCATAGTACTGCATTTCAGTCTAAAAATAAACAAACTATACAAAGTAGTATGACCATCTCTGAAATAATTCTCAACAATATTTACCAAATCACTGGATCTCAGCTCATTTCCTGGAAGTAGGACTGTAAAAACATGATTTATGACCTCCGTCCTACATCCGAAGATAAAATTGTTTAAAATAAAAGTTGTATCTTATGAATCCAGTTTATATTTATTTTTAAATGGCATGTTGAAACTCTGAGGCCTCATCAACTCACGTCTTGTGTTTCCTTCTCCTGTATAAATTAGATTTCTGTTACAAGCAATATTTCAAACACGCTTCACAAGTCTGCCCCACTACGCCTGACTCTCACATTCCATCTCTTCTTCTTTTTCCTCCTCTACCTCTGCTGCAGCTTCATCTTTTCCCTCCGTGTGGAGCTCACTGTGGGTTTCCAGCTCTCCATCCCCCCTCCCTTCCTCATGAATCACCCCTCCTGATCCTTCTTCTTGTTCTTGTGTCTCCCCAACCATCCCTCCTTCTGCCTCTCCCTCTCCATCCTGGGCGCGGAAGATCAGCTCTCCTTCCTGGATGACCTGTTCAGCTGTGGGTTGCCATGTTGTGGCAGCCTCCCCCTCAGCGGTGGTGGCTGTGGTGTATTGGTAGAAGTCTGAATCTGCCTGAAACATGACCAAGGCCTGAGCTGTGTGGATGCGTACGTGCTGGGCAAGAGAGCTGGCGTCCAAGAATTTATCACCACATGAATCACAAGCATACAAGATCTGGGTGTTGGGGTCTGTGGACAGAAGAAGGGTTGACAAACAAAGTAAGCCATTTACATTTCTCATACTGTGTTCCCTTTAAAGTTTAAATTTCCACCTAGAAGCTCTGACAACCTCCATGTCTTTTGGAGATATCACTTAGTACATAATATCATACTTACTTTTGATACATTTAGCAAGTTATCACAGCATCTGCGCAGTTCATAATACGTTCTAAATTCTGCCAAATGTTGTATCACTTTATTATCTACGACATTGAACGTTATTGACAAAATACATTACTAATAAAGTTGTTTTCTCAACTGCTGCTTCCGAGCTCAAGAATTAACTCTGAACCTCAGCTTATAGGCTAGCATGGACAATAAGTCCTTCAAATACTTTGATATCTATTTATTTATTTAAAAACATCTACTGGACAAACTCTATCTGCTGAGAGATGTGAGATCATCGAAAGTTAAATCAAATAGAGGGTTGTTTTCTCAACATCATGTCACTTTTATTTTATTAAACTAAACATGTTGTAATGCATTAGTTAAGCCACAAATGTACATCAATGTTATTTAAGTCATAACACTATTTTGTTTATCAATAAATTGGACTCTGGCATCAATTCCATTTCAATGTAAAGTTCAATGACCTTCAGTTGAGCATCACTGACCTAACTTTATCAAATAGCAAGTCTGTGAAGTATATGCAAGCGTTTGTTTGCTTTGGATTATGTCAGGATTTTGTTGTTGTTTGCATGTTTTATTGGTAAAAGGAATATTCTATTTAAAAAGACAGAATGACAGGAACGTTTGTGTTTTCAGGAAGTCACAACATTTTGTCCTTAAGCTGTTTCTGTGAAATTTGTTGATAGTTGATGTTGAGTGCCATGATAACTTTACTAACACACCAATTCTGCCCAAATCCAGATGATGCCCAAACCCTCAGCACAGCTTTTTACATTTAACTCACAATTGTGCAATATGTACAGTACATTCCTAACATTGGCTTTGTTTTCTTCTTTCGTTTCTCCCAACCCGTGTCTGGTATCCTGTTGTAAGTGCCAATCCTGACCCCACTGTTGTATGATATTATTCAAATACAGATGCTTGAGCTCATACTGTGCAGTGAGTACTTTGCAGTCTTACCTGCTTCTTGCACTTTCTCTACTGCCTTGGTGATTTCAGCTTTCAAAGCCTCCGTCTCATCTGCAGACACTGAAGCAGCCACTGGAACTACTGTGAACAGACACATGACACCAGGTAAACAAACGCTCCTCGTTGTCTAAGCTCTTCCATCCTCACGCTTCTTTTATCATTTGCAGCTCATTTGTCGCTGAACTCGGCCCTGAAGGTGTTGTCTGACCTGTCAGCTGAGCTACAGCGCTGGCTGCCAGGGCCTCGGTTGCCAGGGTGACAATGTCCTCTGTGCTGACGGTAACTATGTTGATCTCGCTGTCGGAGGTGGACGCCCCTGCGCACCCATCAGCCCCCTCGTCTGCGCTGCCCCCGGCCACCACCAGCCGCTTCATGCCGGCCTTGCCGTGGTGGACGGTCTTGACGTGGGAGCGCAGATTGTCCACCCGGTTGAACCCTCTGCCGCATTTATCGCACAGGAAAGGTTTCTCCCCTGAGAGAGCAGGGAGGAGGGAAGGAAACAACTGAAGATTTAAGGATGAAAGCTCTGAGCTCTGTTGGACGTAGAGAAACAGTAACAGAGACTTACTCCCTATTTTCTCCATTACCACAGAGCCCCATAATTACTTGACACTAATTCTGTCCTTACCTGTGTGAATGATAATGTGCTTCGACAGGTCACCCACATTAACAAATGCCTTGTTGCACATCCGACACTTGTGCGGCCGGACATTGTCGTGGTGCCGAATGTGATTGGCCAGTTGACTGGACTGCACAAATCTGTCCAGAGAGAGACATAAGACACATCTTCTCATCTGGCTTCCTAGATGTACCCTGGTAAAAGGGTCGGTTCACAAAACTTACAAAAGGAAAAACAAACATATTTTCTCACTTACTTCTAGTGGCAGTTTTTGTTTAGAATTTCATGTCAGTATATTACTTTTTGATGGTAAAAAAAAAAAAACACCTGCCAGGCCACATGTGATCTGTGTTTCCAACGATTCCCGAAAACATTTAACCATTAGCTATTGTTCTCTCTTCACATATTTCCAACTCTCCTTGTTGGATAATCTCAGGTTGTACTCCCACGATACAAGTGAGTTTGAAAAGTTACAGCACTGATCTATGTGCTTGCTGACCTTTTGCCGCAGCGATCACAGACGTAGGGTTTCTCTCCAGTGTGCTGGCGGACGTGAGCGATGAGTGAGCTGGCCTGGGTGAAGGCCTTGCCACAGATAAGACAGACACAGGGTTTCTCTCCTGTAAAACCGGAATTACAGTCTCACCATGGTGGAAAGCAGATAATATTGATGTGGGGTTTTAGATTGAAAAATGAGAACATGTTTGTCTCTCTCTGTCTAAATGTCATGGGAGTACCTGTGTGGATGCGTTCATGCCGCTGCAGAGCTCCAGGGTCACTGAAAGCTCTCTGACAGTGCACACAGATGTACGGTTTCTCCCCACTGTGAACCCGCAGGTGCCTCTTCAGATTTCCTAAAAAGCAGATACCATCACACAAAGGTTTGGCCAAATGCCTCAAAGCAAAGACACAACTACAGAAGACCTCCTTTAGATACCAAGCAAACGGAAAGCAGGTGGAATGGTGCACTTTATGGAATTCTTTGGAATGAAAATAACATTTAAATGTCTGAAAAGGTCAGTATCAGGAGGTGATTATAATATTTCAAACAGCAGTAAATTTAAATATTTCAAACGTTGTGTGTTCCAGGTGACTGAACGCTACACGTCAGTCACCCCCCTCCACAGTGCAGATTCCTCCACACCACAAAACCTCATGTTAGGTATCTGGCTCACATACAGCAGGAGTTTGTATGACCAGTTAACTGTAGCTCCTCTGTAACCACTGTGTTGACACCACTGGTAGTGTCTTACTAACTGAAATCATGTGACAATAGTGGGGTGGAATTATTTTCATTATAAATTCATCTGTTGAATAAAAGCCCCAAACCCAAAGATATAAAATTTACAATGATTTAAAAAAAAAAAAGGCAAAAGCAGCAAATCCACAGAGAGAGAGTCTTTCATTTGTTTCAGTAAAATTGTCAACCTCAGCAAATGTTTTACAAGTTAACATCACTGTATAACAGATGAATGTGATCCATACTTTCTTCTTACCTGAAGTGGTAAACTGTTTGCCACACTCCTTGCACTTGAGAGGCCCATCTGTGATGTGGATTTTTAAGTGAGCCTTCAGATTTCCCAGCTAAAGAAAACACAAAATCAGGTAACAAGTTCACATACTCAGGTTCAAATACAGGTTTCCTACAATGAAAGTTATTACAACATCTGTCTGGAAATTCTGCCATCATGGCATTATGTTTGTAGTACAGTTGTGTGAATATGTTTTATAAAGAAAAGCGATGCAGTAATGGCTGCCGTTTTTTTTCCCACAGAAAAGCAAAACTTTCACGAACATGTTGTTACCTGGTTGAAGCGCTTGTCGCAGTGTGGACACTTGTTGCCCTTCTCCGTGTCGTGCGTCTCCAGGTGTCGCATCTTGGCGGTCGGGTCGGAGAAGGACTTCTCGCAGTAGTCACAGTGGTACGGCTTCTCGCCGCTGTGCACCAGCTGGTGGCGCTTCAGGTTGCCAGATGTGGTGAAGAGCTTGCCGCACACTTCGCAGCTGTACCGCGCTTCGCCCGTGTGCCGTTTGCGGTGCAGATTGAGCAGGCTGATCTGGCGGTAGCTCTTTCCACACGTCGAGCAGCAGTATGGCTTCAGAGGGCTGGGAGGCAACAAGAGCTCAATTTAGGACACAAACCCCGACAGAGCTAAGTAGGCAGGTGTCAGTAAAAAGGAGTGCAGGTAAACCAATTGTCTCGGAATAAAAGAAGTAATTCACCTGTGTGTTTTCTCATGGGCTTTACAGGCAGCAGGGTCAGAGAAAGCCTTGTTGCAATCCCGGCAGCTGAAAGGCTTCTCTCCCGTGTGAATACGCATGTGTCTCTTGAAATTACCAGTGTGGGTGAATTTCTTCCCACAGTCCTGGAAGGAAGAAAATATGTCACGAAGAGTGAGCTGGCAAAACCTTTTAATGCAACTGTGACCAACATTCGCCCCAAAACTCCACCTAGATTTGCATGAAAGCTCCCAGCATCAAAAACATTTCCATGTTTGATGCAGATATTTTAGCTTTAATGCCTCTGCCGACGGCATCGGGCAAAACTGCTCGGTGTGCATGGGGCTGTCTGTGCTTTTCCACAGCTTGTAGTAAAATGCTGATGATAACAGCATCAAGTCTGACAAAATGTAAACACTAAAGTGATGAAGTTACAGACCGTTAATGTTCTCAGTCACTTTATTCTTCCCTCCAGCACCCAGACTAATATTTCTTACCTCACATTCGTGGGTCACAGAGCTGTAAGGCTTTGACTCGGAGCGGTTGCTCATAGACGCTGACTGAGCTCTCTCGCTGCTCGAATCGGCTCCTCCCAGTTGCTGGCTGACCTCGTCATCTTCCTCTCCAATTCCCTCTTCATCATCAGCTTCTCCATCGCCAGTCTCCCCAGAGTCATCGTCGTTGTCCTCCACTTCTGCCGGCACCGCCACCTTCTTCACAGTCTTTTTCTTTGATGTGCCTTCATCCTCTGAGTCGTTGTCTGCGAGGGCGACAATACATATTGTCTAGAGTCCTGACTGGAAATGGCAATTGCTATAATGGCAAAGCCTCTGCAGGTTTCAGAAAGCCACTTTTAAAAATGTAACCCTGTCACTGAAAGAAACACTAAGATAAATCATACAAGTTCCACTGAAACTCAGGTGATAAAAATCCTGAATCACAAGGTTTTTTTCAAACGGCTCAAATGTTTCTGTATGATGATACTGAACAAATTCTACAACCAGAGGAAAGCTTAGAGATGAAGGGGGTTCTCTTTGGTTTGACACGGCAGAGCAAACCAGCACAGCCTGCTCACCAGGTGGGAAGTTTCTTCGAGGAGGTTTTCTGATTCTTCTCCCCCGAGAGCTCATGTAGGACGAGCTGCCGGCAGATTTCAACTGTGATTCTGCAAACAGAGAGAAAATGTCTCAGTTTATTGGTCAAATCAAAAGATCAACATGATGCATTACAGTGAATCATGCATCATGAATCATGTGGACCTTCAACACTTGGTTTATAGATAAGATAAGATCATCCTTTATTAATCCCTCAGCGGGGGAATGACATTCTATGAATATGTACTTACTGGGCGTGTAGTCAGCGTCAGAAGGGTCGTCCTGAAATCCAGGCGCATCCTGTGCAGCACTTTCTTCCTCCTTCTTTACAGACGTCTTCTTTTGAGCAGAAAGCGGAGTGGCTTTGGGGGGTCGTCCTCTGCCTGAGTGGGTTCTGGCAGGGTTGGGCTGAGAAACAGTCTGTTGTGTTTCAGTAGAGATGTCTTCCTTTAAAATGTCTTCCTTTAAAATGTCCTCATTTGGCGTGGGCTCTTTATCTTCTGTGGGGGCGCTAGGAGGACTCTCTTCTGCTTGTGATGCCACTTCTGCCAGGTCACTCTCCAGTTCCTCTCTCTGCTCTCCTTCACCTGTTTTTTGTTCTGGTTTGTTAAAAATGGAAATGTTTCCTTTTTAATAGAATATGGATTGGAATGGATGATTACTGGAAATCAGGCTCCATATTTGATACTTGGACTGCAACGCAGAATTCAATTAAAATGTTGAATTTGAATTATGTTAATAGCTTAGCATAAATAGCAATACATTACCAGAGTAGAACAATTTTGCACAAAATGTCCAATTCATTAAATTGTATCATAATCATCATATCATAACTTTACCGGATGTGAACTTTAATAAAAAAGGTTAATATTAGCTCAATACAGCTCTGACTTCTTATTTCTTTATAATGCAGGCGAGGAATGCTATCTGTAATGACCGCTACCAAATATGGAGAGAGTGGAAATACTTTTTTGTCACTTGCAAAACAAACATATGAAAGCTCCATGGGAAGTGACAGTTGAGGTGAAACACATTTAAGGTTAAATAAATTCAACACAGAAAACTTGTGTTGTTAGCCTCATCTGAATGAATGAGCTGCTTCAGCACTTGAGCACCAATTGAGCACACAGATGATTAAGTTGAGGACAATGACTTCACTTAAAAAGGTACAGACGTGAAAATGTAAAGAGGACTGATGCACTGAATATTATTATTTACTGCAGCCCTGTGTTGAAGCAAGGCTATGTGAAGACTGGACTCACCAACAGCAAAATCCAGTGTTATGAGGGACGGAGCTGGGCTTGCCATTGACTGGTACGCAGAGCAGGCATTTACAATTTCTTGCATCTGTAGAAAGTTAGCAACAGCCAGCACGTCTTCTACATTCTGCGGACTTAAACTCAGCTTGGCTGTGTACATAAACTCCAGGACTTGGCCCAAACCTGCAACGACAAGCAACAAATACAACAGGTCTGGTTGTGCAGAAGTGATGGTGGGGTACATTTACTCTGTATTTAAGTAAAGCATTGTGATGCAAAGTCAGAGCACTGAAAGAAGGAAATGACACAAACAATTCAAATACATAATGTGAAAGTACGCAGAAATAAGTGTCCACAGAATGAAGGGAACCCACCAGCTGCATTGCTGATGTCCAGGTGCACCACATCCTTCTGGTCCAGGAATAGGGTGCGGAAGTAGACACTGCAGGCCGCCAGCACAGCTTTGTGGGCCTTGAAGTCCACCCCGTCCACAACGAAGGTGCAGTCACACAGAAGGCCCTGCTTGCGCTGGCGGTTAAGCTGCTCCAGAACCTTCCCACTGTGCCATGGGAACTCCATCGTCCTGACGGCTTGAGGATGGTTGAAGAGGCAGGCGGGCAGGCACAGGCTCTGTGGACCAAAGACAAGCAAGAGGTCACATGTCGTACATTAAGAAAGGCTCAAGAGGCAGATAGTCAGCTTGACCAGTAAATCGGTTTGTCTTTACACTGGCATGACTTTCATTGGCCTTTCATTAAAAAAAAGGTACTACACACTTAAATGTGTTTTTTTTTTTTAGTTGTAAACTGAACTATATGACTGCACCATCAATGCTGGTGTTTATATTGACATTTCTTATCAAATTTATTTAAAAAAAAATAGGCATTTCATGGGTTGAACCTTGCAAGACCAATGCCGAGAGAGAGTCGACCGGTTGGGACTGATCTATGTCATGAAATTTTAAAATTATATATTATTTTAAAAAAAGAAAGCAACGCCCACACGCAAGGTAGTCAGGAGCAATCCACTCTTATTTACAAGTCATTAACAGCATCACTGTGTTTGTCAACTCGGTTACAACTGTGTATTAATCTATGACTAAGGTTAGGTTGATGGGTTGCACCAATACACTGCACAATCCTTAAACTTGTACTGAGGTATGCCTCGCTTTGTGTTAAGACAAAACTCAAACAAGCACTAGTAGTTATTCATCTTGTGGAGAGTGTGTCTGCTTTGTGTTGTAACGTTATTGTTAGGGAAGGACAGTGGCGTCTGCACTCACGGGTGTAGACAGATATACATACAGACAGAGGCAGAGTTCAACCCAAAACAACGAAAAAACAATCATCCAAAATATAGCTAGCGACCTACTATAAAGCTAACCAAACCACGAGAACCAGAATGAACCAGAGTGACACCAGCATTTAGCTTCAACTGACGTCCTGATGGCCATGCAACTAGACTACAAAACTAACTACAAAATGCCGACATTTTTAACAGCAGTAACGTTGTAATGTTTGATATTTTGTGACTGGAAACTTGGTGTCTCTAAAAGTTTTGACAGCTTGGTTTGACAGTGCAATACATCGATTGCACTTCCTCCATCCTTGTAGCTTCGTTATCAGGGATTAATTTAGCGTGCCTTGACATGCATGTAGACAGGGACAAGATGGCGGACCATCGACTCGGGCCTGTCTTCATCCCCTGTAGTCACAGCTAGCTCGCTCTTTTCGCTTGAAGCAAGCGCCATTTTAGGATAAACTAACTCGTGAATTACCTCCTTGTTGTGGCTTCTTCACTCCGGCTTCAAACGGCGGGAGCAGGCGGTGTTACGTAGTGTTTGACTCAGTTAGGAAAAACAAACCCAATCGAGTTTTTCGGTGATCGATCCTACCCCGCAAACTCCATCCACCGCCATCTTCCTCTCTCTGATCGATTGATATGGACCAGCCGGATGTATCACAGGAGCACGCGCAATGAGAGCACGTGCTGTGCTGATGATGGCCGCGTAGTGGCGCAATAGACTCGAGCTACGTGATGCGGGCTGTTACTGACAGTAACTTGCTGTTGATGACGCAAACCAAATTCATGACGTAGCCAATCAGATTACAGCACCAGGTCTTTGTTTAAATATGAATAAAGGTGAACTATTGCTTCTAACGTCCTGTAAGCATATATTTTATATGCCGTCTCTGTGAAGTATTGTAAGAACTAAAACTGAAGATGAAAGATGCAAAAAAAAGATTCAACACGTGGCTCCTTCACTTGCTTTAAATGTAATAAAAACTCATTATGAAATGAACAAACAAACAAAAACTACTCCTAATAATGACGTTCTGTGCATCCATGGAGGTTACACACACACACACACACACACACACACCACAACCACCACCAGAAACACAAGATGATGTTAAGATGTGACACACATATATAGCAGATAGCAGAGCCATTGATGTGCTGAATGGTAAACGCATCCAGAATGTGTTAGCTCATCTTTTTTAGGCTGTCTTAAACTTTAACATGTAATCACTCTCACACTCATCGCGCAGTACTGAGTAGTATCAAACTAATGTGAATCCTGCGAGGTCCATGTCTTTTAGGAATAATAATACAATCACTTCCGAAGCACTCTTTAAGGGTAACATAAAGAGCATTCATGTCAAGGCTGCTCACAGTGCAACATTATAAATCATGATGTTATGTGTTTTTTAATCACGCGGCCTTCCTCAGGGAGAAGCACATCACAATGCAAACATGGAGTAAATTATAGCCGTATAACAAAGGCTTTGAAATTCTTTTCTCATGACAGCAGGACCGATGCCTCATAAATGGCTCGACACACAAAAGACTGAATAGAAGGGCCTTATATCCTCGGCACAGCACCTGAATGCTGCTCTGTTTCGTATTGATTTTGAGAGTAGTTTGCTTTGTGGTGTTCACTGCTTGCCCACCTTAAGGCCTATAACTGTCTGATTTTGTCGTTGTGCAGGTGTATGGTGAGGAAAATGATGGTTATTAATTCATCAGCATGTTAAATAAAGAGTGATAACATTCTGCTTCTGTTCTAAAAAAAAAAAGGCAGAAGAGATCTGCTCGAACCAGCTCTCTGTCAAAACTCCAGGCCCATACCTTTAATAAATACTGTTTGTCATGTCATATGTGTCAATCAAAAGGCTTACACATTGCCAGATGTTTATTGTCAAAGGAGGATCATTTTATTCACAAAATAACGTACAATAAATTATTATTAAGGTGGCATCCATCTATTTCAGAGGTGAGTCTTAATTTCTTTTTACTTTGTTAGAGGACAGGAGTAGTAGTAGTGGTGAACTGATCAGCTATTTGCTGTGTGTGTGTGTGTGTGTGTGTGTGTGTGTGTCTCAATATGTAATGTGCAGGTATGGCCTATTGCTGCTGTGTATGGTGAACAGACTCAGAATAGTAATGAGCAGCAGCAGGCATCATTGCAGTCGTGGACATGGCATGTTTCATAGAGCACGGTGCCGACGCTGTGTGTTTAAAGTAGAATGGTTTAAGTGAAGACAGGAAACAGAGAACACAGAAATAAAAACACAAAAGGTGAAAGGCTCGTGACGAGAAAGTGGGTCCCTCTCTAGATCTTGATCTCGGTGCGGAAGGTCTGTACGAGCTCGTGTTTGGCCGGGTGTCGCCGCGCCCTGACCGTTAGGGTCCCCTCGGCGCCCAGAGAAGATGTCACTGAGGTGGGGTCCACGTCCTCAGGTAGCTGGCACTTGTGTGTGAAAGTGTTCATCACCGAACCATCCTGGGCCAACTGTTAGAGACAGAATATTAGTGATGACTTAGTGATGTATTGTGACCGAAGGTAGATGCTGTGATGAGTGATTCATCTACTCACGTTTAGACAACTTTTGCAAAATGCCTATTAAGACCACAGGCCCCAGTTTAATAAGATTTTAGTTTCAAGATCCTATCCTGGGAAAATTAACAATGTTTAAACACCCCCCCGGGATTTAAGTTACCTTTCCAATTCAAAAAGAAGGCTGCTCACCTTTTCTGCATGAACTTCAATCTGGTTGTTGGACGTGGTGACGATGACATCTTCAGGGGAGAAGTCTCGCACGTCAACGGTGAACTGGTACGAATCCCCAAGAGTCTTGATATTTCCAGCTCCACCTAAACCCACAACAAGGTGAGACAGTATGTTAGACCACAGGGGGAAACAGGGCTAAATCTTTTTCTTTCGTTGCAAAATCGTTTTCACTGAATCTTCATCCATGCTGCTTGCTGCAGAGGGTTCATCTTTCTGGTCTGATCACTTTTGGGTGTTAATAATTACAATACCTGCAGGTGGTTCATTTGGGATCGGTTAAAGATATGTTACAGGCTCGAATTGATTTAAAAGACTACATCGCGCTACTGAAAGATTTTCTGTTATTTTCATTTAATTGCTGTGTTCTTTGCCACCCTGTTGAATGGAACAGAATCCATGATAAGATCGAACATTATTTTCAGCTTCATCACGAGCCTTAATAAAATAGCTAAACATACTAGCTGACCAACGGTCACTTCTCTGTTAACTCAAAGGAAGAAGAGATTTTAAGCTTTCTAAAGAGGCTAAAGGGGCCTGGCTCTGTGTATTTCCTGGGAGCCCAATTTTGAAACACATACCTTTTAAAAGATCTGTGAACTTTTTGTAAAAATATGTATATCATTACAATTAGCTAAAAACCAGGCCATTAAGTGTAGCTAAAAGGCCTTTTTCATGGGAGACGTTTCACAGCAGAGAAAAAAATCACAGCTTTAAATGAATGGGTCCTGGTATTGTGCATGCTGGCTCACACTGTCATTACTTACTGATCATCTGAATAGAACAGAGCCAGAAACCAAAACAATGAGCTAAAAGAGGCTAAGAACTGCAGAGTCGAGTGATAATTCGATGTGGGTTTATCACTATGAGCGACACCTTTCACATTACACAGTCATTTGATACATTGTTAATACAGAAAATATTGATTAGCGCAGCTTTAATGCTCTGTGTGGGTTCATGGCAGCAGCAAACAGTAAAAGGACACATGATCATCTTGCAGTCCGGTCAGTGATTCTGAGATCAGTGAAGAACTGCGTGGTAACACCTGACCTCACACCAGACTGGAAATGACTGTCTGTGTGACATTAGCTCTGACTTCACATATGCAGGTGACTTTGATTGTGTGACATCATTCCAACTGTGTGTGTGTGTGTATATGTATTTGGTGTGTACACTGGTCACCGGGCAACCATCTGGTCATCCGTCATGCAGGCGTCATTCCAGATACTCAGTGTGTGAAGTCACACTGCTGGCAGTCAGTCCAGCATTCCCCGGCTTGCTTGCGTGTGCATGTGTGTGCGCTTTGCTTTCCCTTTAGCCGGCCCCATCCTCAGGCTCCTATGCTGCACCCATGGGATACCAACCATGGCTCCAAAACGATTCTGCTCTTCCTGACACATGGACCAAATGGACTGCGAGTCCCATTTAAAGTTCAGATGTCACACATTCACACGTCCGTGTGCAGTTCACACCAGCCCCACACATTACTGAGCCGGAGGATGAACCGGGCACTGTGAAGTGAAATGTCTCCTGACCTTAATGCGCACAATTTCAAACGCACGAAACCTGGAAGAGGAGGCCAAACAATGCCTCAGTTTCTACAGAAATACAGCTCACACTTTAGTTATTCCATCAAACGGCGCCACGGCTACACTGTTGCTTGGAGACACATTTATCCACACACATCAACCACACCAGAGTTTCGCCTTTTAAACTCAGTCCTGCCTGTTGTCTCACTCCTCTGAACTGTCACCTCGGACATGTTTTATCACTATTTTACACAGAAAAACAGCACACTTTAAACAAGTCGCTTCCAAGCACAGACATCCATCTACTCTGCAGTCAAAGCTGTCACTTCAATCTGCTGTTGCTGTTATTTATAAACCATGTTTGTACAAAATGAGTTACAGAGACCCGAAACTGCTTCCTACTCACTGGAAAACCCCAAGGTGTCGCTTCCAGGCCTCATGAAGGAGCCAAAGTCCTCAGCAAACAGCCCCCGGCTCTTCTCCATGTATGGGTTACCAGAGGACGAGGATGAGGATGAAGTCTGGTGGAAACTACGCTCCGATCGATAGGCAGAGGAGTTGGTCACACTCATGGATGGCTGAGAGTGCTGGGTAAGGCAGAGGAGGAGAGTAAAGGGAGGGAAGAGGGAGGCGGAGAGAGCTGATTCTTCTTGTGGCTGCTCTGGGAGTCTTCCAGAGGCCTAAATGTAAGAAAAAATAGGCACAGTTCTTCTGTCTTCCTTTCTTTCTGATTGTTTTTTTCTTGTTTGTGTTAGGTAAGCTCACATGTATTCCCACTCTCCTGCAGCCACTCACCCTTGGCACTTATATACTGTATGGTCCCATGCGTGGCTGGGCGGTGCGCACGTGTGTCACAGCTCATTGGGAAAGGGTAATAGTGTTCTATATTTATCACGAGACGCACAGAGCGATGGAGAGAAGGGTCTGTGGTCGGAAAAGTTCTGGGCATTGAAGGCCCTGAGGTTAAGAGCAGGGGAGAGAGAGCAGGATTTGATAGAGAGAGGTAGAGAAAGAGCGGGGGCTGAGGGGGGCAACAGTTGTCATTCCAGACACATCATCCCTGAAATAGCTTCCCTCTCCTCTCTTTAATTTTCCCCGCACTCCATTGCTCCATCTGTTTGTTTCTTCTGCTCTCTTAATATTCAGTGCCGGGCCTTGGTCCCGAAATTTAATCCTCACATGGTTCTGCCATTAAATGACATAGTGTCCAGTTTTTTCACATCATGGTTTCGTCTCATTTTTTTGTTTGTTTCAGGCCCCATTTTAAACTAAAATCCCGCTTCAAGTCATTTGTTTATTGATTTAATCTCTCATATCTCTGAACGCACAACATTGACTGATTTATATGCTGGAAAATGCAGTTTTCTCCCCCGCTGAGCCGGATGGAGAGAGGAAAGTGAACGGAAAAGTGAAAAAGGGGCCTTGCCTCTTATCTCAGAGGATAAGTTAAGAGCAAAACAAAGATGGAAAGAATGTGCTTGAAAACAAAGCCGTCAGCGGGAGCAGGGGACTTAGTAGTGACATTGCTTTGTGTCTATTAATATCGGCAAGGGGAGCGCAGCCCATCCTGATTAGAAAACAGTCACTGCTCTCCTCTCTAGTTAGTGCAGCTGACAGCTGATCCATTAAAACCCATTTATGAGCTCATTGACATTATGCATTTGACTTCTGCTTTGTCTTTTCGGTCAACAGTAGGTCGCCTCCAAATTACAGATGACACACGAACACATCGCTGATTTATTGACCCTGACATCAAATATCTGCCATCGCAGTCATCCTGAAATTGAAATTCAAGGCAGTCCGCAGTTGAAATAAAACACACAAAGGTTGCCGTCTTTAGATTTGAAGCTTTGAAGGTTACCCAGCATTACTAATGACACCTCACAGTGATATGTGCTTCCAGTCTTATCAGTGTAGAGCTCAAAGCCCCCTGCTGACGGTCTAAATCCAGCTCAGCAACTCACCACTCCCCCTGCCAGGGAGCACACAGAGCTTCCTCCCTTCCCTAGTAACAGCAGTAATATTGTTGGTTTGTTTTGGCCGTTTATGTAAAATGTTATATTGACCAGACAGCGTTTAACACCTCTGATGGAGCTGTCATCGAGACCAGAGCTAGTGGTGGTCTGCAAAATGTGTTCGATCAATCATTTTATCATTTTCATATTCATTTCTCAGTTGTGTTTTTTTGGGGGAGCATTTTTTAACATAAGAAAGGCCAAAGTGATCTCCGCTAGTACCTCACTTTTCAAAAAATTGAAAACATTTCTCTTTTTTTTTTTAATTATGCAAAGAAATAAAAGTCATTTACCCAAATCAGTGGTTCCCAGAGGGGTCGCAAGATAAGTTTGAGGGGTCATGAGATGCTTAATAAGATTAAGAAAATGGAATAGCAATTTTAAAAAAGCACTTCTGATAAACATTTTAGTTGTATTACTATGCACTAGAAAAAAAACATTTAATTGACAAAATTATCTGAAAGGGGTTCATCACTCTTTGGTTTAACTGCTTGCAACTCATAAACAATATGTATGCAGCCTGTGACAAGGGATCAGATCAAATCAGATCCCCCAAATCCACCACCCTCTCCTATACACAGTCAAATCGTGTCTTTGTTTATTGTAAAACTGGTCGAATAATAACAGATCCAAACTGTAGGCAGCTTCATCCCATCAGCAGCAGCGCTGGTATCAGTCAAGAGCCCCGCCTGACCAGGCTGCTATTCTAGAAGAATTATGGGGTGAGAGTAAAAGAGGGGTGTGTGCAGGGAGGGAAGAATGGGATGAGCACCGATGGGTGAGATGACAAAGATGAGAGGGTGTCAGATGGAGCTGTGATAGGAGAGAGACACTGAGATAATGGAGGGATGAACAAACAGAGAGAAAAGGATGGGAAGGGTTGGACAGTAGAGCCAACAGTGATGTTTGTTGCATTCAAGACGCCCGGAAACTTGTACATTTCTGCGTCCAAGCCTGAATAATCAGCAGAGACAGAACAGCACTGAATATTCCGGTGCAGATGTGTTTAAAGTTTAGATGAGTGATCATTTAAAGCACGTCTTTTGAGAAGACTTGAAGGAGTTGACTTATTTGACAATTTCTCAAGATAAAAAGACATCTTTCTGATATAAGAAATGATATAATTGAGAAATTTTGTAGAGAACAGAGAAGCAGGCTCGCATCCAGAAAGTTGCTGGTTCATATCCTCAAACTTTACTAACTACAATTTGAGGATTGGGGATGATGGGGAGCTTGTTCCAGAGATTTGGGCGCCGTGTCAGAATGTCCTCCTGTTTTCTCCTCCTCTCTCTGTCCTGGGGTTAGAACCAGGATGAATAATATTCATCCTGTGATTAAGCTCAGGACCAAATACAAAAACGAGAGAGAGAAAAACACGAGAATCACCAATAAATAAGATAAAGCATTGCTAATAATAACTTCAGGCAGCAGGCCAGGAACGCAGGAATTATAGGAATGACAAACAAGAATGAGAAAAGAGTGGGAGGACGAAATGCAAGAGAGTGAATCTGATCCAGTTGTCAGTAATCCATGTTGTCTCACCAGTGACATTGAATCACCTCTAAATGAGCGTGTTTGTGTGTGCATTCCTATCTCCCCACGTAGAACACTGAGACACACACACACACACACACACACACACACACACCTCCTGTGGTTGGGTTGCGTCTGCCTCAGCTGCTGTGTGTTGCATAATGTTGCAGACTGAGGGACTGGTCCCACAGTGATAGACTGTGGCTGAGCAGGAAGGCCATTTCACTGCTGCTAACTTATTTTCATAAATAGATGGTCAGCTTTGTAAGAAAATGAGTTGAAACTTGAATGATTGAAACATTCACGCATAGAATTTAATTTAAATGTATATTCAAATTATTATCCCAGCCTGACATCTCCAGACCAATTCACAATGCATCTGCCAGAGCAAATAAAACATGAGCTTGCTGATTCGTCTGGTTCGCAGGCTAACATTATGCTGCCTCGAATCAACAATATAAACATTGAGCATTTACTGGACTGATAAATACAATTTAAAATGTTTATATTTAATCTATTCGTTTTCAAGTGCTTTAGATTAATTATTTACTTTTTTGAAAAACACACCAGCTGTAACTGAAAACCAAGCAAATGTAAATTGAATTGCTAATTTGATTCTATTTCATAAAGTGCATTATTGAAACTGACTTAAACGATACTATTTTATCATGGTTGCAATCATTCTAGCCATTTAGCTTTCTTTTGGCCACTTGTGGGTAGCAGAACAAGCTGAAAATCGAGGCCCCGTTCATACACCCGCCCGACCCAATCACGAGCACGCCACAGTCAATCACAGCTGTCAATCATGAAATCAGAAAAATGAACAATTGAACAAACACCAGCGTGATAAGAACTACCTAAAATGACAGAAATCATCTTTGGGAAGAATGTATTTGACGTGTACTTTGATTTTTTAGTTTGGCCCATCCGCTAACACGGAGGGGGCGGGGTTTATGACCTATGCTGCAGCCAGCCACCAGGTGTTTTGACTTCACCTTTGGGGATCTGTCATGTCAAAAGAGGACATTTAACGCGTGACTCATCGCTTCATATTCATTTGTAAATATATTGATATTCAGTTTTTGAAATTGTGCTACAAACTTTGATTTGCCGATTGTCTTCGTTGCCTGAGCAGAAACTTCTCAGGTTGTCAGCGATGATTGTTTATGAGAGGAAAGTAACCTCCGTGTCTGGCTCTCTCGTCACCATGTGTGCTGTTCCCATGGAAACAAGTTTTTATACTGAGGGAAGCAGTCTGTATGTGTGACTATGATGCTCGCAGCACGCACCTCAAACCTCTATAATAACACAAGTGCTAACTGAAATCCTAAAAGGGAGGCGGATCTGAGGAAAATAAACACACACAGAGGCTAATTTAGTCTGTGCATGTGTGTGTGTGTGTGTGTGTGTGTGTGTGTGCGTGTGTGTGTGTGTGTGTTCCAGGATCTGAACAATGATTAGCTTGACCTTGAGCAGGCCAGAGGAATTCAAAAAGCGAAACCTTGATTACCTACAAAGTGTTGGACATTTAGAGGATTCATGATTGTTGTTTCATGTTGAACGTATTGTTCTGTGTGTCTTTGAAGCTAATCACTAACATAAGGAAGGTGGTAATACAGGAGGACAGATAATCATAATAAAACGTTTAAATCTTTATTGTAAATTTAATTTTGTAATTTTTTATTTTTTCTTCTACAACTCTGTGAATTCTGGTCTGTTTAAAGCATCTGTGCCTCATGCCTTTATGGCTTCAAGGTATCCCCATGATATATCGAAATATAAGGCTTTGTGCTCAGACTAGTTCCGTCTTGACCTTGGGAATCATAGTTTGACAATATATATCTATAATATATCTGTCAGATAGATATATTATGATTATAATTACCAGTTGTCATTACAAGTACCAGCTGTTATAGCTCATGTTTACATTTATGGGATTATACTAAACTGGAACAGGTATTACGAGATTAATTATTTTGTTTGATACTATCACCAAAAATCTATTAAAAAACTGCGAAGCATGAAATTATCTCTATCTCTCACATTGCGTTTCTGCAATCACAGATGAAGGGCACTTACCAATGTTCCTCCAAAGAGTTAATATTAGCTACCCTTTCAACCATGACCACACCATCACTTCTATGCTAATCCTTAATAGAGGTCAGTGGTGGTACCAACACACCCACACTACACACACACATATAACCATACGGACAGATATAACACTTCCAGTGCAACTAGAAGGTAAGTTTACCTGTCTTCTATTTGTATTTTGCAGAAGCTATAGCAATGACAGCCTGCATCAGTACATTAATACGTTTTTTACTATCTTTATTGAGCCTCAGTGTTTGTTTGAGACTGTATTAATCACACAGTAAAACAAACACTTCCAAGACAAAATGAATGGCCTGGATGAGGCTCCTGGGAGTGAAACCGTCGGAGAGAACAACAACTGGGAGCGAGAAAATCAATCAGAGACATCCCATAATAAGATTCTGCTCCTTGCTGACGCATGGAAACCATGCAGACGGACCCGTGCAATTGTCAAAGGTCAGACTGAACAGAAAAATCCTTAGAATGTGATCAATACTGACTCGATCAATATGTCAGAGGGTAGCTATTACAAAGCCAATCTGCATCATGCATGTGATGTCAAACAAGACCTTGATCTTAGTTTGACCTTAATCTGAGGAGTCATAGATTATTCATGAGTTCAAGGACAACACAATCAGTATTCTACAAGATAATACGATAATATGTAATACTATTGAAATGTGTATTTTTGATTTAAGTGTTACAGATTGTGACTGTCTTCCTCAGTAGAGATTTCTATTTTGTTAATGTTCATTATCCATTCATACATAAGCACGATCTGTTGCATACTCTGGACATGTGCTTTTTTTTTTTTTACAAAAACTGGGGCTTAGCATAACCTTAACCTTTGAAGAACCTTGTGAGGCCTCGGTACTCAGTTCTTCCTTGTGTTTCCAATACATTTTACAAGCCAAGTTCTGCAAATATAGGCGAGTGAAGTAAGCAGTTGTGGAACAGACGATAAAGAAGGAAGTACAGCGCTGATACTGTAATTGATTTTCTTTCCCCAACTACTAATGAAGGCCTGGATATCTTTGTCCATCCAACAAGCGCTCTCTATTTTTCTTATTCTATAAAGTATTGAATACTGATACAGATGCAATAGTCAAATTGTGGTTACTGTGGTCGCCCTTGTTGTTAAGTGAAGACACATCTGCTTGACAGCAGAACAGCAGCAGTGCCAAAATGTAGTTCCAAGAACTCATTCCCAAACGGAGAATAGTGGAAACAAAAGTAGAACTTGTGTGAACAGCTACAGGGCTATAAGCTGGGTAGGGATGTTTCTCAATAAATGGTATTTAACTTCAATGTCTGAGACCCAGATTAAACTTTAGGAAGGCTGACCCACACGCCTGTGTCCACAGAGTGGCTGTTGAAGCTAAGGTGTTGCTTGGGAACAGCATGTGGGATGGAGTGGTATGGCTACGCTGCACTTGGCATTTTGACTGCCATCCTCAGCTTCCTCATGGACCTCAGCGTAACAAAGCTGCTGAGAGGTGTACACACACACACACACACACACACACACACACACACACACTCACACACACACGCAGTCATGTTTCCATCACTTCAGAACCAAAGTCTTCACCCTAAAATTGAATGATTTACATTATAGGGACTTCTGTTTGTCCCCAAAAGGAAGGCGAGTCCCCACAATGTGACTGTGAAAACAGATTTATGTCCCCACAACATGAGTAATACAAGGCCATACATACACACACACACACACATTGATTTACAGTATACAATCTGAGTGAGGACACAGATCATAAATGTTTCTCTCTCATTCCACTTGTAGCTCACCAGTGGCTTTATATGAAGCTGGAGGGCAATAGTCTGCTGCAGTTCTTCTGCTGGACTCTGTACCCAGCATGCCTCTGTGCCGTCGCATCATCATTCTCCCACAACATCTGTCCCTTCTCCACAGGTCTGTCCAGCAACAGTTATAAAGTTTGCCAAAAAAACTTCCCAGACTGGAGTTTGAGGTCCATAGCTAAAAACCCACTTCACGCTACGTGCCCAGTGCCAAATGGCAGACAGACAAAATTAGCAACAGTGTAGCTGCTAAATAGCCAGATATTTCCCTCAGGGGTTGATGTTGACCAAAACAGCGCTAAAAGGAGAACACGTTTGCCATATCAACTTCAAAGGCGCTAATGTGTCAGTGTTGTGTTTACAGCTTGCTTCCACTGCCCCCAAGTGGCTACCAAATCAATTATTGCAGGGTTAAGTATGAGATTATTCCTGCTAAATGTAGATTCAATATTTTCCTTTTAGCTTTTTGGTTTAAAACCATAAAAGTAGCAGAAAATGCTAGCTGGGTAGCCTGAATGGAAAAGAAGGAATTCTGGCCAAAATATAAGTGAAACTATAAATGGCACGAGTTACTCATTATTATGGAAGGTATATAGCTATAGACTAGAACCTGAACAAAGAAGCTCAGACAACTACTTTGCATAACTTTTTGTAAGCCTACATTGTAATTTGATAGCACACTGCAAGATACAGCATCATCAAATGGGTTTCCCTCTTCAGTGGCCCACAAGTGAAGAACAGAGACATACGTCTTGATTTAATCGATGTTTAGAAACATCTTTCTTTCCTATATAATGACACTGAGAAAAAGCAACTGTGATATTATCTTTAAAATTCAGTGAGTGCTAAATTGAGACGTACAGCATGAAAAGTCAACCATGATTTTATCTGTCTGATAGAAAATCTTTGAAGTATATGCTGTTTTTTTTCGAATGTTGGTGTATGCTGCTGTCGGAGGCAGTGCAGGAGAAGGCATGGTGCGATGTGATATGAACGAAGAGAACATAGATCCACCTTTCAGAGGGGACCTCGCCCTGCCTGAAGCCTGAAAACATGATATGTAGTTATGACGACACACCTTTACCAATCACAAACTAAATCGTGCTTCCTTTTCAACTCGGTTTTGTGTTGATTGTAATTGAAAACCCTGTCATCCCCTTAGCCTCTATTTAATTATTCTGAAATCATTCCTGTGTATTCACTGATTCAAAAATCTTGTGCTGTTGCTACTCCTCCTCAGGTTCTGGGATACCAGAGGTGAGAACCATGCTGGCCGGTATTGAAATGCCTCATTACTTGTCTCTCACTAATATGTTTACCAAGTTCCTGGGCCTTATCTGTACACTGGCAGCCGGCAGCACTGTTTTCCTGGGCAAAGTGGTGAGAGACGTCTCTGTATACCAGTTTGTCAACTATGATATGCAACAATTTCTTAATTGTGTGTTGTCTGCATCATTATGAGTTATGAAACCAGTTCTCTATGTTTGTCTCTGGAAATCAGGGTCCGTTTGTCCATCTTTCCACCATGGTTGGAGCCTACCTGAGCAACCTCTGCACTCTTATACAAGCCAATAAGAAGGTAAACCACAGTAAAGTATTTCAAAAGTAGTGAAGGATTTACCCACTTTACACGCATTTATAGTTGTACTATTATTTAGAGCATTTTGTCTGTCATAAATAAAAACCTCTGTCATAAATCCTAAAGCTGTACTTATCAATATTTTTATATTAACAATGTGTCAAATGTGAATTGGGGAATTTTCACCAGACTCGTCAGTTCCCCGTAGCTCTGTGGCGCTTTTTGGCCTCTTTTAGCTCATTGTTTTGGTTTTCTCTAAACCTGCTCTCTTCAACCTTGTTTCCAGCAGTAGCTAACAGCTGTTTTCAGCAATAAAAGTTATATAAATCCACTATACACTACCTGCCCAGCAGGACTCTAAAAGGAGAGTGAACATTGGACTCACATTTGACATGTTGCCGTAGAACACAACTCTCAATAAATGCTAATGTTGAGTGTGAAAGTTGAATCTTTACCTTAAAAGTAGTAATTTGACCAAATAATCTCGACTCAAGGAAAAAGGCAAACTTAATTTCTTCCCCAGGTGTGGAGCAATGAGAATGAAAATGTTACTGTCACTTTCCATAGGATATCAAGATCTGAAAAGACAGCACATGACATAACATTTATCTTTAAGGAAAAGGCTGCTGAAGAAATGCTGGTTGTAGCTGCTGCAGTCGGGGTAGCCAGCTGCTTCGGAGCTCCCATCAGCGGTGAGACAGCCAGTAAAGGTTTAGCATTGTGGATCCTTGGTTTTTATGTATTTTCTTGCACTATATCTGTCCTTCTCACACTTCTCTGGTTAATGCATTTCCACTTCTCACTTCCCTCCCTCTAGCTTCACATATTTGCACTTCCCTTTTATCCTCCCTCACACCTCGGCTCCTCCATCATGTTTATGTCTTTTTCCCTCACCTCTTCCTCCTTTGATTACCTCTCTGCCTAATATTTTGGTTCTATTTTTGCAACCTTGTTGGGTGTTCAGCACCCCAGGTTCAAACTCCGTATCCGTTCACACTGTAAAATAGATTAAAAATGTCATAATTATAATTGACATAAAACATTAGACTGTCTTTTAACATTTGAAACATCTTTTTTGAAGCATCTTTTCATATTTCCTTTTCCTTTTGCCACACATGCAGGCATAATAATATGTTTTTTACTGTTGTCTTAAGAGTTCTGTTCTTTATAGTTTAGAATACATACTGCTGTTTTTTGATGTTTTATCTCCCCCCCCCCGCCTGTAGGTGTGCTGTTCAGTGTGGAAGTGATGTGCTCTCACTTTTCCCTGAGGCATTACACCCCATGTTTCTTCTCAGCCGCCTGCGGGGCGTTGACCTTCCGCCTCTTCTCAGTGTGGAGTGGAGATGGAGGTAATGGAAGGCCTGATCAGCACTTGCCCCCTCATGGTCAACAAGGAGAAGGTTCACTTTAGGGCTACTGACACAATGATGTGAGGAAAAGGGGCTAGAAACCCAATAACATGACCTAAGTAAGATATGTGTGGATTCACGCACTACATGGCCAAACGTATGTATAACACCCTTGTCCACCTACACACTTTTTGTTTTCATATTTTCAATTGAGGGAAATCTTAATGCGACAGCATATAATGATATCTTTGAATTGTGTGCTTCCAAGTTTGTGGCAACAGTTTGGGGAAGGCCCATTCCTGTTTCAACATGACAGTGCCAGGTCCATAAAGAAATGGTTTGGTGTGGTAGCAAATTACAGGTTACAAAGAGTGGGAGCTGTTATAGCTTTGGAATGAAATGTTCAACCGCCACAAATGGCTGTAATGTTTCCACATTGTCCACTTACTTTTGGCCATATAGTGTATATACTGAAATCAACAGACAACCCTCTCAGTTTATAAAAGGTCTAACATTTCATTCATTTTATTCTGTATATATGTCTGCCAGTAAGCATGGTCACATTAAAAGGCACATTTTTTTAAATTGAGTTTGTTCAAGCATTTCAAAGTAGGCTGACACAATTGAAGTAAACGTAATACTTGGATCATTTTAGCTGGTCAGTGATGTCGACAGCTATCTAATTACTTGTCATGACAATTACTGGGAACATCAGCTTAAATTGGCAGAAACATTTAAACTGAGACTAAATTTCAATAAAATCTCAATACAATAGACTGAGAGAAGATTAGATTTTCAAAAGGCTGGGGGAGAAATTGGAGGGATGACTCCAATTTGTTTTGTTTCCACAGAGACTCTTCAGGCGTTGTTCAAAACTAATTTCCCCACTGCTTTACCTTTCTACCCACTGGAGATTGTGCTCTTTGCTTTTCTGGGGTGAGTTTATTTTTGACAGCATCTGCATAGTTAAACATGTCCTCGATTGACATATGACATCTGATATCATATTCATATCAGTCACAATGACATTTGGTATTCATATCAGTCACAATGACATTTGGTATTCATATTCATATCAGTCACAATGAAAAGTATTTGGCCAGTTCTGCTATGTTTTCCTCCTATTCTAATTAGTATTCAGAGGTTTTTTTTCTAATACCAATCATTTCCTGGCCTCCTCATCATCATAAACATCCTCACCTCCCCATGTCTAATGACTTCCGATAGTCTACTGCCACCTGGGTTAAAATCAGCCTCTCTCTGAGTCGGCTTTCTGTCTGGAAACAGGCTGCTGTGTGGGGCTGTGAGCTGCTGCTACCTTTCCTGCCATCGGTGGATCCTGCAATTCTCCAAAACAAACCCGGTCTTCATCAAGATGCTGACGACAGAGTGAGAGCCCTTTACAGTGCGAAAGCCAGATTGTGATGCAGTGATGAGTCATCTGCAGTGTAAGACAGATTTATGAGATTTTGGGTGGAGCACCGATTCAAGCACATTGATGGGCCAAAACATGTCCCGAAAACATGGTGTGCTTCTTTTAAGGATAATTAACATAACACAAAAACAAATCTGTTACCTCCTGAATCCATTTTCCCACAGAGATATTAATAAATAAAAATAAATGATGTATAGCACAAAATGTGATAAATGATTGTGCTGGGCCTTTCGAGCCACGTTTAAATGGTTTTAAATGAATTGGTGATCTTATCTATACTCTATACTCTGAAATCTATTTCAGTTGTTTAGTAGAAGCAGATGTAAGTAGTGTAAAACAATGTAAACCTTTGAAAGCATAGATCGGAAAAAGACAAGAGCAGGTCTAGTGCTAATGTTTCTTCTGATGAGGTCACAGAGAGTGGTCGAAGACTTAAAAGTGAAAAATAGAAGCAACATTATAACAGTGGTGCCTGTATATGTGAATACCTCTCTGCAGGAAGGGTCTATACTCAGGCATGGTGGCCTTCCTCCTGGCATCTCTGACATTTCCCCACTGTGCTGGTCAATATATGGCTTCCAAGGTGGGAATTGTGTTGTTTCTCAACTGATTATCATTAAAAGTGTTTTGCCCCAATGTTTTACATAATAATAATGATAATAATGATAATAATAATAATAATAATAATAGTAATTCAGCAGCTAATGTTTTGATTTTGGCACATGAATGACAGATTGTGCCTTTAAAGAATAAGGCTGGAGATATTCTATATGTGTCATGTTGATAACAAATCCTACGCAAAGACCAAGCCCAAAACCTCATTCCTCTGTGCCGTGGAACTCCATTGTTGACGGAAAAACTGTTAGAAACACATTACTGAACCACACTAGTTTAATTTGAGTTGGTCCTTCACACATCCTCCTGCGCAAAGAATGTATATTCATCCACAGCAGATGATAGTCCCAAACAAATGTACTATTTACTCCTGTTTGAGTAACATTTGCTAAAAACTGCTGATAATCAGACTACATTTACGTTTTGTTTTCACTTCATGATTCAGCCAGACATAGTGTTTTTGTCACCGATCAGTAACATGTCCGTCCAAGCAACGTCACTTTCAGTGTTCACGGAAGCTGCAGTGGTGGTTGCTAGGAGAGATGGTATTTTGTAAATTAACTTGCAGAAACATGCGTCAATCTAATCCATGATTGACTACCGGTCAAGGTAGATTAGATTCCCTGAGACTGTATATTTGTGAGCCATTCTTTAAGATTTACACCTTCAGTGGGAACAAATGGGGTTGGGGTTGAGCTCCAGAGACAGGGTAGGGAAGTCTTAAGGATTGAGAGACAGACCAATTGATTGTCTTGTCTTTTCATGAGACTTGTTGCCAATAAAAACATAGAGCAATGCCAGCCTTGTCCTTTAATGTTCATCCATTGTTTCGTTCCAGTTTTTCTTGGGTTCAGACAGTAGTCTGAGTTGCAGTAATCTCTTTCACAGCTCACAATGAAGCAGCTCCTCACCTCCTTGCTGGAGAGCAGACAGTGGAGCTCGCAATACCACAATGCCTCTGTTCAACTGGGGCCCGAGCCTTTGTTGGAGTGGAGCTCATCAGGGAGTCCTGTCTACCTTTCTTTGGCCGTCTTTCTGCTCATGAAGGTAAACACAATGGAAGGCCAATTACGGAGTCCTTTATCTCTGTCTACATGCGCTGATAACCAACAGGAATCGTAACGAGGCACCAAGCTCAGCCACCCACTCCTCTGGTTCCCTTGGGTAACAGTGGCCCATACAGTAATTAACATTTTCACAGTAGAGTGAGCGAGCTAAAGACTGTTTAACCTTTCAGGCTGAAATGTCGTTTGATACCTGATGCCCACTCATAAGCAATACTGCACGTGAAGGATGGATGGATGGATTGTGATGGATTTTAGCAAAAAAATCTCTGGTACTGATCAAGAACCCAATCAACCACCCACATATCCATTATTCTCATTTGTACTCCAAGTGGAAGGAAAACCGTGCTTACTGTCGCAGGGAAAAAAAATAGCATTGTGTGTGGATATTTCTTATTCCAGTCAAAGTAAAGCATCTCAAATGCATCCTTTTCCAGGACCCACTCAGTAAGATCCACTTATCATGACTTTGTCTTTTCTCCCATCACCATACGCAAATGTGAAATGCAAATTGGCATGATTCAATATGTATTTGTGCAAAACTGATTTGGGAGCAGTGCAAAGGCAGATTGACAGTGACTCATCTGCTGTGCAACATGTGCTAGTTGAGCTGTTGTGGCTGTTCGGATGCCGAGGAGGGATTTGACAGTCTGTGTCTCTGTTGTTGGTTCTGAGATGTGGATGTTGGTCCTCGCTTGCACTCTGCCTCTGCCAGCTGGGTACTTCATGCCAGTGTTTGTCTACGGTGAGTGAAGAGAAAGGATTTGGACTTGTTTTGCAGAATACCTGACTGGCACAAGTTTGAACTGAAGTATGAGGAATTTGTCTTGCTGCGTTTTCTCACCAGAATGTGACAATTCGAGAGTAAACTGAAATATAAAGACAGAGAAACTCTTCATGTGTTCATTTAAATCGCTGTTTTTCAGGGGCAACTTTGGGCCGTTTGCTTGGAGAAGGAGTAGCTTATGTGTCTTCCAGTGGAGTGACTTCAGGCCAGCAGTGGGCTCCTATAAATCCTGGGGGTTACGCACTTGCTGGTATAAACAGTGATGACATGCAGTCTTGCCTGTATATCTGCAGTGTTTATATCCATCTTTAATATACCATAACCTATTCTGAATGTTGTACTAACCAGTGTAATTCTTATTTGTGCACCAACTCTGCCGAGAGCTAATATTTTTATAGATTTTTATGTAAACTTCTTCCAGAAAATTGCAAATGTTCAGTATTTCATATCAGTATGTAAAAACCCTTTGAAACAGTATTATGTTGATGTAAATCTGCTAAAATGTTGCATTAGATTGAACTTGGGTTCCGAGTGACAACCAGGGTAATACTGACAAACTATTACATAACTAACTGGCTTATACTATATATGTATGTCATGTTTGATAGAATACTGCTTAACTGATAAAGATACTGCTAACTATAGTTTAGATTCATTAGTACCTTAATATGGTTCCTTCCTTGTAGGTGCAGCAGCCTTCTCCGGGGCTGTGACACACACCATGTCCCCAGCGCTCCTGGCTTTAGAGCTAACTGGCCAGTTCAGCCATGCTGTACCCATCCTCCTCGCCACTCTGCTGGCCAATGCCCTGGCTCAGTCCGGACGCCGCCCGTCTTTCTACGATGCGCTCTCTATCAGCAAGAGACTCCCACACCTGCCCTCTCTGATGAAAGCATGCCCCCGGTAAGTAAAAACAGATTGATCGAAGGAATACACCAAGTTCTGGGATGACACTCTGTGTTTTTTGTTACTGCTTATCCCTACTTCAGAAAATGCCAACGGCCTATTATCACTTCACAATGTGCATCCGAGATTTTAAATTCTTATGCAACACATATCTTGTTTCCACTGAATATGAGAGCAGTGGGGGAAAAAGATCGGATCGATAGCTGGAGTTCGTGATAGTTGATTTTCAGCCATGCTAATGGTGGCTCTAGGCGTGACAGTGTTGGTGTGTTGTTGGTCCAACACTGGTTCAGAGTGAAATATTTCAACAAATGTTGGGTGGATGCCATTACATTTGTTAGAGATCCAGAGGATACATCTTAAAGACTCAGATGATCCCCTGACTTTTAATGTAGTGCCAACGATCAGTCAAAAGGTCCAGCTGTCCAACATTTCATCCGACAGGATGACTCAAAAGCTATGACCAAATTTCTGTTAGCCTCAGCTGTACCTTGAGGTTAATGCTAACAAATGGTAGCCTATTGCCATACTAACGGTAATGCTAACATCCTAAATATTGCATACTAGCATTAAACATTCGCTTTAAAGCACCGCGAGACTTCTGTAACATGATGCCAAATTCGTCTAGCAACTCCCGGGCTAAACCTCAGGTTGTTCGAGCCACTAGTGGTAAGGACATTAGAAGCTTCCTCCACACACCTCTTATTCCCTTACCTGGGTCTCAGTGACCCATAATTGACATTTAGTAATTGACCTTTTCACAATAGAATAAGCAGGATAAAGACAAGTTTAACCTTCTGGACTGAAAAGTATTGTGATACCTGATGCTCACTCACAGCAACACTGCAGGTAGAAGGATGGACTTTTAACAGCTAGCAGCCAGCCAAGTAAAGGCTGAGTCACTGGTATTGATCAAGAACCCCCACCGCCTACGAATCTGTTATTCTCTATTTGTGCTCTGAGGGAGGAAAACCTTCTTACTGTTGCAGAAGTAGACAGAAAATAGCATTGTATGAGGACATTTCTGATATCTTAAAGTAAAGCATCTTCAATGCATGAAGCTCGGGGAGGAATTCACGTACGGACAGGCCTGCCTGAATATTCACTTACGAGGACCATTTCTTTTTCCATTACCACATGCAAATGTGGCCAAATAAGAACACTTACTTACTCTACACTTCATCTCTCCAACAATTTTGTTTATTGGTGTGGTCTTTGCACTACAGATAAGATAAGATAATTAATCTTTATTAATCCCTCAGCGGTGTTAACTTGCAGTGTTACAGCAGGACACAGGATAGTGCAATAGAGACATAAGTAGAGAATCGAGATATAATAAATAGAAACAATAAAGATTGTTATAAGAAAGCTACTAAAACTAAAAAAACAACTATAATTTACAAATTTACAAATTCATAGTAACGAAAGAAATACAGGTAAAGGGATTATACTGGATTGCACTCAGAGAGGTGTGGGTATTGCACCATTTGTTATACATTCAGAAATATGTGGATTGTCCATTTCGGTGTGCGTGGTCTACTGGGAGCAGTGCTGACCTATAATAAAAAAAAAACATTCCCCACTATTTTCCAGTATTACCACCCAGGTTAATAATCCACCAGTGTCACTGACGAGCTATCAAAGCTTGCGATCAGTCGTTTTCCTCACATTCCAATATGAGTAAATATTCTCTGAAAACACTGTTTAAAGACGTAAATGTACAGTTTGAAGGTTACATAAAAAATGTAGAGAATTTGTCTGATGGGAGTACGTTGAAAAATATAATCAACATGTAAAACGTCAAGGAAAATGAGACGAACATATGACATGAACTGCGCATACTGCCTCGTTCATAGCAGTTAGAAGCCCCACTGAGGTTTTTTCTTCGTCTTTTGTTTCTCACCCAGACTGGATTTCAGCCCCTAATGAAATGTTTAGAAAGAAATCAACTGGTCATTACCCACAGCGCTCCTTGTTGATAGCACTCATGCTGAGATGGCTCCAAGTATTCCTCAGACACCTCGTGGGTCATCTTACTGTCTGCCAGACATCTTAAACTACGTTGATAAATGTTTTTTATCAGAGTCTCTTTGGAAAAACAAAATGTTTCAATGGTTTGAAGCTCTACCCTGAATCGTTTTGACAATTAACCTCCATAAAAAGAGGTCTATGAGTATTGAATTGTTGTCAGATGAAATACTTCACCTGTTGGCCCACCGTAGATGAATCGATTCTTCGTCAAATAGGCAGATATTTATATTAGAATTCAACCACGGTGGCTTTTTTGTTCCAGGTATGACATGATTCATCTCTTTTGCAGGCTTCCCTCCACACCAGTCGGACAGGTTCTGGGAGTGAAATCAGAGCAGCTTCAGAAAGCAGCTGGGCCAGTGGAGATTCAGCATGTTGTCAACACCAGCACTGAAACACAAATCCCTGTGGTGGACTCACACGGTGCGCTGACAAAGATATTTGATTGTGTTTTACCGCAGTGATCTGGCAGAGGAGTCATATATTGTCTAAATCTTCTCACCAAAAAAAAAAATATATATTTGAGGATATGGAACATTGGCACAACGTCAGCAGGATCCTTAAGAAAACGTCAGCTACATGCTGGTCAAACACGTAGAGCCCCTGAAAAGAAAATGATGAAAAATGGTAGCAGCATTTCAGAAGTGTGAAAGAGCCTCGATAAGGAGCTGACAAGTGTGAGAAAATTGTCAACTGGCCAGCTGAGCCTTTCAGTAGTAATCACATGGATGAATTTTTATGTTTTCAACAGACGACACACAGCCCACTAGAGAGCTGCACACACTCTGAACTGTAGCACCAACTGTGGCAAAGAAAATTGATTTCCTCTCCTCTCTTCTGTTGAAGAGTCGCAGATTTTCCTGGGGTTTGTTCTCCGATCAGAGCTGCTGATGTTCCTGCATCACTGTAGGACTGAGGTAAACGGCTGGATGGAGTCAGACAGGTGGCTGCGGGGTTCAGACGTAAAAGTAGTGGGGTGAACTGCCTGATGCTGTTTGAAAGGCAGTTCATGTCTGCACAGTCCGCTTGACACTGACTGAATATAAAACAGATGCAAATAAGAGGAAGAAGCAGGATACAGACGGGACTACTGGCTGATGTAAAAGCTAATTTTCTGACAGCTGACATCCATGTTAAAGCATTATCTACTAATAGAAAAATACTTGCTTTTCAAAAATTGTTTTAAAAATCAGGTTTATGGAATTGTAGCGCCGCCTAATACACTAGGGAAAGTATGAAACCAGGTTTTTTAGGAAACAGAAACAACTGCGAGTCATAATTAAACAATTGCGCATCCGACAGTAAATGCATACAAATGCGAATGTGTTTGTGCTGTTCTGTGCAGACTGTGGAGAAACATCTGGATGAGGTGTGCTACATTTACCCGACCCCTGTCCTGTTATCACCTCACAACACCATTCAGGAGGTAGGGACATTTTGGGAAATGTCATTAGTATAGATGAATTTAAAGGAATAGTACAACACTACGCAGCACACAACATAGATTGTGGCGTTTTTTGCATTTCTTGTTTGTGTACAACATACTAGCTTCAGAGGTGTTGTTAGGTGGAGTTCTTAATTCGTACAGAGCCGGGCTAGATGTTTTCCTGTGTTTCCAGTTCTATGCAAAGCTTAAATCAAGTTTCTGCTCATTGGCAGACGGACAAAGTCAGAGACTAGCTGGTGAACACAGTGGAGCATTTAGCAGCTGAAGAGCTGGATATTTCCCTCAGGAGTTTGTAGAGACCAAAAACAGAACTAAAAGACAGTGAATATTGGACTTGCATTCGCCAGCTGGACACAAACATGACGAATGAATGATGATGTGGGTGATGACATGTAAATAGTGTTCACTACTTGTTTCCGCTGCCCTCAAGTGGCCAGAAATATCAGTTATTATTGCAGGTTTAATGACATGAGATTGGTATTAATGTCCTCATTTAAAGGAGGTGAAGAAGCACATTACCCAACATGGTGAGCAATAACAAATCCAGTTTCCTCTGCATCCTCACAGGCCCACAGTATCCTGAGTCTGCTTGGAGCCCAGACCTTGTTTGTCGCAGACAGGGGAAGGCTGGTGGGGCTCATCACATGGCCGGAGGTAATGAGCGTTTGCATGTGTGTATTCACACTCACAAATATAATCTTCAATATTTTATTAATGGCACATACAGCTTGATTCTGCTAATTCCTCTGTGGGCGTTTGACTTCGTTCAAGACCACGTCCCTGTACGGTTTTATTAATGTTACGCAGGGTGTAGGAGGCAAAAGGGCTACATGCGGATTCAAAGCAGTCTCTTTCTCTCCTTCCCTCCCTCCCTTTTTCTTTCTCTATTTTTTCCTCCAGATGAAGAGAATATTGGAGGACTTGGCCAAAGAAATCTAAGCAGCGAAACGAAATAAGAAATAAGCATATCCCTTGACTTCCGAGCGTGAACATGAATCCGTCTGTGTCTGATTAGCTGTAACTGGGGCCTGGCTCTAACAGCTAGCTCCTATATGACAAACATGTATCCGAGCTTATTGTATGGCCTCTTATTGTATTTAGCAGGATCTATCTCATTCAGTGATCTGCACTTTGTCACACAGCATTATCAAAAGTGTGTCTCCCCACGATAATGTCCAGTGGATGAAATCTGTTAAACAGTTTGTGCACCAGTTAACACAATGTAAGCCTGCTGGTGTGCTTCTCCTTTTAAACCACACTTCTCTGTGAGTATCTAATCAGCCTATCGCCCCAGAGCATACCATCATTTTGAGATTGATTTGGTTTGACAAGGTTGCATCGGCATCTTGTGGTGATGCGGGTTGTTAGTGGCTCACACAACGTCAGTCGATTTCTCTAAGGAACTGTGTTTAAAGGTGTTGCAACAAACATCTCAAATGGAGTCCAAATAGTGGCTTTTGGGTTAAAATGTTGAGTGATTTCTCACATTCACATCATTTCGCATCAGTTGCCTTGGTCACGAGGCTCCTACTCAGTTTAATCAAGTCTTGATTGCAGTCCAAATTATTGTTGTAGTGCTTTTCTGGTGTGATTATTAATAATACTCAGGAAACATGTGAATCATAACTAAATCCAAATAAAATGTTTTTAAAAGGAATAAGGGACAATTTGAAGCAACAAATATGGCGAGATATGACATGTCTCTGTGACACAGCCTGTCCATCAATGAATAATAAATGTCTACCATCCTATGATTGTCCAATATGTTTGTTGCCTAAAAGTGTTGTTTGTGCATTGGAGGCAGATTGTAAAGGATCTTGTTTTCACAGTTTTGGTCATAATTTCTACCAGTTATGATAACATTGTACTCACCAATGTACAAAGCACAAAGATCTTGGAACACTGAGACATCCGTACAACCAGACTTTCAATATGAGACAAGTTTCAAGAAAGTGAAATAATCCTTCAAGGTGATAAATCACGATGACGAGCGGCATGGTGGCACAGTGGTTAGCACTGTCGCATGGGAGGTAGAGCTGGTTAGAGCGGGTTTAGGGTTCAACCCCCCTCCGTCCCATCATGTCAGAGTGTCCTTGCGCAAGACCCTGAGCCCTAAGTTGCACCTGGCCTGCCAGTTTGGTCTTCTTGTGTGTGAATGAGACCTTAACTGTAAAGCACTTTGGGAACCGTGAAGGTTGGAAAAAGCTCTATGACCATTTACACTTCAAGTGTAATTGTGGTGTTTTTAAACCTGGGCGCTATTTTTACATATTTTGGTGCTAAATTACTAAAATGTACAAACAAATGTGGAATTGGTCCAGTAGATCAAGTAAGATCCTACCTTACTAGGCGACCTATTGGATTCTAACACTTTTTGTATCTATTAGTCATTTAGACCCCAAAATATGTAAAAATAGGGCCCAGGTTTGAAAATACCGCAATTACCCTTGAAAGATTCAGGTGGATTATTATCAAAGGAGAGGACTCCTCTGAAACTTATTTCTTAAGACTTAAGACTCTAATCTAGTATTAAATCCCACTTCTGAGGAGCAGCTCCAGTCCCTGTTATGTTGCTGGTTTCCTGATACAGACTGATTTTCAGACACTATACTGATTTTGATAAAAACAATCATTCTGCCTTTATACACCCGCGTCATTTCTCCTTAAACAAGATGCAACACCGCAATAACTTGCAGCGTCTCAGAGTGTGACCGTCCAAATCAATGCTGTCGTCTTTCACTTTTCTACTGTGTCACATTTCCCTCGCAGAGCAAAGCCACTGTAGCCACTGTTGCACTGTGCAACTAATTAGACCTCAGGTTAGCTGATTGTTCTGCTTAAGGGTTTTGGTTCGTGACGGATGTGATCATACTAGCCGTCCACAGCCTTTTTGTTCTGTTTTGTTCCACATCGATCGAACGCCATTCACTGAGATTCATACGCTGAGGTAACAAAAGGGGAAACAGCCACGACGCACCACACGGCACAGCTTCGCTTTGTGTAAACCCACGCTAAAAGAACAACATGACAGGTAACACTAACACCTCCATTCTTCAACCGTCTCTCACTCTCAAACACACATGCGGAAACACACACCGTCCTTCTTCTGTTTCTCTGCACCGTTCGCCTGCTCCCGTCGTTCTCAGGCAGAAAACGTGTGAACAATGGCTAATCATAGATGGGACTCCGACAGATACGCTTTCTTTACAGCCGGCTTCTTCTCTCTGGATTCGGACGAGAAATCTCAAAGACGACACATTTTCAATTTCTTTCACGGTGTTTTCTCTACTCAGACTGCCTTCATGCTATTGTCCCTTAACCAAACGAATCGGTTCAAGTAACAAATGTGAAAGAAAAAGGCATCAAAAACAGAACTGGACAGCCTTATACAGCACCTGTATTAAAATTGACGTTTTATAGCAAGATATTTACACCAGTATTGTTTGACTCTTCACAGTTGAGTTCCACATATAATATGAAAGTGTTTAATGTACATTGAATAAAAAATTTAAATGTAACAGGGGAACTATGTACATTCACAAAAGTGTATGCCTCAACCAGGGAGAAAATACAATTTGGAGTCTTTGTATCTGGGGAGCAGGCGCTTAAACCTTTCCAGACAAGCCATTTGAGGAATTGCCTCTTGAGATATCTCACATTTACTTTTCTGTGTCAGTCATTGCTGGTGGTTGAGACTCTAGTCCTCTCAGTGAGGCTCGTTTGCCATCAAGACTGCTGGCTACTTTTCCTGTTCAGCCTAGTTATAAAAAACATCATCCTCGGATAGCGAGCTGCTGTCTACGTGTCGGACAGCCTCTGCAGTTGCAGTGCTTCTGTCCCCGAAGGGATGATCTCTGTCCTGCTGAGTGTTGGACACCGGGGAAATGGAGTCGACCATTGGCAGAGGGACCAGGTTGGCCGCCCTGCTGTCGCCGTAAGTCTGGGCGTGGATGCTGTACAGGTGCTGGGGAACGCTGACGCTTCCACCGTCCAGCAGGAACTGAGACACGAAGTGGCTTTGTGCGGCTGAGGAGGGACAATAACTGCATCAGTCAAACGGTTTCTTGAAAACACATTGAAAATGATTTGAACTACACACAGTGGCACAGTTTTTGAGGATGTTTCATGAGTCTGTGGCGGCCAGTGCTATCCTCTATGCTGCTGTATGCTGGCTAATGTAGGCAACAGACTCAACAAACTGATCAGCAAGGCCAGTGACGTTGTGGGGGGTGGAGCTGGACTCTCTGACGGTGGTGTCAGAGAGGAGGATGCTGTCCAAGCTGCGGGTCATCTTGGACAATGTCTCACATCCTCTCCATGACGTACTGGTCGGACACAAGAGCACCTTCAGTGGGTGACTCATTCCTCCCAAATGCACAACGGAGCGCCACAGGAAATCATTCCTGCCTGTGGCCGTCAGACTGTTCAACTCCTCCCTGAGTGTCAGAATACACAGACTGGAAATCTGGACCTGCTTCACCTGCCTTATACTACCTCATTATTTATTCTTTAAACGTCTTATTTTTGTACATACTCTTATTTCTAAATTATGCTACTTTCTACTATTGAATGGGAGCACCGGTACTGTATAATTCCCCCCCCCGGGGATCAATAAAGTATTTCTGATTCTGATTCTGATTCTCCACAATAGTGTAGTACAGAAATACTACAGATGCACCCAGTGGGACACACGTGCTCCTCTTACATGTCAAACCTTGCAAGCTGGTGGAGGGCTGCTCTAAGCTGTCGTTCATGGACCACACGTCCATGGCGGCCTCAGCCAGGGCAAACTGCTCTGCCACTCCTGTCAAACAAAAGGCACACAAAACACATTTGATGTAGCTCTTCTCAGAAGTCGACCCCTTTTTGTTTTTCACCAATTCTGCCACCATCGCAAACAAAGGGAAATCGAATCAGTGCACTAGATTTGAGTCGCTGTCATGGGACTTCTTAAGGGCTATTGATTTTTGTAGCTGCTCCCTTTGTACGAGCCAATCGAACAGAAACAATGCCCAGAGGCATCTGAGCGTCGCTTCATCTCCACTGACCACATCTTGTTCGTCTTGAATCAGATTCATCTTTCTGTCTCACCTGCAGCGAAGCGAGCTTCCTTGATCTCGTCCGTCATTTGGGAGTAGAACTGTTCATCCTCCTGCAGCTCAGCCCCCATCCCCCCCCAGCCTCCGCCTCCTTTACCCCAGGCCCCGCTCCAACCGCCGCCACCTCCCCTGGCCTCGCCGCCTCCACCCCAACCTTTCCACTCAATCAGGTGAGCAACTCGCCCCTGGGCCATCGCTGTTGGCTTGGTGATATGCTCCTTTATCGTGGCCACCAGACCTAAATAAGGGAAGGAGAAAGCGAGGCCTTGATAAAGTGGATTAGATAAACGGTAACCAGGCTGAACAGATGGAATATACAGTAAGCGTGTTAGCAGAGGACAGAAGGAGATAACTTGAGGGAAAGATATAGTGATAGGCGACATGAAATGGTGCGAGAGAAAGGAAGAGAAGGGCGAATAAATGCCACAGTAAGGGACAGGAAGACAGAAATGGAAAACGGAGACACGTGGACGGAGAAAAATCACGAGGTAGTTACTTGAGAAGAAATTCTACTTCACTCAGCATAATTCTGACTTTGAAGATGAACATTTACTCCTGATTTGCATAACCTGAACCATGAAAGAGGCATTTCTGGTGTTTGCCTTTTGATGTACAGCGCCATAGAAAACAAATTGGAGAAGATTGAAAATGAGAGTGTAACAGCACCCAAGGTGATTTTGGAGAGAATTGTCCATTTTCTTGTTTAGTACTGACAGCACTGTACGGAGCTCACTTGGATAGAAACCCTAATGAAAAAACACGTTATAACTTGATGAAGAACGTTTTTTCTTTTTACAATTTACACAAATTAAAATTTCCATTGATTATGGAAATAATCTCTACAGCAATGTAATTCATAATCTGTACAAAGAAGTCATCATTCCTCTTAATCAGCAGCGACAGGGGTATAAAGGTCTAGGGAAATGAAGAGCTGCAGCAAACCTAGGCCATATCGCAAAACAGATGTAAAAGGACAAAAAAAGGGAAAGGTTGAAAAGGCAAAGGTGGATGAAGAGAATGAGGAGGAAAGGTTAAGGTCAGGAAGAGGGGAGGGCAGGGCAACGAGCTTAGAGATGAGAAAAACAAGGAGAAGAAGAAGAAGGAAGAATATTTCAGAGTGAGAAATGAATACAGCTCAATAAAAGAAGGGAGCCAAGAGAGTTGGCAGCCTGCGCTAATTGAAACCGAGAAAAACATCACAACATGTTATTTTCATTTTAGCACGACACCTAGAGTCTCACCCTGCTTTCACACTGTGACGACTCTGTTATGAGGCTCGGTTCTGGCTGCCTGTCGACGATGAGGAAGCTACGTTTGCATCTATTTGAGTTATGTGCACACAGCAGGAAAATCCCATTTGTTTTCCAAACTGGATATTTTGAGTTTACAATCCGCACCGTCCGTTTGTGAAAAGGACCAAATCATATTAGGCTGACACACCCCACGAAAGAGTCACGTGTCCCTCTGAATGTAACAGTATTAAAGACACTGTCCTGGGCAGAATGAAAAACACTTGGGGTTACTGACTGTGCCTGATCGTCTTCTTATGTTGGATTAAAAATATAAAATTTGCTTTTCTTTGTCTGTGTGAACAAAACTAAAACATTTTTTACGAGTTTGCACAGTTGCTAGCATGATGCTTAAACCTACATTAACTGAAACGAGTTGTAAACACAACACTGATATATTATCACCTCATAGAGTTGATAAGGCAGACTTGTTAAACACAGCTGCTTATTTATCCAGCACACACAGAGCAACATTAGCATGAAGTCAGAGTTGTGTGTCCGGCCACCTGTCAAATGCAAGTCAAGTATTCACAAGCTGTTTTTGGTCTTCACAAACTCCTGAGGGAAATGTCCGACTATTTAGCTGCTAAATGCTCCATGATGTTCACTTACTGGTTTCTAACTTTGTTTGGCGCTAGGCAAATAGCGTACAGTTTCTTTATCAGAGCTTTTTGCCAAAAACAAGTGCCTGCTGTGTCTAGAAACAAGGTTGACGAGAGCAATGAGAGCGAACCAAAAGTAAAGTTGTGGGTAGTAGTACCAAAACAATGAGCTGAAAGACAGTAAAAAGCTCCATAGAGCTGAGGGGGAAGTGAACAGTTGGGTGATAATTATCTGTGGGCTCATGTCTACAAGCGACACCTTACACATTACACATAGAGATCTGATCCACTGTCGATATAAAAATATTGATTATAGCTACTTTAAAGTGTGGGCTCTATGGAAAACAAGTATTGTATTTTATTTAGATAAAAACATGATGTTGCATCACCAACATTTTGAGATGTAAAATTGAACCAATCAAACATTTTTGAACTGCTCCGCTTTAATGTCACAGCTAGAAAGAAATAGTATGCGGCTAGATCCAGTCTTTAGAGATATTATTTTAAGGAAGAGGCAGGATCAGCAATGCCAGTATTGGAAGGGGAGCATGAATAATGTCGCTGTCATGCTAATGAACCCCACGCAGCCTGTTTTGGGTGAGGTGGGTGTGGAGTTTGTCACTGACGTGCAGCAGTCACACCAAAAACAAAAGCTTCAGAAAATTGGAATTGTGAAAATCGAATGGCTGTAATGTAATTCTTGTCCGCTGTGTGTTAACTTTGTTGTTATTCATTAAAAGGAGCCTAATTGAAAGAGAAACCGGGAAGTGAAAAAGTCATACATGGCAGGTGACGACTGTGAGTTCAGCTCAACATTATTGAGCAGACGAGGCTTTCAGCACATCGTCGGAGGTTACCTGGCTGCTGTGAGAAATGATTGGATTTCTCAGACTTGTTTATCGTGTTGCTGCAGTAAACACGGGGTTGTAAGGTTAACAAAGTAACCAGAGTCAATCAGGAATAAGTCACTTTATAGAAATAGACATATATTGCATTATGTGAAGCATGACAGGTGAACATGCATGTTATAAAACCCGCCTGCGCTGCTTTCAGAGCTTTGTTGTTCACAAGCCAAAGGGGGTGAAATTGATAAGTAGTTTGTTTTCCCAGTGTTTAGTCTTATCAAGGCACCTGATGCAGCCTTTAGCTGACCTTTAGGCAGCACCATTAGACAAGTCTACAGCCATGCTAGCGGGTCCGCGAGGCTGTACTTGGGCGCGGTGGTGCTTTGCGCTAAATGCTAATGTCAGTATGCTACCATGCTCACAATGACAAGGCTAACATGCTGATGTTTAGCGGTAGTGGCGTTATGCTCGACACATCAGCCTTTCAAAGCAGAAGTATGGATGCCAGATGCGATGAAAAATCACATGACCGTCCTGAACGAGGCTTCAGTACGTCACACTAGTTATCAGAGAGGCGTCGGCAAGTTCTTGTCAGTCTGCCGCAGCATTTAAAAACAGAACGAAATAATGAAGGCGGTAAGACCACCTCTGTTGATTTAAAACATTGACCGGTCTGGGATCATGGTCTGGGATTTAATGAAAAGTTTGGCCAGTATATGTCACCATTTTGACTGTATCAAATGCTTCAAAACAGAGAACCATTTTCAACACAATTGCTTCATAGTGTTTCTGTGAATCACTTTTTAGCAGGTATATTGTTTACCATGTTCATCATGGTATCATGATGGTCTCATGATCTTATTACCGTGAAATTTAATGAGCACATTCAGCCTCCCCAGACGATGCTTAAGTCCGTAAACCTTATTCTTTCCTATTAACTTTGCATGCAAGATATCTCATAATCTAACTGGGTCTACTGTAATAGTGATAAACCCTTTTTTTTATGAGTTTTAATGAACATCATTATTCCCTTCTAATGCCACCCTCAAGACAAACTGCATATTTCGTCCCACCGCTCGGCTGTAAGAGTAAAAACACTGGCATTAACTTGTTTGTTTCGGACCAGTTTTATTTGTGGAATCTAATGAACATTTCAGGTACTAGGTGAACATACATCATACAAGAAGAATAAAAGCAGCAATAGTGTCTGCATGATATTCTTCTAAAAATAATTCGATTTTTACAGTAATATTTGAGTTTGCACAGTGTGATGCGGTTGGAGCAGTTAGGTCGTCAGCTGCATTTTGTGACTGCACGACTCTGCAGAGCTTCGCCATTTTAAGCGATGACTGACGAGTGATTAAGTCAGAGTAAACGTTATAAAAGCTCTTTCATTTTTTTTACAGGACCGATTCTGTCACTCCCAAAGCAGGTGTCAGCCCTTCAGCCGTCTGCCTGAATGTCTGTATTTGTCGTACATACTCATAATTACACTGTCAGGATAATAAAGGAGCTTTCGCTGGGAAAAGTTCAGCAAGGCATAACACATTAACTCAGATAATTAACTTCCCGTAGAGCGAGGGAAGCAGCCGAGATGAGGCAGACAGACACAGGATGGGGAAAGGGGGATGAAAAAGAGTAGGAGGCACCAACATGAAGAGAGAAGGAAGCCAGACTCAGAAGTGGAGATGAAAATCAATTGGCAGAAGGAAATGTGTGTGTGTACTTGTACCTGGTTGTTTACGCAATCTGTCTGGCTATACTGGTGTTACAGCATGAGTGAGAGAGAGAGGGAACGAAGGAGGAGAGAAATTACATTACTAACCTCCCATGGTTACTAACGCAATTTCCCAGCTTGCTTCTTTCCCAGTCCCATATGTTTGATTCATAATGAAACACAACATGAAATAAACCTGTTGATGTTTGTGTGTGTGTGTGTGTGTTTCTGACATGGCTTACTTTTGGGGACACATTTCAGACTAAAGACCAGTTAATTGGGGACGGCTTGACCTATTGGGGACAAATGCTGTGTTGTCAATCGGGAAAAAGCTGATTTTTGGGTATGTGGTTAAAGTTAGGGTTAGGGTTAGGCAAGTAGTGGTTTTGGTTAGGGCTAGGGTAACCATAACCATGAATGTAAGTCTGTGTAATGTCCCCAAAGGTGAACCTGCGTGTGTGTGTGTGTGTGTGTGTGTCCTAACCTATCAAAGAGGAGGTGGCCAGCTCGCCGATGTCATAGCGGCTGGTTTTATCTGCCACACTGCCGTTGGAGGGATTCTGTCCATCCTGCACAATATGATGCACAAGAAGAGTGAGAAAGTCACATCTTTATCGTTGGTGTGAAAGTGAAAAGCTTGTATCTCCAGTGGGACCTAACAAAATTGCTTCACTTTAGCTCGTCAGCACTGCATTTATGAGATTTCCTGCGGGGTTTTTGAATGGGTTGCATCCGGCAAAGAGAGATTTTTCATCTAACAGAAGAGGAGGATGTGACTATACTGGAGGTAAACATAACCAAATCAGAGTTATGAGGTCAAAAAAACAGCACATACACTATACATACAAACACACACACGCACACGCACAAGCACATTTGCACACATGCTCCTCTGGCACTCACGTCCGATGTGTGGTGACTCAATCTACACATTTTCTCCTTCAAGGATAAATGGACCATAACAGCCAGCATTTGTGGAAATCCTGCAGCATTCACACTCAGTCTGAATGGACTGTGATCAAAGGAAGGTATTTTGAATTCAAACCGTATGGTCTTTACACCCAAGTCGCTGCAATCAATATGGAAATAGGAACTGCACATCAAATAGATTTCTCTTGGTGTAGTATTCTTGATTTAAGAGCACAACGTTCAGTCTTTTTGATGATGTTGCAATCAAAATGGGATGACAAGTAAGTCCATGCTTACGCATTAGTGCATGGGCATGAGGGAGACCAGTCCAAATTAAGTTTTACAGACGACAAAATTCTGCATAAAAGTCACTTGAATGTAAAATAAGCCGAGTGGGAAAACCGAGCGTTCTCAACAAATGCTGTTTCTGTTTTTCACATCAAAAGACTGCTGCTTCATTGCCAGATGTGCGGTCACTGCAAAACCAAGGGGATCTTTTGGTCCTTCCGTCTGAGAAACTGCTCTTTTTGCTAAACAAAATCAACCATTCTGCAATAAATGTCTTACAATTGTTGTTTAATATTTTTTTTACATCAATGGATCATTAACTAATCATCGTAAGACATTGATTGGCAGATTTAACATTTATTTAAGCAGGACGTTTCACTCCAGAAGCCTTCATGGAGAGTGTGATGGAGCCTGGCTGAGGAGCCGCTTGCATGTTATGAGCGATACTAACTGTGAAATGGAGCCTGATCTTTCCGCCTACAGCTACACTTATCTCACTGTGCAATAAACATATCATAGACGGATAATTGCAGAAATTACAAGTTACATCTGAGCCGGGTTTGTGTTCAGAGAATTCCAGATCATTTTGAATTGAGCCGGTAAAGTGGACTATTAAAACCGTCCATTAAACATTCTGCTTATTTCAGTCTTATTCAATCAGCAGAACTGTGCCGGGTCAGTTCACCCAAATTGCAGAAAAACAAACTTTCATACTTAGTAATGCAGGTTGCTTGTATTTGCCCGGATTTTTTAATTTTTAGATATCTGTTTCTGAGATTTCTTCCCCTAACCCAATACAATTTAAGAGAATAGAATTTTGTTTGTGTACTAAACAAATTGCAAACAAATTCAACAAGAAACAGCATGCCTATTACACTGGATAATCCACAGAACATAGCATAAGCAGTTTTTATAGGGACTATTTCCACTGAAAGCTGCTGTAATTCTGGCGAGGCAACACTGCAAAAGCCACTACGTGTCGCTTTCAGTCGACATGTGGGGGGAAGACACACTGAAAAGGATCAGACCACAACCTACGAGGTAAAGGTGAGGGCTTTTATTCACCTTGACAGAGGACGGCTGACCCTCCTCAGTCTGGTCCTGCAGGGCTGTCATGGGAAGGTGGAGCTCTGTGGGGAGTCACACACACACACACAAACACTGGTGTTAGATTCATGCTCTGAGTGTGTGGGGTTTCTTTTGTTTGTGTTTCTGGGCACGGCCAATTGTCTTTAAAACCAAAGCCCAGTCGCCCGGCTAGGGGTCAAGCGAGGCTCATTTATAATGGATGAGAGAGTCATTTAATCGTAGCCACTCTGCCTATTTGCTTTCTAAGTGATGTGGGTGATGAGGTTCGTAAGAATGACAGGAGGAAATGAAGGGCAGTCCAGAGCGATAGAGAATTAACATCATAAGAAAGGTCAGTGGACACACACACACACACACACTCACACATACATGAAGGAACACAAACACACACTTGGGGTTTCCCCTGGGAGATGTCGTCAAGACAATTGGCTGTCGCTATGGAAACGCCACAGCAACGGGAGGCAAGTGATACCCTTCCATTTACTTGAGTCACGGTTGCCAGTACAAACACAGACACACACACACACACACACACACACACACTCACAGATAGATACACACACTGGTTCACGGGGCTGGATCTGGTCTCTGCCATTAGCAGGTCAAGAAGCTCATCATGATTCCTGAACGAATCCGTAGTCCTTGTGGGGTTAAATCCCACCCTGACTTGCTCTCTCTCTCTCACACACACACACATACACACACACACACACACACACACACACACACACACACACACACTCTCTCTCCGTTCTCTTAGATGTTTGTGTGGAGCCTCACAGCTGTCTTCCCTCTCTCTTCCCAGCTTGAAAGTGCTGCACTCAACACCCTCCACCTTGTTAAAAGGGACCCTTCCTGAAACAAAATATTGCCACACAGATCCACGCTGAAAATAATGCGTGAGTACGTGATGTGATGTTAAACGCCGTGTACTGACAAAATAACAAGTAGGTTGTTGTTTGGAGGTATCACAGAAGCCGCCAGCTGAGGTTATTGAGCCTGAGTTATTGTATCCAGACAGCTTGGGAGATGCAACAAACACCACCTCATTTGCACCTAAAGCAGTGACAGAGAGAAAACAATGAGAGAGAGAATTGCAACCCACGTCACGTCTTCGAGTCAAGTTGAAGATGAGCTTAGGATGGAGCTGTCATATTCTAAAGCCACTGTTGCCCCCCCACTTAGCCTCACAATCCCTCCCATCAACCTCCTGCTCCCCAAATCCTGTTTCTAAAGCAATCCCCACAGATTCACTCTCATCAGAAAGGAGCTGCGAAAGAGCAGATCAAAATAAGTTTTTCGGATGAATGCTTTCATGGCAGAATTTGTGCTGTGAATGAGTTTCACGCTAATTATTCCTAAAATGGAGTCACACCATACAAACACTTCTGTCAGGGTTAAAATGTGATTCAGGTGGTTTCACCCTCCATCTCTGCTGCCGACGCCTCATGGGTGTCTCTAATTTATTTTGATTTTCTGGACACACACACACACACACAGCTATCCCTCAAAAGCATGATGTAACTTTCTGAAACAGTCCTGCCCCTCAAATGTGTGTTGGTTGCTGTCAACACTACCTTCCGGATGGTTCAAAACACACCGAAAGAGACACGCAAACAGGTGGACTCGGGCACTGACCTTTGTGACCTTTGCAGAGGCAGGCACCCATGGTCTCTGGACTGCTGGGCGGTTATCTGTTCACCATGGTGGCTTGAGGATGAGGAGGATGAGGAGCGGGTGAAAGAGAGGGAGGAGGGGAGGAAGGAAGGGAGGAAAAAGAGGCAGCAGTGTCAGTCAGCTGGGGAGCAGCAGAGAGAAGTGAGGAAGTGAAGCAGGGGGGAAAGTAAGAGCTGACGCCAGAGGAGCTGCTGGCTGATGCACTGGCTGACTTTTCTGTGTAGAAGGAGAGAGGTGAGAGAGTGACACAGACAAAGTGTGGGGAGAGGGGAGAGAGAGAGAGAGAGAGAGAGAAGAAAATCGGGGAGAAAGCATAAATGCCTGTTTGCTGACGATTTTGAATCCCCTCCCCTCTATTTCATCTATTCTCCTCCCACTCTGCGCTCCCTCTCCATCCTACTGTATATAAGATACTCTCACTGTGAATGGAGGGCTTGATGACGGAGCTATGTGATGAATGTACTCCTTCTATTTTAATCCAGGAAAACAGTTCAGCACCTTGCTTTACGTGTCTACTTGCTACTTGTACAGTATATTACTGGGCACTATCATTGCAGTGTATATTCAATACATACAATTAGAGTAGTCCTAGCTTTTCAGTCAGCCTATATCTAGATCAAAAGGACACTGTTTTTAATAACTCACATGAAAGAATATAAACATGTTTTCTTCAAAATCAATATATAATCAATTTTGTAAAAAATAAATAAAAATACGGTAAGAATCTGACCTGGTATTCTATGACAGTTTTAGATACTTGATGCTGTTTTGGTGTTTTGGACCCAGCCATGTATAACGTAATGTATAATCTAATAGCACTCTCATTCACCATTGAGATTACAGTAAAAGTTCACTGACAATTCAGACATGTAGACTTGATAACACACATTCGTACCTTTATACACAGCATGCTGTCTCTCCTGTGACCTCATTAGCTCTGTCACACCCACACACACACATATACATACACACACACACACACACACACCCACACACACACATATACATACACACACACACACACACTATAACAATTAGACACAATATTCCTTCCGTGGCCCTTGTTGTCCCTGTTTGTCTCAGATGGTGCGAATGCCGGGATAATGTAACTAGGGCTTTGCTGACATCACCTGTGGCAACAGTGCCCTTGCCTCTATCATGGGGAAAATCATGTCGCCATGGCAACCAAGCCGCTCCATGCAACAACACACGGGGAGATTTTTGTTGACTGATATGTCTGATACGAGCTTAAAACCTGGAAGGCCTTTCCAGAGGTTGTTAAAGGTGTTCCAGGCTGCTTTCAGGAAATTGTGGAACTGCCTCCAAGAAACCATAACCCCTTAAAAACCACCATGAATTTCCCAAAAAAGAACCCAAAGACAAATGAAACTCCCTCATGAATTCCCAAAACCTCCTCAAGGAACCCTAAAACACATTCAAGAAACCCTGGAGCATCTTCAAGAAACAAGGGTCTCCCATAGATCCCTTGAGCCCCCCTGAAGAAACCTTGGAAAACAGTCAAAAAGCAGGAACCTACTTTAAAAACCTTGGGACATCTTGTCCCTGGAAGACCCTCAAGTGACCCTTGAACCTCTTTTAGGACCAGTGATATGTCCTCACGGACTGTTGGAAGATGTGTGTAACTCACTTTGGAGACCCTAAAAACCATAAAGATACTCATGGAAAAGCTCAAGGGACCTTGTTTACCCCATCAAGGAATTGTGAAATGTTCTTTATGATCTCTGGAACCTTTTCAAAGTCTCTTTTAGGTCCTGAACCGCATGTTGAGATGCACTCCTCATGACAGGGGAGATGGCTGGTTAGGAGCAGTCTGACCTCTTGTGGTAAAAAGGCAAAAGTGCGGCAGTTCTATCATCACATACAGTATTTTACGCAGGATATCATGGAAAGAAATGTCACAACCCTCCTCATGTGTTCTGTTCTGAGTATTTTCTGTTAACCCCTTGTGTATCACTAAAATAAACAAGGCTCATGGTCCATGCAGGAGGGTCTGTGAGATTACAGAGAAAGTGTTCCATCAATAATTCAGTCCAGCAGGAGAAAGTCTTCCCTAATCCCCCAAGGGTCGGTTCCTGCCTCTCACCTTGCATGTTGCAGAAAAGTCGATTCCTCATCTGTTAGATATTCACATCTCCACCTCACAATCTTCCAATACGTTGTGTCACATATTGTGCAAACCTTTTTTTTTTTTTTTTGTCCCTGCGTGCCGTTCTTACATCTACTACCCATAAAACTGTCTTCTTTACGTTCCTCATGTGTGATTAAATCTCTGCTCTGTTTAGATCGTCCAACAAACACAATGAATCTTGATTTTGATTAGATGAGATTGTGGGTTTTTGCCAAGTAGTTGGGGAAAGCAAAGGCAGCAGGAGGAATGTTTGGCGTCCACATACACACAAACACCGCGATGCTGCTCACTGGGAAGCCACAGACATTCAGCAACAATCATTTCTGTGGTCCCTCGAGGCAAAGAGGGAGTTGGATGCCTTTCAATACTGGATGATTCTCAAATATTGCCATTTATGTGCACATCATACATGAAACAGTGTCTTCATTTTTTTACTGTCAATTTATGATGGAATACAAGGGTGATAAAACAAAAGTGTAATGGTTCAGCTTCTGGGTAAAATGAACTTCTTATTTCGCTCTGATATAAGTAAAACATGGAAAACAAAGATACTTATTATACAGGTATATTTTAAACCTTTCACAAGGTCGAGCTGACAGACCACCGTGCTTTTTATAGACCCACCCTGCTTCTCATTTCACACTTGGAGCTGCCCGGTACACTCCTCCGCTGTCGGTCAGTGGGAGCTGAGAAAAAATTAGCTCTTCAAGGAGAACAAGAACAAAAGGTTTTATATGAAAACTCAATATGGTTTGGCTGCAGTAGCTCGACCTGAGGTTGAACGGTCACATGCAACTACAAAATCAGCCCAGATGAGGCTCTGATGAAGGCTTGTTTGTCAAATGGCATAAGCCTTAGAAATGAAATGGAAATTTAAATGAAACTGAGAGCAGACGGTTTTGGTGCTTTTGGAGCGCTGCTGTCCTGGTTTGTGTCCAAAGCGGCCACCTCATAATGAAAGTAAATAATAGTCGTAATGCTGTAATTTAAGTCTTGCAATAATGTTAATGTTAACTGCAAGTAGAAAGCAGAATTGAACCGCTATTATATTCAAACTCAAACTCAAACTGAATTAGTCAAATTCTGATCTAAAAAATTTAAGTCAGGTCTAAAAATCAAGTTGCTCATATATTTGATTAAATTCAGACATCGAAATTCAAGATGAAAAATTTTAACTTGTACATTCAGGTTACCAAAGATAGTTCTTCCTCTTGTATTTTAGGTAGGTGATGCTTGGACCATGTGACTGGCAGAACATTACCTGATAGGACAGGCCTGGTATTCAGGCTCAGTTGCTTATAGACTTTTTACACAGCAAAGTTGTCAAAGCAGGAAACCTGGAAGTTTGAATTCTGGTCTCTGAATTTAACCAGTCCAGTCCAATTTGAGGGACTAGACTTTTTGACCTGACATGACTTTTTAGATTTTTATATCCGAATTTGCCCAATTGTAATTTAACAACTCGGACATCTGTTTTGTTTTTTTTAATATTGGACAGTTTTTAAAATTGCACAACTTGAAAATGATCTACTGGAAAAACACATGTTCAGAGAAAATTAATCAGTTGCTTATGATAAATAATTAAGGATATTATTTCCTTCTATACCTCAGGCTTCACATTCATAAAGACATTTGTTTATTTCATGGTATTGTTTTGCTGAATTAGACATCCCATCTCACAGCTGGGAATTTTATAGCATTTCAAAGGATCCAAAGGAGCTATTTAAATTGTGTTCCTTATACATTCAATTTTTTGTTACAGATTTTAAACAAACTAGTTAAGTGTTCTTGATATTTTCTGGGTGAATTTAAATCAGCTCCCCAAAGGCAAAAATAGTCTCAATGCTGAAATACAAGAAAAAAAAAGCATATTTCATATTTCTATTTGTGTACAGATTAAACAAATTATTTTTGAAGTGTGGAGAGATCAGTGTCCTCGTCACCTCGGGCACCTCTACAGATGAGGTGAGAAATGTACTTTCTCTGGTCCACATTTTCTAACTTCTGAGGTTAACGCCCAAGAAAATAAGCTCACACCATTTAATATATGGTTGAGGGTTCTGGCTGGAGCCCTGTTTGGACCGTATTGTGCTTGTCATGATCTTATCTTCAACCTGCCGGATTTGATATAATTTTCTCTGTTTATGTATTCTGGAGTCATTACAAAGTCTACATTTCCCTGTTACTTGTCATTCATAAGTAAGCAGAGAAAACCTGTGTGGAGCTCCTTGTTCCTTGTTGGTTTTTATTTTTGCTTTCTTTGCTGAGTTCAAAGACACGCGTGCCAAGCACAACATGAAGAGTGCTGGGAAATATCACGCCGAAACAGCGGAGGACAGTTTGTTGTCCAACATGACTAACCATATGAGACTTTCTGAGGAAGTGTGAGGGACTTTCTGTGGCTTGCCTGCACATGTGGACGGTGACTGGAAGTCCCAGTTCCATTTATCTCAATAACCAAGTAATCATAGTTGTATGTATTGTGTTTTACAGCCTGATTCTGCCAGAACTCCCACTGTGTCAGGCACAATGAAACCATAATATTAGCTCTAGAATCACATGATAGACGGAGCATGTTGAAAACCACTGTCTGCAGATCGACCACTCTTCCCTCCCTCTACTGTCACTTCTGAGCTTTTTCTCTCATTTTCTGCCACAAAAGCACCAAAATAGCCCTCCTAGCTTTGAGGAAAACATATTTTAATGACACCAGCCTAAATGGCTGCTGCGCCCCGCAAAAGAAGGACGTGAAAATGAGGAGGACTTTTGCTGGCTAATGGCTCCGGTTACTTGGCCTGCAGCAAAGTTGGCAAGGTCTCTCAAGGCTACACCAACAGGAAATTGCATTAATTCAGAGCTGGGCTGAAGTAATTCACTCCCTTCTTTATTCAAGGCTTTGCCAGGGTTTCAGCAGACCACCTCGGCCGTCCTGGTAGAGAAGAACAGGAGTGGGAGGCCTCAGGGCCTGACTGAAACCTCCCCTCCATGTGCTCCCTAATTGGTTTAATGACCGTAATTATCTGCTGGGGTGCATGTTGTGCAGGGGACGATTAATGGCCTCCAAAACATATGCAGACAGGCGGAAATTAAGAGAGGGGGGCGCTGAGACAAAGAATAGCCCTGCAGAAAAAAAGAGCTATAAAGTCGCAGAGAGAGACGCATCCTGCTGGGTAAGAGAAATAGAATAATGACACAGCGCTTTGCATGGGGTTTTTTTCGTCTTTATGGGAATTTTGTTGTTGTTAAAATGTTATATTACCTTCTGGGGCTTGGTTCATCTTTTGATAGAAAAAAAAATACATTTAATTAGATGAAATCTGAGGTACATATATGGACCTATACGGAACATGCCACCCATGCAGTTAAAAGGTAAAAGTGATCTTCCCAACGCTCCAGAAAACATCCATATACAAGCAATCAGCACAGACAGTGGCTGAGAGCTGATGACCTAAGTTGCAGTACCACTAATGTCCTCTAGATGCTGGCTCCAAAAGAAATCTGGCTGTGTTGAATTCCATTCAAAAAAGTTCAGCTTTTCACTTGAAGTAATTGTTTTTGTTCGGGTCACGCTTGTGAATTTCACTCTAAGGCTGCAACGAATGGTTTTTTTCCACATCGATTATTCTGTCAATTATCTTTTGAATTGATCAAATAATTGTTTGGTCTATAAAATGTCAGAAAATTATGAAAAATGTCCATCATGATTTCCTAAAGCCCCAGGTCACATCTCCAGAGCAGTCCAAACCCCAAAGTTATTGAGTTTAGTATCACACAACACAAAGAAATGCAGCAAATCCTCTCAATTGACATTCGCTTGAAAAATTAATGTAAACAATTTCATTACACCTAGTCATTGATTCCAACATTATTTTCACTGCCACACACTCTGCACTGCCACAGCAAAGTACCAAAATGCAGTTTATATATAACCAATGTGACCTGTATTTACTGTAGAAGCTGTATGTTTTATTTTCATACCTACGTGCCTGAACATAATGGCTATATATTTATGTTTGCTAATCTTTGTTTAGCCTTGCTATCTGTGTTTAGCTGCATGTCTATATCTGTATCTTCCTGTGCATGTGTATATTAACAGAGTCAAATTCCTTGTACGTGTCATCGCACTTGGCCAAGTTTTCTTAAATGACAGGTGTCTCAGCCTGTCAAGGTGGTTGTCGCTCAACCCACTCTACTGGTCCACCCTACCCAGGCTTCCTCCCCTTTCATCAAATGTGGATTTTCTGGCTCCAGGAGCTTACAACAATAGCAGCGAGCAGTAAACTCCAATCCAGGGTTGAAAACGTCTCTTCAGAAACCTGTGGTTGACATCACAGACACTACAGACATGTTTTGGTAAAACCTATGTCCTTGTAAAACTGTAAAGCGCAAACTAAATTATAGCAGCATATAAAATCTACCCTCACTGACCTAATTCTCGTATGTTTTATGGGTTCCTCATTTTTTTTTTTCAAATTCTCTCTTAAATTAGATGTTTAGAAATGATATCCGCTACTCTTATTAAACTTCAATTAGTGCACCATGCAAACTAAACACAACTTCTCACAGATCACAGAGTATCTTAACGTCTGGCTTGAGTAGAAATGAAATGTCCCATAGAACATCTTGTTGGTACACAGACAAAAGCGTGTGGTTAAGTATAGAATCAAGTTCCCACCTGTAGAAAGAGGATTGTTGACACAGTTTTCCTCTCAGTTCTGGATTATCAGGATGCTGCTGCCCTCATTCCAAATGTTTTTCTACTATTCAACTTTTAGGTTCGTGAATTGACATAATCACAAGACATTTTCAATGCAATTCATGTTGTATGTTAAGGTTGGTGTGTCTTTCCTAACTGAAAGATATAACAACCACTGGTATTTACACTAAATGACCATTGCAAATGCCTTCATTGAACGTCAATTTAAAGGCAATTGATTGAGTAAAAACTGCTTTTGATGTTAATGTTGTGGTTACTTAGACCAGTGGTTCCCAACCTTTTTGGCTTGTGACCCCTTCAAGTAAAGCAATGTTTGCTTTCCACCCCTCTTCGCAGATTGCATTTGTTTACTGGTTGTGACCAATTCATCAATTCATGTTTATTTTAAGTGTTCTGAAATATCTTTCAACCCCTCAGATTTGTCTTGTGACCCCTTGTGGGGGTCCTGACCCGCAGGTTGGGAACCACTGACTTAGACCATTTTCAGTGGTTTCATTTTGTACCTGCCTGTAACTGCTTTATTTCTGCCTGCATCCAGTTAATTGTCCATTATTCTGTCCTGTTGTCTCATTTTATTTCTCAGTGTCTCTGTTAACTGTATTGCTGCAAAAGAGCACATACTGTATGTTCAGATGTCTAACCACGTCTAAATAAAAGCTATACAAGATAGAAATACAATAAAATATGATGTTAAGACTAGCTTTCCATACGTGCAGACCTCCATGGAGCTAAATGGCAAACATCTCTCCCTTTTTTTCCCCCTCGATATACAACTGTAGTATGAAATAGTAGTATGACCTTCCTTTTTCATTATGTAGATCCTTCAACCCTGCTACCTCAGCTGTGGACCAGACCTTTTACACAAACAGTTTTAGGATGATTTCAGGTCTGGTGTGGTAAGTATCAGGTAGGGATTGTTTTGTCTAAAAGGTCTAAAACTGGTCTCTGCTGGTCCAATTTGATTATTCTGTCCTCGACAAAACCTTCTTGAAAACGGCAGCAGCCAGAAAGGCACCTTCGGAACAGCAGATCTTTATAGGCTCTTGTAAAGACGGATCAGTGAGAAGTTTTATGCGTTGGGTGACATCAGCGGTGTCATTAGCAGGAATATGGAGTGAATTAGACCGGCGTTTCAAAATATACAAAGAGTCTGCTGAAAGACAAGGCTTATGTCAACAGTGGCTTGTGTTTCTGCTCTCCGCTCCCCCCCCCCCCATGTCGCCTTGCGCTGACATCAAACAGATCTCAGCAGCACAGTTTGGGTAATGTTAGTAATAGTGATGCTGGTAATAATTATTTGCTCCTCACTATCTTATTAAATCATTTAAAGCTTTTAGTTCCAGCAGCTTAGTTTGTTTTTACATGGATTAAACCTGGAGAGGAGCTTTGGCAGTGTAATCTTGGATCAGGACATATAAACTCTTTTAGTTGAGAGTGCAGTGAAAATAGGAAAATTGAGGGGCTTTGGAGGAGACTTATGGAGCAGAATAATCTGCAAAAGGCCTGGAGTGCTGGTGAGAGAAACAGCAGCGGAAAGACGCAGGACGACCAATATAGACAGAAATTGGAGGATGTGTTTTCTGGTCAGGAACCCATTGCTAAAATTAGCGAGGATGTAAATTCCTCAGCGTTGCCGGTTCTCAAATCTGCGCATGACACTTGAGAGCTGCCAGGAGAACATAAAACAAACCCCCCCCCCAAAAAAAAAAAAATGGGAGGGTGGCAGCAGGAGAGGTCATACATGAGCAGTGCCATGGTAATGTTTTCCTTCTTCCTTATTTCTTTTCAAATTGACCTTCGCCCGGAGAACAAAGACATCTAACAGGCCACAAGAAGGAGGAGAAAATCTCTTAAAGCGAAAGCCGCTGCCCCCACACACAACAGTCGACGGGGGGAGGCTCGGGCCCTGGATGCCAAGCCTTCAACACAATCACCACACATGCTATTGTGGCCTGCAGTAAAGCCCTGGTATGGCTCAAATCTCCTAGCTAACCCCCTCCGCCCCCACCCTCACCACCAGGCCTCACCCCCCCCCCCCCCCCCCGGCTCTTTCTCTGTCTCTCCATGCATCCCTGTCATTTACAGTCCTAATGACAAGACACAAACTTCCACACATTCAACCCCCGCAGAGCGAGGATAATCACATTACAGCTGACGACAGGGACATAAACCAAACTCCTCAGCACTCAGTTTGGACGCACTCAGACGTGGATTTGCATAAATCCAAACAGTACAGTCAGCAGCTAAATGGTGTGGCTCTGCTCCTCTTTTTCCACCGTAGATGGAAGGGAGAGAAAAAAAAAATATCCACCATGCTGTGAAACACTGAGGGCATGGATGGAAGGAGACGGAAAATAGTGGAGGACTTTCTCAATTTACAGCAAAGGCAAAGCCAGGACTATTTCTAGGCTTTCTATTGGTTTAACAGAGGCAAGAGCACACAGCCAGCTGGAAGTCAAGGACAAAGACTCATGAGGGAGTAAGTGTCAGGACCAGGTTCCCATGCTCCATCTGCGTTGGGCTTTTTCTTGCTACTTCTCTGTTGACCCGCAGATTAATTCCATACCTAAATATTGACATTCCTCTTTCTAGTGTGTGGCTCTTATCTTAGGAATGCATTTACGGCTTTGTCACTTGTATCAATCAACCAGAGCTGATAATTTTTTGCAAAAGGTGCGGCGCCAGGGACTTCCCTGCCACCACAAGGTCAGGAGAGAGCGAGATAAGGCAAAGTGGATCTGTCAAGGTGAAGCAAGGAGTGAGCAGGGGGCATGTTTGGACTTGCATTTACACGCTTACACTGCTTCTTTCCCACTGCTGCGCTGCGTTCCATTCAACGTCAGACATCGGAAGTTCCCGAATGAAATTTCTGCCCTCTGACCTCTGGGTTAGTGTCGACACTACTGTAGGTAATGAGAGAAGTGTGCGCTACATCGAGTTTATGTACGGGTTATGTTGTGGTTAGGTTTAGGGATCTGGGCCGGACTGACTACAGACACATCCCATACTCCAGTGGAAATCCACGAGATTTAAAGGATAATTCCAGTTTATTGCAATGTGGGTCTTATATGTGTAGTTTTGACAACCAAGTCACAATGTCTGCTGTGAAAAATGCCTATTGTGGTTGTAAGAACGAAAAACAGAGAATATCCTTTTAAAACGCTCCTCATGCAACAGCGTAAGTTCTGTCATATTTGGTCAACTATTCTACATATGAATATTCAGAACTGCAAGTGCAATTCTACATCTCAAAGTCACATGTTTAACCACTTACCACACAAGTGTTTTGATAGATTTGTGGTCAACACTGAAACAGCGTTTAGGCATTAAGGATTCTGAGCATGTGAAAAAGTATTACAAAGTATTATATGAAAGACATGCTATGTAGTGAGTCTCAATCAAATGGCAGATCACATGGTGATCTCTGTTCGATAAACACAAACATCAGAGCTCAATTTGAGGTAATTTTATCTCACCGTTTAATATCTGGTTGATTTGATTCGAGAATATAAATCAAACAAAATGTTCTCAGTAATTGCTGACAGAGAAATGTCGATGTGTGTTTTGTACAGAACGGTTATGTGTGTGTGTGTGTGTGTGTTTATGTCTGAACATCAGTTTCCCCCTGCAGGTAATGAAGCACTCGCATGTTTATTCAAACTCTGGAATGAAACCATCCAGCAGCATTATAATCCACTGTGTAAAACAAATAAAGCATTCCTCTGCTCTGTTTTGTGTCAATCATTCAGCAGGCTTTGCAACATTCAATTTAAGACTTTATTGCTGCACAAATGCAATGAAGGCAATCTCAGGTTAGAATAATTCAGGAATTAAAAGAGGAACATTGGAGCTTTTTTTTTTTTATTATTGAGAATGAGAGAACAACCTTCAATTATAATCCCAGCTCAGTGTTTTTCAGCATAAATAAATAAAAGTAAAAAATAAATAGGCTATTAAATACAGTATAAAACAACTGGCAAAAAGGAAGGAGTTTGCTCTTTGATGAAGGAACTCTCAGAATGTTTGGAAAGGCAGCAAAAGCAGGAGACATTGCTTTGGAAAGCCATGGGAACTTAGAAAAATGATCAGTTTGGTAATATGGTAAATAGTGAAATCATACAAAACGTACAAAAATGTAATTGCAACCAGTAAACCAGAGTAATAACAACAACAAAAAAAAATCCCTTTTCCAAAGATGGATCTATCAGCTACAACAGAATCATAGATACATTTGACAATAAAGTAAAAATTCAAGTAAAGGAAGGTGTACATCAGTAACAATGATTTGCAGTCATCAATTAAGAGCACTGGGGAAACTGTCCACTATACACTTCCCACTACACTGGAGAGCTGCTTCATTAAAAACAGATGGAAGCAAACCCCCCCGCTAATGTTCCACAGACAGGCACTTTAAAATGTCTTCGAATGTCCGGAACGAGTCAATTGTCAAAGCGTATAGTTTCATCCCGTCAACATGTTACTCAAACTAACAGAAATATGAATGGATATTTGTATAGCGTCTACAAAACTAAGTGACACATTGAAATTGCAAACCAAACTATTATTAAGTATGAAATCATCTCAACCACAACAACGACTCACCATCATTAAAAACTGTTTTTTTTTGCATTTTGGCAAACTGTTTTTCCTCTTCATCACTGCCGCGCTACAAACAGATGTTCCGCATTCTAATTGAGACGCATTTCATGCACACACACACACACACGCGCGCGCACACACACACACACACACACACACACACACATTTCTCACTTCGATACCATTTCTTTTTGTTCAGGTTTTGTGTGATCGCCCTTTTTCTTTTGCAATTCTGAGACAAACCAAGACAGATTCTTGATCCAAGTGCTACATTATAAATTTTAATCCCAATGTTTTTGGTTAATTGCCCAAACATAAAGAAACAAAAAAAGTGAACCTGTTCACACAGAGTACCTCATATATATATATAACCTCTTTTTTTTTTACCCATATAACATCACTTACATAATTATAGCTTAATTTCTGCGCAGAGCCAGCAGAAGGCCAGACACAACACCAAGTCCATGTGTGTTTATACACCTAAGCAACACGTCCCTTTAACTTTGGGCCAACTCGAGCTCATTTCAGCCCTCTCGACGCTCCGTCCTCATTGGTCAGGAAATGGACCAAAGTGCCAATTAAAGGGAGACGCCGTGACATCAGCACCAACCACAACCTGAGCCAGGGCTGGACTCCACTGCTTCCATCCTGTCACTGCGCTGCCCTTGTTTGTTTGATGCTGGTCGCGACAAGGTCAGGGTGCAATTTTGTAAAGTCGAAGCCAGTCCCAGAACTGGCTTGATTGCTGATTTTTATGAAGCAAGAATGTGAAATGAAGAAAACAATGCATGAGCAATGAATTGTATCTATATAAGACATGGATAATAAAAATAGATTTCTAAATATACAGAGTCTACTTGATACATCTATTGTTGTATATTTGCTCAATTCCCGTGTGGATAAGATGAAGAAATCAATAATGTACAGTAAGTCAGTCTGATTGAGTCGGCCTCAAAGGATGGCACAGTTCTCTTGGTCCTGCCGATCCAAAGCCGTCCCTGCAGTCTCGCTCCAGCTCAGCTTAGAGTTCAAAGGGCTGCCTGCTTCAGTGCCTGAATTTAATTCCCTTCGTTGTCAGGATCACACTGCAAACACGCTCAGGGTGCTGGTCTGGTCCTTTAAACCCAAGATGCTGTAGGCAATTCTTTTCAAATGGCCCGGCAGCCTCACCCCAATGTTCTTAATATCCCTGTAAAAGAGAGAGACATGACAGAATATAAGGGGAGCTGCACATGGGTTAAGACTTTGGCCTCGTTCCAACACTTTTCACGCACACTTCCTGCCTCTCAAGCCTCGTAGTAATCACTCCGTTATCCAACGTGACAAAATGCCAGCCATTCATGTGTAGCTTGATTGCTGAACCAGTACAGCAAGGTGGGGTGGGCTCCAAGCTAGTAATCTACCAAGGTTTCAATTTATCTTCAACATTAAAGGATAATACTGGGGGGGTTCGCTCTTCATGAGCACATGAGGCAAACCTGCAGGAGCCCTGCAACACAGCAGTCCAAAGCCAAAGCCTTAATTACAGCCTTAATTACTTAACGAGGATTCTCCCTGTTGACCATGAATCACTTGTCTGGCAAGCAGAGGGTGGGTCGTAAATAACTGCTGGTTTTCCAAGAGTGCTACCAGATGCCCCGAGATGGAAACATGGGGCCATGAAATCACACCATTCTGTATGACAAATACTTCAAAAGGGTTTGTCGTCTGCTTTACAGTCTACCCATCTTCCAAAATCACCAACTGAGATACGTATACCATGGCAGACGAAAGGGGGAGGGGGGGGCATCCTTTCAGCTGCTCATGTGGTTAGGAAAAGCTCTGGCCCTCGTTATTGCCCCTAAACAACCTTATATTACGTGCTTCACTGAGCCTTTTTTTTTCCCCAAAAGGTTGAGTCCATTTCATTAAATTGCCCCCTTAGCGCTCCTACACATCTGAGAAGGTCCAATTGCCTTCAACTACCCTGTGATAAGTTCAGGGGGTACACTCTGAGCGCACCTCTTCAATCTTTCTAGTAGTACAAATGTGCCGGCTATGGGGCTTCAAATGTCATCCATCTATTTCAGTTCCTTAATCTCCTCTAGTTGCTCCTGCTCCACAGGCTATTCTCTCCTCTTCCTTCCCCCCTTTAATGTTGAAGAAGCCACAAAAGGCCTTTGCCCTTCACAGGCAAAACTGGTGGTTTTCGGGGCTCTAGCAAAAGTGCAGCTAGTGTGTGTGGGTGAAGGGAGGGATGAGAGAAAGACTGGAGAGAGGAAAGAAGAATAAGGACTGCAGCGACCACAAGCCACCACCACCAGCCGACCACAAATGAGCCCACTCCTTCTTCTTCCCTCCATTACTTTTTCCATCTCAAACAATTCTCAAGTTGTAACTGAGGTTGGAGATTATATTATGCGCAAACTATTCTTCTGGCTGTTAAAAAGCAACATTTGTAGGAAAACAAATACATAAACTACTAGGGGGGGGGGGAGTCTATAACAGACTTCATCATGGGAGGAAAAACATTTGAGCAATGTGTTTTAATTCATTGCATAATTTGACAGCAAAATGCACTCTCTCTTTGCCAGAAACCAACTTAACAAGTCAATAAAATAGATTTAAACCCATTGTGTGCGGGCGTCCCACTTACTCATTCTTCATCTGCAGGACCTGGTCCATGGTGACGACCCCAGCGCAGGTGAAGTTCTCACTGTACTGGCTCATCTTGATGGACTCCAGCCACTCAGACACTGACCTGAAGGGGGAACCGTCGGAGCCGCTGGTGCTGGGCAGGCGGATGGATACGCTGCAAGCAAAGAAAAGATAAATGATAATAACCAACAGGCTTTACCCACAACAAAGGTGGATGACTGAGGACTATAATTACTGTTCAGGAAACCTGTTGGTGACAAAAAACCAGTCGGAGCAGTTAAGATACGAGCATGACACTCTTTTGTCCTTTCTCACTGTTTCTGGTCCCTCACAAAAGGCAAAACATGCATTCATGCACACAAATCACATACAGCAGAGCTTTACTTATCCCCTGCCAGGCGTGTACACACATTTCTTTAATTATCCTGGCAGGCAAGGTGTCAGTATGTCCTTTTAATGGTTTGAATAGAACATCTTAAAGCTATTCCCCTTTCGTTCCCAAACTACCCTAAACACCCAGCCACTATTTAACGTAAAGTAAATGGGGAACCGCTGCCAGAGCCTTTTTGTTAAGTGTTTTGAAGTGAGCCTCAAGTCTCCAGACAGTCGAGACAGGCAAAAGACGAGTCTCAAGTCAGTCGAAACGAGGCCAAGTCAAGCCTCAAGTCAGCCGGTACAAGTCCATGACAAGTTTCAAGTCAGGGGAGACAAGACTGGGTCAAGTCTCAAGTCAAATGAGACAAGTACGGGGTGTGGAAGAGATGGCACCAGATTACCACAATGTCCCTGGTTTGACTCCAGCATGCATGTCATACTTGTCTCTATCTCTACTGTCAACTGTCTTAAAGTTAAGTATCAAGTCTTGTCTTGGTCTCTGAGTACTGACCTTTAAAATGTGATTTTAGCGTTTAACAATGTTCCTGTCAGAGTTGTTAGCTCAGACCAAGTCCTTCGATGCACAGGCCTAATAATTAAATATTCAAGGTATGTGGTCTTGTTTATTTTTTATTGCTCCAGGATTTTTACTGAAAACAAGTCTTTAGATAGTCAGAAGTAAGTCAGGTCTCACAGCAGTCAAGTCTTAAGTTCACAGCTCCGGCTGCTGCAAAGCAGAATGTGACCACTATTAAAAAAAAACCCTGTTGTTTCTTTTTAGGCTAACAGAGCGCTTCTTAGAGGAGACCACATGATTTTGGGCGCTTATTATCATGGTTTTATACTGCGTAAGTAAATAACATCAGCCAGAAGGGAAACTGAAAGAGTACAACAGCAGAAGTGAGACTAAAATTAAATTTATATTAGAAGTAGTTTTGGTCACACGGTTGTTTCCAAGAACTGGTTGCTTATAGTGGCAGCTACTGAAGGGTCAGCACTACCCTACCCTTAGTCTGGTATGTAAATAAATCTTACCGTGGGTCAAAGTCTGCAATGGTCTTCAGAGAGTCCGGGCTCCGCAACAGCTTGTCCAGCAGGCTGACGATGTCTCCAAAGCGTGGCCTCTTGGAGCGATCCTGGAGCCAGCACTGCAACATCAGCTGGTAAACGGCTGAGGGACAGTCCATCGGCGCCGGTAGCCTAAAAGCCTCGTTGATAGCCTTCATCACCTGCAAGAAATTTCTCCGGTGAATAATCAGATCTTCTCTCACTGGTAGGTTTCTTTCACATTTCTAAAAAATATCTTTAACACGAAACCTCAGAGAAAAGTGCAATCTGTAAACTTGCTGTAACACTGAAACTTGCCTCATGGTTACTCATGTCCCAGTAAGGCCGTTCGCCAAAGGCCATGACCTCCCACATGACGATGCCAAAACTCCACACATCGCTAGCTGAGGTGAACTTCCTGTATGCTATTGCCTCTGGAGCCGTCCAGCGAATGGGGATCTTACCTCCCTGTTCAGGAAAAAAAGCTTAAAGTTAGAATCTGAAAAAACAACTTTGACACCACTTTGCAAATTGCAATGACATGACCGAGGCGAATCTTTTCTGCTTAAAGCCAACAGTAAGTATCTACTTACACTTGTTGTGTACGTCCCCTCAGGTTCGTCCTCCAGCACCCTGGACAGGCCGAAGTCTGACACTTTACACTCCAGGTTGTTGTTGACTAGGATGTTGCGGGCAGCTAGGTCGCGGTGAACGTAGCTCATGTCAGAGAGGTACTTCATGCCTGCAGCGATGCCACGCAGCATGCCCACCAGCTGGAAGGAGCCATACTCTCCATCGTGGTCCTGATGGGAGAAAATTAGCACAGATCCATTTTCGTTTTGTGACCCAAACAAAAAGAAACATAGACACGATAGTACAAAATGATAAAACAAATATCAGAGCCCAGAAATAGAAGTTGGACCAATTTTCCAGTTTGCAAATACTGTGTATCGTCACCGTGTAACTAGTCATAGTAGAGACATTTCCATCAGTAAAAATGGTATGTGGTGGGCTTACCTTAAGGTACCTGTCCAGTGCTCCATTCTCCATGTATTCAGTCACAATCATGGCATGTTTGACTGCATACACACAAAAAAAGAACAAATTACTTGCCCGAACTGGCCCAAAACAGACAAGAAAATTGTCAGAAAAGTTAAAAAAAAAAAAAAGCTACAAAACTCACAGAAGTCCTTACATTTGGTGACCACTCCCTCCAGGCGAATGATGTTCTGGTGGGAAAACTGGCCCATGATGGAGGCCTCGCTTAGAAAGTCCTGCCTCTGTTTCTCTGTGTAGCCGGGCTTCAGCGTCTTGATAGCCACTGCCACCTCTTTCCTCCCCGGCACCTTCAGAATACCCCGGTACACCTCACCGAACTCCCCTGCAGGAGAACAACATCAAAAGGGACAACTGATTGAGAAAACGGATACCAGATGAATATGTGTTTGGTACGTTTTCTCGGGCTTCTAGCTGCGGGGGTTTGCTGTGCAACCGAGTGAAAATAAGGAAGTCTCTGCGGCTGTTTTGCCTGAGGCTCTCTCACAGAGGTGTGTTCTGGGTGTTGAGAGAAAGCCTATGTTGTATAATTGGCGGATGGCCTGTGGTGTGGAGGTATGGGAATCAGCTGTCACATGAGAAGAAGGGGGGCGGGGGCGGGGGCATGGTCGTGGGAACTGGGGAGGGGACGTATGTTGATAAAGACTGTCGTTTCAAAGGGTAAAGGTGGTCGCACTTGAATAAACGTATCATGAAAGATCTGGACAGGGCCCGGGCGGGAAGGTGCTCTGATATCCTTCCAAAATACTGCTGCAACACTTTCTTTTGTGTAATTGTCAACTTGAGCCAAAGCACATGGATCCCACAGCCAAGAGTTGCCACACAACAAAATGTCTCAACTTGTTGTGCGGGATCTCAGCCAGATAGATGTTAATCTCACTAAAGTAACTACCGTCAGTCTGTTAAGCTGTGGAAAATGCTCAATATAAACAGCGAATTTGGGGATTGGAAAAATCTTTCAACATCTCAGAGCTAAGCCCCACAGCAGATCGTCTCAGCAGGGTTGTCACTCACCAGCTCCAATGACTTTCTGTTTGGTTATGTGGCTGGGGTGGATTTCAGTGGCGAACTTCATGACGGCTGTGTTGGGGTCCTCGTATGTATGTGGATCCACGTAGGTCTTCAGAGGCTTCAATTGCTCTGTGAGAAAAAAGAAAGATAATTGTTGATTGTTAAATTAATAAAATGCATTGAATAAAGTGAATTAAGACGTGAGAACGTTTCTTTTTTGTCTACCTGAGCTGGAGAAGTAGGCGTCCTCTGGTCCTTGTCTGGTGTGAGAGTTTCTTTTCCTGAATAAAAAGATAAAACCCATCTGCAAATTAATATCCCACTTTCAAAGAACAAATGGACTTTTGTCTTTATATCATTTGCCTGCTTTAATATCAGTAGCACACAGCAACCTTTGTAACCGTTTTTTCAAGATGTTCTAAGGCTTTCAAAAGGATCCCAAGACTAGTGCAATACGTCCATTCATACAGAGGCGGCCCTTTGATAAAGGCTGACGATAGACTGTGTTTGCCAAGTCGATTTAAAGACTGGAAGACAGACAAGCTGGCGGGAGGGAGGTGGACAGACGGGTTAGTCTGCTACAGTACAGGCCCAGGTCACCTTTACAAAGTGCCTGCGGTCTGGAACAGAAAGAACGTAGCGCCTCTTATCACCAACAATGTACCACCCCAGACCAATTTCCTTTCAAAGGCCCCAACACTCACTAGAATGTAACCATTGAGCAATGACAAGGCACATTCAACGTAAATTCTTCCCCAGCGAGTGCTGGGACACAGATCCAGTTAAAGAGAAAGAGAAAGTTGGCTAAAGGAAGAGAGAAAGAGGGAGGTGAGGAGAGATTGAATGCAAAGGCCATTTGGAGGCCCCATAAAGGAAAGGCAGGAGAATGAGAGAGGAAACCAGTGAAGGAGGGTGCATTCTGTCTGATTAACAGGACAGAAATATAGGGAGAGCAGCGGGGGGGGGGGTTACTGACCGTCTGCGTAGGAACAGGACCACGACCACTATGAACAACATGGCTGCTCCTCCAACTGCTGCGCCGAAGATTACTGCCGTGTTGTTTTGAGTAAGGCGCTCTAGAAGGGGCAAGTAAAGGCAACACATCAGAGGAATCCCATTCTCGAACAAAGCTTGTGAAACTTTTTCCGACGGTGGCTCTCCTCTGTACCTTCAGGCATGGTCTCAAACTGTTCCTCCATGCTGGAGCCTCCTGGGCTGCCATCGCTGCTGAGAGCCTGCACCCTGAACAGGTAGGCCGTGCCCGGGGCCAGATCGCTGATCTGTACAAAATTCTTCTCCAGTATGAGCACAATGTAGGTGGTCACATCCAGGTTATCATCCTGGGAGACAGAAGATCAGGACAACGTTACTGTTGAAGGTGGAGGCCACAGTTTTGGATCCTTTTGATTTATGTTAGCGTGATAAATTTAGACATTTTATGCCCGTCTATGTGTTGTTTAAATGATATATCTTGAAACTTGTATAGTGTAAATGTAGCATACTACATCAAATGAATGTCTTTAATTTCTACACATAGCAGGGAGAGTAGACAAAGAGTGACGCACCTTCTTGCGGTAGGTAAGTTCATAGCGGATGGGCCGGGGTTGGACCCGTGATCGGGGTGATATATCCCAGGAAAGGGACAAGCTGGCGGAGGTCCTCTCAACCAGTCGCATGGTGGTAATCTTGGGGGGATCTGCGGACAGAGGGTAGCGAATACTTCAGTTTCTTTGGGATGTGAAAACCTAATTTCATCTCATTCCTGCAGCACGATTGGACTTGCAGAGCCGCCACTGCCTCACAGATAGCATCTGTCATTACTGCAGCACAGATAGCATCACTCCGCTGCCTCATATCAGCGGCACTCACCTGTGTAGTGCAGAGATGTAGTCAGAGCGCTGGTGGATGGTGGTCTATTAGCCCGAGGCGCTGCCTGACTAGCAAACAGCGACACGCCACTATGTGCCTCCACGGTGAAGGTGTAGTTGAGGTGAGCGTCCAACTCGCTCACTGAAACCTTGGTGTCAGTCAGGCCCGCGCTGGCTGGCTCATAGCGGATCTTATCTCCGCAGGTCTGGCACACAACGCCCTCGCAGCGCTGGCATTCAACGCTGTAGGTGATGTCGGTGCGACCTCCGGTGTCTTCAGGCGGGCTCCACGAGAGGAGGAGCTTTCCTGCAGAGAGCTGGGTGGTGGTGGCCACAAGGTCTCGTGGGGCGGAGGGGAGGCCTGATGAACGCAAGGATATGAGATGTTAGATAGAAACGGGGAGGAAGAGAACGACAGGGACCAAAATGTGGGGGATTCCTTTCTGACATGACATTAGTAACATTAGAAAAAGTGCTTTTCTTGATCACAGATGTGAGCACAGAAGGAGAAGCAATCGGCAGGTTCCATCTGAAAGATATCATTCTCTTTTCCTTCAATCAGAGTAAGGTGCAGTTGAGTGGTGTCATTTTCAGGAACGAAGCACACAGGGAACCAGCTCAACCAAAGTGCAAACAGTTAATGAACTTCCCAATTAGCACACCTGTGCCCGCTTCCAGGGCGTGTGCTCCATGTGACCTCCACTGTTTTGACGTCTAAAGTTCTGCATCTTAGTGTGAGATTAGATCTCCATTATGAGATCGGAATCCATGGCGCTTTAAACCACACACTAATGTGTGCAGGAAAAACAAGTACAACTAGAAAAGAATATTTAATCCCTGCACATCGCGTCGGATTCAAACAAAAGTCACTTTCTGAGTTCACACTAGGAGAGGCACACATGGAAATTACATTACCTGGCAGCTGATTTTTTTTTTTTAATGCAAAGTTCTCATTAGAGATCAATGGGTTACCTGAGCAGGGTCCAGTAAGGGGGTCGGTTGGGGCCCGGTAGAAGTCCTCCATGCAGGGACAGAACAAAGCCCCCGAGTCCAGCCTCTGAGTGTTAGCAGGACACGGCTCACACTTGTCACCAGATGCGTCAGCTTTGAAGAAGCCAGGCTGACATTCTGCAAACACAAAAATACATTTGCATGAGCAGGTGAACGAGGGCAATAGTGACTTCAGGCAACATCCCATATGACACAGTGCATAGCCAGTTCCTCCAGTTCATTCAGGCCCCTTTGAAAGATCAATAATGCCGTGAACTTTTCACCTTGCGTGCAACACTGCAAGGTTGAGTGGACACATTATTATGTCAAGGCTAAAGGTCAGATTGGACAAGTGACAGAGATATGGGAGGGAAAACAGAGGCAAGGCTCTGCACAGTGTTCTCTACTAACTCTACTCCTACTTAAAACACTGGCCATTCCAGCTAAGACGCTTCTCACATGAGCCCAACCCTGAAACAAAAACGCAGACTCCCTGCTCAGCCGGCACTCCTACTCTTTACTGTTTCAACCACCAACCCCCCCCCCCCCCCCCCCCAAACTCCCTCTGATGCTGCTTTCTTGCTGTCTCTCTTTCTCTCAACAAACACAACCAGTCATCCCACATTCCACGACAGTAAGTCAGTCAGAAATAAAGGCAACAAAAACCAGGAAAGCGCAGAGAAATAGAAGTAAAGCAGCCAAAAGCCGACCATCCGTTTGCACTCAACAGCATATTATATTTTTTCTTTCGGAAAGCCACATGCAGACTTTTGAAACTGTATCGCCTAGATTTGATGACACCTAATTTCACACGTCCAGCTCGGGATAAAGAAATACAGGTAGAGGATCCAGCTGTGCGTAGCGGTGGTGAAATCTGAACTTAATGCGGTGTGAAATTTTGGAGAGAGCGCGCCATAAAGGAGTGAAAATGAGACAGCCCCCCCCCCTTTAACTCTGCAAGGGCATTCCAACGGCTGCTGCTCACGTCCTCACACCATCACACATTCATCCACACACACACACACACACACACGTTCGTGTATGCACTGCACACATGCACCCACACCCATATGCATGCACAAAATACACGTACATGTATGCAAAGCACACCCGTGGACACATGGGTAAATCTGACATCAGAAGAGGGATTATGTCCGCTGCCTGTCACCTGTTCATGTCCCTCTGCCTAAGCAATTCAGCCACACACATATATATATATATATATATATATAAACATACACACACATCTCCTTCCTTCTTTCCAAGTCGTTTGCCTGGAGCATTTAAATAGCTCGTGACAGATGTCATAGGATGTTGACAATGCAAATGAGAGCCAACGTGGAGGCAGAAAGAATGAAAACGAAGACGTGTGCGGCAAGAGAGAGATCAGACAAGCGAGAAAGAGGACACGAGAGCCAATTGAAATGAAGCATGCGAGAGAGATTAAAGTTCATACCAGAGACCGGGGCCAAGCATTGAAACATTAAGTCAAAGGCAAATACACTGTTTTGATGTCAGAGTCCAACAGAAGCAAGTTGTACAGCAGAGCCAAGGACAGAGACAATATCAGATTCACTCAGAGATACTGTCTCGGTCCGCGGCTGCCTTTCACCGCGGTTCAACTGAATGAAGTTCATTTGGAAGCCACAAGTGACCACACACACAAGACGGAAAGCAAACGGCTCCTGCTTCCATTTAAGTCGTATCAAGGGGATTTACTCGATTGACCATGAGCTCTCCTCCTTTCAGCTTTTCCTATCATTGCTGTTGAGTGAGTTTGTGGCAGGGCGGCTGTGAAGAGGTGCGCATTAACTGAAGAACACGACAAACAATGGTGGAGAGAAACATACTCAGCATGAGAAGAATTTGTAAGCTTGTTCAATGGGCTTGCACGTTTCTCAATCCTCCTCTCAAGGCGGCATCTCCTCTCTGTCTTGGCCAGCTGTTTCACTAACAGCCACCGCTACTCATTAACGCCAGCCAGGCAGAGGTTGGGGCGAGGCTGAAGAGAGGTGCTATGAAGGAACAGAAGGTTCGAGAAAGAAAGAGAGGAATACTGTATCCTGCTGAGGACTGAAGAAAAGAGGGGAGAAAGAAAAGAGACAGGCCAGGGTGAACCCTTCCATTGAGAAGGGGGAACAGCTGCTGCCTCAAACCCCGAATTCATACCCCTACCTCTCCTCCTCGTAATCCCCGAATTCCTTCCTCCCCTCCTTTCTCTCCTCCCAGTCCTCACTAAAAAGGCTCCCAGCTAACCCATTAACATTGCTATTCACCACTGACCAGCAGGCAGGGAGAATGCCATGCCATTCAAGTGCTGAAAGAAAAAACATACACACACACACACACACACACAAGCATTGTGGATGGGAATAGCCGAAATGCCACATGGCAACTGAATAGAGGAGGACTAGCCTCTTTTTGGCGCTGCAGTGCAGGCTGCAATGCATTGTGGTCAGGTCTGCAGAGATGATGGCCTTACACTGTGAGCCGCCTCTATAATCAAGATGCATTCCAGTGCACACCACCCAACAGGAGGCCTGTAGCAGAGCGCCTTCGCTGCAGCTTCAGTTTCAGCCCAGTTCTCTATTAAAAAGGTGAATGGGTTTGTGTATCTCGCACATGAGTCACAGTGACGGTAAATTCAACTAGATGACTCTCTGCTGAGGTATTTAACAGGAGGATTCCTCGACAAAAGAGCAAAGTCCGGCGAAAGGAAGCTTCTTGGTTCCACGGAGAAGGTGGAGGGGGACTTTGGATTGTTGCTGGACACAACAGGAAGCAGGAAGTGTGAGGCTGATGCAGCCTTCCTTCCTAAAGCAGCCAATCAAAGCATGGAAACACAGGGGAGCGTGACCAAATGAAGAACTAGCACTGAGACTACCAGAGTCCTGAGACAGAATAATAACTGAAAAGGAAGCCAAAATGTGTTGACCCGACATGAACGTGGGCACTAAACCCAAAGGGGGGGGGGGGGGTCCTGAGATGAACGCTTTCCCTCTCATAAACAAAAGTCTCTCAGCCTCCTCTCAGTTGAAACATCTGACAAAGTAAGGCCGGCCATTTCTTCTCTCCTTATTGCTACAGAGCAAGGAGCTGTTTGTCATTTGAGAGGCCTGTGTGCCTCGAGTGGCTCCGTGTTTGTTTATTGAGTGAGTGCAGGGGCCTGTTACATTCTGGGAGCCCGAGTGGCACTGGAGTGGGAGCCCCCAAGGTCCCCCGGTTCGTCTGCAGAAGTTAAGATGGATGAGATGGCGACAGTGATGAATGTATGGTCGGACAGATGGATGAATGGGTAACATGGTGGCTTGACAACAGAAATCGCCCCCAGGAGCGGAGGAGTAAGTGGTAGGGGGGCCCCCACAATCGGGTCCGGCGCTGGGCTTTTTAAAAGGCAGAAAGGTCACGTCTGCCTCAGGGTAGTTGTGAGTTAAACTGTGCATGGCTTACAGGGAGTCAGTGGCCAAGTAAAACAAACACATGTTCAGAGTGAGGAGGAGGAGGAGGAGGAGGAGAGAGAAAGAGTTGCAGCAGCAGACGGTGGCTTGTCTCATGAGGAAGGAGGTTAAATTCAGAAGTATGGCCAGTTAACAAAAAAACATCTTGGAAAAATAAATCTTTAAGAAATAAAAACAAAGTCAAGATCTTTCAGGGCAACTCCCCAAATATATCTGGAGGCATGCGAGTCCTCGCTTTGTCTGTATCGACTGCACTTCTTCTCCCCAACCCCCTATTTTCATTCCCAAATTGGTCAGACCCGTAATTGCAATATGTCATGTCATTTTGTTTGTATGCCGGGTGACAACATGTCATTAGCATTTTGGGGGAGTCGGGTTGAGGTGGAACAATGGGGGTCTCTGATGGGGGAGGTGAGCCGGTAACATGAGCCAGGGGTCACTGAGGTGGGGAGGTGGGGAGGTGGGGGGGGGGGGGGGGGGGGGGGGGCAGGAGGCAGTAAAGGTGTAGGGGCTGATGGAAGTGTGCGTGAGGGAGGGGGGGGACATTAGTCAAAAGGATTAGCTGGCCAATGGAGCAGCTGTAAGGGCATTACATCTGTTTTACAATTGCACTCAGGCTTTCATCTAGGGTTGTTAACAAACACAATAAATTCCCAGATCCCCTTTCTCCTCTCACTCCTTCTGTCCACTCAGGCTCACCCACAGGAGGAGGGACACAGGGAGTGAAAAGTGGAGTCAGGGAGGCACAAAACACACTCAACAGGGTCTAAAGTAAAGCAGATACTTTGAAGGAATCAATCCTGGCTGACCCGAACCTCAGTCACAAACAGCTTCCAGAGGCCTCAGCTGGACCACAGTCGTGGTCATTTGGCCACATTTCTCTGTGTTGCTGGTCAAATCCAGACAGCCAGGTGGCAAACACAACACCATTTAACTACAGCACGCTGAGCCAACAGGTCACACACTGGATGCCGACAGCCGTCTGCTTCCTGGTCAGGGGAAGGGGCCAAAATGGGACCAAATGCACCAATAAACAAAATGACTTATCAGGCAGGACAACAAAATGGAAAGTGGCTGAGCGAGGCCGCTCAGCACGGAGCGACAATGGAAAGCCCTGAGCCAACGGGTCGGGGAGTCACAGAGGGATTAGGTGACCTCCGGTTTCCGCTGCGGGCTCGTCCTGTTAGCAGTGAAGGGTGGGTGGGTGGTGTGTTGTGCTGGGGGGATGGGGGGGGGGTGGGGGGTGACTGACTGACATGGGGGAAGGAAAGTGCTGACCTCACACACCAGCAGTACAATACAATGTGCTTCACACTCCCCCACCACAACACTCACATACACACACACACACACACACACACACACACACACACACACACACACACACACACACACACACACACACACACAGCCTCCAGGCTCAGGAATGTCACCAAGAGAGGAAATATGTCCCAACTTCCCCACCACAACCAACACACACACTAAAACACCAAGGATGGCTGAGGTTCAGTTATTTGACTAATGGCAGACATTTAAACACAATTAATTGGTTGACAAAAAACTAAATACAAAATACAAAAAAACTAAAACACATTTAGCTTGAAATTTGAAGAAACCCACACCAGGTTCAAGCTGCACTCGCCAATATATTATATATATTTGTATATATTTACAATAGATTAGATGACTGTGTGTGATGTGAAAGGTGTCGCTTGCAGCAGTTCCCCTCAGCTCTGTGTAACTTTGCCTCTTTTCAAACACTGTTTTAGTTTGCCGACACGCAAACTCCATTCCCATCAACACCTTTAGCAGCTAGCTACACAAACTTGAACATCCGGCAAGCTAGACACCCTGATATTTTTGATGGAGGCCAAACCAGAGCTGAAAGGGGGAATACTGGACTTATGTTCATCAGGTGTAATGCCTCTGTGCGCTCACATTAACACTTCTTCATTGTAAACGATCCAGCAAAAAAAACGTAGTGCATCGGAAGGTAACACGTCTGATACAATGCTCAACCATCACGCTGATGACACTTTTTAACCCACAACAGTACGATTTGCTCTAATCCACATTAAAGAGTCATGGGGGCCACCAGATCGCCTCTTTGGTACATTTCCTGTGATCTCGTTCACAGTAATTGCCAGTGTTCTGTTCACTCCAAACGTGGCCCAACAAGACGGTGCATGACACCACTTGAAAGCGCCTTCAGAGTCCCCCCATTATCTAACCAACTCCCTCAAGTTCAGCCCGCTAGGCAGACGTTACCTTGGCACGAGATCTGAGGAATCCACAAATTCAAAGTAATCACGGTGGCTTTCAAGAGGCGAGGAGGAAAAAGGAGAGGTTACATCCAGAGTGTGCATCTAAATGAGCAGCATTGTCCGATAAGTCGGTGGCTTGCGACTTTTTATTTATTTTTGAGACTGGCTTCAGGGATCAAGAGCCAAGGGAATTTGGCAGAGCAGAAAATTTAAATGTGGGGATTATCCTGCAGGAATGAGATGATTTCATTATGTGAATCCACCATAAGCCAACTAAATAAAATCCCTGAGATACTGAGGCGTGGTGCCGTGTTCACGTCTCTTTGTATACTCTCCATCAGATAAAATGAAATTGCACAAGACTTTGGTCTTAAAAGGTTTGGGGCGATTATGATGAAACAGATGGATCCTGGTACGAGCAGATTTAAAGGCCATGAAACGTTGGATCTCTGCCTTTCTGTAGGATGTATTTCCAAGTGAGCAATCGGGCTCCAAATCCTAACTTCCATCATAAAGTGCACCAAGGAAAACAAAAGCTGACAGCTAAAGTTTACATTTCACCTTCACTAAATGTTTATGTCTTAACCACTATGTGAACAGGGCCAGTTGTTTTTCTCTCCCTCTGCACTAAAAACTCTGATTGGCAGCATTGTTCAAATTTAGCCTCTATTTATCTTTACGAGTCAGTCGTGGAGAAATGTATTCACCAGCGAGAAGGAGAACTGTACACAGTCTAAATAGTCCCATCAGGGCCGTGTGAAACGGGATGTTTAAACTCTATTGGTGTCATATTCATGACCCGCACAGCAGCCAAAAACAACAGTCGCTCTGTGATTTCACGGACAACAAGAACACAGCACACGAAGGAAAAACGTTTTGTTTGTCAGTTTGTTATACTTGGGACCGCTTGCGCAACATTGTGCATCCCTTCAGTAAACTGCATTAAGAGCTGTAAAACGGGGATGGGAATGATGTGGTGAGATAAGGAACTATCAAATAAATACAAGACCAGAGGCGGATGACTGAGGCTAAAATAGAGAGACTCTTCAGGGACAGGCAGGATGTGGAGAGAAAGGTAAGAGGACAGCAAAAGAGATTGCACAAAGGCAAAAAAGCATGCAGAACCAGTCGTTACTTCACTTAAAAAGCACAAACACACCCAAGTCAATTACTACCCATACAAATCACTCACCACAGCGTGCAGTCACATAACTACAAGTTAGTCACCAACCGTTTCCGTCAGCTGAGGATGAGTTTGGAGACACGGACAGAAAGGGAAGGAGGGGGAAGACAGAAAAGGGTTTACTGGAACCTCTTTGGCGAGAGGAATAATAACTTTACTGGAACTGAGTGGACAGTTGTTCCACCAAGACGCCATTTTCACCAAACTGCCCTCAGCAGTCCAAATATTCCACATTGTGTCTCCCTTTTTAAACACGGGTTTGTGGAAACCATGATGTGGGATTAAGCCTTATTTGCTGAGGATTTAGAGCGGCTGACGAGGTGTGGACCTGGGCGATTAAACACAATCCTGAGGACCAGCCAGGGCAGCCCGGTGGTCCTTTGTAGGGTGACACACTGGTATGCTGTTCTATTGTGCCAGGGAGGATTATGGGTAAGGAAGGGCGTGATAGGCAATGGAGGAAAACTGTGTCAGTGTCAACAGTGAGTCACAAGTGGAAACCCACAGCGCTGCTGGCGATTTAAAAGCCAACCACTTAATTGCAAAAAAAGTTAAGGTTTTTTTCCAGAATGAAGTGTTTATTTTCTCACTAGGGACACTGAAAGCACGGCATCCTGATCTAAAGCAGGTGCCAGATGAGTCCACACACTGGAAGCTGCTCCCACCACGTGTTTTAATATTGTTATTTGCTCAATATATTTTTTAATTAACAAATTTCATGCATGGAAAAATAAATATTGTGCTGATGTAGTTACTATTCAGATTCAGGTTTTTCACACAAAGCACAACAGTTATAAACATGATGCACTGGTATAGATTCAATTACAAGAATACAAAATGATCAAAATGCTGCTTATATGTTAATTCATCAGGGATGACAATCCAGTTTTTATAAATATATATATATATATATATATACTGTATATATAAAACACTCTGGAAAAAACACACAGGAACCATTAAGAGTAGCTTTACTTTTAATACTTTAAGTCTAATTTATTGATAATAATTCACTAAAGTTAAACTTTTGAATGTAGGACTTTTACTAGTAAGGAACATTATGTTACTTTGAACAGAGAAAGGTTTTTTTATGAATCAAAAATTAATAATAATACAATGTTTTAGTGCTGCATAAGCTGGTAAAGCAGTCAGAGAGAGTAGGGGAGAAGAAAAGCAAATACACAACAAAAGGAGACGAGTAATTGATTTGACAAAAAACACAAAAAAAGAGGGTCTTCATCAGGCCTTCACCAGTCATGTGAGGATCGTGATAATAACCATAAATCCTGACAGCGGCTTTCAGTATGCTTAGTCTTTATATTACTTTATAATTGAGGCTTGTACGTATTTTGAGATCCAAAATAATTCTGTTTTATAGTAGTCTGTAATGCCTGCATAAAAGGCAAATGCCCGTTTTGTGCCTCCCTACTGCCGACTGATATGATTTACAACCAGCCCATAAAAGCTTTTACATTTGCTGCTCTAAACACTCTGGTAGGTCTCCGCCGCACAGGAAGTGATGTGTTTTATCTTTAGTTTGTTTGTCCAAAAGACGGACTCTGTATTTAACATGAGCAATGACGGCCGCCAGGAGAAGAGCGCCACACGCCACCTACAGAAAGCTCAGAAAAAGAAAAAAGATCCTAGAAACACAGTTTGACGGACGAGTGATCTCAAAGCCAAAAAACACCACAGCAGTAAGCGCTGATGAGGAGACGGAGACAAAAACCAGATAAAGTCACAGATTTTTACTTTAACAGGTCCCACGGGGCCCGAGGAGTCATAAAACTGAGTGAACACATCACTGAACATGGAAACTTTCAACCTAAGTAAGAAAAAGCACCACAATTGAAGTTTTGTGGTTTCTCCCCGAGCAGCACGCAGCACAGGAAAGAAGTGGGGAGAATGATTAACTGTGTGTCTGTATGAGATTCCACTTAAAGCCCTTCGGACCATTCATCTTGGACCCGCACTGCAGCCCTGTGATTCATTTCCACCTTCATCTACAACTGCCCTCATGCGTCTTCCGACCTCTCATTTAACTTCATCTCTGTACTTTTTTTTGGGGGGGGGTTTCTTTGGTTAGTAATTTTTATGTGAGGGCTTGACCCGGAGCTGCTCTTCCCTCCCTGGGAATTCCACAAGTCTGGAGTAATGTTGGGAGGCTCCTCCTCGGCAAACTGATCAGGAATGTACCAACCGGGGGTGGGGGTGGGGGGGTGGAGGTGGAGGTGGAGGTGGGTTCCTCCGGCCTCGCAGGGAAACACAGCGCTTCATTGTTCTCCTACCTTTACATTCCATTCCTCACCTCTCTCTGTTTTAAAATCACACCCCTCCGCTAAACACAACCTCTCTGTCACTTTTGTATGACTTTTCTTTCATTCCTTCCTGCCTCTCCTCCTCCTCATCCTCCCTAATCACCTCACCTGGCACTTTCCCGCAGCTAAAAATGATGTACTGACAGAAACCTTCATCACTTTTATCGGTTTGTTGCCAATGGGAGGGAAACTAAGTGGGAAAGCCGATCTATTATATGCAGGCTGCATGTGGATTTAACCACTGTAGACCAAGGTGTGTGTTCCCGAGTGTGATTAAGAGTATTCATACCTGTGTTTGTGTGTTTCAGGTCATGCATGTGTGTGTTTGTGTACAAACGTGAGTTGCAGAAAAAGCAGCCGGGTAGGAGGAGTACTTGGGGCTGATGGGAGTCTTTAGGTGTTCTGTCATGGAGCAGATCTCAACAGGCCCTTGCATGCCAGCCTGTGTTGTATGTTCACATACACTGTTGGAGCCACACAATACACCACAAAGCTGAGGCTCAGTAAATTCATGAAAACAGAGGGAGGGGGGGGGGGGGGGGCATGGACGCGGAGACAGACAGGGGATCATGTAGTCGGCATGCCCGCTCACAAGAGGAGGGCCCCTGTATTCCGTGATGCTTGAGATGAACAAAGTCAGTGAGGCTCAGGGGTCTCCTCCTGCCTCCTCCCCTTTACCCCCCACCAGCCTTGAAGATGCTAATCCATCACAGTACAGTAGCCCTCTGGCTTCTTTGATCACTTTCCGTCACTCTGACAGTCCTTCCCACAACAATAAAAGCCTTCTCTGCAGGACTTAAAACGCAACCACGCCATAACTACAAAGTCAAAGGGCTGAGTTATGGTTGGACTACTTAGCACACCCATATCAAGATAAGAGAACAGATGATAATGAGACACCAGCAAACCACCTGATGCAATACACAACGTTATGTGCCACAAAATGAGTTTGAAAGAAGTTATGAGAACATTTTCTCTCAGATCTAAATGGTAAAGTGTGAATTTAGGTTTTAAAACCTGTGGGCGCAACCTGAACGTGAGCTCTTAGCTGCAAACTTTTCTCACTGCCCAATTTGAGCCTTGATTACACAAGGGGTGTATAATTTTATTGCACAAGCAAATGATCAAGGCTTGTACAAACCTTTCCACTGTACATCTTACAACCTTTCCACTGTACATAGCTGAAACTCAAAAGCACATTTCCTGATTTTATAGGTATCGGTTCAAGGTCAGGGATGATGCCGGGACATGTACCAGTAGGCCTAAGCATTCCTTCCATTGCAGAGGAGCCATGTTAGCCAAAGGGAGAATTCCATTGAACAATGATAATAACACCAAGGATAAATATCCACAGTCTCCCATATGGGCTTGTTTTACGACCTAGGGCAATTAAAATGAAGGTAAATGGTGACTAATGCCAAATGGTGACTTCAAAAACACACTCTCATGGGAAGTGGAAGTGAAAGATCTTTACAAATACCAATGATTCAAGAGCACGCCCTTACCTTGACACGCGTCTTCATCTTCTTCATAGCCTGGTTTGCACTGGCACTGTCCAACTGGTACCACCCACTCCCCATCCACAGTGCAGTAGATGCGAGGCAACTCCTCGCTGACGGCGTTATCCACGCACACCCCGCTCACTTCCCTCAGCGCCTGGTTCTCACCTCCGGCCACGGTCTCGGGGAACGACGCAAGGCTCTTCACAGTGGCTGGGCAAGTTTTGTAGTAGACCCTGACGGAGAGGAGAGCGACGCAGGCGCCGATGTCTTGAAAAGCCAGGTAGAAGCCTTTTCGAGACAAGTTCTCCACCACTCGCGTCTCAGTGTTGATGCGCAGTTCATTTTTGCTGGTGATCTCGTCAGGCGCTATGGTGGCCACTTTCTTAAACTGGCCCTTGCGGAAGGTAGTGCCCACGTCTGCATCAGACTCGGACGTGAAGAGGTTGAAGGTTTCCTTGCAGGTCAGCGAGGTGCCATCAAAAGAGTTGCAGTCGCGCACAATGAACTGTAGTTCAACAAAAACCCGCGAAGCTGATGGACGCCGCTGGATGAAGGTGGTGCGCAGCCAGTTGTCCTGCTCACGTTCCCCCACATTGCAGACAGAGTAGGTATAGAACTGAGAGCCGTTCAGGGTCCTCTGGACGACCTCCCACTGAAACAAAACCACACAAACCAACAAGGTTAGAGGTACGAACACTGACCCCTGGAGAGACCCCAAGCATACTGGGCTGAACCAAGGCTAGAGGCCAGGCAAAAATAAAAGGGCACCATAGCACTTCACATGAGGGTTCAACCACTGTAATCTGAACCTGGAAACCAGAACAGTCTGTGTGTAGGGGAACCCATGGCTCTACATGTTGCTAATTACTCCACCTGAATATTTAACTATCCGTCACAGCAATAATACATTTCTGCAACATGGAGATATCCACTTTATGAGCCTTTACAGCCCAGAAAACCTCAAGAACTCAAGAAACCATTTCTGACCATTGCAAAAATACCAAATTATTTCAAATTCAGTCTTTCACAGGCTGTTGCTACTGCTGGCATCTTCCCCAAATAGTGTTGCAGCTCGCATACTAAATGCTGCCACAAATATGAAAGAAATGACGGCATGTTTTAACGTAACCTTGGCTGTTGAGGAACAACTGGCCCCTGTGGGGGCAGAGCCTGTGGTTTGCTCCCTGCATGTAGCCACTGTGCTATTAATTAAAGGAATGTGCTTTGTTGGCCGAGTGTGTGGCTCTGCATATAAACTTGACGTACAACAGTAGAACCAACACCTCTATTAAACAGCTGGAGAACATTTTTTATAAGGGGTCTTTAAAACATAAAATAATCATTATCACACGTTACATGAGAAAGTGTGCACAATAAAAATGGTTTCCAACAAATCTCAAAAAAATAGAAGAACACCTGATGCTTATTAGTGCAAAAAGTGAAACTTAAGTTTCAAAGTGATTATTTAAGAAGTGGAACCACTGTTAGAAGTCGGGTGAGCCACTGTGAACAGCACGTCTGCACATGCCTTTGAATCATCAGCACATGAAATGAGGCTATTTACAGTGAATTTGCATGAGCCTGACTGGTCAATTACTGTGTAACCGCGATGTGGAAGAAGGTATCACATACCTCCTTTACACTGGCAAAGAGATAATCACAGCGTTTGGGTGTAATAATCTAGCAATTCTCTAGACGCATCTCCAATCATAGACATTTTACCCTGGGTTACCAAAAAGGTAGCACTGACTGATTGGCTCCATCTGAAACCCCTCCCCCTCCAAAAAGAGGTACCACATGCTGCAAACTTTAAAAGTTAATTGCTCTCTAACATACAATTCTGAAGCTGAAGCCTTGAAACCGCAAGAAGCCACAAGTATTCCCAGTTCAGAGCTAGCAGCTATTCTGTCTGCCTAAGCTTTGGTGTAGCCCAGACATGCTCTGCAGCATGCAACTCCTTCTCATGCCCATACTCAAGCAACTATTAGGCTCTAACTGCCAGATTTTATAGAAACCTGACATGTATACACACGAGGCCCACTGAACAGCTAACCACACAAGTCAAATGGTCAAATATTTTGCTCTGGAGGCTCTCAATTCAGCCGGGCCCTTCCTGCGCATTTTCTCCATGCAGATTTATCCCCAAGGCAAATTCCACATGGAAACGTGGGAGCTGGAGGAGAAGCCGGAGCAATACTCACCCCGGGCTTGTCACCCTGATCTAAGGGCCATGTCAACCAGCCCAGTTCACCTCCCGTTGCCTTCATATCCAAAAGCACCTCTGTGGAGACACGAGAACACCGTCAGGACATGAGAATGAACCTTTAAACTCACCAGAAAAAGACTCATTTTGACTCGGAATTGATGGACATCATCAGACCTCTATTTCTTGAAGAAGAAAAAGAAAGAAACGCACATATTTACAAATAGAAAACATTTACAAATGACAGTGATTTTAAGTTTGCTGCATAATAACCCCAAATCTGACAGGGTGTAATTACCAATCTAATTCAACAAAACGCCTTCCCTCGTTTAACAGGCTGTTCAAAAGCTGGCTGTTTAAGTCTCATGAGTTTGTTTTATTGGCCACATGTAGCCTCCTTCCTTAGCAAGAACTAGAAATAGACTTACACTTACATACTTGTGTCAAACTGAAAGGGTCAAAAGCGTGAACACTGTGTGTGCACAGTTAAAAAGCGAGATAAATACATAAGAATGCAAAGAGAGAGAAACAGACCACAGTGTGATCCATACATTTAAACAAAAAAAAAAAAAAAAACTTTCTCAAGAATTCACCTGCTGCTGTTACAGAGTTTCTCAGTACTCAACTTCACAACTCCAACCACAAACACTTGTATAGGAATTAAAGCGTTTTCATAAAACACAAAACTGAAGACTGTCACGACATCAAGAAAGTGTGTGTGTCTTTCCTGCTTTTAAAGTTTTAGTTTTTTTGTTAGAGAAGGTTCCCCTCATGGCACGCGTGCTTCACTTCACGGGAAACCTCTGACATGAGAAAAGTAAAGCGACCGACTCCTGGGAAATGATTTTTAAAAGGACACCCACCTTCTTTGGTCTGTAAAGTAATTAGAATGCCGTTGATGAGCACATATGAGAATAATAAAGGTCTGATTCCGCGAAAGAAATCCATTTGGCAAACTTTTCCTTCCACTCTCTCCCTCTCTCTCTCTCTCGCTCTCTCTCTAGCTCTCTCTCTCTCTCTCTCTCCGCTGCTGGGCTCGGCTGAGACTCTGTGAGCGCTGCGCTGCTCTGCGCTGCTCATTCACCAGCGTCCGCCGCGTCACAGACCCCGCCTGCTGGAATGCGTGTGTGTGTGAGAGAGTGTGTGTGGGTGTGGTGGTGGTGGTGGGAGGAGGGGGGGGGGCACTTGACAAACTTTTGCAACCTTCAGGGCCTGTCAGAAATGTCACAATTTGTCGCACATTGGGAACGCACATGACCAAGGTGTAACGTTGAAATCCCAGGTACAGAACTCATCTCTGTGTCTCATATTAGTCCGCCAAAGTAGTCCAATTTCCAGGGACAAACTGCAGGATCGAGATAATATAACTAAGACAACATGGTCAATTGTGGACCTGGAAGTCATCACTGAAGCTGATCACTGAAGTATAAAATGCAGAGGTGGAGGACGTATTCAGGCCCTTCACTCAAATAAAAGCAGCAATACAGCAAAGTACAATTCCTGTACTCAAAATCTTATTCAAGTAAAAGTCCTGTATTGTCAACAAAAAAAAAGTATCCAAAGTAAAAGAAGCTGTTATACAGAGTAAAAGGCTCCTGTGAGTGGTTTTTTTTTTTTATTATTATTATAAATATTAGGGTTGCTTTTAAGCATGAGCAGCATTTTATTGCTGTAGCTGGTGGAGGGGAAGCTGATGTTAACTACGTTATGTATTGTTGAATGGTTTAGTTTGTAACACCGGTTCACATTTTATATACTGATCATGTATTTTGTGTGTATTTGTGTTGAACCTGAAAAAGAACTAGTTAGATAAACGTAGTGGAGTATAAGTATTAAGTGACATAATGTGGAAATACTCAAGTAAAGTAAAACTACCATAAAAGTGTACTTAAGCGCAGTACTTGAATAAAGGTACTAAGTTACTTACGGCCTACGGCACAGCCATGGAGGCCTGGGATACTGGAATGCACTAAGAATAGATTAACTCAATAAATAAACATACATTGATGTATTCAACAGAAAATATGATCACCAACAATTTTCATAACCAATTAAGCAATTTATCAATCGAAAATTTCATTCTATGTCACTGCATGTGAAGTCAAGCAATGTGAAGACGTCGTCTTGGGGTTTGGGAAACTGTGATATTTGTCACTATCTTGTGACATTTCATTGAATAAACTACTCATCGTGTAACCCCCAAAGTAATTGACAGGTTAATTTTTAATGAAAATAACCATTAAATGCAGCCCCAATCTGCACTATATTGTCTTCCTATGTAACTTTCAAGTACCAACTCGTCAGCCTCCAAAAGAAGGCACTTGAAGGCACCATAATGCTGGTTACAGTTTTGCCTACCTGGTTATCCAGCAGTCTGCAGGACAACAGAATCATTTGCATGGAGATATTGATTTAGAGTTGTTTGCCTCGTTGAATGGCCCCGAGGAGGGAAAAGGAGCGGGAGCCGCTTTACTTGACGTCCCTTTGTTCTGATCATCCCCACATACAGCGGTAGAATCGTTGTGACAGGCGGAGAGAGATGTATTCATATAAGCATAATAGCAACTCTGAATACCAGGATTCAATAGTACAGCTGGCCTACTGATAGCCCATCATAATTTATGGGAAATATCCCAAAAATGTTGCACCCTGCCAACCCCCGTAGATAGACAGTGGTCAAGTTATGAACAAAAAAACGTTTAATCTGGTTTTTCAGTCTCAGGAGGGTATGTGGGAGTGGGAGTGTGGGAGTCCAGTATGAATATGGGGAATTAAGAAAAGTCCTTAACCTAGCAACTGGTGCCGAGTGGAATTCACCGCCAAGCTTTATCTGACTTACTTTCATTGTTTGTTGCCCAGTGTTACTATGGCAAAGTGTTGAGCAAAAGCTATGGAAACGATAAGGAGGTGCTGTGCTTTACATCTGGCTTCCAGTCCCCCCCCCCCCACCCCATCCTGTACTGAATACAGCAATCCAGCCAGAGGGTTGTACCTGGTTCCTAAGAGTTTTTTCCCAATGGTGTTTACCTTTGAGCACCAGCCTTGTCCCCACAATACATGATTACAATACAGTCTGTCATTGATTGGACATGGGTCTCTCTCTCAAACACACACACACGCATTGTCATTCACACACCTGTGACGCTGACACTGCGGGAAAAGAGGTGGGCTTCTGCTGGCTGGGGCTGTGTCCCAGACCCCTGCTCCCTCCCTTCACCCCCCACCCTTGGGCCTTCTGGGGGCTCCAGTTTCACAAAGGCCCCCTCAAAACCACAGAAGAAGGCCATGCCTCTCTCTGTGAGCTTTTGAGCCCCTAAAATCCAAGCACTCACCCGCCCACTCTCGCCTCCACAGCCGTCCTCACAATCCCCTCACCCTCTCACTTGTCACACCTCGTCCTCAGTCGTGAACGGGAGTGGGAGGGGAGGTCTACTCAGTTATTGGTTCAGGTAACGATGGGAAGACTAGGGTTGGGGGGGCTTAGTGCAGGGGAATGATATGAAACAATAAGACGTGCGTGAGGGGCCACATGTGAACCATTTGTCCTGGTAAGCCTGTTGAATATGCATTGTTCTTTGTAGTGCACCAGTAAGACCGAGTGCAGGATGTAAACTGAGAACTAAAGTGGATTCGGGTGTGTGGGTGAGGGCTGGGGGTAGATTGGGGTTATGTGTGTGTCGGGAGGGGGGGGGGAGGACTGGGACTTCTGTCAAGCACAGGTGTAAGGCAACTAAAGCAGCAGTGGCGGATGGACAAACAGCAGGGCCATTGTTCCCACACACACAAACACATAGCACAACAAGTGTGGCCCAGGCCAGCATATGTGAGAACAGGATATTGGCTCATCTGTTAGTCTGATTAGCTATATAGCCCCCCCCCCCCCCCCCCCCCCCCTCCCCACACCCCGAAACAACACCTGATCCTGTTGATCCAGCTCTATTCAGTACCTGGCATGAGAAAGTAGTTCCATGTGCCTTGTCAGATTTACTGCTACCTGATCAGGGCGACGGTGAGGGGGGAATTAAGAAGCAGGTTCACGGCACATCAGGCTGTTTGTGCGGATGAATTGCAAATTACCTGTGGAAGCTACGTTCAGCATGGACAGTTCACAGAAAGATAAGGATCACTATGAATTTTCATTCATGCTACCTTGAACAACCCTTTTCCTGAACAGCCCGAAACCACACAGTGCTAATACCTCTCATCAGTCACGGTGGAAGCTGCACACATGGCAGCTGGATTTTCATGAATCAACATACAAGGGAGACATCTGTAAGTTGTATATATCACGCATACAAATGTGTGTATGTGGTAATGAGCAAATATTGGTGGCAGCGTGGCCCTGGTGTGTGTATTGAGGTGAGAGGCTGGGATGCTCGAGGGCATGTGTGACCTACGTGTTGAGTTGTAATGTAAACCAACCATGTGTGGTTGACTTCAGTGTGGTCATTTGTATTTCAAACAGCTAAAGAGGCCAGCGCTGAAGGGAAACATTCAGTGACAGCTGATGCTGAGATTAGCCTGCCGTACTTTCAAAGCTGAGCCTGCAATGCCATTCATGGGCAACTTTTAACATTTTGCTAGTCTTTCCAGAGCTGTACATGTCACTTTAACACTTAAAAGGTTTCCATTAAAAATACTATTTACTGGAACCCTCTTCAGTTTTTAAAACAGAGAACATTTAGAGTATCTTTTCTTTCACAAGCATATTGCAGGAAACAAGTTTCCTTAAAGCTGCTGAAAAAATGCATTGTAACATTATTGCTATTGTTTAAGGGGTACTGTTTAAGGGTGACTTAGTATTGCACTTACATAAAGTATGGGGACTTACAAGAGACTGCTTAAAAATTAATGGTCAAAAGAAAAGAGGTATCCTGACTTTTAGTCCCTAGTATCAGCCATGCTCCAAAAAATGCCGGGTGCTACATTCCCATAATGCATCCAATAGTATCTTCCCATTATGAAGAGTTTATGTCACGTCATACAGACCATGATTACGAGAAGCCAAAAAGGAAACTCTGTTCGCGTTAGGCTTCTACTTGTAATTTTAATTATGAGACATCAGGCATTTCTGACAGCTATGGTTGGTGGAAAGAACTACAGAATGGCTGGCAAATCCAATATTAATGCTAATGCAGTCAATTCAGCTAATTAAAAAGAAGCTTCACATTGTTGTTTTTATCTGGTTTCACTTGTTAATGAACCACAACAGATATGTAACACGATTTAAAAAAACGGTAATTTAAGCTAAATTTCTATTTGACATATAAAAATAGTCAAACCTTTTCCTAGTCTCACGATTTGGCCATCATGAACATGGCATCAGACCAACAAGTCCTCCAAATGAAATCACAAAATACATCAATTGTGAAACCTGTGAAAAATCTAAATAAATAGAGTTAACTTTGCTTATGATGCCACCAGCTCAAACCTTCTTCAGCTTCAGGCTACTTCTACTAAGACTTAGAAATAAAAACTAACCAAAAAACGTTTAGTCTTTTTTTAACCCACTGTTGTTCAGTTTCAGTATTGTATTGATTAATGGTTCATCTGACAAAAGGAAATGCAAAACTGTCTTGAGCATATCTTAACCAGAGATATTATTCCAGGCATTTTTACCAAATCTTCATTCAAGTAACTTTGGCTCAAACTGCTAACTTAAGTCTGGTTTTTCTTGGTTTCAGGGCTTGACTCTGGACATATTGGCTGTTCATCTTGAAAACGAAACTCTTGTGGTGTTAAGAGACATCAAAATTGAAGAGATGTTTTTAGGTTACCCACAGATATTTCCTTTACCCATTATCTATGAAGGAAATTGTCAGACTGAGCTCTCTAACTCATGGCTTTATCTATAATTCATAATTCTCATGGGCCCTCCCTATGTCCACATTTATTCAAAATTAAAAACTTCTCCATTCACAGCAGCATCTCATTACTAACAGTGGCTAACTGTCCTTGGAAAGTACTGATCTACCCTGCAGGGGAAAAGGCAGAATATTTGCACCATTCAACCATTCATTCAACTCCTTATCACAACATTATCTCAGCATTCCTATGCTCTGAGCTGGAACGTGCTCATATTCTCAGACGACGCCTCCCGTGTTTTTTATTGGAGACACGGGTAAAACTGGAGTGGCAGATGTTCCCATTTGCTCACCCAAGTAGAATGACCTGTTCCTTCAGGCGCCTCCTTCCTCCTTCCTCTCCTTCCATATCAAATGACTGCCAGCCTAAAGGCCATTGTGGACGTTTAAGGAAGCGCAGAGGAAAGAGCAGAAGGAGACAGTGCTTAGAATAAAGTCGAGATGGATTCCTGGAGGGGCTGAGGAGGAGGGACGTCCTCCAGGCTCAGACTAGGGGCCCCTGGTCTGCTGAGAGCCTCAATTGAAAGCCACCTGTTGATTCAGTTCCAGATGACCCTACTGGGCTCACTGATATCAGATGGGATGGAGAGAGGGATGAAATGGAGAGGAGTGTTTGGATGGGGAGTGTGTGAAAATGAGCTTTTATGTTCAAGTGTTTATACATGCATGCCTTCATGTTTGTGAATGTGGGGCCTCTATTCTGTTCTGTTGGTCACAATTAGAGGCCAAAATACAACAACTATAAAATAGAACAAATGAAAGAATTAACAATATGAAACAAAACACAGCTGAACAAGATTAAAAGTCTATGCTAGTGGTTCTGTAGGGCTATACTTAGGCACAACAAAGCTTTGAGTGAAATGCTAATGTCAGCATGCTAACATGCTCAAAATGACAACACCAAAATGGTGCTGTTAATGATTACCATGTTCACTATCTTAGTTTGGCGTGTTAGCATGCCAACTTTTTTACTAAACACAAAGTATAGATAAAAATACAACTCTAGAATATAGATAGCAATTCAGGATTAAAAACGAAATTAAATAGCTGATATGTGAATCGCAGCATGTATATTATTTATGGTTATGGTTTATTTATAGTGCACAACAGAAAAGCAGCAGGGTGTACAAAGACTAGGAACAAATGAAAAATATGCATGAAAAAAAACAAAATATGGCCTCCACTATTTGAAAATAGAAGAAAAATAAATAAAGTCTTAATTATATCAAGTAGGTATGTATATATTCATTGCGAGTGTAATTATATACACCATACTAAATGAGTATGTAATATATTATTAAAGATTTTGCTCATTTTAGCATTTGATACAAGATCAGATTTTATTTATCTCCCATGACATTTCATTTCACATCTTCCTCTTTAGTGGTATTCCGCAGGGTTCTATTTTAGGCCCCATTTTAATTTCCCTCAAACACGCTGTCGCTTATCCAAGTCTGGGTTGTGGCAGCAGAAGTCTATGCAAGGCAACCAACATATCCTTCTTCCCAGCCATGTCCTCCAGCTACTATTGTGGATCCCAAGGTGTTCCCCAGGTCAGATGGGACGTCCCTCCAGCCCGTTTGGGTTCTGGTCTCTTCCCCGTTTGATGTGTCTGAATGAGAAAAGGTGCCCAAACCACCTCAAATGGTTTCTATTGACACAAAGGAGTTCTACTCCACACTCCCTCCAGATCTCTGAGGTCATTGTCCTACCTTGCCCAGACACCCTGTGATATAATTCTATCGGTCATTACCCAAAACTCATGGCCATTGACGAGGGTTGTGTTGCAAATCAACTGGTAATTTGAGCTTTCAACCTTGCGATCCATCTCACCCTCCTCTGGTCACATCATCTACAAAATAACATAACTCCAAAGTTAGCAGCGAACACTTATGTAGATTTCCAGTGAAAGCCCAGAAAACCTCAAAGTGTTGACAGCCTGTGTGAGCAGGATGATGAAGACCTTCCAACAGCTAAACGACTAAATCTAAAATAGCTCCTCTCAGTCCAGCTGACTAAGTATAATCAGCAGTCGACATGAGGAACTTGCCTAAAAAGGCACCTCAGATGTTAAAGCTGTGGTAGGTAAGTTTAAAGATCAACAGAAAGATAAACACTTGCAGTTTCCGTTCCCCTCCTCTCTTCCTCCACCCACCCGGCCCTGCCAGTAGCAATTAGCAACAGGTGATTGACAACACAGAACACAGCTTTCATGCTTCACTGTTGATCCTACTTGGTCAGAGCTACACAATTATTCAAAAAGCAAACAGGGAACTGTCTACTCTGCCAAGATTCTGACATATAAAACTACTTATTCATATTCACACAACATGGGAGTTACATTAGCTGAGCTCACACAGAATGTCAACTTGTGAAAGCTGCCCACAAGAACTTCAACTCTTTAGCTAATAGTCTCCAGCTGCTTTTTGCCATTCATAATTTAAAAAAAATGAAACCAATGCAGTCTTCCGTTGATGTGTCGAGGATGATTCACGCATCATTTCCTTTCTTTGTGATCCCATATCCCAAGTCGTGCCTTACTCATAAATCACTGTCATGCCTGAGGTTCATCTCTGCTGCTGCTACAAGCTTTAAGTCTACGTGTTTAGGCCTAAAGAGGCTACAGCGGTGCTAGCACTTATATTGTTGGTCACACTCTCTTTATGATTATATCCCCATTATCTCACAGTTGTAGCTGTCATCACTGCTTGGTCCTGGATATGTGAGAGCTTTTCAGGCAGCACCCACCCTCAACAACAGGCAGTGATGTCATATCAGCAGCACCTGTCCTGGTGGTTGGAGCCCACCTCCCCATGGTGGTTTGTGGTTTGCTGAGGTAGGCATGCCCGGCATGTCTAACTCTGACTCCAAGTAACGAAAGGCTGTTATGCCAATGAAAGTGTTGGGACAGCTGTGTGTGTGCGTGTCCGTGTCCTCACATGCTGATCTTGAAGTAGGCTGGATGTGTATACCTACTCCACTATATTTGACTAATGATACATTTTTAGAACGTAATTCATTGTTATAGATTTAAAGCCTCACCAATCATCGATGTTTTTAAGTTAACAACGGATTTTTTTTTTCTTAGAGTTCATTAATCAGTAAAAACAATAATGGGAAGTCATTCCATTATACTTCAACGATTCAGGGATAAATTGAAGAATTAGGCAGCTGCACCTGTTGCATCATGATCCTTATGCAAGATTCACGATACTTTTTAGATGGGATTTTCTTGATAAACCAATTTGTGCATGCAATGTATTAGTAACTTATTCCATAAAACTCAACTCAAGTTTCACAGAGTTACGTTTTTGGGCAAGACTTTCATAATGTCCTTCCAACACTGTAAAGCACAGCTTGCTAGCACCATGTGGATGTTAAGTCAGCGAGACTGTGTGACCATATAAAAATGGCATAGTTAAGAAGTGTGCATTAGTCATCAAGATAACTGAAGTGACAGCACAGAGTTGTCACTCGTGTCATGACATAACAGTTGTGCAGTTGGAGATACTGGAGAGGCTGTCTGAATCCTGTCCAAATGTTCCTGCTACGACAGACATACAAAATGTTATGGGAAACCATCTGGAAAGCTTGCGCTGCTTGCTATTATTAAAACAAAAGTTATAGCAGGGGTGGGGGTTGCCGCAGCACCCTCTGGGGGGGGGGGGCATGCGATGCGCCATGTCGCTGAGGCAGTGTATTGGGGTGCAATGCCCCACCTTAGCAATGAGGCCAATAAACCTTTGGCAGACAGACAAAGTTAGCAACTAGTTGAAATACCCTGGGATTCATTATCCAATAGATTTGAAATCCTGCTCCAGGTTGACTAGGCTGACTGCAAGTCTATGTGTGTTCCAGTCCCTGTTTTTTCCCTTAAAAGTTTGCAACTAGCTGGTAAACATAGTGGAGCATTACGCAGCTAAAGAGCCATATATTCCCCTTAGGTGTTGGTGGAGACCAAAACCGAACTAGCTGGTAATATGTCATGGATAGTAAATACTTTAAAGGCTCAGAATACTTATTCCACCACTGATGATTGGCATAAATACATTTGCCAGATTACATAATTGTCAGTCCTACAGTCACAGTCTGAAGTGTCGATCAAATTTCACACATGTATGTTTTGATAGCAGCAGCAGCAGCAGCAGTTGTAGAGTTGCAGGACTAACAGTAGTTCTAGTAGTAGCAGTTGTGGTGGTGGCTGTAATAGTATCCTCGGTTCCAGTGAGGAGTCCTTTTGTTCTGTTGTGTAAGTGCGGTTTCAGTACAAAATTCCTGCGGTAAATATGAAATATTTGTGATGTTTTTCGGTTTTATTTTTGTCATTAAAAGGGTAAAAAAGAATTGAAGAATTGAAGAATAGTAATATTCAAAGTCTCCTCGCAAGCGGCCACACCTGGGTGTGCCAATGAGAACGACAAAGTTGTTCCAAAAAAAGAAAAAAAAGTTGAGGTTGCAAGTCAGGTGATATTGCACATGTATGTGCATGTGCAGATCTAAAATGCCGGCATTAGAGATGGCATCACTTTACTTCCTTGTTCACAGATGAACTCGGGTGGTGCCATGGAACTGATGTCTTTGCCAGAAAGATATCAAACGTCCAGTCTTTTAACCTTTGCCATCATAAACACACCTAAAATGACCTTCCAGATGGCAAATTAAGATTAACACACAAGTTCACTTTCACTTGCTGCGCTGTCAGAAGCGGTTGTCGTATTGCAGTGTTTAGACAGCCTGCCAGCAGCTGTTATATCCATAGATTCAAGTGTGGGAATGCGGGGTGTGTGCACAATGCTTGCATGTGTGTGCGTACGTGATCAGTACAGGCGGGTGCATTCATACCTGCTTGCCTCTTTGCCATATTAGAGAGTCACTGGACACGAGCACCGGGGGAGCTGCTGGTGCTGGAGATTGCGGTGACGGTGGCCTAGCGGAGCAATGCGTATCACAGCTGTTTGTGGAATGGCAGCTCATTTCAATGCATGTCTGTCAGGATTGCTTTGCAAAGAGCCTGTTCTTGCTTGTTGATCTATTTCAACAAACACCAAATACCACAGCAAGTCCTTCTCCGCACCTGTGAGGCTGCTGAGGTTTGCCTGCTAGCACGTAGGCGTGAGGTGGGCATACAAGAGAAAATAAGCTCTGTAATGACTGTGAATTTTTGAGGTGCATGTTTTTGTTCTCTGTAATTCCAGCCCACACATGTACCTGAAGGGATTTGTCCAGTCTTACTAATTGTTTTCTTACCAGCCCAAATCACCAAGTGGGCCTGTTTAGTTTAATGGTAACCCGGTCTCTACACTGTAGAACAAGAGTCCACAGCCACACTAGTGGCTCTATGAGGCTGTAATTATGTACGTATGCAAACATACTTATGTTTAGCAGATAATGTTTACCACATTCACCATCTTAGTTTAGCACATTAGCATCGTACCATTAGCTCTAAGCACAAAGTGCACTAAATAACACAATGCTGACATTTTGACCTGACGATGGGGATAAATAAAAAGTCAGATGATCACCTATGTTATTAATTATCCATGAGAAACATGGGGAACACGAACATCTGCAAATGTATGGCCGTCCATCCAATAGTTGGTTCACTTGGAACCAAACATGTCAATATGTGTCATGGCACTAGAGGAAAAGTCAGTAGAACGCATCCTCTGGGAACCTTGAATATCTGCACCAAATGTCATGGCAATACATCCAAAAATCCAAAAACCAAAAAAAGGGACCCTCATGGTGGCAGTAGAGGAAATGCCAGGGGATCACCAAATCACCAAAAGTCATTGGTCATTGGATTCATCCTCTGTTGATAATCAAATATTTGTACGCAGCTAGCGTGGCTAAAAACATGACCATGGCATCACTGATGTCCCCCACAGGTTTCTCAGAGAATGTTTAAAATGTTGAGTTCACTCAAATCACGAGTGCATATTTTATCACAAACCCTCATGGAGCGCAGCCATGCATGTAGTTTCGGTTTTATCTGCTGAGGTTTTGAGATATCCATCTCTGAGATTTCTGCCACCACCAAAACACAATGGAGCTAAATGGAATAGCATTTGCAGTGATCAAAGCGTTGAACAGTGACATATGATAGAAAATATGCAGCAACATGTCTTTCCAGAAACTGTGTCCAGGTTATTCATAATCTATAGCTCAGAGTTTTCTTCGGAACTACTTTGTACTGAACAAGTCATCTGAGCTGAGGCGGGTTAGAAAGCAGTAACCATGACGTCTGAAGTCTGAGAAACTATTTAACTTTATGTGAAAAATACTTACATTATATGTCGAGAAGGAAAGGGACTTTTGAAATAGGTTTTAATCGTGAGAGAGGTTGTAGAGATAACTTCTGTAACCATTAGTGGCAGTGCACCTGCAGGCAGCTCTGCATTGACTTCAGCTTTAGGCCATGGTGATGGCTGCTTGATTGGCCCAGACCAGATGTAATTCTGGTGGCAGGCATGATCATCTCTGCTCTGTCCAGAGAAAACTATATGCACACATTTAGAAATTGGATCTTTAACCTCTCATGTCCCTTTGGTTTCTTTTGCTATGATACATTAGAGAGTGGCTTATTGTTTTTAACTTTTCAAACAAGACACCTCGGGTGCCAGCTTCCGTGGCAGCAAAAGCTTCCTAAAAACTGATAAAATGGTCTGCTTTTTTAAATCAATGCACACTTTAATGGTTCTTCATTCACATGGGAAGTACAAGTCTACATGGCTCTTTCCTACCTGGAACAAGATTCTTCCAACAAATGAGAAACTGTTTGGTCTCTCTTAAGGTAGACATTTAAAAGCAATTTCATAAGAGGTAAATAAATTCCATCTGGGAAACAAGACTAACTTTAACCAACCTTCTCTAAGAATGCAAAGTGGCCAAATATTACTATTGTCAGAGGAACAGTGTTCCAGTTTACACAACTTAAAAGACTCCAGTCTCTCACCAAGACATAAATCTATGTGAAACTAGACTTGTCTTTGGTAATTGCCTAAATCTCTGGTGAGGCCACAGCTTTCCATAAATCATAACATGGTTGAGGTTTGAGGGCAGCAGTGATATTCTTGTAAACAGCGTATAGCTTGTTAGTGCCCTGGATGCTTAGCAGATGAGATTCAAAAACCAGCAATGCAGAGACTCAACAATTAGCCGTCCAACAAACGCAGACACACGGTGGAAAATAACTCTGCTGAGGAATCCTGACTGTCCTCGTTAAATGCCTTCCTTTGTGTTTTAGCTCTTCCTTAATTCCACTTTCACATTTTCCAGTCTTAAAAAATTCCAACCCCATAATTTTCCCTGTGAGGGTGCTTAGCGCTGAGCGGGCAGCGCACGCTGAACAATCAACACATCCTGACTGGCATAATGGCTCTTTGTACTCCCCCTCCTCACCGTTGGAAACTTATTTCAGAATGAGTCAGGCACATCCACACTGTTTTCAAACCTACACCCACCTCAAGTGACCTGGGTCTAGTTTTGCCACTCGAGGCACAATCTCAAGTCTCTCACACTTATTCACACTGGCTGGGTTCTGTAGGCGGAGAGTGGTTAAATCCAGAATAGATGTAGGGTGAAAAAAAGACAACACAAGGCTGTCTTTTATTTTCCCTGAAAAGTGAAAGAACCGCAAATCAACTTCACATCTCCCTGGAGCCAGATCACGACCCAAACCCCGCCGCTCCGGGAAAGAAGGAATGGAACAAGACTTGCACACAGTACCCACTGTAATACATGGACCGTGTTACTATATTTAACTACTGCTCATTTGAATGTCATAGTAAAAAATGTTGAACATATTTCATGCTTACTGTACATGTGTACTTGATTGTTTTATCTTAAAATGCATTTGTGAAGCATGTGAACATGAACAGTCTGCCCTAATGCACTGATTTTTTCCATCATTCCTATCGGTAATAGTAACATTTTACACACCAAGTTAAAGGTAACCTGTGGGGTTTTTGACCACTAGTAGCGCTCTGACGCAATGTTGTTACAAGTAGGTCCCCGTTTTGTTTGTATCCTGCATGCACGCGATACACATTTCTGCTGCAGGTTTCATGCAATTCCACTGATCGACAGTTGGTGGCAGCGATGCGCAAAGAAGCAAACATGGATGTAAGCGATAAGAAATATCAGCTTTGTATATATTTTATGAAGAAGGAAATGCATTCAGCATGTTTGCTAGACCTTAAGGATACACACAATGTGTTTTGGTGACATTGAATGTGCTTTTATTTATTTACAAGAAAACACACACAAGGTACCTTTAACTGCTGAGATCTGGGAACACCGTGACATTGCTAAAAAGAAATGTCTGACGGGACGAGAAACATGAGAAGTCAGACGATCAGACAGGTTGTAAACAGACTGGAGGAGAAAATAAAGTTGAATGGAAAAACCCAATAAACATCCATCACAGTTTAAAGACCAACTTCTGACATGGCGTACTTCTCGAAGTCATCTGCGCACACAGACATTTCGGACGTACCCAGTTTCGTTTTTTTTACGAAAGCACTCAGTAGTCTACAGGAGGTCAAATCAAGGTATTAGCATGTTAGCGTGCTTGATTCCTCTGCAGCTGGACACGATCAAACAGATAGACGCAGTAGTTTAGACTATCTGCTTGAACAGTTAACTTGTTTTTGACCTGTCTGATCGTGTGACCGCTAATGTTTTTGGCCCCATTGGACTTTGTTGAAGCGATGTCAGCACCAAAATGGGTAAGTACAATTATCATAACCAATAAAAAAAGATGGCCAAAACTACAAAAATAAGAAGTTAAAATTAGAGTCATCATTTAATTTGAGCCAAACTGTGTCAGTGTGCAAATAAAGATGTGGCTGTAAAAGATGTTTACTCATCATTATTGATTTAAAAAAAAAAAAAAACTATGATATGTAGAAAATGATTTTCTCCAAACTGTGATGGACTGTGGTAGTTTCCAGCTGCAGAGGAATCAAATGTGCTAACGGGCTTGTAGACTAATGAGTGCTCTGGTGTCTAAACTGCATTATTGCATCCCTAAGGAACTATTGAGGATCTTATTTATTAGATCTTATTTACATGCATAAAAGAAACATTGTAAGTCACACTTACAAAGAAATACAGAGGAAAGCAGATGAAGCACGGGAGAAATAGAATATGAAAGCTCACACATTACATGCCGGATATCAGATTGCAACTAGGACACCAATCCATGATGTCAAAGGAAGGTGTTGTGTTTAATGGGCTTGAGTCACCAGGGTGAGGCCATAGAGCTGCAGCATTGCCTGGCCACACCTACTGTGTACTGTGACCCCATCAGTCACTTGATCTATTTCTAACTGATGTCAATGGTAAAGTGGAGCGATCACATCATTGCATTTCATTCAGCGGTGTTTGCCTGACGCTGACCTTTCATATTCAGCCTGGAGAAGCATTCTCACTTTACATGGACACGTATTATAAGTCAGCCATGTGTCATATTGTTTGCATGACAACTTATTTACAGGGTTACAAGATGGATTGAAAGCTAAAGTGCATTAAGGAGTGTTTAAAAATGTCACCAAGCATTGGGGATTTTACCGAGAGCGCCTTGCAAACATTTTCTGACCTTTGACCTTTGCCTCTCGTTCTTCCTGGTTGTAATGCTCTGGTAGGCCTACTACAGCTCTAAAACAGCACCTTATCTAACTCACTCCATGCTTTCTCTACAGTTTATGTTAACATTAAACCTCTCAGATTAAAGCATTTACTCTCAGGCTCCAGGCAATGTTTATCTCCCAGACATACTCTGATAATTTCTTTTACCATTAGCAAACAGCAGTGTTAGCACAATAAACAAATACCATGTTCTGTATTACAGTACCTTATCGCATTAACTACAACAGGCTAAGTGATAGAGAGCTGTAGGGGGGAAAAAATCCAATCCAGCCCCATCATAACCTCGCTTAACAATATGTCATGTGGTTTCAGGTGGTTCCATTAGTCTAGACAAAGATAGTAACTAGAACTATGTAATGTCATTATTAATATATATATATGATACATTTAATTTTTCTGTTTCAGTTCATGGTGGTTGTAGGTTAAATGCCACCAGCTTGACTAGTCCAGTGGCAAGCTGCAGAAGGCAAAACAGTGAAAACATCTATAGACAGCAGAGATTACAGCTAAAGAGTTGTAAAGATAACAATCATTTAGCATGAGTGGATATCACAGATATGGCAGACACAGTCACAGTGATGTATAATACTGTACATGCATTGTGGTGCTTGAAACATTTCATGGGAGCTGTAGTTTTAATTTCAAACGTCTAATTAATTACTAAAAACTGCAGAGGGTTCCATGCTCATAGCATGTGCTGTAGTAGATGCTCATTTGTGTTGGAATATGGATGGCAAACCCCAGGTATGCATTTTGTTTTTCAGAAAGACAGATGAAACCATGAGTGGAACAGCTGCCAGCATGGATGTGACACGGGGCCTTTAAGAGTGACGAACCCTTTTGAAATTGAAAGTTGTTTTTTATTTGTATGTCTGAACCTTACGAAACAGAATGTCCATCTTTATCTTTTGAGAGCCCCGTTATTAGTCTGCAGCACAATAATCTGCAGGGGAGGCACAGAGAAATTTGGTGTCAATCCACTGAATTTTAGAAAATTCAAAACTCACACCTCAAAAAGTTACGCCGGTATAGACAAATATCCTTTTCACACTGGTGTCAGAATGAAATATTAGTTCATTAACATATCAGAATAAAAATGAGAAAAGGGTTAGGGTTAGGGTTACCAAAAGTATCAAGTTTTGGACACAGGTACTTTTTTTAGAAACACCTTTAACAATGGTCCCAACATTTTTATTGCCAATTTAATGTTTGTTTTACAATCTGCCAATAGGAAAAACCATTAGGTTCACTTATTCAGTATGCAGTATAGAAGTAAAAGTAATAGTAAAGATCTGGATTTATGTATTTTGTCATAATTCGTCGTACAAATAAAACATGCAACGGAAATCTATTCACACAGTTATTATTGTGAGCTGACAAAGAAATGTCTGCTTTAAGATTTTATGAGAGGGAAAAAGATACACATATATATATATTTTGAAGAGGGTTTCCATCAACAAAAACACTAAAACTCCACCAATTATGTAGAAAGCCTGATTTATGTTTCCAGCCGCTAACAGCTGCAATTAACAGCCCAAATCCCAGAATCACATGAGGGAGTCATTGTCCTCAAAAGAGTCCACACAAATACAAAAGCTTCCAAATGTCTATGACCTGGAACAAATCACAATACCGCTGGATCAAAGTTCTCCCATGCAGCTGTAGGTGAGCCAAATCATTTGAAGTGTTCAGCCACAACCCACGCGTCAGGCTTCAGGCTCACAACGCAACAGGAAAAGGGTTGGAGAAGCACCTCAGGAAAAAGGTGACATTGCTGTTGCCTCTGGTTATGGAGGTTAAGGCCTTTGCAAGTTTCTGGCAAGAAAAGCCGCCTGGCAACCATCTGTTGAGCAGAAGCTCGCTTTGAAACCCTTTGAGCTTCCTTTGTGTTACTCTCAACAGCTCTTTCTGTAAGTTTCCTTGTCGACTGTTCTAATAGATAAAAAAGCATGCATGTATGTGTGCTTGTCAATACAGATTTTTCCAGAGCTCTTGTCAAGACTATGTTCTTGCATATTGCATACAAGTTTATTGAGCTGCAATGTAACCACCCAAACTGTGAGTGGTGGTTTAGATCACCTGTTGGATGCACACTGACCAGAATCAATGATTACAGGTTACAATTTATGGACAGCTTCATTCAAACACTATGAAATATGCAGCAAAGTAATCAAAGTAGCCCTTTAACTTGCTTTATTCTGTGATCTCATGTCAGGACAAATTGTCCAAACGTCAGCATGGAATGTAGGGAGCTCAATGCCAAAAGGACGCAAACAAGAAAACAAGCACTTATCAGTGTCTGAAAAACCAACCTCCAAATTTTCAACATTCTTTTCATTTTCTAGCTAAAATTGGGCTTTCAAAATGTCATCTTGTGGCAAAGAATTCAAGAGGAGAACAGTTATACAGAAATATGAATGAGGTCTACTTTAAGGACAAGGGCACATGACTCCTCCTCGACTTCACTTCATCGCTCACAGGCAGAACCTGTAATCTTAGAAGAACTACGAATCTGGGGAAGGAGGGGGAACAACTTGCAGGGAAATATCTTGAATTTCTCCGTTCGTCCTCCTTGTCTAGTGTTTTTCACTACAGTGTCCCAAACTGATCTGCTTCTTCTCACGCTGCGAACAGGGCGTCAATTAACATTCCAAGTCTTGGCCTGTCAGGGCACTAAATCACGTATGCCTCGCCTCCTCTCCGTTGTCACAGTCCTTTCTTTCTACTGTAGGCATAATAACAGGAGAGAGAAAATGAGTAAATCACGGGTATGGCCCTCTTTACCCTCCTTTGCTCAATCACCAGCTGGTGCTCCCCAGTGTCATCTTATTTTTACGGGAAGCCTTGACCTACTGCATCAAACATGTGAGATGAAGATGAAAAGTAACAGCCCATAATGCATTACAGGCAGTTGTTTTGTTCCATAAATATGTTTTGATAACTAAGATTAAGAAGTTTACTATAAACAGACATACAGTGAGTCTGTGTCGCTTCACAGGCCGTCTGCTTTTGATTGTAATTAATTGCACTCTGAGGAGTACTTCCAAAAATAATGAAAGATCTTGCAGGCCTGACCACCAAATGCTCCCAAATAGAATTCCAATCACCACTAAATCCCCATAGGCCTCCCTCTGGGGAATCGGTCGACTAGTGTACTGCGCTGACGAGTGCAGCCGGAAACCCTAATGTTCAAGCCACGGCCTTAAAATTCCCGAAACCATGGAGCTGTTTTCCTCGGGGATGAGTCAATAACTGTGACAGCCATGGTGCTCATGTGTCTGGTTCCATAGCCATTTGAACACTGCTCTAAAAACTGAGCCTAAAGAAAAGTATAATTTGTCATTGACATGCAAGTTTTGTAATGTCTTAAATATCTGACACAGTGCAGTAGCTAGTCCTGAGTGTTGTTGATATTCTCTTTTCTGCACACCCGTTATACTTGATGCTGCATTAAAGCACTGATACAGTGAGACAGCAAACCCATGTGTAAAGTATAATCTTCCCTGACCAAGACAGACATGTTTATGATACAAGGTCCCCCACAAACAAGTCAAAGACACATTTCTTACTTGCTTAGAGGTATTTTCATGGTTTTCTGCTTCCAAGAGTGCACATTTTCCTTTGACACGTTCAACTTCAAAGACGGAGGAAAAATACTAACTACGCTCCAGGGAATACACTGTGGTATCAAGATGAAGGTCAGAACTTCCAAGAACAAATCATTTTCATGGTGAATTGAAATGATTATTGAGTTTCGTGGTAGCCTGATTCGCTTCACAAAGCTGTGGCAGCCTTAGCGATGTAGTTTGGGCAGATACTGACATCTTCTGACTGCTTGAATGGACTGCAGCACTGATCCCGATGAACAATGATATTTCAGGGAAAGAATTTTCACTATCTAAACTGTTGCAACTCTTGGAAAGTGTTTCAACATGTTGCAGAGGCATACAGGGTCCAGACAGAGCTAGTGACCAGATTAGATGCTGGAGCTCGCAGATTTTAGATTATAGCAATGCAAGTGCCCCTTAACCCACAGTGATGATCCTGGATTTTCTTCATCTATCAGTGCATCAAAATAACTTCAGTTTCTAAAGGCAAGTCACAAAAACACAAACCAAGAGTGACGGACCATTTAATGATCTTCAGAAGTAAGTTAAACAACCATTTATTTTACAGTTTAAAATGTCCTCATGGAGGAACAGCAAAATACACTCAAAATGAAGATTGATCAAAAGACAGTTTTCATATTAATCACCTTTTTAAGTTTGTTTTTTTGTGTTTTCTCATCATTTGTTTATCAAAAATTATAAGTGCCTTCAACATAACCATGAGAGTATTCAGCTTGCAGTCATAGAAATATTTACACCACAAAACTGACAAGCATGGTTTTACTTTCAGCATCGGTTTCACGCACCTCATCTCCTGTCTCTTTCAGACTGCTTTGTTTTGTTGCACAAAACAAAAATAAGGACCCTGAAGAAAGACAATTATAAAGGGGAAAAATACACAAGAGCACAGGTTAAGGACATTAGTATTTACAGCTTGGCTCAAGGAGACAGTTAAGGGGTGGGATGGAGACAGATGATCAACACATCCATTAGCGGCATGATGTCAGAAGTTCAAGTCACATTCTTTGCCTCTGTGATTTTACTTTACCTTAAAAGATTTGAAAATAAAGCATGCTATAGCATATCTATCATGAAGTCACGGCTTAAATGACCTCAGGATGCAGTCCTTAATGTATGAGGATGATTTTCAGACAGCAGGGGGCAGTAGAGGACCACATCAGGGAGAAGGAAAACAGGAGTACAAACAGAAATGCAACCCCTACAATACAATGGTTCCTTCAAAATGAGGATACAATTTTCATAATGTAAAAGCACTGTAGTAACAGAGTTGGGTTGATGGACAATACAAAAAAAAGGAGTCAAGTCTGCCCTCTGAGTGGCAAAATACAAAGTCACATATGAAAATAGGTTTTGATCAATTTTTGATTTAGATACATTGCGTGTGTTGAGCGTTTGCAAAAGACGTTTTGGCACAGAATCAATTTAAAAAATATTTTTTTCATGAATATCACTCCTGGATCCTGTATAGATCCTTCCCACCATTCCCCCTCTTGCCCCTGCCCAAAGAAAGAAAGAAAGAAAGAAAGAAAGAAAACATTGAGATTTGATGATCTGTCTTGTAAAATAATTCACTTGGTCTCTCCACATTGCTTCAGTCTTTAAATATTTATAATATTTACAGTTTCGCAATTGTCCACAATACCCTTAGGCTTAAAGAAGATGCAAACAAAAATAAACAAATTAAATATTCTTTATATAGTCCCCTGTTGAGGCATTGAGTGTAAACTGTACAACTCTTAACGTCCCCTCACGAGTTCCTGGGGCAGGGAACACTTCGGGATGGAGAGTTGAGTCCGGAAATGACGTAGAAGTTGGTTGATGGTGAAGGAGCAAAAGCAGTATGATTGATCAGGGGGAAATGATTCTTGATCATTCTCCAGGCAAAGATTTTCTTTCATCTTGCACAAGCATGGTTGATCACGAGAGTAATTCCTTTACATGTATCATTTTATACTCAAATCTGTACAGAGTTCACAATTTTTTCTTAACATAGTGCAATGACTTCTCACATCGTTTGTCTTTTTAAAAAAAATCACAATCACTTTTTTTGAAGGTAAAAAATATCCCATAGGAAGGTCTCAATCCATAGCTTTATGGATGCTATGAATTAGAAAAGGCTATGCACAACACCTCCAAAAATGGCAAAAATGAAATGAGAAATCACAAATGATCTTCAAAAATCCCCGTTCGACCCTTCAGATCCTCTCTGTAAAGGTATAGTTTTTGAAATTCAATGTCATTGAGTGACTTAAGGACTTGGTGAAGTGAAGGAGAAAAGGTGAGTGCATGCTAAATTAGATTTTTCAAAAAGTCAAACTCATAAAAATATGAGGCAATTCCAGTTTACAAAACTGGACGAGTCCAGAAAGGGCTGGTGTTGGCTTTGTTCAGGAAAGAAATGGAGGTAATTAAACAGAGGCAATGACAATCATGAGGTGAGGGGAAATGCTGGAGATGCTGTTGAGAAGATCCGGGGCCAGGCGCGACAGATGGCTCTCCGAGAATTCACACGGCGGGAAAATCTGCACCACATAAGCTGGCTGTGAATCCAAAGATGAAAATAATATGATGAGTGAGGGAATTAAATCTTCCATGATATTTCATTATGAAACACAGGTACATTTTCAAAAGAAAGGTAGAACAGGAAAACTTTGAATAACCACAGACCTGATTAGAGCCAGGGTTGGGCACATTGATGATGCCAGCTGCCTGTTTGGCTTGCAGGTAGGTGATGAAGCCACTTTTCAAGGCTTGGGTTTGACCAAGGACATCTTCTTGGTCTCGACCACAGGGTAGGGCCAGTAGCAAACAGTAGTCATTCTCCACCTGCCAGGAATGGCAAGGCTTTATCATAAATGTAAACATAAAAACAAATCCAAAGAACTAAGATTAATGCATTATTTTTTATATACAACAGTGTTGATCAGGTTATTGGCTAAAATTCACAAATTTGCAATCATTTGATTAGTCTCATTAAATATTTTCACCCAAATTTTAGAACCTGCATTTCAGAGGTAGTAAAAACCAAAATACCCACAGTCATTCTGCGTGCCACACTGTCCAGCTGGGAAGCCTCAAGCCTCATCCTCTGGACAATACGGAGAAGAGGACCTCCCTCTGGGGGCGGCAGGGAGCGCTGGGCCAGTATGGTGTTGCCAGACACAAAGTGCAACTGGACAGCTGCCTGGTCGTTCTTCAGTGCCAACAGGCCTTGCCATACAATAGGATATTTCTGTACAAAAACAAACAAACGTGTTTTTTGAGCATATTTTCCTCTTTGTTATTGACTTGAAAATGTACTTCATGTGTGATAACATTGCTGGTCAATCTGTCTTCCTACCGTCAAAAGCTGCACCATGTCAACAGAACGATGTCCTGAATGTTCCATCTTAGCATCAGGCCGTGGCTGCAGTGAACTTGATGTAGTTACTGCTGGTGGAGGTGTTGGCAGGAAGGGCGGAGGGCCTTTCTGTAGAGATAGCTCTGGCTTGTGAGTAAGAGCCATAGGAGACGTCATGGGAGACTGGTATGAGGGTGAGATTGTATCCCCGGATATTCGGGAAATGTGTGACAGGTCCGTAGAGGTAGCATGGCGAAGATGGGAACTCTCAGGCTTGGAATCATTTCCTCCCCCATGTGACTGAGACATTTTACCCCTGTGAACCAGCTCAGACTCAGGAGGGACCTGGTTAAGAAAATACATACCAAATGAATAGAGATATGCATATTTTGTATGTGAATATGAATATGATCTATGACTTGAAAATGTAATTATACATGCTAGATAATAAAATGCTCAAATATTTGCATAAAATCAATAATAAAAGCATTTCAAGTGACCTGTGAAGATGTAATGCCTTGGTTGGCCAGGCTGTGCCCAGGTGAAGGATGTCCGGTAAACTGGGATGGGAAGCCCCGCATTTCCCGATATACCGGAAAGGAGCCCGCACTTCCTGGATGCATCAGCTGAACTCCATGAGGGTGAGACACCATGACAGGACTAGAAGCATGGACTCCCCTTATTCTACCTTCATTGGAGGGTGGATGTATCAGCTTTCCTTCTAGTGGTTTAAGAGATTCTTTTGAGGAAAGTTCAATGCTCTTCCCCATTATAGGACTCTTTGAAGGTCCAGAGATGTTGCTTGAAGACGTTGTTCCAGTCTCTGAGGTGCGTGACTGTCTTACATCTACAGCAGCCTGCTCTCCCAGTTGCTGGTGCATGAGGATGCGCTGGTGCATGTCTCTGTACTGGTCCATACGTATGCTTGGGTGGAGCCCTCGGTGATCACTGTGAATCATCATTACATCTGATTGGAGCTGGGGCACCGAAGGTCTACTAAGGGCTTGGTTAAAGTGTCTGGGGTCTTCTTCACTTACACTGCTGCCACCACCACCTGATACTGACCCCTGGGGACTTGAATGAGACTGCAGTACCATATCTCGGATTATATTAGGCTGCGGTGTGTTTGAGCGCTGTGGAGGCCCTGGGTGTGTAGAAGACAGGGAGTCACCTCGCCTTCCATAGTTTATCCCAGACATTGGTGGGGTGTTCATCCTGGCTTCATGAGCCATTGACTGAGTAACACTGTGAGGTTGAATTATGACAGAGGACTGTTCTGAGTGTGGGTGATGCATACTAGAATGATAAGTAGACATTGGTGACATGCCATGACTCAGAACGACAGAAGTTCCTCTAGGAGAATTGCTTGGAGGACAGGCTTTGACAAAGGGTGAAGGGGAGTGAACAGCTGTTCGTGGGGACTGGGGTTCTTGCTTTAGGTGTAGAGCTGACCGATCAGTTGGGATGCCAGGGCTGGGACTCATGCGGGTCCCAGATAGTGATGGGTGGTGTGGACTCATAACTGGGCTGAGGTTAGACTGCTGAACAGCTTTGCTAATATCCATCTTTTTTGGTAAAGGTTCTGTCCCCAGTCCTCTCTTGCCATGCTGCTGTATGACAGCTTGGTTGTACATTAAGACTTGAGGAGAACTAACTGGCTGTTGGAACATCTTTACCACGCCTCCCTGGGATGTTGTGTGATATGGAGCTTCAGATTTGTCACAACCAAGACTCTCCTGCTTGGTACTGGAAATTACAGGTTGAGAGTTATAAGACTGGCCTGTCAACAGAACCCCTGTGTGCCCATAAGCTGTAGGAGGTGGGGCTACTTTTGGGGTAGGCGACTGGGATGATGTGATGAGTGGGTCTTGTTTTATCGAAGATTTAGACACAGATTGCTGAAACTCTATATCACCAGCACTGGCTTGAGGAATTTGACTAATTTTGGCTCTCATCCTGTGAGTTCCTTCGGTTTTCTGACCCGAATAACTCAGAACAACAACACCCTCTGATGTATTGACCCTTAGGCCGGGACTGGAGCCTGTACTGTAGGGAGTGGTATCAACAACAGAGCGCCCTCTTGCTCCATCTTCTACTATATCCATGCCATGGTAGCGATTATTCTCATTAGAGTTTGATCTAGATTTTTGCTTGGGAATAGATAGGCCAATGCTTCTGTTGCTTAGGGAAATTCGTGGAGTTTCCTCTGTATCATAAGGCATTGGAATTCGACTTATTACTGAGGTAGCAGGAGAAATAACTGTATGTGGGGTCTTCTCTCCACAGTTCTGTTGGGACTCTGTCAGTGGAAAGGGTTTGTGGTGTATGGGCTGGGGTGGTAAAAGTAGTCTCTCTTCGGGATGTAACTGTCTTGAACCCACTGTATCAGATGGATTTTCATTCTCTGACATCCGTGAAGGATCTGACAGTACAGATGTCACCATAGTGGTAGGTATAGAATTGCTGTTTGATGCAGACACATATTTAGGTTCCATTAGGATTTTTCTTAAGGTACTGGAACTGGGGTCAATATCCGAGGCCTTGGTGTCAGGAGGCAGTGGGGGATTTGTTGAAGGGGTTCCAAGTGCAGTTGATGCTGGTGCAGAAGGAGTTACCACTGTCACGTGGCACGAAGGTGCAACATAGATTCTACTTTCTTCAGTTCTAGGGGGCCAGTCTGGCGAAAGTGGCATTTTGGCAGGTCGCAGCAGGGGTACACTGAACTGGGATACAGGTTGTGGACGGGCAAGAGCAGGGGCAAGTGTAGGGGTAGGTGGCTCTGCTGCTTGGGGATGTTTTTTACAACTGGAGATGTTGCTTGCACCTGAATGAAAGGCAGATTCTTTGGGTACTGGCTGTTCAACTTCAGGCTGTTCCGCCTCTTTGGGCGTGTCTACAGTTATAGCACTTGTAACATCACGCCTACAAGTTGCAACGGCAGTGACCACAGATGCTGCTGCAGTTGCCCCAGCTGAAACAGTAACTGCTTTTGAATTGATGGTTTCTGGGTCTTCTGGGATCGACTCTGGTAATTTGACTGGGGAGGGCTCTGGTTGTGAAACTTCTTCAGCAGTATCCCCTTTCTTGTTAGCTGCACCTTTACGACTTCTCGACTTCTTCTGGGTTTTGGCTCTAACTTTGCCTGTTTTCTTGGGTGTTTCAAGTAGAGGGGTTTCCTCAGCTGCCTTAGCCATTAGCCCCTTTGGGCTGGGTGTCAGAGGACCATCATCTGAGTCCGCTGCAAGAATATTGTTGATCACCATGTTTGTTTCAGGTTCCATAATTTCATTGGAGGAGGAGGGTATCAAGGATTCAGGGGTAGGAATAAGGGCAGTGTAAGTAGGAGGAGCTGTAAAAGTATCTGAATCTGCACATGTTTCTTCAGCTGTAATGGAATCAATAGCAGCTGCAAGTTCAGTTTCGCTGGCAGGATTAGCTCGCTTCTCCTCCTCAACCTCACCTTCTGGCTCTACTATGACAGGAGGTGATATGGTAGGTTGACCTGAAGGTGGTTCCTTATATGGTCGAGGAGGTTGCTCAACTGTAAGTTTAGCAATATTTTCAACTGCCTGCTCTAGTTCCATCTGCCGTGCTAAGAGAGCAGCAGCTGGATCAGCAGGAAGTTCAGGTTCTGATAAGGTATCTTCCTTTTCCTGTGCACCAGTTTCTTTTGATTCTTTTGGACAGCCTATGATCTGTGTTTCCTCATTCTCTTGAACTACTGTCTTGGTTTTTGTAACAGTGGGAGCTTCAAATGACTCAGTCTCATCCTCCTCTGAACGAAGTAAACCTTTTACATCATCAACGCTTACACGGATCTCAAGATTTTTTAAGCTGTGTGATTTATCTTCAGTGACCTGCTTGGTATTTCTTTTCAGCCTTGGTGTTTTCAGTTTAACAATCTTTTCAGGCTGTTGCCTCCTCTCAGAGCAGCTGGTGTCTACCTTTTCAATATCCCCCTCAGTAGATTTCTTTCCACCAGAATCTTTTAAGTCTTTTTCCTTTCTGTGCACTGGTGAGCTTGCATTTTCCACCTTTTCAGATAACTTCCCAAACACTTCAGAATCAGCTTTAGGCTTAAGCTCTGACTCATCATGACTTTCCAGATCAGCTTGTTCAGCTAGCACTGTTGTGCTCCCACACTGTTTGTCTATTTTACCTCCTTTCTTGTTAACTGGAGCAGATGAAGTCAGTTGTGTTTGTTGCACTTTCTGGGTTCGGGGTGAACGCCATCCCTCAGAAGCTTTCACTACCTCTACAATAGTTGAGGTCTCCTTGACCTCTGTTTCTTCTTCCATCATTTTCTGCTGATCCCCCTTAATTGGTGATATATCCTCACCTCGTTTGACACCTCTTTTAGGAGGGCGTCCTCGCCTTGTATTGGTAGATGGAATTTGAACATCTTGCTGAATTGGTTCTTTATCAGCACCACGTTTGCGCATGCACCGTGATGACTCAACCACCTCTTTGCCAGCTTGGTCATCTTCGTGTAGCGTGGCATAGACTGACCTTACATTCCGCCGACGTGTTCTCCCATGGATCAAACTTGACTCAAGGTTTTGCTCAGAATCTGATGCATGAATTGGTGACTTGGATGTGGTTTTAGACTCAAATGATGCTTTTGGTACTTCTGCTCGAGGAGATGAGGCCCTTTTGAGTTTCTCTTTGTCAATCCGTTCACTCTTTCGTGTTGCAGGTTTCTCAGTGGCAACAATTTGGGACGGTTGTGAAGTGCGTAATACCGACAGTTGTTTTGCCCTTTTGCTCTTCGGCTGTCTGCGGTTTGGTAATGGTTTTATTTCAGCCCCTAGCTCTGGCATACACGCCTCACTTTCTGTCTCAGTTTTCAGAGATTCCTCAAAGTGTTCTGTTTCCTGATTTTCTATTTTAGGTTCTGTCTTAATAATTTCAGACTTTTCTTCGATCTTTGGATAGTCCGAGTAAGTGAATTCTGCGGTCTCTCTCTCAAAACCACTTAGAGAACTAGTAGGAGTGGGAGGCTTATCTTCCGTCACAGGTTTATGTTCCACTGCCAAACTATCTACAATTTTCAGTTTGGGTTCAATTAACTCTACTTTTGTTTCCATTTCATTTTCTGGTTCTGGAAGGACAAGTGGGGGGGTTATGGTTAGCTTAGGAGCAACTGGTTTGAAGTCTTCCATAGGAAGAGAATGGGGCGATGGAGATACCTCAAGAACTGCCTCTACTTTTTCTTCTTTGACAAATGACACAGGTTGATCTGAGGATGGAGATAAAAGTTCTTTCTTTTCTGGTGAAGACGTTTCTTTAGGGGAAGGAACAAATGGTGACACCGACGAGGTTAAGGGGGGGCAGGTTGATTTGTCATCGAGCTTCAGAACTGGCTCAGATTCCTTATCAGAGAGCACATTATCACAATTCTGCACTTCATCTCTTTTAATCTCCACCACTATCGAATCATTCTCGGTATCAGGTGGAGGATGGTCCTTGTCCTTTTGTTGTTGAAGCTCCAAAAACCGACTATGGAAAAGAACTATGGGCTCTTGTGGTATGTCACCTATTCCAGATTCAGGCTGTGCCTCAGTAGCACCTGGCTTAGCAAAAGGCCTACCGACTCCAGTTTCTAAATCTTGGTCTTTACGTTCAAGATGCTGCAAACGCCGGGAATCCTGTTCAAAGATTGAGCTGTGCAGGAAGCGAGAGGCAAACAGGTCCTGACGCTCTTGGTCCTGTGGCTTAAGTTCCTCCTTTTTATTATGCAGCTTTTCATCAGAGTCAGTACGAATCTTTTTCTTTTTCATATACCAAGAAGGAATAGGTCGAGGTGCTAGCTCTACCTTGTCCTTATCTGAACAGCTGTGGGAGGTTGGAAAGCGTGATGGAAGAAAGGACCAATTATCTTCCCTTGAGGAATACAGTGTCTTGGCTCTTTCAAGGAGTGCTTTTGTGTCAGGAGTTATAGTTTTATCTAATGCAAAAGAATAAAACTTATTCTTTTCCAAGGAGCCTGAAAGCTTCAGGTCTGTCATCCTCTCGTCACGTTCCCTGAGGATATAAGACAAGGAACTACTGGACTTGGGCGAGATGTGCTTGTTTTCTCCATCATCATCTGAATCAGACTGCACTTCTCCAGGTTCCAAATCCTGGCCAAGGTGTTTGCAAATGCTTTCACGTTTTGCAATATCACTTGGGAATGTCATTTCCATTCTAAGTGAATCAGACTTTATCCGTCTTTCCCAACGTTGCATTAACTCCTCATCACAGCCAAGCAAGTTTGTCTTAAGCTTTGGGAACTCAGTGTCAGAAGACTGAAAATGTGAGGCTGACAGACCCAAACTGTTTTTCAGTGACTCTGTGTGTGAAAATTTATCATCTGTTGTTGGAGAAGATTTTCTTTCCTTGTTTATAACTGACACAGAAATATGTGCAGTTTCATCTTCCTCAGTTGCAGAAAAGTGACCATGTCCCATTGAGGATGTTATACTCTGATAAATGTCATCATTCAACTTTTGGGAACTTGCAAAGTTGCGTTCTCTTTTTGCAGAGACTATTTCAAAGCCAAAATTCTCTAATTTCTTTCGTTTACAGGAAGATAAGTCATCATTGGCTATATCCTGAATTGGTTTTCCAACATCATACATGCTATAATCCTTTTCAAAGTCATGTGTCTCATTACTTGGTGGGTTTTCAAATTTGACTAACTTATCAGGATCGCCAAGCTTGGGTTGGAGCCATGAACTCTGTTCAATTTGTTTTGTGCAAATATTATTCTGGTCAATGTGCACAAAATGTTCGTCTCCATCATCTGAGTCTCTGCACTTCCCTCTCCCATGTTCGTTTTCAGACAAAACCTGTTTCTGTTCTTTTAATTCATCCAAATCAAGGCTGCCATCATCTGACATCTTTGTGAGACTGGAGCTGTTTTCACTTTTTGCACCTTCTAATTCCATTTTAAGGTAGGGAGAGTCTAACTGATCTGTAGAATCTTCAGGCAGCTCCCCTAGTCGTGCCTGTCGCTCCAGAGAAAGGCCTATGGAGTTGCTTTCACAGTCTCGTCCATCTTTAGGACTGTTAACTGAAACCATCCGGACACATTTATCCTTGTGGTGCTCCTTTTTATGCATCCCTTTTATCAAAAGGTTCTTATCCAATTCTGTCTCCTTAGCATTGTTCCATAGTTTATGAAGTCCAGGTCTAACAAGATCCTCCTCACTAGTTCTCTTCTGCCGATCACTTTTTCCAGAGTCTTCAAAACGCCTTTTCCTTGCAGCTAAACGGTCAATATCCACAGAAATACCACTGTCAAATCCCATCTCAGATTTTCCGTGTTTTTTGGATTTGATTTTAGCATCCTTGTCAATAACCTCCACTAAACTGTGAATATTTTTGTCTCTGGGCACTTTTCCATGCTTAGAGATATCACTTTTGGATGATTCTGAGCGGAATGGAGGACTCCTCTGGTCAGCTGAAGGTGATGCCAATCTAGGACTGTCACTCCCACCCCTCTGTATTGGTTTTTCTTGGACAGAATGACCTATCAATTTTCCTTCTTTTTCTTTAACACGTGTTAACTGCACAACACAAGGCAGAAGGTCTAACCTTCCTTTGCTCGAGCCTTCCTTTGGAATTTTACTGTTTTTACTTCGTAGGACAGACTCGGGGCTAACATCTCTTTCAAGTTCAGGTTCCGTCTCACATGCTTGGATAATCGGTGATGCGATTTTGAGCTTCTTAAGCCTCTGTTTCTCACTTTTGTCCTTGTCCCCTCTATCTTTACGTCCAGCCCGCTTCTCCTTTTCAACCAAATTCCCTCTTTCAACTTCAAAGACTCGATCCTTCTCAAGTTTGTCAGTTTTATTATACCTTTCAGTGCGTGCCTTTTCAAGTTTTTCAAATCTGGGTGGAGATATTGAACTGCAGCTACCACTTCTTTCAGAAGATCGGCAACAAATCCGGCGGTCTGAATCACTTGGTATCCTCTCAGAGAGCGAAGGAGATGCAGTAGGGCTAGCAGGACGACGAGAGGCAACGTGAGATGGGCTTTGGCTACGCTCAATGGTCCTCCTCCCATGATCACGTCCACGATCTGTTTCAAAGCGCTCCCTCTCTCTCTCACGTTCCCGTTGCAAATAGCTGTATTTGCGAATGTCCTGCTCATAAGGGTCAGCTCTGTATTCTCGATATTCCCGGGGGTCTTCAAAGTATTGTGGATCATAATAATCTCCCTGATATGGGTCCCATTCAGTGTAGAACTCCCGACTTCTGGCAGGGTATTTACGACGTGGATCTTCGGTATATGTTCCTGGTGTTCGTACATTTTCATAATATTGTCTTTCTGCTTGAAACTCATATTGAGTTCGTCTATCATCCCTGCAAAGAAATAAACCCAAAAAAGCAGACTGTAATTTCATCATACTTCATCAATAATGTTAGGTTTAATATTAGATGGTATTGAGACAATTTTATATATCTTCAGCAAACTACACAAACCTTCTTTCAGAGAGAATGTCATAAAAATCTCGAATATCCTGCCCTGATGCCTGCATTGAACGATAGAAAGCCATCTGACTTTCCTGATTGGCAAAGTCCACCTGAAGAAAAAAAAAATAAGGGTAAGTGCAAATTGCAGTGCAAATACAGTGCAATTTTTACAGCCTGTCAGGCATCGAGTACACACAACAATACAGAGCAAAAATTCAGATTAAAGCTTTGTTTCACTTACCTTGATTTTACTGCCCCCTATCTTCCACCCCTTTGTGTCTTTGACTGCGGCTTGTGCATACTCAATGTTGTTATAAAGGATAAGGGCCATTCCTTTCATTCTGTCAAATACCACCTGCAGAGGACAGAGGAAAATAGGGTTCCAAGGTGCCAAAAAGTAAACAATGGGCAAGGGGGGGAAAATAAACAGACTTACCTTGACAACATGTCCATAGCGGCAGAAATGACGAGTAAGAAACTGCTCAGTGGTGTTTGATGCTAATCCATCCAACCAAACGCATGTTGTTGGCATGCTCTTTCCAAAGCCCAGCTGGAAAAGGAGGGATAAAATGTTAGATTGCAATTACTTTATCAATCTGTGTATGCATGTGAAAAACAAGGATGTGGTGTCAAGGCAAGATTAAATGAACATGATAATTCTCACCTTTAATCTATTGTTACCAAGGTACTCGCCATCCATCTTCTTTATGGCCTTACAGACACTAGCGATGTCGCAGTATTGTAGAAAGGCATACTGTGGGGCTCCATTCACCTTTTTAATGTCAATATCCTTTGGGGACAATGAAAACAGAAATATGCTGTCAGTAAGCATGGTCATCTCAAACTCTGTAGCATGGTAACCTTTGCATACGGCCTGCTTCTCAACTGTTTCACATTAACATACCACTATTTCTCCAAAGCGTTGAAAGATGTTAAGCAGGTCATGGTAAGTGGTGGTCTTCTCCAGGTTTCCAATGAATAATGTCCGTGTGGCCTTTGGATGAAATTCATCTATCCTCTCATCCAAGGGCCGAAACTCGTTCTCACTTTCTGTCTCTGAAAAATAAGTTCTCAGTGGAACCTTGTGCATTTTGCCAATAATCATGTTTTTGCTGCAATACAGTTAAATATCAGAACTTACCAGGGCCATTCCAGGCTGTGACATCAATTTGCATGCCAAAAAAAAGCTTCCCTTTTGATGCCCCGAGTGCTTTCTCTTGGTCCTCTTGCTGGCGAAAAAAGACAAGCCCGTAGCGTTCCTCTGAAGCTCCATGGATTTGCACAGATGTGACCTTTCCATGTTTCTTAAATTCATGGAACAAACCATCCTTCAGGCTCGTATCTGTAGGAAACAGATCAGATGTTTGTAGAAGTTTGAAGTATGTATACTGAAAAAAGTAACACGTTATTAAATAATAAACTATTGATAATGATTTCTAATAAAATATTATTTAAAAATTTAAATATACACAAAAATACAATGCACCACTATTTCTGCATGAAAAAAGGGCTTTGTGCTTGCACACCACAGGAGCACCTTATAACTAACCTGTTGAGCGTACAGGAAGATTTTGGACCTTGATGCCAAAGCTTTTACGCGGTTCATCCTTGTCAAGGGAGGATAAAGGAAGTGCTGAGGGTGCAGGAACAGCAGCAGACTGCACTGAACGTGCCGGGGAGTCATCACTGGAACTACTGCTAGAATCACTGTCGCAAAAGAGGAACATGGAGTAAGATGTTGATGCAGCCCCCATAGTTTAACCTATAACTACCATTTTAGATGTGGTTATTTTGTGTTACTATGACTGCTTGTTGCCTTTGCCTGCCCAAGTAATGCTTAAGAATCTAGTTATTAATATGTCTACTTCAATAAAATAGAGAATTGATATATGTATACAGTAAACAAATTTTAACAAACTTATAGATCTATCAAGTGCTACATGCTATTCACAGATGGGAGAAAACGTGCTAAAAGCTGTATTTCAATGCACAGTCAAGAGCAGCAGTTAAAATGTGATTTCACCGACTCAAACAAGGTGACAAAAAGTGTGTTTGCTCTGTCCAACCGCAGGACAAGAAAGAAGGATTAGATTACATATCGTATTGAACAGGCAATATTATGCACACATTTCAGATGCGATATATAGTGCTACATTTGCATAAAAGCTCATGCAATGCACTGTGAATGTGTCTTTCTCCTCTTTAAAAACAGCAATGTCTCTCAGCTGAAGAGGAGAAAAACACCTCCTCTCTCCCCCATTCATATTCACATGGTGCATCTGGTTATCAGTATTAAAAGATGGATTTGCGCGTCAGCGACAAATTCATGGCTGCCTCGTGCACCTTTTTTCTCAAACCATTCCCATGCCTGTCTCAGCTTTCTAGGTCCTCTGCTGTTTGTTTCCTTCTCACTTTCTCCTCCTGTGCTCAGACACTCCCGGAAGTGCTGCTGACGGAGCCTGGCCTGTGGGAGTGGGCAGGCAGCCAGCACTGGCCAGAAATTTCCAGTTCCAACTGGATCTCACGGAGGGGGGGAGCCATTACCCATACACAGAGGTAGGCAGTGAGAAAAATACACCAGCCGTCTCCTGAAATTTCCCCCCATAGCACTACCTTGTCAAACCCACATGTGTCGCTACATGTCGTTCAGAGCTGTGGACTCCGCTGTGTCCAAAGGTGATGCAGTTAACCAAAAAATGTACAACTGCAGAGGGGTGAGGTGAATTTATGTCGTCGAGTAAATCCCATGCTTATGTTTTTAAAACTGCAGACATCACTTGAATTTGATTATCCTAACCTTTTGTTATGTATGTACAGTTACTACTCAAGAACAACTGATACAAAGCAATACAGACACAAGAAGTCGGACACAAATATCATTACAACAGATGTAGCAACATTTAGCAGGGCACAAAAACAGCTCAATTAGCATATCAAATTCAAAACAGAGCTGAGACCAGATTCACTGGCACAACAAAACTAACAGCCACTGTTTGTGATGACGGACATTTAGTTGTAACACAATCACAGCATGCCAGGCAAACATCTTAATTACATATATCCAGTGCCATTATGGTATTAGTTATGTCACTTGTATGCAAATCAGTGTACCAAAGTTAGGGTTGGGGTGGGTACCTCAGAGATGACATTTCTTGGACAAGAGACAAAGTGTTGTATTTTGTCAAATGTATTTTATGACGGTAATGTTGTTTTGTAAACTTAGTATCTATGGTGATATACACGTCACAAGACAATCAATGGATTGTATATAAGGACACCACAAAACAACCTCAGACACCACCCTGATGAAGGCAAGATAGCTGAAAATGTTTGGTGAATTAAGCATGGTGTACTGGAGAAGAGTTTTAATTTGGCAAGAAGCATAGTGGATCTTAACTTAATGCAAAATTAATGCAATGCAAAAAAAAACAAATGCAAAAAACAGCTGTAAAAACTAAATTCAGATCAAATCTTAATAACACCAAAAGTGTGTCATTACAGCAGTCCCATACAACAAAGGTAATTTTCCAGGCTTTGACTCCAACCAGCAATTCATGTACTCAGCCAACACTCAGATTTGTCATTCGAGAAATTCACTAAGGATCATACAAAAATGGGCAAAGTAGAAACACTGCTTCAAAAGGTTTACACATTACAACTTGTGTTATACTACTGCATTTGAAATGACAGTGCTGCTGAAAATCCATATAATAGACCTTGTAAGTAATGTCATTTTTCAAGGTGGCACCCTTGCCCATATATGGATTGCTATAAAATTCTTTAAATCCTCAAGATTTATGTAGTGGGGATCAAAGACAGGGTGCACATACAGTAATCTTCCCTGTAATGGTGTGTCTTTACAATATTTTTTTAACATGCAGATGCTTGCATACAAGTTGTGTCCCTGTTGGGTGGAGCATGGAGTATATTCAAATGTTGAAAACAGAAAAAAACAAGCCTGTTGTTGTGGCAGTTGCAATGAAAATGAAGGTTGGCCATAATGCTGAGTATGTTGGTTCTTTTATAACTACTACTACTTTTTTGACTACTACCACAAACATTAAGTATTAAAAGTCTATTCCATTAAATGTTTTGATCATCCTTGACTAAAAAGATGATACATCTGCTGAAGAAACAGACACACTGACACGGTATCAGGAGATATCCTGAAACAGTTAATATTATAAACCACAGCTTTTGCATTGAGGGATGTTGAGCAACAAGGTGTTCTTGATAGGAGTTCCCACTAACCAGTGATGGAAATGAAATGCTCACGCAAGTCTTAGCTTGTTGGCAAAACTGTAGTTTTGACTTAAAAAACAGTTGCAGAATTCAATAGTGGCAGAACAGCTGATACAGATATATGTTGGGGAGATGTCATTATATTTTAAAAAGACAGCATTATACACGGATTATTACAGGAACATATTGTGAAAACTAATGTCCCCATATAGAAATTGATTTATTCAGCCACACTTGGTCTATGATTTGTTCCATTGTGGGTTTTGCTGAGTGGTACAAAATGTATACCAGTAACATTGTTTACCCGGTTTTCCTGTTTTGCTAAATCTTGACTGGACCACATGAACATGTTTTTGGTAAATCTGAGGAAAACTGTATTAAAATCGTCTCAGAAATGTTATTCAAATGATCAAAAGTAAATGTTCCATCCTGCTACCACTGCTGTGGACTCAGGTAAGCAGCAGAAAATGATAGATAAATGGCATTATTAATCTTCTGAATTGGTCCAATGAACTTAAACATGTACTGTTTAATTTGGTGAAATAAATGTTGCTATCATTTGAAGCAGCATTGAGTGTGCAGATTTTGTTCTTAAAAAACTCTGTACTCTGCCCAGCGCCTGTTTAAGACACCGGTACACAGAGGTAAACAACAGGAATGCACATGGGTAGAAATCTTCACTGCCAGATCAGCTTCACTCACCTGCCACTCGTACTGCTGCTGGTACTGCTGACTGAATCTGAACTGGAGGAGCGGCTGCGAGAGCCTGACCCACTGTGGGAGCGTGGAGGACGGGTAGCCTGACTCGCCAGTCTCTGAGGAGAGGGATTTCGCGAATGTGTTGAGTGTGGAGACCGGCTACGACTGTGGCGGTACGACCTCTCCCCGCGTCGACCCCTGTCCTCCCGGTAAAGGTCCCTGTGAACCACACTGGCCAAAGTAAAGGGTTCCCTGGCACGAGACTCATAGCGAGGCTCTGGTGTCTCAAAGCGACAAGGGCTCCTGCTGTGAGAGCGGTAGAAGCCGACCCCGCTGGATGTAGATCCTCCGCTTCCTCCCGTCGTGGCCCCTGCTGATCCACCTGTTCCTGTGTTGCCAGCAACAGCACTGACGATAGTTCCACTGACTCCTGACGACACCGTTGTACCACTTCCACTAGAGGTGCCAGACCCACTCCCAGCTGTGCTTAGAGTCCTCTCTCTTGCATCACGGTAATAGTCTGTTTCATAGTGCCGCTGCCGTTCAAAACTGCTACCAGGACGCTCGTGATGTCCGTAGGCACTGTGATCGTACGCCCGATCCCGACTTTCAGCCGTCCTAACAAACAGGAAGAGAGAACAACATCACATTACAGTTGCATTTAAGAAAGCTACTAGCATCATACTGTGGACAAACAAAATTATCAGGTGTCTCTGGTGGGTTGTCTTTAATTGGACACATGGGAAGACGGGGCACTAAAGTGTTTTGAGAAGGGTAGTTTTTTTAAGCACCTAAAAAGCGAATTCTTTTCTGGCCTATAGACTAAACTATAAGGGGGTTTAAATGATCCGTCTTTCATTTCTATCAACGTGGAGGAGTTAACACAAGCTTTAAGCTTATTGTGTTTAAAACTGCCTTTCTTTTTGAAGGCAGATGTGTTTCTATCTAATGGTTTTCCAGTTCAAGCATCAAAGAGATACATAACTAGTGTACCCTACTGTAAAATGCAACACACTGTATTGAAAATACAATCAACATAGGACACTCAGAAGAGAGTTTTAGCAAAAGGCATGCATTCAGTGTTCAACAGAACAGAAATCTGCTTCTTGTTTCAAAGATTAATTGCAGGATAACATACTTGCACGAGTATTACTTATAATAAAAAAGAATTTTATGAGATTCATTCCTTTATAGATTGTCAAGTCATTCTGGTCTTGTAACATCTAGCGACTTTAACAAAAGCCACTTTTTGAGGCGTTTTATCATTTATCTGAGAGGCTTTGTTGAAGGTTTTTGGAGGTTACTTATGACAAGTCTTTTGTTTATAATGTTACACAATTTGACACCGCTTGTTCTCCTGAAAAAAAAAAGCATCAAAGCATCTATTCAGAAGATGCGCATTAGAAACGGTGCTAATAAGGACATTCTGTTCAGACCTGAACATCCTCTTACTGAATAAAGCAATCAGAATTTAATTTGGTAATACGACTGCTGTGTCATTACAGCAGTCATATTACCCAACTCCCCATAATGAGCGGGACAGGACAGCAATTACCACTGTTTGAATTCAGATCAAATTATAATCAGCAAATTAGCCATGATGTTCCAACACGGGGCGGAATATGGTTTAATATAACTACAGTTACAAACCCTCATTATATTGCTTCTTTAAATAAGGCTATGTTTTATTATTATTTGTCCAGTTCAAACAAGAGGATGGAAAAGTATTCAAGATTCAATATTTTTATGACAAACAAACCTCAACTGTCAAAATGGTACTAATTTGCAGTACTAATGTGAAATAAATATATCTTTATAATTTACTGCAAAATCATACAGTGTCTGGTACCTGTACCATTGTATCAATATGTACGTAAACTCTTTAAAAAAGTTCCTTCCAGTCCTATAAGAATACTATATTCCAGACATGTTTTTGCTATGAGACTTGAAGTTAAAACTGAAAAGAATAAATTACTAATATAAATATGCCTCTATAATCATAGAAATCAAAGCTTTCTAGCTGGAAATCCTTAGTGTTCAGACCAGAAATTAATATGGTTGCGAAAACCAACCAATATGCACAGAGTCTTGTTGAACTACTGTTGTAATCCTCGCATCTCATCCTCATCTAACTGCAACATGCTTGGTTCGAGCCTGGGCAGGGACAAAAGTCCCTGGTTCTTGGAACCTTTTCAGACCCTCACTACCTCCTTCTGCCATCCCCAATATTTCCTGTCCACTTTCAACTATCCAATAAAGGCAACTGTCTCAAAGAAAGAGAGCGTCACATAACTAGAACCTAAGTTTCAACAAAACGATATGCTCAGATATTCCAACCACTTTGCTAGATAGAATTGACACATTTCCCTTGATAACAATTGATCGGGGCATCCAGATCCTCTGGATCTGTGATTGATTTGGACCATCAGAGATGTTTTGATCACATCTGTGTAAAGATGTGTCCATCCCAATTTTGCTGGCTTGCTGGCTTACATGCTCCTAAACTGTCTACACCGACGAATAACTGTAAGTACAAATCAAAGACATTTGCAACATGGAGAAACTTCTGAAACTGTTCATCTCATTAAAGACAAGTTAGCAGCAGCCTTTGATCAGTATTTTCTTAATAACAGTGAAATTGTTTTAATGATTAAGCAAATGTTTGTAATTGGTTCCTTTATCGACACATTGCACATTTTATAGGCTTCCTTTTGTACTGTTTTCAGTTGAATGATTTTCATTCTTTCTTGCGCTTCACGATGCTGAAAGATCTGCAGTGTAGTGTTTCCATCAAAATTGTTCTCTTAGTTGTTTTGGATGATGTAGGAAATTGTAAACTAGTTGATAAGGAAACGGGTCCTCGCACAAAAGAACAGCTAAAAGCATTTTGCTATTTTTCAGTGAATTTCCAAAATATGGTCTAGGGGTGATTCAAAGTAAACATCTAAGGACCCAGATACTGTATGTGAATCTCCACAGCCTAAACTGAAATGAGGTGCCTGCATCTCAGTCGGAGCTAACGTGGGTTAGACGAGGTGCTAACAGGAGGCTGCTGCCATTTCTCTGGAGATATATGACACGAGTGTCTTCTTCTGCATCACTGATGCCCTGTGATGGCTGCAAAGGCATTTTGGTAAATGATCCATAAGATGAGTGTCTTAAAATGCCCAACCTGACCTTTACACCTGACAAAAATGTGTTCTGCATATCCACACTCACATTTTATTGCCATACTTTAGGAGGACTTTGATAGACTGCATTCATCCCCTAAGCTTAACCCTCTCTACTAAATAATAAAACCTTTAACACTTTCCCCAACCAAAAAGTTTAAGTTTATCACTTGCAAGGATGTATAATTTAGTTTTGGTTTTTAACTGAGCAAAAATTAAAGTCATCACCAAATGACAATTACTGACTGGATGTAAGAGTTTGCAGTGATTTGATGCCAAGTGGAAATATTCATCAGTGTAAAACATTTGACATAAATGTAACCTATGGACTTATTTGGAGTCATAAATGGAAGTCTTTCATTAAGTCTTTTGCCACAAGAACAAAAGGCTGCATGGGCTGCACATAGTCTCCTAGATGTTATAGATACATTGGTTTAGGAGACTAGCACTATGTCTTTATGTCACTGCACTATACATAAAGTACAGCAGGTCAGGGGCAAATTCTGTTTCGGCTTATTTGATTTAATCATCTATGTGCTGGATTCATGAATAACATCTATGGCATAACGACGTCTGCTGTGAAAGTGATGGATTACCTTGACCCCTAGATGCTCTCGAAAATGCTAATTTGGTGGCACAGGCTCACTGCTCAATAGATAGCCTTCAATTTCACTTCAATTTCACTTTACACCAAACAGCCTCTACATTATTCATGGAGCTTAAAAATAATTCAGTTAGACTTTTTTTTGGCAAAATTTCCATCAGTGTTTGATTATTAGTCTGCTCTGGTGCATGCTAAGCACTTCAACTGTTTTACGATTACGTGAACAGCATAATTATAAGGATGCGTTCCATCAGCATGCTAAAAAGGCATCTTATGTGGAGGCTCAGTCATGTGGGAGCAATACATGCAAAAGCAATTTAATTGAAATTTCAAAAACTATCATAAGTAGTTTATTGTTAAATATTCTTCTGCCATGCAAACTAACAGTTAAACTGTCGTTGCAGGCTAAAGCACAAACCATGGAACTGGGGTTGGGCGACATGAATAAAATCACTTTATGTCATTTTATATTATGATGTGGATATATATTGTGATTTAGTCCATTTTCTGGAAACTCAAGTGAAAAACAGTTTATAAATAAAATAACCAAATTTGAGTGTCTGTTTTTGGTTAAACCAGTGAATTAAATAGTGGACAAATCAAGGTAATCTATCAAACTGAAATCCTGTTAACCAATACTGCCATGAATCAGTCCTGCTCATTGATTTGCAACATTGCCTACAACAGTCTAATACAAACAGAAATTAAAAAAGGCATAGACACCACAGTATTGACTGTTTCTACCATCTCACTGCAGTTATCGTTTTATTGACCAGCCCTACATGGAGACGTTTAAATCCAGTCAGGGACTTTGGATGGATGTAATCTCTCTACCTGCATATTTCCCCTCAATTACTGAAGTCAACTATCTAATAAGAGTGAAATGCTACAAAAATCATCTTAAAATGTATTACATTTCTCAGGAATTTAAGCTCAAGAATCAAATTTTGAGTCTGCACCCTGTGACAGGTTATACAGTATTCATTTTCGACTATTGTCCCATAAAAAAGGAAGCCGAGGACATTTTAAAACTGCAACTGCAAGGCAGGAACAAAATATACCTGGAACTCATAATTATTTTCATTATTGATGAATCTGCAGTTTTTTGTTTTAATTAATCAATCAATCATTTAGTCTATAAAATGCTTTTGTCGCCGCTTTTTTCCCCACAGCCCAAGGTCACATTTTAAATTGTGCTGTGTCCAACCAACAGTCCAAACTTCAAAGATGTTTAACTTAAAAATGACATACAACCGAAAAAAGCAGAAAATACTTGGTATTCTTGCTCGATAAAAGTTCGATTAATTAATCATTAACTTGATTAATTTTCTGTTATTGATTAATCAACTCATCGTTTTAACAGTAAAAGATACAGACATATGCAAATCCTAAACTCTGACCTTGACCAAGCTTGAACTAGAAGCAATCTCAGATGTTAATTATTTAATTCTGTCTAACTGGAGTTTCAGACATTAGGACATGCAGACTAATATATTTATATATTTTTTTTATCTTTGACACTGTATCCTTTAATCCTTATTGTTTTTCCTAATCCTTATTTTTTTACTCCTATTCTAATTATTATCATCGCAGTATGCCGCCCCCGCTTTTCACTGCACATATTGCAAATATGAGTATGTGACAAATCTTTGAGTCTCTGAATAATTTGCATCAAGATTCCACAGCCTGATCCGTGTGTTATATCAAGACAGTGTTGTAAATTAAAAGGGGACGTCTGTTTTACTTTCACTATCACTCATGAATAACAGCTGCAATATGGATCTATTCATCATAAGGAGAACAGGGGACAAGAACTGAAGGTGGGGTCAGGTGAGAGGGAGAGAAAGGAAAACAATACAAGGTAAGGTGCAAAATTCTGCATATAGACACACAGGCAGTAATAACAGTCTATGTTCCAGCTACTTCGGTTAGTGGGGAAAAATGGAGAGAGACAGGGGTTCAAACTAGGGGGTTAGAGAGGACAGCTAAAATACACAGGGCAGGACATACCAACCTTTTGAGAGAGTGGTAACTTGACCTATAATTCCAAATACAATCTAGGGAGATAGAACTTTATGAGCAGAAAAAATGGGCAAAAATGTTGAGTGGAGGGGGAAAAACTGAAGCAAAATTGTTCACATTAGAAAATGTAATCCTCATCTTCAGGGTAGGGGACCTCATGTAATTAGATGAGCTGGAGTGTCCGTTTTAATTAAAATGATGAAAACAAACTTTGCCTTGTACGGATCCAGGATACGATGTTTTGTATACTTGAAAATGTCGATTTGAGTCCATATATCCATCCAAGCATATGGGGGGGAAAACATCAGCGTTGCAGTTGAGTCCAGTAAATACATGAAATCCAGGAGTCTGTCTTCAGTAAGTACTGAACCGCTGATTCCCCAACAGCGATGATGGAAAAAGTAAGTCTTGCATCTTCATTTGTGAAGTCCTGCACAGTCCACTTTGGTAACACTGTGCACAAGTAGTCAAATTCCTTTGACAGAGGGACGGAAATCTGGCCATGACAGGTGGCGAATAAAGAACATGTCTCTTAATGGTAATCCAGAGTCTTGTTTATAGCAGCATTGTATTCATTCCCAGGGTGGAGAACATTCATAACAGTTTTGAAGCTGGATGGATGTTCATGTCTGTTGTCTATTTCCTTTACAAGCAGAAGAGGCTGCATGCAAACCGGAGTCAATGAGAAATGCAGTTCATTGATGCAACTTCTGATTCTGCATGTGATTGTATCCAAGGTTTAGTTATAGTTCCACGTTCAGGAAAGGAGCAGGTAATCCACAGACATGAGGTAGGTTATCTCCAACGGCAACTTTCCAGTCTCACTTTCCAGCTTTCTTCTTCGAATTGTACGATCCAAACATAGTCCATGTTGGTCCTCATTAAATCTGCGAGTCTCAGTCGTTGAAAAGTAAAAATAATCTCCACAAAAATAGGGTAGGAAAAAAAAAGAAGTAATTTGCTCACTTTGTTGTCTCTACTGAGTTGGATCACCAGTAGAGGTCTCCCAGCACTCAAATTGTAATGCCCTGATTTTAGATATAATCCAAAATAAAACAACAAAAAAAACAAAAAAAAAAACAAAAGAACCAAGAAATCAACCCATACCTTTAGCATGATAGCATATCCTTAAGGTGGCCAGTATTAATCCAACAGAGGGGAATAAATATCCTGTGCAGGTTATCCACATGACTCCAGCCCGCGAGAGAAGTGAACACCTCCACCAAATTAGACTAATCCAAACAATGGTGTCTTATACATATAATGTGTGCTCTTGGTTGTTTGGTTACATGAGGAAAAAAGGGTGACATTAATCCACCGAGCAGGGCACGTAACTCCAGATTAAGGGAATCCCAGGAATGGCCGCTGGACCACTCTCTCTTTTTCTCTCTCTCTCTCTCCCTCTCTCTCTCTCTCTCTCCAGCAATCTCCAATAATCCTGGGAAATTTTTACGATATCCAATCTTTGCCCCCGCATTCTCCGCAAATGATATATCCACCTCACAGAGATGTTTAAACGCACAAAGAAATCCCCAACAGCTTTTTCAACTATTGACTATTCTTTTCAGTAATAAATACACAAACATGCTCTCACTACCGGAATATCTCGTTGTCTACCTGCAAGTATGAGTCCAAGAGCTCTGGCCATGCTCACAGGACTTTAGAGGGGATCCCTATGAGATTTAATTCTTGAGCATGACCCCCCCCCCCCCCCCCCCCCAAACAAGTAAATGAATAGATGGTGGGAAGATGCTTGGAGGTAAGGTGTTTACCAGAAACCACGGTTCCCCCTGCCTTCAGAGAAACTTTGTCCACTTACCCGTCTAGTCTGCGTTCATAGCGTCCATCTCTGCTGTGGAGCGACGTGGGGGGACCATACACGGCCCCCCCTGCCGCCCTTGTGAACCCTGATACATCTCGGCCACGAGAGCTTAAGGACAGACTATCGTCCAGCCCCCTCGCAGCACTAGGAATTGTGCCTGGTTCATTGTAATCAGTGCGCAGGTCTCTGTCCCCCATCTTGTTGATAGCATTATGAGCCTTCTGAGCACTTTTAATGTCCACAAAATCCACAAAGGCTGCGACTCCACCTTCTGAACCCCGCTTGGGCAGGACCTTGACACTCTCCACGCGTCCATATCTAAAAAGAAAACAATAGAAAAACAAGGTGATCACATTTTGAACTGCAATTATGTTGCATCAGTATTAATGAATTTCCAAACAGGGTGTTCAGTTTGAATTCTTAGTAAAAAATAATACAATTTCCCAAATGATGACGCCTTTTATCAAATTGCATAGAGATGTATCAGTGTGTGTGTGTGTGTGTGTGTGTGTGTGTGTGTCTGAGGAGGGGTGGGAGGTATGGTGTCTTTGCTACTCTTATTTTCGGCTCTGTGGTACTTTCTTAGAAGGCAACAGTAACCCAGCAACTGGACTGCACGTCGCATGTTAATAAATGCATATGTTTTCTAACATTAGCATGTTTTCTAGGAGGAAGGTGCTCTCATAAGCTTTTAACTACTAGAAAGCACACAGATGAGGTCTGGGCAGCATATAAAGAGACGTGACATTTCCTGATTCGCTGCCTGTTTTGTTTGTTTTTAATCAAAATGCATTATGCATGTTTACATGGCTCCTTCTGTTTTAGTATAAGCAAAGTACCTTTAGGGCAATTTTACATATAACATCATCCCCTCTTTTTCCCTCAATTTAAAAAATAACTGCTCAAGATATAATAGAGTTTTAATAGATGTATATGGGGGAAGCATTCCATCGTTTCCTTAATAAGCCTGTAAATACCTCGTTAAGTGATGGTTGAATTGACTGATGGGAAGTCTATTACACACATTTTACAAGCCCAGTCTGGGATTACAAAGCCTGCTATCATCTTTGCGCGTTGAGCCCCCCCCCCCCGAAGAATCTTTCGGGAGGGTGTTTTCGCTGTCCGACAGAGACAGTAGGGTGCCCATAAATTTATTGGCATGCCAGTTCCCAACATTGAACAGCCTCCGACGCCATTTTAGAAAAGCTGTTCACACTGCTTACTCATTCTGCCGTCCCCCATCTTCAATGACTTCTATCACACATTGGGCTGTCATGCACCTGCATACTCTGACTACCTCTGGGTTAACGCCGGAGCTGAGGCAGCACGCTGAAAGAGAGGACTCGCCGACACAGTTTCCCCTCCGCTATTGCAATAACATGCTGCCAGTCACCATCCCCCAAACATAACGTTACGCACATCATAGCACAGGCTAATGTAAATAAAACGGCATATAGGTAGCCCATTATTGTGCGTTCTACCAGGCTGCATGAATCAGACGCGAACCATATTTGTAGTTCACTCGCAGCACGAGTCTACCGTAAATAACACGACCAAGAGAGATTAATATCCTCAGTTTGTATATTTTGGACAGTCGTATGTGGGGAGTATGCTGTGGGACAAATGTGCAGCTCGGTTATAATTTTGTAACAGACATGTATGATTTATGTTGGTAATTGAGCAGCTTTCGTCCGATATGGCGACGCCTACACAGTAAAGACGGCAACGTAGCTCTTATAGGTAGACGATGGTGTTTTTCAGCAGTCTGGTCTCCAGCACATATGGACGGAGAGGCGGGCTGCTATTTCCTTGACAGCCGAGAAGAGAGAAGCGAGAGCGCGCAGACAACCGTGAGAGCCACACACACACACACACACACACACACACAAATAAAAAAAAATCGTATTTACATTTTTTTTTCTCCGTCCAAGAAAGACAACAAAGAGCTAAAATCAGATAAACGTGTGCATGGGTTTGGTCTGCTCCAATAGCCCAAACAAAACAAAAAAGCTCAAATGGAGCTCAAATAGAATATGGTATTTAAAATGTCGATATGTTGTCTGATTTTTCATTAAATGAGATCGCTCTGCAGGCTGTGCAAGACAGCACGGGGGGGGGGGGGGGGGCGCAACGCGGTAAAAATGAAGCAAAAATAACCTTTTCTGTGTTCATGCGCGCACAAAGTAAACACCAGAAGCCCACGACAGCGTTACAATGTTGCACATCACAGAGCACCCTGTTCAATCACAGCCACCTCGGAACAATGTTGCAGCGTGGATGGCGGCGTGATGTCGCGTCACCTTTTAGGTTTCACTGACTTGGTGGTAGATTTAGGGGGGTAAAAAAAATCCGGTTCTTGCAACAAGCCACACTGCACTCTTGTAAATATAGATAGCCCACATAGTATGCTAATGTGTGTGCACAGGTCTAGTTGGAAGCGGTGACCTGAGAAACTCACGGAGAGTCAAGTGAGACACCGGGTCCCTGACTTTCTCAGGCACCAGAGAGCACACGGCAATAGACCTCGCAGTGTCTGCCAGAGATGCAGACTGTTAAATGCACAGCTTGTAAGGCTACAATGCTAGCAGCTCGCCAGGTAGGCTGAAGTTTGTTTACACTGACAATATGCTGTTGGCGTGTACGCCAGGCCTATTTAAAAAAAAACAAAAAAAAAGGTGTTTTCTTTACGGTCACCGGGTGGAAAGGTGGGCTTCTGAAAAGTCGAATGGTTACCTGGTGGGAATGTACAGCCACGCAACACGAAAGGACAAGCGAAGTTATCACCTAGCTTACAAGTTAGTAACCGTGTCGAAATGGCAAAACCATATGTCCGCTGACTGGGTGGTTGACGCGTGCTAGCCATTTTATTCTATTTTTTTTTTTTTTAATCTCAGCTGAAATGCAGCACACTGTTGTTGCTTATGGAGAGCTGACAGCACAGTTGCCAAATGGGACTTTGCTACAGGGGAACCTCCTGCTTCATCCCGACTTCACTAAAATGTGACACAACAGAGAGGAGATGCTGGCCGTGCACTCGTCGCCACACTACAAAACGCACACACACACACACACACACACACACATCGCTCATTAGTGTTCCCACTCACCGCTTGAAGTGCTCAATGATTTTCTCTTCTCGCACATTTTCGGGTAAATTTCCCACCCATAAATGTCTGGTTTCCCGGACCATACTGTGTGCTCCTGCTCCCCTATCATACAGATGAGTTTGCTATGTCAGTTTCCTCCCGTGCAAAATATAAAAGGTTTGCAAAATAACCGCCGGACAAGAAAAAAAATACTCGGCGAAAAATCATTGACTGGTCGTTGTGACCCAATGTAAACCCTCAGGTTGGATCCCCGCACGCTGTTTGATAGCCTACTCTTCACTGTTAAAGCGCGATCTTGCACCTCATGAACGCGCTCCGGACTGTTCCCGTGACTAGGCGCGTCCCTGACACCATGCGACCTTTGGGTGTCGAAAGAAAGCATGTAGCTTCCTAAAAAGATGCAGCAACTTCGCTTGTAATGAGAGGCACACCGCGCAGGCGTGGCTTTGTGTGTGAACTTCTTTTTTTCTCCCCGATGAGATCGTCTCCCGCCCCTGCGCATGCGTGAGAAAACCCCTGGTTGTATGAAGATGCTTTGACATCTGAGGAGCTTTGACTCACAGGAGGATCCCATCAGTGCTACTTGGGTACGGCAAGGTGAGGCACTTTGCATAAAGTAAAACTAAAGAGCCCGAGTTTTATATATGTATATATTTTGTTATTGTAATGGGCCTCATTTTATTTGTATCAATGCACAGAAAAAACATCACCCTAAGCCATAGGCCCACATTTACACATCCTACAGGAGTGTTTGCAGAGTTGACCACCCCGCCATTTAAATAGAGCCTAAAAAGGTTGTGTTGAACATTTTGACACATAAAGCGGAAACATGGGCCTGCAGGAAACAGGAAACTAAGTGTAACTAATGATTAGAGCATTTGAGGCTGTGACAAGCTGCCGTAAAACAATATGCTGTGACATAACATTTTTACAGACCCCATTGAAGTTCATTTACTGCTCTGACGTGAATAGAGCAGCCTTCATGATTCTGTAAATCCTATACAGAATAGATTACATTATTTCTATATTTCTGAGAGATTTTCATTCACTGTACTTTTTGGCCCACAGGATTAACAGGAAATTATGTATCAATTTAAAACAAACTATGGGAATAGTAGTGTTCAGAGACTGCACTTACAAAGACACATTATTTTTCCTTTAGTTTGTCAATTGTCTGTATAATAACCAATTATCGTAGTCTGTAACCTGACAGACTCTGCTCACAAGCCCATATTTTGCCTATAGTTTTGGGGAATTGGAGAAAATTATGTAATTAGTGATTTATGTATCACCAAAGCTGATCCATCCATTGAAACATTAGTGAAAATAAGGAGTAGCCTAGGGCCCACTGTCCATTAGTCCAACTAAAACTATTTTATATTTTATGTTCTCATAAAGTAAGAAGGTGTAGCGTCTGTGGGATTGACGTGTAGCAAAATAAATCATTCAGTCGAACCAAATCCCTTTTACATGTCACTGTTAAAACAAATGCCACTCAAATGAAACATTCATGCATTAGAACGTTTCGCTGACAGATCCGATGAGACGCAAAACTATATACAAACCCCAAACCTGTCACAGGCTTGATCAGAGGACCAATGCAACAAACATCGTACAACAAAGGTTATTCATAAATCACTTAACTTCATATCATAATGAGGTTTATAATTTGTCTGATTCTGCTGCTGTCCTTTGGGGCAAATAAAATTTTAACACATTTACCACTACTACTACTACTAGTGAGCTACAAAACGATGTGGAGGCTATTAAGTCAAAAGCTTTGAACTGGTGTGAGCTCTGTTTTAAGCTAATAAGTAACATGAGCAACTGGGCTCATGTCCAAAGGTCCAAGAGACCAGTGGTGATAAGCACTGATGAGGGGTAAATAAAAGCTGCGCTATTTCTTTATGCGCTTTTCCTTGAAAGACTATCCCTGTTAGTGACACTTTATGATACTTGCTCAATGTGTAGAATACACAAAAAAGAAATAATAAATAAATAAATATATATATATATCAACCTAATCAGGGTTGTTTACATCTGTTGTTTACATCTGTAAATAAACTGTTGGGTGAACCGAGTTTCAGCTCAGTTACTCCTCATTTTCCTTCCATACTGGAGTTGAATGTAACGTTTAGTCTACAGAAAACGGTCACTGAATTAAAGTTTGGTTTGGAAAAGCTCTGTTACTACACTACAGCATTATTCTGCTTTTGTTACTATATTAAGCGTGCATATTTAAGGCAGAAGTGCGCTTGCGTGGAAATGCGGTAACAGGGGACACAAAACTGCCCTGCGCATGCGTCCAGCGTGCCTATCAGATGAGAACAGAAAGGTCTGGAAATCTTCAGAGGAGGCGACAACAAGTGCTCAGTCATTTCAATGGGCATTTTCGCCATATTCGGGTGCTCATGGAGAACGTCCTCCCTGTTTCTACTGAATTCGTCCTGATGTGGAACTTTATTCAGTTAAAAATCTAATAAACCTATGGGAGTACAATTTCCTATGTTGGTGGATCGACTAGACACCAAAACTAAATTTCCTCTGCAGTGATTCTCAGACCTGGATTATCTTGGGAACTGGACCGTCAGGCTAATGTTGCCCACTGTAATTTCACACGCCTTTTTTTTTCTTACATGGAATGACGGGACTGATATAACAAAAACCCTCTCGTGGAATATGTTTCTGTCAGTCCACAGCTCTCAATAAAGACACATCTAATGGGCATAATACCGGCGTCAAAATGTGGATTTAATTTGATGTGTGTGTGTGTGTCAGAGAACGTCTGAATTGTCACAAGAAGTCAGGCTGTAACGTTAGTCAACGTTGCCGAGACACTGTAGCAGAGGCTCGAGTGTAAAGGCGACAACAGAGAGATACAGCTCATAAAAGCCTCTCGGGAGTTATAAAGCGAATGTGGTGTCAGTAATCAAACAATGTCCATTAATGCGGGTTGTCGGCTTTTTTTTAAATGTCGTCTTTGTCCGCATGGATTCAGACGAAAGCTGAGGTCAGGGTAAAACCAAGTGACCTAGCCTTTCCTTTGTCTAACGCCATTTTGTGTGACTTTACAGCACCTACGTTGTCGTCAGCCATTTTGCCTTTTCTTTTCAAGCAGACACTCTGGAGAGACACGACAACAGCGGAATGATACTCAAAGGCCCACAAGCTCTCTGGAAATTGAGCTAACAGACAAAATAATACAAATGAATAAACGTACCAATTTGCTTAGGATGTTTGGCATGGAGTTATGCGTCTCCAATTGCTATGAATGTTTGCAGCTGAAAATTGCGATTCCGTTTTTATAAGCGTGTCTATTTTATGTGCTACACGACCTAATACGGAGTTGTTTAGTGGTAAAATATTGTATAATTGTGAGCTGCGTGTGATAGTCTCATGAAATGTACCCCCTTTGAAATTCATAATGTGTCACGTATAGCATGTTTTTACATTTATTTTTGCGTTCTGTTTTCATGGTATTTAAAGGTAAATAGAAAATTGTTCTTCCATTGTTAGGAAATATAATACAGTCTAGAGCTAGTGTTTTTTTTGCTCCCTCCTTAAATCACACCGATTAGTGGGATAAGTAGAATCAGACGATTGCTCACAGCTAGGCTTGATTATAGCAACATAACATGCACATTATTAACCTCACTTATCTTGACCCTCATCTATCAGTAGGCCTAGAAAGGGTTACAAAGCCCAGAGGCTCTTGGGCCCCACAAAGAACATTTGGAACAATGACTCTCCCCAGGAGCACCTGGCAGGCCAAAATCTTTCCAAGATTACAGCATTAATTCATCCAAGAGGTCTCACAGACTCCTATAATAACTTGACTTAGTGTTAACGAACAATCACAAAAAAAAAATAGATTTATAAGAGTGACTCGAAGATCCATTCCTGACAAGGTGTGGAAAGAAGCATAATAACAAATCCCCTTTTCTGTAAATTGTGGTTAAAGAGCTGGAAACATTTTTATTATGAAATTGAATTCCCAAATCCCCATATCTATGGTACTTTTTTAATGAAAAAACATTACATTTTAAATACAAAAGCATTCGTTGTTGATGTATCAGTAATAGGAGTTAATGCCATTAAAAAGGAGTGGCACTACATTTTGTAATCCCTGAGTGGCTATCTCTGATGCTCCTTCTCTTGTGCCTGTGGTCTTCGTCGACGCTCTCGTTTGACGTAGTCCGTACAATCCTCTTCATCCTATATGCACACAACAAATATGACAGATGGCATGTATAACATAATATCATAACAGTGTATAACCAAGCTGCTGGCCGGTTGTTATTATCAGCATCATCATTATTCACAAAAAATACATAAAATATTATGTTGAATATTTGTCTTGGGTTTCAACTTGGCTACATTCATATGTACCATTTAACTCATGTCTTTAAGGTTAATCTCACTAAAACTACTTTTTATCAACCTTTTTATTTGCAGATTAATAGATGAAAGCCAATTAACATGAATGCAAAAAAAATGCAACATTTTTAGAAGCACTGTATCAACGGTATGTGCTTTTATTTGAAATGCTGCACTATTTAATCAGGCTAGCTCAGTGAAAGGAAAAGTAGGCTCGGTATTCTGAATCAGAGAATACTTTGACCTGAATCTGTCTTGGGGATCTTAAACCTGCTCCACCTGGGATACAAGTTTGAGAAGTTCAGTCTCATCTTGGGACCCAGTCTAATGAACACATTGATATTCTGCCCCAGTTTTGGGGTCCCGATGGACAGAAAGTGCTTTCGGCCCTGTATGCTGCTTCCAGGGAGACTCACTGACCTGTGAGGATGCCGCATCCAGCAGATCCATAGTGGGGATTAGACAGCTGGCCTCACCCAGGAAACACATTAGGATGTGGAGCACGTCGGCCCAGCGTCCAACAGTCAGCATCAGGACCATCAAACCACTGAGACGCACCACCACTGTGTTCAGGACAGCCTGGCTGCCGGGCAGACGGTGCTGCTCCTCTGCACAACCACAACGCAGCATTAAAGGGACATATTTGGTGAACATGTATACAATTTAGGACTGACCTATAGAGGTACAGGATGCTCAAATTAATGATGGATGCATTAGTGGTCAGGCAAGGCCAAGAGAGAGGCATCAAACTAACTGATAATAGTTTTCTTCTTGAGAGGGGGGGTCCATACAATCACACATTATTGAAGGTCCTGCCCAGATTGATCAGTGTCTAATTGTACTGTAATCTCAGACATAAATGTTTACCATTTTACATGTTTCTCACCCTGCATGTACACCACCAACATTGTGTAGCAGATAGTCAGTGGTGTCCAGAACCTGAGGGCCTCTGTTGCAGAGAGGAAGTGTTGATTGATGATTGATATGGCGGCCAACGCAGCCACAGAGAAAGTAATGATCATAGTCCTGCACAGCATGGGAAACAGGCGGCGGCCTGATGTGAGGAGGCAGATGCAAATGCCGCAGTAGCGCTGTGAGCTGTGGAGTTTATACAGAGCCATGACATGGTGCAGCAGGAGTGTGGCCTGCCTGGCCAGGAACCAGCTGAGTGCTGCTGCCAGGAGCAGGCATAGCCAGCGCTGGGACGCCCCCTCGTGGAGAAAGTGCAAACTGCAGCTCAGGGCACAGCCCAGAGAGAACTGGCTTTGAACTAGCAGCTGCTGCAGAAATGTCCTGGACTCCTGGGAAATAAAGGAGCATATGAACAGAACTGATGGACAAAACAAAACAGATGATGAGCTGTTTTTTATAATCGATATCATGACATGATGAATTCCAGAAATTCAGCAAAATTGAGCAATAGAAGCAACCAGCAGCAAATCAGCAAATCAGGTGAGTATCAGGCATATTTCTATCACATAATTGGTTTCTTACTGGTCCAGCTGTAACCCATCCAGAGATGGCTCGAAGACAAAATTCTAGTACCACCAGGGAGGCAACACGGTAGCCCACTACTGCCAGCATCCCAGTCACAAAGAAGAACTGGAGCATCCCAGTAAGTCCAGTTTTAGTTCCCGTTTGATGACTGGTTGTCCTCTGGCTTGATGTATCTTTATCATTTCTGTCATTCCAGCTGTGGGGGAAAAATCAAGTAAGAAATAAAAGTAAACTTCAAAGGATCTGTACCAGCACTGAAATAGGAATATTTCATATTTTTATGAAAATGGTGAAAACTTGCAAATCTTGCAAACTGGTCAGGTTATGCAACTTAACATCAAATTCATCTTCATGCACAGATCTGTTAAAAGGCAATTTCCTCACCTCTCCTCTAACAATAAGTGCACTCTCACCAGGGAGCATAGCACAGAGATCCCACATGCACCTACCAGTCCTGCAGGTCACACAACACTGAATTTGCAACCAATAACAGACTCCAGCCATACAGTTTACAAACAATGTGGATGCCAGAGAAAATGGCCGGATGAGGAGCTCACCTTGAAGTAAACCATCCAGTGGATTTGTATCTAGAGTCAACCACCCTGGTAGGAAGAAGGAAGTCGGAAGAAGCGACGTGATAAAGGAAAACATCGTACTACCTTTGACTTAAAAGACGAACATTTAATTTAATTGTCACAGGTTTTACAAAAATGCATGGAGGTAAATCTAATTTAAGCAATCACACACTCAGGAACCATATTTTGTGGTTATTCCAGATCGGGTTACAATAATGTGGACTATCAGCTCAGCTCTTCTGTTTATTTCTATTGCCTCAGCGTTGAACTTTGTTCACCCAGAAGCCTGTTCTGTGTCCTGTACCAAAGGTCATCTGAGCGTCGGTGGAGCTCAGGCCCTCAGCAGTCTGAGTCATAGCAAGATAATGGAGGTAATTGCACCATGGGAAATACTTCACACTCTAAAATGATGGCAGGCGTTAGTTGTGCACTCAAGTTAGACCTTTTTCACAGCAGACATTTGGCATGACATAGTAGGAAAAGCACAGGTGTAATTGATGACATCAAGAATGGCTGCATTCCATTTAGTTGAGCAATTTCCAGGGTCCCTGGTTTTGTGCAAGCTGGCTCACTGGCTTTGCTCACTGGAACACTTCATTGAACTGAGCCATTGTTAACAAAAGTTTGTTTAATCTGTGCTTTTCCTGCCTTGACAAGTCAAAATGTCTGCTGTGAAAAAGGACAGGCATGTTACAATGATATATAATGGTGTAATAACAATGTATATGTATTTATATGTACGCATAGGAGATTTTATTAGTATACTGACAGTAATACAATTAATTGCTTTACATCTAAAAACACAAGAGGGCGCTGTTACTCCAGCACAAACAGGGCTTCAGCATGTTATCCTCTTCAGTAGGGCCTAACAAAGTGATATTGTGTTAAACCAAATCACATTTTCATGCAGGGGAGGGAGTATCATGAAAATCTTCAACACTGAGTATTTTATTTTGCAGTACACTACCTGCACAGAATATGGTAAAAAAAAATGGAGACTTGCAAACCACACAGATCTTAAATGACCCCTTATCACTGAGAAAGAGTCATATAACGAGGTGAAAGACAGAAGCTGGACTACATTTTGCATTTGTGTGTGTTTTGGTTATGTTTTCTTTTATGTGCTTCCTTTTATTGTTTTTATCATTTGCTTCTTGTGCTTTTGCCCGTGTACCCTGTAAAGCACTTTGGGTTGCCTTTGGGTATGAAATGTGCTACATAAATACATTTGCCTTGCCTACAACCAGTGCGTTTATGACAGAATGACCTCAGTGAACACATGAACTATGGCCAAGGTCTCTTAACAAGCAGGAGGCATGACTCTCTCTGTCTCAGTCGTGACTTTAAAAGTGCTGGAAAGCAGAGCTTTCTAGTCAAGCAGTTGACTGTTTCAGACTCAGACAGGTGAGCACATTTAAGTTTATTTGGGTGTGTGAAAATTTGTCTTTTGAATTTATCACTGCTTTGAATCTAATTATTTCAGCCGTGAGGTCAGATTTAGCTGATTAAAACGGTTGGGCTGATTAAACACTGAATACTTCATTGACATGATTCATTTACACAAAAACACATTTTACACGTCATATGTGTACATTTCACATTTAGAAATACTTCAAGTGTTTTACAAAGTAACCAAACAGCTTTAAGTTACCTTTCATTTTCAAAGAATCACATAATGATACCATATTCAACTCTGCCTTTTCTTGTTTTTACTGTAGTCATGATACCTTATATCATCATGCCATTAGTGTAGTAGATATTGCAGTACATGCAGATTATTCTTTTGACAAACTGACTGCAGTAAGTTGCCTTTGATTTTCATCATTACTATACAAAATGAGGTCATATTCAACATTTTTTGTCCATTTTTACTGTAGTCAAGAAGCCTAATAATGCTTTATGGATACCAGCAGTCCAGACATTTTGTTACACACAGACAAGTCTTCGTTCTCACAGGTTCAGAGCACACAGTTCATGTCTCTGGGCTGTGAAGCAGTGAGTGAACAACTTGCCTCATGGACCCCAACAGTGCCGGCAACGTGCAATATGATCGCTGGAACGAGGACAACATCAACATGAACGTAGAGGCGCCACAGTCTACTATGATGAGGTGAGACAAAGTGATACCCGACAAGATGTCAAATATAACGTTTTCATGTTATGGAGAATTTTCTGATGCTATTGAAGAACAAACCTATAGACTTGTAGGTTTTTGTGTATGAGAGAACACCATGTGTGGAGTGATAACATGGGTTTGATAATAGTCTTTCATTAAAAATCAAATATGGTTTAGTCATCTACGTCTGATGAATGTAATTTCATCCATCCAGCCATTCATCTATCTATCTATCATTCCATCCCATTGCAGTTCGGTCACTAAGGAGACATAACTGCATGAATATGGTATTTTCACAATGGAGCTCAGTCATTGGAGGGTTGTGTTACTCCTTATAACATAACAAAATACATGATTCTACGAAAAATACAATTACATTTTTGAATTCTAAAGTTTAAATGCAACATCACTTGAATCCTATAGTACTGGTAAGCTTTGCTTCACAGGATCTTCACAAGCAGCACTGCAATAGCAGTGAAGGCAGCCGGAGCTTTGGCCGCACTGGTGTCCATTTACATCATAGGATACGTGACAGGATACTACGTCCACAGGTGCTGATGATGGAGGCCAGTCAGGAGAGAAAAGAGCTCGAACATTGTAGATACATTTAGATTTAAAAATGTTTTGGGCAAAACTCACTAAAAACTCACAGTGAAGCCTTTTTTTTATGCTGAAGGAAAACCAAATCAGCTGTTTCAGCACTGACTGGAAATGTATGTTTATAAGAAATGACACAAAATCAATTTTCATATAGATATTGCAAATAAAACATAGCTTTCCGATGGGTTTTTCTTTCTGCCATTAACCTCGTGCCATGACTTTTAGTACATGGTATAGAAATGTACATGAAAGTTTGTAAACTATTATTTATTCTAATTATTCTAACTAGTATCTGTTGTCTTAATACAAACAAAGAGTCTTGTGTCTTGAAGTGCACGAGTCTCTGAATCTTCGATGGCTGCTTTGTTTCCTGCTGCAAGAGCGAAATTGATTCTATTATATTTATTACACTTGTGATCTGCTTTTGCACATTGTGAAACTAACACACGAAACACTGTATTTTCTACAAATCGGTAACTGGGTGTTATATCCTCTTGGTAAGGCTGACTCATTCTTATGTAATGAAAAAGCAGAAATGTGTTCCTCTGCATCCACCGTCGCTACGTTTGTCATGGTTTAGACAAACCCTTGAGAAGTAGCTAGTGAATGATTGTGTCGTTTTAATGTCCAATTGATAGTTGGTCTGTCAATCTGTCCTTTCAGCGACATCCAATCCCGATCAGCCAGACCTTCTGCTCTCGTTTGAATCGGACTGATCCTGCTTGTTCTGAACAAGTGCTGGTAAACTTTCTTTTTTAACTGTTTCTGGTTCTGCATTTTGTTGTATTTGGCCATTGACTTTGTTTTATATTGCCTGTCCCTTCCCCTTTATAGGTACAGTACCCTTTATGGTTTTGGAGGACCCACACTCAGTGGTGGAAGGTAACTTCATTCATTCAAGTAGTGTCCTTAAGTACAATTTTGAGATAGTCGTACTGTATTTCTATTTTATGCTACTTCATACTTCTACTCCACAACAATTCTGTGTCCTTTGTTCTTTTTGCTCCTCTACATTTATTTGATACCTTTTGTTACTTTGCAGATTCAGATTAATAATAGAAAAATATAATATATATAATATATAATCAACAAATCAATTAGGGCGTATTATTATGCATAAGACTTTATTGATCCCTTGGTGAAATTCACAAGCTACCGGGCAGTATACTAATCCCCACCTTCACCAACTTTAAAGTGACGTACATATAAATGCATCAATCATTTGAATTCAATACTAATATACAGTATGGGCCAATGGGCCATTCTGCATAATCAGTACTTATGTTTTGTACTTTAAGTATATTTGATGCTAATACTTTTGTTTTTTGAGTGCAGGTTGTGCAGTTACTTACTTGTTTTGTAATGTCTTCGAGTATGATGCATGATATAAACAATATTTATTTAAGCTAAAACTCAAGTTTGGTCACCAGTTGACTTAACAGACTGGTGGCCTGAAGCCAGTTCATTAAATCATCTATATTTGGTGATTAAATCACCCAGTGTCTACTAGTATCCCTGGCTGGATAAGAAGTGAAGCTTGTTATATTTACATAGGAGCAGCTGTAACCACTACGTGGAAATTAAAGAGAAATTAAATGTTTATCACGTGATTTCAACACAGACAGATCAGACAAACTAAACTGCAATCAAAGGAAATACTTTATGAAACTAAGTTTTCTTTGTGCCAACAATCCTGCCAGAACATCTATTGTGTAAAGCCTATTTTATAGTTCTTGGAAAATGATCGACAATTTAAGTGTAGTGAAGTCATACAGCAAGAGACCCAGTCTGCTTCTAACAGGAATCTGCCAAGTTGGAAGTCTGGTCAAGGGAGTTGCATATCAAGGACCGAATCCTCAGAGAAGACTGATCTTTGCTGGCTGCCTAAAGACAGCTGTCACTGGGCCAGACTCTAAACATCAAAACTACACTGGTTGATTAGGCACAGCTCTGAGCCTGATTTGACTCTGATATTACATCCTGCTTAGTTCTGAACAACTCAACTTCAGCTTTACCTGACCAGCCTGGGAGTCCATCTTTGAGATAACTGTGAAAACATTAGTTGTTGTTCATGTAGAAACTAAATAATCTGATGTCAGGAAAGGCAGGGAAACACGTGTGTAAAAACAGCTACCAGTTGGCTGTTCAGGTAGTTGGAAGGACTCAACTGCCAAGAAATTCTCTGCAGTGTCTTCTGGTGTGTGGTGCTGATGAAGTGGTGAAGACTTTCAGTCCTCTCTGCATTAAGTCGTACTCCATGTAGAAAAAATAGGTTTGGCTTATTACCAAGGGTGATTGGTAGCTCTTGCTTTGCTGCATACTAAGACAGAGATTTCTAGTGTTGGTGCTTTTAAAAGTTTTTTTTTATTACAATGTATCTTTTCACATATTAAATCACATTGTTACCAGCAGTAAAAATGAAACAGTTCCTTTGTCACAACATCAAAACGTTGAACTTGTCACATAACAATGGAAGCAAACATTACCACTGGTTGCAAAAGTGCATGAGAAAAGACACCAAGATACCTTTTATTCCATAGGAAGGCACCCAAAACTTTCACACTGCATTCCTGACCGATAACACCCAGACACCATGCTAGACACAGAAGTGCTGTGGCTCAGTGGGACATTATGGTGGGTGAGAAAAACTGCTCTTCAAACGGAGCACGATGACCTAAACTCTGGCCTCCCTGTGGAGGTGAAAAGACAGCCTCTTGGGAGCATTAGCAAAACAGAGAGAATATTTTTTTTACAGTGAAAATACAACACAGCTAAGGGTTAAACTGATACCAGTGGTTTGTAGAAGCTGCTGGTGGGAGATATTCGAGTTTATAGCTGGTATTGTTATACTGGTCTACTCCATTTCCCCTGGAATTTTATTGTCATGGTGCAACAACTACATTTCAATCATCATGTTACGCTAAAGATCTGCATTGAAAGCAATTAAACAGAATACATGACAGTAAAATAACCATATTCATGCATCCTTGTATGGCATGCGATCAAATCACAGGCAGACAGCAAACGGTCTTGTGCCAGATTGGATTCTTAATGAAATGTCAGCCCAGTGTATCAGCACTAACTGCAGCATAATGAAGATACCACTACTCATAAACATCTCTTTCTTGATGACCCCATGTGGCTGATGGGTGTTCTGAATTACACTCGTGATTCAACATCGTCACAGGTTGGCTCATACAGCAGTAACACTCATTTCTTTCTGCAGAGGGAGGACCTACGTTTTCTGGGCTCTCTCTTCCACGTAGAGCTGCATCTGTTTAAGACAAATGAAGAAAATCAGCATTAGCATAATAAGGTAATTTGAGCATAACAAAATGACAATTCAGAAAAACACAATTACAGTCAACACGGTCTTTGTCTGTATAAGTGTTAACCTAAACCTGGCTTTTGGTGATGTTTTTGTTTCTGCTCACTTTTACTATGTCAGATGTCATGGTCTTCAGTGGGATGAGTCGAGGCTCCTGCATGTGGACCTCCTGCTCATCAGCAACTATCCATGGAAAATCCTGAAGCCGGAAATGAACACATGTGACACAGCACATGCATATAATTATTCAGTGTTTACATATTATTGGAGCTGCTCTGTTAGTATTAGCAGTCATCATTACATCATGGATTGATCTGTAGGTTTGCAGTGTTTTAAAACCTCACCTTGATGACTTGAACCTTTTCCATGTTGCGTGTAGCAGCATCTCTGGTATGTACTAGTACGGTAAATGAACACCCTGTGACAAGACAAAACAAAAGGTCACAAATACGTAAATACGTATTTTGAATCTCTTCCTACCTGAATCATTTACGTGTCATTACAAGCTTCATTCTCTCCTAATTCTCTACTCCCTGGACGTTTGACTCAAACGTACCAATCGAGAGGGGCACTGTGTGTATGTCGTGTACTTCTCTTCACGTAAAAATCAGTGACGTTACCTGGTGGGTTATTATTTAAAACAGCATCACACACACTGATCTTCAGGATGAATGCCCTCAGCAGCTGCTCCACATGTGACAGTAATGTGTCTGAGCTGCAACAACAAAACCACAGGCAGTTAGTGGCCACAATCACCCTGAAAATGTATCACAAAATGAGCATGTTGTTTATACACATTACTGAGTAAACAAAACAAGAAGAAGGGGGAAAGACCTGATGGACAGCAGCGGAGGTTGGGAAATCTCAAACACAAATCTCTCCACTGGATGATGCTCTTTGTCCATGATGACCACTACCACCTTCTCTGCATCATTCTGGAAGGGAAATGAAAGACTTCAGCTGTGTATAGACATAGACGAAAGATGACACGTTTTCTAAATTGACCTCAGACATCAGGTGATGTCTTACCTTCTCAATGAGTGGCTTTACACAATGAAGTGTATCTTGGATGTACTGATTCAGCTCTGGGTGACATGACATCTAGAAATGAACACACCAAAAAAAAACAGAAGGCTAGTATTAGAGATACAAACAGGCAAGCCTTTCTAAAAACTGTGAGCATACAGTAATTACACGTATATTCATCTGTACCTGCACAGGCACATTGTACTTCTTTCTCTTCTGAAATATTCCAGAGGGATAAACTTCACGGACATACAGGATGAGATGAATAGCGACTTCCAGAAACTCACACAGGATGTCAGCAACCACTGGAAAAGATGAATCAACTGGATATTAAGATCTCTCATGCATTCTAGTACCACCAAACTCAATGCAAATACCCGGCAATTTAGTGTTCCCATATTAGCTCACATGTAATGACAAGCAAAACAGGGAGACAGCAAGCAAGGGAGAATTTAAAGAAAATTTGGACTATGTTATGGCCAGTATATACCCATGATTCAGCATATGTATGATAATGAGTTATCTACTCATAGGTATGGTCAAATTGAATTGCTAAATACGTCAACTGGACTTTGTCGAGGCATTCGTTTTACAAATCAGGGGCTATGAACCACGGCTAAAGGAAGAATGCTTAACCTTTTCATGCCACTGGTTAGTTTGGTTGTCTTACCTTGTCCAAAATTGAGGTCTTGCCTTGTTAGAGTTGTCATATTTGCTTTCCCCAAAACTGTCAAATGAAACAAACAGCTAAATGTCTAACTAGCTAACGTTAGCAAAGCGGCAGTCTGTCATTATCTTGAGGCTGTTTTTAGTTTTTACGCTAAACAGCCTTCTTTTGTTGACGATGTCAACCAATGGAAAGGGGAAGTAAAAAGTCAGTTTACACAAAGATTCACGGAAGATTATATTAAAATGCAGAGGCAACTTTCAAAACGAACTGAGGATATTTCACGACGCGAAACGCGGCTTTTCCTCCGTTACCAGAGCTAATTCAAAGCTTCGTCGCGCAGGACATTGACGTCACTTGTTGTTTACAAACTGCTCACTGTCCACTAGTGATGACGCTGCCTGGCCAAACCGTGACAATTTTTGAGATTCTGTAGGTTATTTGAACAAAAATACCGCTGGCTATGGGAAACGTCGTGCGTAGCCAGAAAGCAGTACAATGAGCAGAGGTCACGAGTTGTCTGTTATGGAAACTGTGGTGAGGATTTCATGGCAAAAGTGTCAATTTCTGATCATTTGTTCAATTCAGTCACATTCATTTGTTCAACCTCGCTAAAGGCGAATGACACCAAAACAAAATCAGTTAATCAGTGTTGAATGAATATTACAGAATAACAGGAAATGCTGCTGATGGGCTTTGTATTGGTAAATGTTCCATTATCTTTGATAGACAGCAAAACCTATAAAGTCAGGTGTTTTTCTAGCAGGTTAACTCATCGACACAACATATCAACAACATTTAAAAAAAAAAAGTTATATTACCCACACACACATAGGCTACCAACATCTAAATAACACGCACTTATTGAATGCAACGGATTTGACACCAAATATTAAATAAGATTTTATGTAAGTCTGTGTTAACTTGTGCAACTATTTTTATGCCCTATATAATTTGGTGGAACTATTTGGGGAAAGGCCTACAATACACAGTTCATCTGAGGTGCATATAAAAGCCCACTAATAACAGAGTCGGCACTGAACCTCATAGTCATAGTTTCATTTCAAATCCAATGCCCTGAATAACAGAGCGAACAGAATAAATGTCTCACTGGCCACGGACTGCTGTGTAGCCTACATGTGGCACACCTCTCAGGTGCAGTGCTTCTGAAGGCTGGCCAGCGCATCAATCAACGCCTCTCACACTCAGCTCGGTGGACTTGGATGCAGTGGCTGTTGATTAAAGCCTGGTTTTGCAAGAGTTTGTGTTTGGTGTGCAGCTCTCTAAAGATTTTAAAAAAAAACTGTCAGGGAATCGTTCATCGATCGTGTTCCACTGACAAAATTTAACTCTCGGAACAACTTCGAAATCAAACCAAGTGGAATAATGTTAGCGGAAATCATGCGATTCCACCTTCAAAATAAAATGCACGCCTGAAGACGTAAACATGTTGAAAATTGTAATACATATGTACTAATGGAGCCCCATTATATATATATATATATATAATATTCAAGTCCCATAAAACATTAACAGCCTATATAATGCAACTCTGCAAAAAAACTGTTTGTTGTAAAACATCCTGTTGAGAGAACGCTACACAGTCTATGTACACACACAACATTGACTTCATGGTAAACCAGATCTTCAACTAGAGACCATCTTGCGATGGGATCACACCAGCCGTGACACATCTACATTGTAGATGAACTGCTAAATAGTTGTTTGGCCTACTGAATTTAGTGTAGTAAACCAAATCTACAGTTACGTATTCTACGGCTCCTTTTATTTTGAAAATGCAGCCGTGTCAAACCGGAAGTCTTCTTTTAAATGTCGGCAGCTTTGACACTCCACCGACCGCAGAGCCGGAGATCATTGATACCGCAGGAGGAAGGTGATAAGGTTTTAACGTGAGCAGGGTTATCGATATTCTAACAATGAGGTGACGCTTAGAAAAGGTAGGCAAGTTGGTCTAACTGAACAAACCTTTTTTTTTTTTTTGCATGATGTAATGCTAATACGGCTACACCGTACGATAACACCCCGCGAAATGTAGTTATGTTTTAAGCTAGTATGGGACAAGCTAACGTTAAACTCTGTCGGGGGCAAAGTCAAATGAAGAGTTGTGGAAAATGCTCCGAAAACGAAATGTCCTCAGTCATATGATGTCAAACCCTCCACACAAGAGGCTTGGTAAAATTACAATAGGACTACCTGTGTGGGAAAAGCCATTCAGTTTTACATTTTTATTACAGTTTCACAGGTTTTTTTGCCAGCTTGGAACTTATTTTGATGTAAACATATACCTTACCCGCATGTAAGTGTCAGTCATATATTAACTGTCCTTGGCTGCCAGGCCATAGTCAGTTCGCTTTACAGCAGCTGTAAAAGCTGCATCCCCAGGTATTATCTTTATAACAGGTCAAACACATTGGTCTCCTTTGCAGGTTGTGGAATTGTGCAAGTCATGCCTTTTTTGGAGTTCATAGCTGGAAGCATTTCAGGTAAAAGAAAGTTGATGAAAGAGAAGTTGATTCCATACAGTATGGTGTTTGTATACATGTGGAGGAATAACTTTTCCTTGTTGGTTACTTTAGGTGCTGTGGGACTGGCAGTTGGACATCCATTGGACACCGTGAAGGTTGCATGGCACACTGAAACCCATAAACATGGCTAAATGCATAAAAGTAGCTTTTTTGTGACACGTCATGTTTCATTTGTAGGTGCGCCTGCAGGCCCAGTCTGTGTATAAAGGGATATTTCACTGTATGTCTAAAACATACTCTCATGAAGGGGTAGGTGTCACGTCCTCTTGCATTGCCTCACCACATATCGCTGCATAACTAGCCTCTACCAGAGAACACATGACAGAAAGTATTGATGCATGCTTAATTATCTGTTTGTTTTGCCTTTATTATATCAGCTCCATGGATTCTTCAAGGGCATGGCATTCCCAGTGCTGACCACAGGCATCGCCAACTCCGTTGTCTTTGGCTCTTACAGTAACGCTTTAGATTACCTCACTCAGTCTCAGCGCAGTGACCGCAGTGAAGGCAAGCCGGCCTCTGCTGCACAGGTCTTCGCTGCCGGCTGCTTCTCAGGCCTGGTGCAGGTAAGAACACCTGATGTTCACTGGCTGGTTTCATACAAAGCACTTGGCAGGACCACAGCTGCAGATAATACTGGCACGGTGACTCAACTCGACCTCAAGTGCTATGAAACTGACTACTCTCAGGGTGTGAAAACTCTCCATTCACAGAGGTTACAGCAAATTATTTATAGTTTCATGTAGCGCATGTGTTCCCCACCTAGTATAAGGCAGGTGAAGAGGAGGAGCGCCAAGGAGATGTCAGATGTGAAAAAATAAGACTTGTGTAAGTGCTACTGGCCTCTAGAGGCTGCAATGTTCATTACATGCCACGAAACAATGTGTTAGACCTGAGCCCGGTGCTAGAGGAGAGGCCATGGGTTCAAGTGTATCAATCAAGCATGTATGTTTTGATGTTTCTTGTGTTCAAGTGGACATTCAGGTTGATGCTTGCGCCCAAGTAGTAGGATTTCAACATACCTTGTCATGTGACAGAAGTGGCAGTCAAGGGGGGACTTTAAACTGCGTGTGATACTAGATGAAAAAGGTCACGGGGCGTCAAAATCATTGAAATTCGGCCCGAGCGATAGATGAAAACCATACCATCAAGAAAGGGAGCACCTGGACCTTTTGCTGTGGATGTTGTGTTTCATGAATGAGGTTTACAGTGATTCGATTGGTCGACAGAGGTCTGCTCGACGCTTGTGAATTCCTCATTAAAATACAAAAACGGGAGGAACAACTACTGTTGATTTTAAAAAAGAACCAACTTTTTCTGAGATAACATGGATGAACAATGAAATGTGCCACAGTCTGCAGGGACAGATGCACCCAGTGACAACCAACAGTAGCCTCAGGCACCAGAGGACACTTTCAATCACTCCTGTAAACTGTTCCTCCTGGCATCTCAGCAAGCATTAAATAATCATGATCAAAACATATAACAAAGTTAATATGAACAGCTGGTAAAATAAACAAAGTGAACATCGATTGCTGTGAGCATAAAGGAATTTTGCAAACTTTATTTTTCGCAGTTTTGTTTTTTATAGTAACAATTTAGACGTGGTGAGACATTTACTTAAAACAGTCTGGACATTTTGGTTAAGGTGCCTTGAAAGAGCTTGAATTTGACTCTTAAAAAGCCGTACTAACCCTGAATTATGTGTTACATGTGTTAACACCAACCAGCCCGTTTTATTTCACTGCATAACAAGCTCTACTGTCATCGAAACGCTTGAATTCAAGAAGGAGAATCACTGCAGCAGTGTGGCTCAATGTTGTATATTTAATAGTTTATATTTAACAACTCATTTGGGTGGACCTGCCCTTTAACTTGATCTGCTTTCAGGTGTTTGTTTGCGCACCCATTGACCTGGTGAAGGTGCGTCTGCAGGGTCAAACAACTGTTGACCGATACCGCGGACCCCTTCATTGTGTCGCTGTCATCCTGAAACAGGAGGGGCCGAGGGGTCTGTTCAGAGGAGGGCTGGCCCTCGCACTGAGGGACGTACCCTGCTACGGACTCTACTTCCTGCCTTACGAGGTCACTCGAAAGGCTCTGACCGAGAGCGGCCAACAGCCAGGTCAGTTGATAATGGATGAAATGATAGAAATAGTAAATATATATAAAATATATAAATAGATACTCATGGTAAATCAAAATGATAAGATGCGAAGCCAAACATTCAACTTTCTAAGTTTAAATGATGAGGTACTACGGGGAAGATACAGATAATAAAGTCTTAATGTTGACTTAGTATCTCGTAAGTTTGATTTTGTGCTGGATATTTTTGACTTACTATCTCATAATTATACATGAGTTTTGTTCTTTTCCTGATGGAAATGGGCTTCCATATGAAAAATATCAAAAGTTTTGATTTAGCACTTATAAATGTGCAGGTTTCTTTTAATGTACAGTCATGTTTCAGGGCAAGCCTGACTTCACAGACTGACGTTATCCTGTAACGTTTCTGTCCTCAGGGACGTTTGCAATATTGATGGCAGGTGGCGTGGCGGGCGTGGTGACCTGGGCCTTTGCCACGCCCATGGACGTAGTGAAAGCCCGGCTCCAGATGTCGGGGGCCGGCGGCCGGGAGTACCATGGGGTCCTCCACTGCATGAGAGTGAGCGTCAGAGAGGAGGGAGTGAGGGTCTTTTTCAAAGGCCTCCTACTGAACAGCCTGAGGGCCTTCCCTGTCAATGCCGTCACCTTCCTCACCTACGAGAGTCTGATGAGGGTTTTCTGTCCACCGGCAAGGTGACTTCACTCCGGACAGTGAATGGATACACTCCTGTGGCGTGGACATTATAATATACATACACAATTTGACTGGAGGTCGAATGTTCTCAGGGTTTCTAACATTGCCATTTGAAACAGTCTCCGTTATAGTTTTTTGTTGAGTATTGAAATACTTTTTAAAACTTTTTGAAGTCTGCGTGGAATAGGTCAACTCTCATTTAGCTAGCGTCAGAAACCTGAACACACTCGATAGAAAGATAATCGTGTGATGAAAATGTGAAGGTAAACATTATAGCGTTGCATACAGAGATGTTTTTCACCATGTTTTTTTTTAATTTCAAAGCATTTTATTTGTGCGAACTGGAGGTCCTAATAATACAATACAAATAATGTAGTCGACTTCGTTATTGGGGACTGGTTCATGGAGCCATTCTAGTAAAAGCCCCGCGAGACATTGTACTTGAGGGTCACATATGAATAAACACTGTGTGTATACGATAAGGTGGAACATTGCTGTGTGTTCAAAAATGGGTAAAGATCAGAAAGTCTCCAAATGTTAGGACTTAACTCTTTGTTAATTAACAGCCTTTGTGCCATTTTAATATGCTTGTGTCTACTCTGTACACGTGGCTCCTTCTGCATGTGTGTCCGTCCTGGAAATGAGCTTTTTGAGCATCTTCCAGCTCATTGTTGTGGTTTTACAGTTTAGGTTCACTCACATCGCTCTCATTTCATTTCCAGAAGACTCACTGTACACTACCTGCCAAACTGCAGACAGACTTAAGTTAACAACCAGCTGGTGGAGCTTTGGAGCATTTTAGCTGCAAGTCAGTAGAGATTAACAACAAAATAATAATTGGGAAATATAATAGAGGATAAGTAGGATATTTCAGGACACTAGCGTGTATGTTAATCAGCAATGCAACATGAAATATGCTTACACAATGTGCTGAAGAGAAAATACTTTTATTTTCCACCAAACATCATTACATCCTCACTAAAGAGTTACACTGGTCAGTATTTTTACATCTACCACCTCAGCACTTGCCACTTCTGAACCGTTAATGATACAAATACACTGAAAAACTCTGCATGTTTGAACTTGCCTCTTGAAGCAGCATTAATATGGAAGATTAGTGTAAAAAGATATATATTCGTAGGGTATCAGTATTAAATCTAAGCCCACACCTGATTTTTATTAGCACTTTGAGCCGAGAAACAAATTCTCAAACAATAAGAGGAAGTAACCATGTTTATAATGTAAATAAAAAATATATATTTTCAAGTCAGACAATTCTTGTGGTCAAGTGTGGGCACAACATATGTCAGGAAAGAAAAAGAAAAAAAAAGACTGCTTCTTGAGGCACAAATGTGTCAAACTGACAATGATTAGCACAGATTTGTCCTATCAGACACCTGATGGACTTTGTTAGTCACTGCCCTCAGAGGAGTTTGGAAAGAAGCCTCAACGCACACACACGAGTAGAGCAGGAGACCAGAGGCAGTATGATTGAAGCAGTATGGTCAGAACAAGATTCCTATGTATGTTCATGCTGGCACCATGAAGCTGTTTTTGGCAAGATGTCAATGTGGAACTCATTTCTTTCTATGGGAGACACGTCACCACAGAAGCTGAAATGAGACTCAGCGAGGACAGAAAGGGAACTTGCTGAATGTGAATTTCAATGTCTTTGCAGCTCTTATCATGAACAGCTGATGTTTAAAAGTAGTAAAAACACCACAGGGGGCTCACAGAGATGTGGCACAGGTTTGACATTGAATCCTCCTTGTATAAATTAGGGGGTTAATGCATGTGGCATAAAGCTTTTTTGTTTAAAGGAAAACTCTGCAATCACCTGAGATCTTGGAACACGGCGACATTGCTAAAAAAATCTGCCAGACAATCAGACAGTTTGTAAACCAGCAGACAGTTTTGCCACGTAAGTTACCACTTTATTTGGAGGTAAAACCAAAAGTGAGCGTGTATGTGTGTGATGTCGCTAATAACCCCTCATTGCACAAGAAAACAGAGTGCAAACAACTACAGTAAGTACTGTAGGTCAAAGTTGAACCAGGAGGTTTTGTAAACTGTGTTGGATGTTTACAACAGACAAAACAGACAGTTTTGTGTGTTTGCCTTCTAATTTTCCTAACTTTTGTTTGGTTTGTTTGAAACCTGTTTGACCTGTCGTCTGACTGTTGGACATAACAAAACAGAGCCGATGAGCCGAGCAACAAAAATAAAACCAAAATTGTGCTAAGCCATTTTTCTTTATAGATCCATTCATTCTCTAAGGCCCTTTTCCTGTGCAGGGCTTCCAGGGCTGCTATCCCAGCATGCATTGGGGGAGAGTTAGTTTACATAAAAAAGAAAAAGAAATGCACGTACATAAACCCGCAACAGTTCATGATAGAGGATGAGCATTCCTAGAATGCAGTATGTGCCAAGCAGCCAGTCTACGCTTTGGCTGGACAAGCCGCGCCCCCCCCCCAACTCAGGCACTGGTGCCCTATTCACATCTTATAGTCAGAAGCAATCAAGATACATTTTACATTGTATGATACAGTGTAGGTCACACCATCACAAAATAAAAATCTTACAGCTTCAATGCTTTACAGATATTCACAATAGCATACATTCAGCAGCTGCTGTACCACAGATGAGAGATAAACCAGCACACTCTGGAATGCAAATGTAAGACAAAAAGCTTACAGAAGTCACTTCCTTCAAAAAGCTGAAGGACACCCTGAGCTTCCCCTTTTACTGGCCGATACAAGACAAATGAAAAGAATCATGGATGATTAAAGTATGAGTACGTAATCAGATCAGGGACAAAGAAATATTGTATATACCGTTCCACAGGACTGGTGATGGCTTAGTCAGCCAGACACTGATCTTAACCAAGCCATTCACCAACGTTTACTTAAAGCTTTAAGACATGACAGTGACACTAAATGGAACCTGGACAAAACAAAACAAGAGTGGGTCCTTTTTCCACTGGAATGTGTACATGGTGAAGAACACACAAATATCCAGTCATCTTGTCTCTACAGCCGCAAGTAAGCAAACAGGGTTTTATTAATACCTTAATCCTTCTTCAGGCAGCATTTTAGTCTTAAGTGCTGGGTCCTCACTGAGACTGAGGGGCTTGGAAGTTCTTGTCCTGCAGTAGTGGTTTGTGGTTCTGCTCAGCAGCCATGGCCTGTAAAGTCTCCCTCTGGATCTGCCTGGACTTGTTGTACAAGAAGACCCCGATGAACACGAGGACGGTGCCGGTGGCGCTGAGGAGGGTGATCTGGTTACTGAACACGATGATGCTCAGCCAGACCGACAGGGCGTGTTTGACAGTACTGGCAACGCTGAGGGTGAGAGAGATGAGACGAGGGCTGTTACTGTCGGCGTCAACATCAAATGAATCCAGTTCGTGGCTCGGATGAGACCATTATCTGTTACGAGAAACACGGTGAAGATGCCAGGCTCACTCCCACTCTAACGGCTTTCACATGCAGTGGCAATATGGTCCATATTATGGGTCCATTCTGAAGTCAACTTACTAACATACACTCAGTGGCCACTTTATGTGGTGCGTCTGCTCATTAACACAGTTTCCCAGCCCCTCCATACAGCTAATTATGTGGTTACTGAAGAAAACTTAAAAACATGAAAATTCTCAGGCAAGTTCTGGAGTTATAAGGAGCCTGCGTATTCTTTCTATGAACATGAACACAGAGCGACTGTTTGTACCAGATGCAGTGGTTCTGACATCAAGTGTGTTAAGAGTTTACAGAGAATGGTGTGATAAAAACAAGTCCGTATGCAAAAACATGGCCTGTCAATTCAGTGAGAATAGGACAGACTGGTTTAAGTGCCCACAATAGTGTGTAGAAGGGTATGAATGTACGTCTACAGCAGCAGAAGACCATGCCAGGTATCACATTTGTGTTTGTTTGTTTTTTTTTAAAGAATCAAGATCAAGCAAGCAAGCAAGCACCAACCTCTGGATCTGAAAAGTGAAGCCAATGCTTAAGTGCCTTAAACCTGCATTCTTTCAAATGGCCAGCAGAGGGCGACTCCACTGGCTGCAAAAAAGACAGACTGTATAGAAGTCTATGAGAAAATGACCCTACTTCTGACTTGATTTATTACCTCAGTAAACATTTTCCTAAAGAGTTTATGGTCTCAATCGCTAGTATCAAGTCTACTTCAATACAGCACGGTGGCAACGTCCACTTCTTTTATATAGCCTACAGTTATGCTAGTAGCGGCTAATGTAGCTTTGAACCATGAGCCTCAAGCTGATTTGAGAAGCGGGCTGCAGCCGGTCTGGTCAGCTCAGTTCTTTCTAACTTCACACCCCCAGATTTCTTTCATTTTCAAACTTGTAGTCCTCAGCCCCAGACTGCGGGTAGCTCCCTCTGGAGCCACAAAGGGCTTTTTATAAAACTTTTTTTTCCCCACATAATGCACAAGTAATCCCTAAAACCTGTTAACAGACATTGATGTGTAAAATCGGTGCAGTAAGGTGAAATTGAGGATTTGTAGCATGCGTGCGTGGCAGGAAAATCTGCAGATGCAGCATGTTGTTATCTAATAAGCGTGGACCCTTTCCAGCATGTTGACAAACCTTACCAAGAACTCTGCTGTACTGGAGATAAAAAGGGATCATATTCGTGATAACATGTCGTCAATGGTTTCAAGTACAGGTTAAGAGCCATGTTATAAATGGGTTTTGCACCTGAAGGTAACGGGGGAAATCCGTCCCATGAGAGCATAGGCAGTGACACTCTGCAGGTGGAACAGGCCGCCGTCGAAAAGCAGCAACAGGATAACGTCTTGACTGAAGATGAAGCTCCGCCCACTCTTCCCGATCACTGGGATGTCCTGGAAACACGGAGACGGAGCGCGACAACCATCAACATCAACATCACAACTGGTGCCTCAACATTCAGTCCAGCCACATCCCGTGTTGTGAAGGAGTGAACTATCAAATCTGTTTAACAGATTTTCTTCAGTAAACGGTGCTTCTGTTATTGTCAAACATCTGATAACTGGTGTAATACAGCTGTAATTCCACAAATTTCACGTGCCTGTAACAATAATTCAATAAAACAATAACTGTAATTGTTGTATAATTGTTAATGACCTACCAAGAGGAACACCCAGGCAGGTATAAGCATGATGACCGCTGCTGCACTGGTGTAGAACTGCAGTTCTGGAGGGCTGAAATAAGTCAATATATAAGTTTTTAGTGTTTGATTGCATAAAATGATGTCATTTTGCAGTTATAAATAGGAGGGTTCACAATATTTTACCTGAACCTGTATGTGTCTCCACTTAGCAGTTTTTTAGAGAACACGTTCTGCAAACTGAGAGAGACAAAGGGTTAAATAAAGCACCACACTGCTGTGGGGAAGCTGTGCTGAGTGCTGCAGTACCAGTCCATGATGTTGGTGGAGAGGGCGGCGGAGAAGCCGAGCATGTTGAAGCTGATCTCCGTGGCCGTGCAGAGGGCCAGGCCGGCCATGACAGGGAACAGGGACAGGTTCACCCACAGCCCTGCAGATTTGGAGAGCCGACGGCAAACACACGTGACATCACAAAACCTGTGGCCTGATTTCCCTGTAGCAGTCCTACTGGTACGACAACCTTTCATGCAATAATGCAAGTAAACAGTTGGAGTGACCGATGTTGGCGTTGTGAAATAGAAACCCTCAGATTTGGAACACTGATTAAATACCAGTGACACATCTGGTTAAATAACCGTGCGAGCTCTGTCCCATGTTACAATGTTAACTCAGTAGATCTGCTTTCTGGGATTTGCTGTTTTATATGTCGCCGAAAGCATTCATCTTTGCATCCAACTGCCTCAAAGCTCCTACTTGCAGCGTCAGAGGCCCCTGCACAGAGATGCCTGCAGTGATTTATGTTTGTCAACTAACCCCTGTCAATCCTCTCAACACCAAAACCAACAATCCTGATTTCCATCAGAGGTGAAAGACATTCAGAATCCCCTAAGCCCTGGTCTCCTGACATTTTACACCCCCTCATATAGACATACTTCAGTGTGTCCCCTACCTGTGTACTCCCCGAGGATCAGCCTGGACATGATGACGGTGAAGATGGGTGCTGAGCTCTTCACTGTCTCCGCAAAAGACACCGCCACATTCTTCAGGCTCACCAAGCCCAGAACCACTGTGGTGAACCTGACACATGGAGACAAAGATGGTGTCAATACTGGACTTTTAGAAAAACAAGTATTTGTAAATCCATTATTTATATTACATAAGTCTGTAATACTTTCTTAGAAGCTACAAACTGAGTTTCAGCACAAAAACATCTAAAAAAAAAAAGTAGTAAAAAGTAAGAAACATAAGTGTTTATAGAGAGAGGGGACCCACCTCATGAGTCCAACAAACAGCATGATCATGATGAAGTTGGGGGGGTAATCGGTTCTGGACTTGTGGTGGTAAAGGCAACAGGGCACAAACATCTTTAGGAAGCCTATGACGGTGGTGGAGAGCATCTGAACAGCACCTGGGGGGCATATCAAGACAACTAAATTCTTCAAAACCTCAACTGTGACATAATAGTTACTTTTGCCACAGCTAGTGCAGCTGATAAAAGCGGAAGTTTAACAAATGTATCCAAACAATCTGACTTTCATTTATTTCCGTGAATGACAAAAAAAACAACTTGCAGTGACATAAAAATGCTCGAGTTAGGAAATCAGTCACTGTGACATATTGAAATATGATGTTGGAAAAGTCACTTTTGTAAGAAGAACAATGAGCTAATGTGGTCATTGGCAGCTGGCAAGCAGTTCTGGGCACTGAATCCCTGAACGCACCACCAGAGTTTTTTCCTAACCTGTCTCTGCATATACTGTAATCTTGACAAAACAAATAAAGGCTGCTCACTGAAATAGATGTCAAGCAAGTTTCATGTTTCAGCAAGTTGTTTTTCATGCCTGGAGGGAAGGAAGTCAATCTTCAGACTCATGATACGCTTTACAAACGCTCAGCAGTGACACAAAATACCTTTGTAAGATATAGTTAAAGAGCTAAAACCTGCACAACCACCTGTATGGTCCCATAGGATTTTACTAATCACAAAAACACACAAAGCATTAATATACAAGTTACATGCTGCATTTAGTCTAGTTGATATTACTATTAATAGCAGCAGAAGTATATTATTCCTTCTCTTTACCAAGCATGCTGGGCTCCCCCTCCAGCAGCGACAGGATGTACTTGTTGAGGAACAGGGTGCAGAAGCTGAAGAAGTACCAGAGGCCCAGGTAGGTCATGGAGCGCCAGTTCCACACCCCTGACTCCGCCTCGATCACCGTAGTCTCAGTGACTGTGATCTTTAGCACCTGCTCCCCCGGCAGGCTCTCGCTGCGGGCCAGCACCACTCGCTCCTGGCGGGTGCTGAACGGGGACAGGAGGCGCCTGGCAGTCTGCCAGCCGCCTGGCATCATGACTGCTGCCTGACAGCACCCAAGGGCCCAAAAGGTGGGTGATAAGAGGGAGGGAGGGAGGGAGGGAGGGGGAAAGGGAGGGGGGTTTGATGAGAGTTTTGATGGTTAGTCCATCTTGTGATTGGTCCGGCAGTTGATTAGTCTCTCAGTCTTGCTGGGAAGGCCGAAAGTCCTGGTGTCCCCTGTCCTCTGCTGCAGGAGCTGGAAAGAACAAAAATCATCTTCTGTCAGGAGGGGTGGGGGTGGGGGGGGGGATCATCTTCTTTGCAATGTCCTAAAGATCACATGCTGGAAGTTCTTTTCTTTTTTTTATACCACAGTGTGTCAATCCACATGTTACAGCTTTTTAAATATTACATAGAGTGTATTGTGTCTCATTCCGGTCTGATGCACACTATTTACTGTATTTACCACATATTTATTGAATACTACACTGATGCTACAAACACCTGTTTTCGTATTCTTAGTTGACATAAACACCTCCACAGCATCAGCGGAGCTCCTCGTGTGACAGGGAGTAGCCGCTGTCTGTTGCCGGACAGCAGACTGAGGAGAGCAGGCGAAGCAGAGGTGAAAGACGTGTGAGTTTTCACCGTCTAACCCGCTCTACCTGCTGTATCACACTGCCGAGTTCAAGAGCGCTCCAGTAGTTATAAAACGCCCGGAGCTTTTGTTCTCAAGTGCCCGCGATAGTCAAACAATGTAATGTTACCGATAAACGCACAGGCTAGATTATAAGTTTGGTGTAGCTAGCCTCCTCTTGCAAGCAACACAAAGTGTCGGGAATGAATGCAAACTCGAAACGTAAAGAAGGCGAGCTCTTACCTCTCGCCGAGTCGGACGCTTCAATTGGGACGGAAGACACCGTGAACGCAGCGGGTGAACGAGACAACAGCGAGTAAGAGGAAGTTGGACATTGACGTTAGCTAGCCGCTGTGTTTTGCGGCAACATGGGATGCAAAGGAGTGGAAGCTGGAAGAGCCAGCCGAGCTGTCAGCCGTGTCCCACAACATGAGGGAGTGTAAAATGAGACTACACCCACTGTACACAAACGTTTATCTAGCTGTTATCTACCCGGCTGGCCCATATCTATGCACCTGACTTTGAGACGTGGCTGCTAACAACAATCAACATGCAGTGTCAAGCTAACCCGAAACAACGAGTACAAGAAGGACCTCCAAACCACCAAAGTAAAACCTCCATTCGCATACATCTTAGTACTAACTCATTGGGCCATGTTGGGTAAAATGCAGGGGGGCTTCAAATGAATTGATGGTAATTATTGCTCTGAATTTTTAAAGATACATATTTTGGATTTTTAGTTAAGCTTAAATTAGTACCTTTCGCCAGAATAATAAAAAAAGAAGCTTTTATTTTATATGATACAACCGCTGCGTTTCCGGTGACACTCGTTTCAACTTGACTTTTTTTTCCCCCCAGCTCCCATTGAACTAAATACAAAGTGCTCAAAAGCGATGCCGCCAATGTAACCGGGGTCAATTCGTTTGTGGTAATTAAAAAAAAGAAGCTACTTTCCTCTAAAAACCAACACATCCGAAATAATAAAGGCGCCTCTGTATGAAATCTGCGTGTTGTAGGTCCAGTCTGTGAGATGAACTTCCTCACTGTGACCACTTCAAAAAATGAGCGTCCATGGTCATTTCTATTTGTGGGTTAATAATAGATTGGTTTCGTCACTTGGATTATTTAATCAGATGTATCAGTGCAGAAACGCCTCGAATGGCCTCTGGACCGGAACACTGTGGTTGACTTGTTAAAAACAATTTATCAATAGTGCTGTTGTTGTTGTTGTTTTTTTTACCTGCAAATATTTAATTAATATGAAACATTAAACGTTTGTGGAGTTGTAGGTCCTAACTGTGGCCACTGGAGGGCAGTACACACTGGTGACATGTTCAGGGGTATTTCCTCAGACTTGAGGAAACTCAAACTCACAGGCAACATCATACAGCTGTTTCCACTGGGTGATGAATGGCCCTCCCCACCACTGACGATAAACTGATCTTTGTCTGCAAAGTTGGGGTTGCGTTTACCTTTAATGCCTGTCCAGTGAAAACCACGTATCTCCAAATTTGGTTATTTTTGAATTTATCTAATGAACTGAAGGATGAATTGTTCCTTTACGGGTTGAGAAAATTCTCCTTCTTCTTGAGCTAAATAAACTATGTAAAAGAACAAACAAAAAAAACCCCACACAGCTAAAAACAGGGCTGTTTTTCTGAGCTCATGAAAAGTTGACTTTTTAGAGATACGTGGTTCTCACAGGACAACGACACTAACAACAAATGATGATCTTACAGAATATGGTACATTTCTGTATATTAAACGACCCAACAGTGTATACAGCAGTTAACACACAACTATAAACAACTACAGCAGTAAAATGCAACATACTCATTAATATTAATATCAATTATTAATCATAATCCAAAAACACAACATATCGGTAGCACTTTTAATTAATACTTTTACTTTTGATGCTAAATTTTGCTGATAATACTTTGATGGATTTAGTAAAAGAATGTAGGAGAGTATTTTCACAGTACTACTTTTACTTAAGTTAAGGATCTGAATACTTCTGCCACCACTGATGATAGTAGGGCATTTATTGCAGGACTGTCGGAGTTCATTAAATGGTATTACTTGATAATAAGTGATGACTATGACTTGAACACAGCTACTGTTAGCATTAGTCCTGACGTGATGATAATAATCCCCAATAACGTGGAGTTGTAGTTCCTCACTGTGGCCACTCGGCGGCAGTAAACTCGAGATTCTAAATACATTCAACAACCAGCGTCATGTAGGTTTGGTGGCAACTTTCGACAGAAAACAAAAAAACAAAACAAAGTAAACTAAGGAGTGTCTGATTTTGCTAAATAAACATATACAAAATGAACATTATAATTGTTACAAAGATTTGAGCAACACTTTTGTGGCTAGCCAAACCCACGGAAGCCTCCCTGTGGTCCTCCGGGGGGCGGCAGCACCTTCGAGCAAAACCAAACTACAGAAGAAGAAACGTAAAGGGCAGAAGAAGAACTGTTGACACAACAGGCTCTCGTTCCTGTTTATGTTGTCAGATATGAAACTAAAGTTCCGTCAGCTGGAGGTGGACGCACAGCGAAAGGTGGCAGGAATGTAAAGCTGCGGGTCCGGCAGGCTTGTCCATCGGGGAGATGGACGAGATAAGGTAAAGCGGCGAAGTTTGCAGACTTGTTGGTGACAGTTTGTGTTTTCGGTCGTTTGCGTCGTGAGAAAATGAAACGTGGTGCGGAATGAGATGTTTCCCTGCTCGTTACAACCCGCCACACTCATCACTAACGTTACACCGAGCAGCATGCGGTCATCTCATAGGCTGCACATTAACTATGTATTTGTGTACATATTCATCTGTTGACTGTCTTCTTCTGTTAGTAGCGTGAGTAGCACATGTTGGTTGTGGAGGACTAACACTGCCTATTAACAGGCCTATAGAAATGTTAATGTCAGAGAGGTTAATGAATAAAGTGGTCATTTAAATGGAGAAATAGTTTCATTTCATTGAGCCTTTTTATCGACACCTCAGTATTTTCTGATGTATCTTCAGTGACCGGATGCAGTAAGTCCCTCATTTATGTTTCCCTCTGAACGGAATTTCTTGGGTTCATGTTTTTTGGACTCGTGTATGGAAGGCAAAAATAAAATCATTAGAATATCAAAGATGAAATAATGTCACCTTAACTTGCATATTAAAGAGAAGTCGCACATGTGTGATGCAATGTAAATGTTGATTTCTGTTTGTATTTAATGAGCCGTCCATTATTAGTCTGTACATGTTATTTAGTTTTCTAAACTCATTTATTTATGGGTTTTTTGTTTTTTTTATCATTCCATACATTCATATATTTATTTTTGTAGTATTTTCAATTGGGTCCTACACAAAAAGCCATTATTGTGAGCCAGTCCAAAGAGCTGCTTCACTTATAGTCCGTAGAAATGATCCTGTGCATGCTATTTGTTCTATTTTAAGACAGATTTTGAAAATATCTGTAGTATTTTAATCTTGACCAACATGCTCTCCAGCTCACCATGCTCTACGGTCAGTCATGGGTCTGACGCGACTCGCTCTTCACTTGCCTAAAGAAATCAGTAATGGGAAAGCTGAGTCTTATGTAGACCCCCGTTCCCTCTGTCCTGGTTTCAGCAGGATTCTCCTGACTAAGCCTTCGATGTTGTGGCCCCCGGGCTCCGTAGGGCCTTCCTATAGACTCTGGGTCAGTCAGCAGAGTGGACTGTTTAAATAGAGCCTGAAGTCCTTGTACATACACAGCTTTTATTTGATTCTGTTGAGACGTCTTTCAACATCTGGCCCGTTTCAACAGCACATGATCATTTCTTATTATTTCTTTTTGTCCTCGGCCTCTTTTTCATCGGCATTTCTTCAGAAGACATTTGGACTTGCTACAGTAGGACAAGCTCAGGTGTAAATAATGTAAAGGATGATCACTGTCACACTGTCGTGGCTCACTGGGACGCTTTAATAGAACTTGTTATTAACCCCTGTACCTTTCCTGCTGTGACAAGTCAAAATGTCTGCTGTGAAACGGGCCTACTGTATCTCCTACTTTATTCCCTTTGCTCAGTCTGGACTATGAAGACTACATGCGTGTATATATATCATTTCTTTTCCCTCTGCTTGTGTTCTGTTGTTGGTGCTTGTGTACGACCCTGTTCGTGCGGTTTGTTGCTTTGCTCCTTTATACATTTTAATCTTGTATTACAGTTTGTTTGTTGATCAGTGGCCATTGTCCTCGACAAAAAAACGTATTGGAAAAAATAAATTGATAAAAAGTGAATCTTCAAAGTATTTATGTTTGTGACAGTAAACATTAAATCACCCATATTCCTAATAGGGTTTGGTCCCGTATTCTGTCCATATCTGTATATCAGGCCTGCAGACAATAATTTAGTGACCAAAATTAATATTGATATATTTTATTATCATTTATAATATATTATAACTACTGTATCTCTCAGTCCCGTGTGCAAATTATTGAAGAAACTGCACCTGTGTATTTTATTTATTCATTTATTTCATTTATTTTACACTGCAGTCCTTTGTTGGGCAACCAGATTTCTGGGCAACCACAGGAGGGCCCAGACCTTCTGTCTCCAAACCTGAGGCCCAGACACCAGGAACTGATCCCAACACCATGTGGACCGGTGAGCTGCTGCAGCAGAAGCCAAACTAAAACATTAGTAGTTGTGAAAGTAGAGGTAGAAGTTCGCTTTTATTTCCACGGTGTAATGAAATGAAACAAATTCTGTGGGTGTGATGATGGACTTTATACTCAAATATAACTATTCCTCATACTCAATAATCAGGAAATTCATGTCGGACTACATATAAAATGAATTGAAAAACAGTCCCAGAAATCCCGGTCCCTGACCCCTACTGTGTTTATATTTTCGGACACACTTTGCAGACACTGTCTCCAATAAAGGTTTTGTCCTCATCACAGGTCGCTTCACTTTGTTTGTCCTCCACCCTCTTGCAGATAAAGCCCTGGTCGGAGCTGTCATGTCTGCTCAAGCTCTACTTCTGCTTCACCATCGCGTCTCTGCTGGCGCTGCTGGGCCTCACCCTGTCCAGCATCTACAAGCAGCGCATGGACACCGATGTGTCTGATGAGGACAACTTCACTGTATCTCTCATCCAGTTTGTTGAAATATGTGAGTACCACCAATAGGAAGAAAAGCCATTTACTGTCAGTGTGTCTTCAGGAAGTCGATTTCGCCCCACGCCCATTTAACACCGGCATTTTTTGTAAAAAGCAGAAGTTTTCCTGCTGTAATCATGTGATGGAAAGTGTGGAGGAGTTGAATACAGTGGCTTTAACCGTCCCCCCAGATGGCTTTACTGACTCACTTTCTACAAACAGAAAATAACCGTCTGCTGAAGCCTTATCATTTCTGTCATGGTTGATTTTCTTCTTCTTGTTCGGCCTTTAATAACTTTCAATAAATAACCACCAATAGGTACACAGGAATCAAACACTGAGATACAGAAGAAGGAAACTCTAGACTTCTCTAGCATAAAGTGGTTTGTTCTTCGCTCTGATTCAGGATGCAGTCTGGTGTTTCTGGTCGGTCAGTAATTTAATCAATCAGACGTGGAACTTTGTGATTGGTATAATTTGGAGACATGGATCGTGCGTCATGCAACTGTTGAACACTGGGCAGCACGGTGGCTCAGCGGTTAGCACTGTCGCCTCACAGCAAGAGGGCGTGAATGAAATTAGGGCTGCAGCCAACATGTTTCCCTTGTTGGTTAATCTGCCAATTATTTTCTCGATTCGTCGTTTGGTTTGTAAAATGCCAGAAAATGACGAAAAATACACATGACAAGTTCCCAGAGCCCATGATAACGTCTTAAAATGTCTTTTTTCACAGACTCATAGTCCAAAGATATTCAATTTATTATCAAACTGTAAAAGACTGAGAAAACTCAGAAAACATTCACATTTAAGAAGCTGGAACTGGGGATTTTTTGTTGTTGCCATTTATGCTTAAAAATGACGAGAACGATGAATCCTTTATCAAAATAGTTGCCAGTAAACTTTCTGTTGATCGACTAATCAATGAATTGACTAATTGCAACGACATAAAGAACACGAGGTTGTAATGAAGTGACTCTAGCTGTCTGGTCTGTCCCCTGCAGTGTTCTGCATCTACTACATCAGCCGGGGCGTGCTGCAGGAGAACAGACAGGAGCTGCTGGCGTTTGTGCTCAGCGTGTTGCTGGTGATGGTCCGATCGGTGGTCAACTTCTCTGTGCTGGGCTCAAAGGGCAAGCAGGAGCTGCTGGTAGGTCGCCCTCTACTGGACGCTCTGAGAATGTTCTGCAAACAGCGATATGTTTATTCTGATTATTGATTTTATTTATGGATTTACAAAACAAACATGTCTAAGTGAGAACACTTATTTCCAGCATGACCCCAAGATGTTAAAAACTAACAGACTTACATTAGAGAAAGGGAATAATATGCACATTCTTCTTCTTCTAAGTCTTGACTCTTTAAACGCTGCTTCCTCTGAAAGATACATGAACATCAATATGGACTAATTCTTAAAAGATCAAGATCATAACATCATATTAATGACCGTTAGTAATCAGACCTGACCTTTAACTGTCTGATCTGGACAGCTTGATGTTTAAAGGGAGGATAGTAGGACGCCAGTATAAATCAAGAGTGTTGTTTTAATGTTGTTTTTCAGTAGCAGCTTTAACCAGTGGTCAACACCATTGGCTTCGATGTAAAGCCCCCTGATCAGTGCACTGACCATGTAGATGTGGTAGTTTGGGCTGTATGCTGATCTGGAACTGGGGCTGTTGAACTAAGCAAGGGCATTGGTTTGGTTTGAGAATGGGGGGGATACCATGAAGTCAGAAGTGAAAGCTATTTACTGCATCTATATACATTTATATCAATCTAACAAATTACAGATTATGAGGAAACTGGTTATCATGATTTCCATAATAATGGCAGTATGAAAAAGTTAAAAGATTCACAATATTATTATAGATTTAATGTTAGAAATACTTTAGTTTCATTGACAGAGACCAGATACTTTATGGTGTTCAATTCTAGGGGCTTTAAATATGTTAACTAAAGTATAATAATGCTATTAATATTAACTGCCTCTTAGGCTACAAACAGCCCAAATAACGTCTGCCCAGAAGATAGGGTAGCGTGTATGTTGCCTGGGAGGCGAAACCCAGGGCAAAGATCGCTAACAATCACTCGCTGATTAATTGCTGCGAGCACACATGATGATTGAAGGGGACTCGGATGAGCTCAGAGCTTCTCTCTGGACACTGTTTGAGTTTAGAGAGTAAATCCAGCTGAAACGAGATTACGACACGATGAGAAGATTTAGATCGCACATTTCAGAACCGGCACTGCTGCTAATAATCTCACTTTATTAATGACGGGGGAAACGACAGTGGTAGTTTTCGTCCTGTTGAGCGGAAAGTCTTGGTTCCACCACTTGATGTCACTATTGTTGCATGGGTCGCCTCTCGTTGTGAACGTAGTGAGTCTTTATATCTCTATGGATCATGTCTGGTTGGTTGATGTTTGCTGAGGACGCATCATCTGCATTCATCATTTGTCTTTATATGGTTTAAGTTAAATGACGGCAAATTGTGAGAAACTGATTTTGACTTGTACAGAAGGAAAACAACACCGGTTATTTGCAGCAGCGTTTCTTCTCTTCTCCTGCTTAGTATCAACATGTTAGCACTGTCATTGTGAGAATGTTAGTATGCTTATGTTAGTAGCTCGAAGCACTGCTCTCAGTCTTGCTGTCGTGAAAATGCTCAAACTGAAGTATTGGCACAGACTATTTAGCAAATGAATCTCAAGGTATCACCATTTTTGGCAATTTCTGAGCAACATCGCTCGCCGTGATTGTATAAAAGGTGCCATAAAGCTGAGGGGCTGCAGGGTTAAACACTGAAAGTTGAATTTTCCAGTCTGTTTTCGTCGCAGGTTCGTTTTGTGTGCATCATGTGTCTGGGCGTGATCCACGTCTTCTGCACCACGCTGCTCATCCAGAGGCCCAACATGATGGCGTTCCGAGTGGGCGGGGCCTTGGAGAGCCTCCAGGAGCAATACTTCCTGCTCAACCTCTGTTTCTCCATGGTGACCTTTGACCTTCAGGCTCAGGTACACTCCTCTCTACATAAACACGACGGTCATCAATCTCAAATCGTTGACATCTGCCACGTGTCCTATAAAGATTTTGAACTGCATCCAGAGAACATGTCGGGGCCGTCCGGTAAGTTTTTCCGGTTGAGTCAGACGTCAATGTCCCGCATTGAGAACACAACACGTGTTGTGGTTGTGTTCATTGATGCTACTGTTTGCCGGAGGAACTGGTCTGCAACACGTTTCCCCTCGCGTGTTTGTCAAATCAAGAGGACAGAAATGAAGTGAAATGTCTCTCTTGCAGTGAGCCGCTGACTTCATTAATGATGTGTTTCAGTTGTGCCTGTGTATCCTGATCACGACGTCGGACTCGGCCATGTCTGCTCCCAACAGCATCATCCTGGGCGTCGGAGTGGTGTGGGCCTGCCTGACCGCCGCCGTCGGGGCTGTTGCGGTGAGTCCTCTTCATCCACTGTCTTCCCCAGTAGAACTGCTCCCCCCACAAAAAAAGGAAGAACAATCAAGAGCGCACATGGTAACATTCACTCAGCAGTCAGTGGATGTAACTATGTGTTGTTTTTCAGGTTTTAAAGGAAGCCAAGGTCTTAGTTTGGGTCTTCATGGCGCAGAACCTTCCTCAACTGGCCTTCTTCGTTTATCTGATGTACACGGTGAGTTTTTCCCTGAGTCCAAATATTGCTTTATGAAGTGGACCTGCTTTTACAAATACTGGTGCATGCACGACTCAGTCAGAGAACATTGTAGTGCTCAATATATCTGTCCTCAAGGCACTTGTTCATTGCAAAGAAAAACGGACGAGTGAACGTCACTCGAACGGGAGTGAATAGAGCATTTGTTGGGGACTATTTTCAGCCAAAGATTAATTCACGTTTGATGATTTAGTGAGTATTTGCAGCAGGAGGATGGTGTACGTGGGAAAATAGTAGAGAAAGGTTTTCCAAAGGGGACAATAATCATATTTACCGTGCAGACATGAGGGTGGTATCAAGTATTATCAGAAGTACTATGAGGTAAAAACTATTATATGCTACTGCTGCAATAACTTCCTCTGAAATAAAATGGAGAAGAACTAAGTGATTGTTGTACAGTACTTGAATGAATGTACTTAGTTACTTTTCACCATTTTAAAGTACTACTAAAACACAAAACAGGCAACGTGAGCAGCATTTCCTGCATTTCTGTGTTTGACATTCGAAATGCTGCTTAAAAAGACCCACTCCACTGACGCACAGTTCATTCAAGTGTCGGCCTCCGTTTTATGACATCGCATGTACATCATTGGCGTGCACGTTTAGATGAGCTGCACATTCAGAGACGGGCTCCTGCAGGAAAAACAGCGGTTCATTGCTTTAATTGCAGGTGGTGGAGAAATGGTTCCAGGACAGCACGTACACCCTGGAGGCAGCTGCTGTCACTGGAGCTTTGATTTCACTGGTGATTAAAGTGGTTTTATTCTGGGGCCTCATCAGACTTGTGCACAGCTTCGGCCAAGGCCTGAGGGAGAGGAGTGAGTATACTCTCTGATCTTTTCTTGCTTTCAGTCCTTCACAAGACAAAACACACGCTACAGTACGGGGATATTAACTAATCGGTATCTCTTCGCCGATTTCTAAATATCCTGAACTACTTCCCTCTTTACGTTGTCTTGATCACGTCCCTGATTCTGAGAAACCTGAGTTTTCCTGACCGCACTGACCTTAAGCGTGTTTATGTTGGCTAGACAGTCGCAGGATACCAAAATGTTGCTGGTAACTTTACATTTTTTCTCCGCAGTGTTTGCACCCAGCAAGTGATAAAACATCCGGTGGTCGTGGACCAAGGACGCAGCTGCATGTCGAGGGCTTGACGTGAAGAAGCCTTAGCGCAGGGATGCTGACCACGGAGCTCATATTTCTATTTAACATTAATAACTCCACCAAAATCATCAGCTGAGAGCTTTGTTTTTTTGTTTTTAGCCTAATGTGCTGTGTACTGTATAGATTTTCATTTTAACACTTCTTTGTCAGTGTGCCAATCTACAGGATGTAAAGCACAGCGAATCAAAGTCCCTCAAATGCCTTCGAAGATTGGATTCATAATGGTTTTTAATTTTTATTTTGTTATATATATAACACGTTTTTAAGTGGCCAACATTTTCCATTTAAAACGGAGCTTTTATCTTAAAAGGTCTGTTTCGTTTCCTGTAAATTACATCGACTGACTTTAGTTTACTTTTATAAATAATAATTGTCTAAGTTAAATCTCGTGATCTGCATTGTCTAGACTACTTCTTTTGGGCAACACTGGAATGTTTTTTTACTTAACTTTCTGCTGCACCTTAATGCACTTACTCAAGTGTTTTTTTTCAGTCAAGGTTCTTAATAAAAAATCCAAACAGGATTCATGTTTTGATTTGTTGCTCAATAAGAAGAGTGAAAAGAAGTTATTGGGATGTAATTCAAGTTCTATGACAGGCTTCCCTATGCACATACTCATAGAACCGGGGTTACATCTTAGTATTTTATATTCTCTTAACTTTTTCCTCAACTTAGTTAATATCTCTAACAAACATGACTCCCACCACCACATTCCCAAGATTCGTAGCGAACATGAAATGTGAACAAGTGCTGGTTTCAGGAGTGAGGCACGTCGATCAAACAAAAAGGATTCACGCTTCCTGGTTACATTTTCTCTCTGTTTATTAAAGTGCTCTGGAAAACAAAATAGCAGGATTCATATTAGAAACATTAACAAACTCACCGATACAAAAGTCAGAGTTAGAGGCTTTCAGAGTTACAAAAGTGAAAAGCACTTTTAAGACAAGAGTTGACAATTCCTCATAGAAAACTGGGCTTTTTGTAGAACTGGGGTTTACTGGGACTAAACACGTCAGACCAACATTTGAAACAAACGGTATCGGTGTCTGTTTTAAGAACTTCATCTGAAAATTAGACTATTCAAGTTGTCCTGGAATGCATTTTGAATAAGCTTTGGCTCTATTTGAATATACAAGTACTTCTCACCAACACTGTTTTGATTTAGAGAATCAGAACTGCTAAAACAGACTTTTCTTCATCAACTAAAATAATTAACAACTGAAGAACTTATTAGTGTAAAAAAGTACCAAATAGATTTATTTTCAGCAATGATACATTGTAAACCGGTTGATAAACATATAGATTTTACAAAATACATCCTATTCAAGCATCACATATATATATATATATATACATACATATACTCAGAGTTAAAGGAATGATTGCCTTTTAGAGCTCAGTCGGCCCACTTGAGTTACAACAGGTGACACCACTGTTCTTTTTTTCATCCAGACACAATTTGTTGAGCCAGTTCACAATGTGTATGTTAACATGTAGACATTTTATGTAAGGTACGCCACCTTAATTCCGCCGAGACTGCGCAGTGACGGACTTGCAGCAAACTGATTAAAAAAGTGATGCAGCAAAATATGAAATAATTAAATTCTTCAACATAACTCACACAGACCATTAAATCACCTGCAGCCCACATACATTGGTCTATAAAACCTACACAGTTCAGCTATGGCTTAGAGGACATTTTAGAAAACAGACGTTAAAAAAAAAAAAAGACGCTGAAGACATCTGAACATCTCTTTGCCTGGAATGAATTTCACCTCCTCACATTCTTGACACGACGTCTGACGCCTTGACTACATGACTGCAGGACAGAGACACTATGGAACCACGTGCTGCAGACAGCAAAGACGACGGTCAACATGTGGCCACAATGGAAATGCACAAATCCCAGATATGTGCAAGTGTGTGATTAAAAAAAATTCCATGATGTAAACCTTGAAAAATAACATCTCTATACATTAATGATACCAGTGTTTAAGGCACAGTCTGTACAGTCGGTGAAAATCCGTACAGAGAAAATCTGCTCTTCCCCCAGGTGCATCTAAAAATTGTGTAAAACGACATTTGTCATTCATTGATGACGTTACATCAGTTTTTCCTGATTTGATAAACAGAATTCGGGAAAGTTTGATTAAACTTTTGTTGTTTATAAAGTAGTAGATGTGTCCCTGCCACCCGTCTTAAGGTTTAAAAAGTGCTAGAACTGACCTGATAACACCCATCAAGAGTATTGCAATAACTGCTTTTCACAACTGACCTAGTGTGTTTTAGTCCAAGATCATCCTAAACCTTGCATTTCCTTTTGATTTCTCGTCAAAAAACTTTCAGGGACAATCCTGGACAAATAGTGGGGCCAAACTCCATTTAAAAATCCACCGTTTTAACGTGCTAACACATTGTAAAATTCCGCAAAAAAGATATTATGTCATGTTCCAGACTCATTAAAGCTGCATACTTCTAACATACAAGCTGAGGGAGGTTACTTGTGTATTCCCGGTTCTCTGAGGAGCATGAGTGAGAGTCCAGATTTGCTTTCTATGGAGTCCCAAAGTGTCCAACAAATTGTGAAATAATTTTACAAATTATTGAAACTCAACTGATTTATATGACATGTTAGTCCGTTATTTTATATTTTCATAGTAACACCGTTTTTATATTTCATTTTTGTTTTGTTATAGACATGTTTATTTCAAAAGTCTGTTTTTATGTCATATTAGCATTTTTCATATGGCCGTTTTATTTCAAAATGTCCCTTTTCAGGAGTAGAGTTATCACCAGTCTCCGCCTCTTCATCTTTCAGCCAATCACATGCCTCCAGCCTCTCAGCAGACTCGAGTAGAGGTTAGTTTCTGTGTCTGTGCACTGTGTGTTTGATTCAAAATTACTTTGGCATTATCGTTGCTCTAGCCAACAGGAGCTAGCTGGCTAAACCTGGTAGCTGAGGGGTGAGCAGGGCATGGACAACACCACGGTCACAAAAAGTGGCATGTTGAAGTAGAAGCTGTATTGGGAACAATACCATTATGAAATAAAAACGGACTTTTGAAAAAAGGCCATTTTGAAATAAAAAATGATTTACTGAAATGAAAATGAAATGAATAGAACTGCTATTAAAAAAACAAGAGTGATGAAATAACATTTTATACAACCATTTGAGTTTTGATAATTAAAGTTATTTCAGAATGTATCTGTTTATATATTTTACTGATTATTTATTTCAAAATGCCTTATTTATATAATTACTTTTAATTGAACACTTTGGGGTTTCATCTTATTCCCACACATTTATTCCAGGGCCACAGCAAAAGTGCTGTTTGACCCAATACTTGTTATGGAATAATTTCAATACATATGAAGGCAACATTATTATGACAGGCTTTTTTGAATGGAGTTTGGTAAGACCTCCTGTCCATAAAAAACAAAAGGGCACAGAGCACGGTCAAGCTGAAACCAAGACTTAGGAGTCCTGGAGACCTTGGAGAAGACCTTGAAGACTGCAGAAACGGCGTCAGAACTCCTCATCCTCTGAGCTGAGGTAGTTCTGCTTCTTCCTCACGTTCCAGTGTAAACACTGAGCCAGGCTCTCAAACCAGTCATTGACCGGGTCCCGGAAACAGATGGATGGAACGGGGAAGCAGGAAGTGGTGATGGTAATACTGGAACATGGGTGGAAATAAAGAAGAAGAAAAAAAATCAGAAAAAGGTTTTGTGTAACAAAGGCTGAAGGCTGAATGAGGAAAGAAAAGTCCAGGTATTTGCAATCGCCAGAACAAAAGAGGAGGTGTTGACATCAGACGCAGCAACATGACTTCCTCCTGAAGCAACACTGGGTGTTTGTTTAAGTATGCTTCAATAACTAAAAATGACTGGCAGCTCATTTCAGGGACCAGGAAGGAAATTCTCTCTGGATGAGTTACATTAAGGAAGAAGCTGGATCTGGTGCATGAGACACTCCTGGCCACAAGCCCATTAAGGAGGTTGATAAGGTTACATAACAAAGCCTGTAAGTGTCGAGGCAGCTGCTGGGGGAGTTAAACTTATTATCCATTACCGAGTCTGCGGGCTTTGTTTTGCTTGACTTACTCAGCTTCACTCTTGTTGTCTCTATGATCGCCATTTCTGTGGCCGAGGTGTGATGACCAGCTCAGTATGTGGACTAACCTGTCTCCGTGGCAGATCTCTTGTCTCTTTCTTCCATCAAATGACACCCAGGCTGTGTTTCTGGCATCACGTGACAGCATTATCTGGAAAACAACAAGCACACAATGCAGAAAGGTCACAGAAAGAACAGGGTTTTCAAGGTTTAAGGTACATACGTTTGTCATTCTACAAAACAGAGGGGGGGGGGGGGGTTTGCCTTCAATGCTCAATTGAAATGAGATTTACTCATTCCTAAATCACAAACTTTTACTGAAATTCAATATCCACCAGCCTCATTTACCTCTGACATAAAGTCTATAAAACTCTTTCACCAAACCACCACATTCATTGATTCAAAATACAGTCAGACTCCAAATAATTAACCTCCTGTGAGTAGGATCTTCATCATCAAAATGTAACTTCATTTAGTAGCACTAGCATGTGATGAATCGATTGAGAAGGAAGACAACATGCTTAAGAGAAACAAGAACACCAGATCGAGGTAACCACTTCCCTGAAAGACTCAAACAGCCAGTGTTAATACCTTGAGCTCCACGCCGGCAGGCACCACGATGGGTCTGAAGGAGAGCGAGTGTGGGCAGATGGGGGTGATCATGATGGCTGGGACGTTGGGGTGGATCATGGACGCTCCTGCTGCTACCGCATATGCTGTACTTCCTGTAGGTGTGGATACTATCACACCTGAGGGGACACGGAGACACGTGCGGTGAATTAACTGTAAGTCACCCTTCACAATAATAAAAGCGTCATCTCCACGAATGTCAACTTACTTAACAACTTAAATGTAGCACAAAAAATGAACAAATTTTACGGGTAAACAAACCCTGTTAGCCTGGATTTTAATCACACCGCAAACACTGTGTGGTGGTGTAGCAAAAGTGTGAAGCGTACGACTGATTTAAAGGGGGGGCGCATAGGTTTTACTCTTAAATATCAACGCTACAGGACTTGAACTATACTACATTACTAAAGTAACACGAATGTAACACTAGTTCCCTGGTGTTGAGCTTACACCTTTACCGTTTTTTACCAGAACAGGAACTTGGGCGACAGGACCATTAAATAATTTGTGTCTATATTCTTGCAGGTTGGTCAGTAAACACACCATGCCGGTTTGTCACATGCGCTTTTGACTCTTATTCAAAAGTTCGACTACTTTCTTCTATATTGGAATCTTTTATATTCTTTAAATACTTTGCCGTAATATCAAGCTACATTTCCCTGGCTATATATTGTACTTTAAACGAATGCCCTCTCTAATACGACAGTCATGTCTAGAAACTTAGGTACAAAGTGCACTGCTTGCTGGTAGATGAAGGCCAGCCAGAGGTGCAGACTAAACTTTGCCCCATCCACAGAGTGTCTTGTTTGGGCTGTCAGACAGATTTTGCTCAGTGTATTAAATGCCTCTCCGTCCTGGAGGTGTACGCTTGGCTGCCTTTTTATCATGCAACACTGATCTGACTTATGCGTCAGCACTCTCTCTGACTCGGTGAAATGCTGGTGGTACCGTGCAAACTAGATTGATCCCATGCGCGTATTTACATTTACTCACCGTCTCCCTGCACTGTGGTAATGAGGTGTCCATCCAGGAAGAGGTCAACGTTGGAGAGATAGGACGAGGGTCCTCTGTCCACCACCACCTCGTTCAATACCTGAAGCATACGCATACACATCCACCTGTTAACGTTTGCCTTCAACGACTGTGTCTACTACACTGCTTCACATGATATCACATATAACGCCTGGTCTACGCTAGACAAGACACACACTCCATAATGGGATTTGTGCCTGGAAGAAACTATTGACCTCATACCTGCAGAGCTAGAGCTACATTCAGAGCTACATTCCTGGTTTTGGAGCTGGTGACAGTGTTAGCTCATGTGGTTCTTTAACAACAGCTTGAAAGCCCACAGGCATCAGACAGCTGAGTCATTATGATGACACCACATGGGTGAACACTTTTGACCTATTTGCAGCGTAGACTGCAGTGGAACTGCGTCCTGCAGCTAATTAATGAAACAATTTAACATTGTTTCCTTAATAGGATCCCCAGTGGCTGCTACCATGGTAGCAGTTTATTTTTATTCATGTTTACAACTTTTTATGTGTGTTTGCGATAGGTCTGGAGAAACGGGACCAACCATCTGCCGGGGCTGGTGTGTAAATGACCCAACATGAGCTGATGGTTCACATTCAGTGCCAAGCAAAGAGACATCAAGTCCTACTATTAACATCTTGGCCAGGAGAGAGTCATTACTAAGAGACACCAAAGTAAGTATAAGTAGTAAGTACCTGATACTGCATGTTTTTCCGGCTACTTTCGATGTCCCCGTTAGTCAGGATGATGCCCTTTTCATCCACTCTGGCCTTCTTCTCCCAGTTCTCTTTAAGCACCCGGACTTTCAAGCGACTTCGCAGGACGATGGCAGCATTACCTACACACAATGCGTACACAAACACATTACGTTTCCTTTGTAAATGAAAACTGGAGCGCAACACATGCTTTGCGAGGCTGACAGACAGGTTAGAGAATGTTAAGTACCTTCAATAATCTGGGTGACCTGAGACTGGTAGGTGTCAAACTTGAAAGGCGTCAGGAAGCCCAGGGAGCCCAGGTGGAAGGCCATAACTGGTGGAACGCTCTCCTACAAATAAGGAGAAGGCTCGTCATAGCAGTAAATGAGGCTGTGCGCCTTATATAAACCCTTCATTGAATTTACAGAAAATGCACTATGTCGTTCTCTGGATATGAAATATCGGCACATGAGATTTTGGTCATATTGCACAGCCCTACCAGTAAATGTAAAAAAAGTCACAGTTGGAGCATCTGGCTGAATACCTGGAAGAGCGAAGATGCATACAGCAAAGTTCCATCTCCACCAAGACAGATGATGAAGTCTACGCGATTGGAGATGTCATCAAGATCTGAGAAACATAAAGACAACAAACCTTTTAAATATCTTTAAATCTCTATTATATATATATATATATATATATATAGTATATACAGTCAATACAATCATAGCAAAGATGGCTGGCTGCTTTCTTCACCTTCTCTGAAAGTGCAGAATTTCTTTGTAATGGCCCCGAAGTTTTCATCGCCTGAAATGGCTGGGTCCTCCAGAACTTTGTTTTCGACATAAACAATCATGTTTTTCACCTACAACACACACACACACACACAATATTAGCAACAGCCACCGCATAACATTCAAAGATTTCTATCTAACAAGAGCGCTATTGTTTTCACAGATGACACGGTCCTGTGTAGATATAATAATTAAGAATAATTACATAAGAGTAGCCAAAGTGCATCCTCATGGTGGTGTAATGGAATCACCCTTATCAAGTTTTCTGTGCATGAACAACTTATGATGACTTATTATGAAGCGTTCAGGAGCTGCGGTCGCTTCACACTGATCCCTCACCAGCTCCCCAGCACTTCTGTTTGCCAGTTATGTCCATTGTTAAAAGGCCACCCCAGCACAGTCTGTGTTGTCAGAGAATACGAACCTCTGTGAGGAATATGCAGAGCTCTTTGAAAGGTTCGAGCAGACTGGCGTCTCGGATCTTCTTGATGACAAGGACACTTTTTGGTGGCTTGTTCCATGTCAGTCTCTGGCTGGCGGGGTCCTGAATGTGCCTGAACACACAAACACAACTTTCACCTCAGGAGGGCAATACGGACTCAGCGGCCACCAGTTGATAAGGATCCCCTCCCCGCCCCTTGCATCAGCATAGACCTGAGCCCCAAGCCTCAGGTCCTACTGTTCATCATAACCAGGTCTGATTAGCACCTATCAGTTAAAACCAACGAGCATTCTGGGAAGAGCCACAAGTTGTGAGGATGTTCTCAGAGGAAATAAGGAGGCAAGAAAATATGAACTCCCCAGGGATGAAACAAATCCAAATCATATGGACTGGGCAAAAGTTAAAACTGGAAATAGCCAAGGGGTCCAAGTCTAGGATTACTTAACAACACCAAAGTCTTGTTAGTTACAGCTCTGTCACAGCTCAGTTACTGATTGGACAACAGGCTGAGTCTAGTTCTTATACAAGAATCTATTTTTGAGATGTGATTACAGCTTTGACGCAACCATTTTCTAAATGCTTCAATGGAACGAAGCGTGCATGAGGACATTATTTGCTAATATTTCATGAATTTTTGTAAGGGCTAAATGTCAGCATTAGGTCAAAGGTCACTACTGCATGCATGTCACAATAGTGGATCAATAGTGATGAATGATTAGCCTGGATTTGAAGAAATACGTGTTTAGATTAAACTGCCCTCACTCATTTGAGTAAGAAATCCAAGAAAACGACCAGCTATCGCAAACGTACTTTTTGTCTTTGCCAGTAGTGGACTTTAAAATACTTTGTTGACAGTGGCAACTATGTTATAAAACCTCCGAATGTATCACATATACACATCTCATTACTCCACCTACTACACCGTTATAAAATCTTTCGTATATCAAAATACAGGAACAAAATCAGGCAACTGAAAACTTTTACGATATCTAAAACATATTAAAAACCACACAGTTGGGAGTTATATGATCCAACATAATTAAATGGAGTCAAATTGTTAGTTCTTGCAGGCAGACTGCCCACATATCCAGCCTCAAGTTCACATAAACAATCTCAATACTGTACTAGTCAACCATTAGCTCTGCTTTAAACGGCTTGTAAATTAGCATCGGTATCACACGGTGACATTTATGCCAATCACATGCGGAGAAGCAGTTTCAAGCCTCATTACAACCAGCGGACGTCACTGAGGCTAAATGAGGGAATGAGGAGATGATTCCCTGTGAGGAACAAACACTCAGCACCAGTTTCTGTATTGGAGTCGAAGACACGAGGAGCCTCCCGTTCCGCTGGGTTTCACCTCCTTTTACACGCCAGTCAGGAGAAGCATTGTGTGAGAACATTACAACAGCTCTAAAACTGAATGCATGCATTCATTCATTATTACAGGGATGGGCAACCATGCTTTGGCAGTGGTGCCTAAACTCCCCCACTTTTGGAAGCTAAAATAAATGTCCTCACCCCGCTGTAAACCAATATATATAATGTAATTTCATTGAGTGGATGTTCCCTTTCACCTTAATGGGAGTTACCTTTTGTGCCAATGACGCTGTGCTGACATGGAACTTAAGGAAAGAGGCTACATATTCAACGTATTTGCCTGACAGCCATTTTTTATTTTCTTCCATGTCAAAAATGTGTCCATCTGCTACTTAACATTGTTGTTGTTTTGCTGTCTGAACACATTCTGCTGTTCCCTCTGGTCATGTGTGCCCCCTTACAACACCTCTGCACGGTTTGAGAACCAACGTGCTCTGTCAGTCCTGCATTCCCATCAGGTCAGTTTTACACTGAATACGAGCTGATACTCTCCCATTAGTCTTCTAATGGCGGCCTCTGATATCTCTACTACTACTATCTGCTACTGTTTCAATCCAAAACATATATTAAAATGAGCAGACACATTCTCGGGATTACAATCGACTGTTCATGAAAAGGCAGCGATCGTGGTGACATATGCTGCAAACCCTCTACGATACTGAACGTGATTCAAACACACACCACAAAAGAAAACAAAACAAAACCCAACACATAACGAAAGCAGCATTATTATAACATTTCCTGTTCCTGTTTCTTTGTCCACTCCAGAAGTATCAAAAACACCAAAGCGTATAATGTGATTAAATACAAAAACTCGACAAACTAAAGCCTTAAAATTGCCACAGATTATTTACAGAGGCAGTGATTCCTAGAATCAGACTGCATTGTACTGTGCAGGTTACTGTGTCAATCTCCCGTGGCATCTAAACGTTAAAAAAGGTAACACAGCTAGAGGCAAACATCTAAATATAGTGCAACACTGACCCTTACGTGAACCTGATTAAAGCAACCATGGACGAGTACAAACAGACAAACTGAGGCCTAGCTTCAAATACAAGTACAGGACACAAAGCAAAACTTCATTAGCATTTGAAGCAGCGACGAGCTGTGATCTATTCATGAACAGTTTCTCCTCTGGCCACCTCAAAGCATCCAGTGACACACCCTGACCTTCCCCTTTCATTCAACAAGCCCGCTCTGTCCACACCACAGGGCCAGCCTGTGATAACAGACTACCACCTGACATGGTACGACTAAAAACTTGCTATCACAACCAAACCTTGATATCACACCAGCCTCCAAAATATGTATCAGTCCAGACATTTTTCCTTTTTTCATTTAAAAACAATCCCCAAAAATAATTCTCTACTTTGACCAAACTTTTGAAGCATGCCTCTGATCTGACATCAGTTTAATACCACTATTAGCTCACTGCAGTGAAGCGCTCTGAACATCTGGTTGGCAGTAATCCACACACTGCCTGGTGGTGCTAGTAAATAGACACAAACAGACGTTATCTCTGTAGAGAAGGGAAGATGTTAGAAGGTCCTCTCACCATTTCCACACTTTGTTCTCGGTGTGGTTCCCAGGAATGTCCTGCAGTGAGCACTGGTTGAACTTCATGGCTGTACACATGTAACGAGGATGCTGCTTCAGGTTGACTCAGCTGGAGAGCGGGGCTCTGTCCCGGCAGCCCGCGCTGACAAAACAACTCATTACAACCTCTAACAACTTCCTCGAACGCTCCACATTGCAGAGCAGCTGGAGCAACTGAGGCGGTTCACTTCTCGCGGGCAGGCTGTGAGTCAGCCACCGGCTCTCTGAGAGGCTGAGCGAGGCTCAGAGTCTCTCCATGCGCTGTGGTCGGGGCTCCAGGATCAGCTAACAAGCCCACGAGCTGGATTCACTGAGGCTATATTTGTCCCACTGAGGACTTAATGCTAAACCTTCCTGGTGCATTCTGCTGCTGAACTAAAGCTCTCACTCATCTTAAGGTTGACTTCATTTTAGTCCCACCCACTCTGCTGTGCTGAACACGCCCACTTCAGGGAAGGGCTCTCCTTATTATATTAGATAGGTGTGATTTACTGAAACACAACAATGACACGACTGTTCCTAAAACAGCATATCCCAGCATATCCATTGTATAAGTTATCTACGGTTCCACAATCATTCTCTATTCCAAGAATCAATTACTTTAACAAAGGAAGATAGATACTATATGGAAAATATTCACAGTACACTAGCATTAATTACTTTGTAGTTTACATTTCTACCTATTTAAAAAAAAAAAAAAGACATGCCCCAGTTAATTAAAGGGAACAATGTCAAAACTAAACCAATTCTGTAGCCAGAAAAGTGGCCTTTTCATTTTACGACCCATTTTCGAGAAGAGGCAACATGGCCTGGTGACATGCAGGATGGGGAAGTCCAGGGTGACATATATCAACAGGGCAACGTGGGCACATTGTGTCATTATGCATTATGGAAATGCAACAGGATGTACTTGATCTTCCTAATGTTCAACTACAGTCACCACAATAACTGAAACACAACCAGTTCTGTTAATATACATTCAGCAAAACATTCAGAGAGCTAACAGTGAATAAGGTCCAGTATTTCTAGGAATACTACCCGACTGAGTGAACAACCCTTACAACTACGACGTAAAGACCTTCTAGTATGTAGTGATACTCTCACATTACAGTGTAGACACTCGGGACGGTTCACTGGGTCAGATAAAACAACACCTCCATGTGCTTTTGATTGAGAGAAATCTGCATTTATAATTCAGTGGGTGCATCGGTGTGGAAACCATGGCAGAGGGGTAACATTTTAATAATATAGGAAGAACTTTCTTAACTAAACAGAAGATATTTAATGAGCTGGAAGGCTTGAACAGTATGACTGACAGGCACACATTGGCATGATGTGATGTCAGTGCTCTGCTTGTATTCGGGGGTATTTGCATGCAGTCTGGTGCCTTGTCAACAGAGTTTATGAAGAAGATCAAAAAAAAAAAGAAAAAAAAAAGACAGAATTTAGAACATAGCGTACTGACAAGGCTGGCTCTAAAACAACTCGTTGGGCTATTGTTGTGTTTCGTTTCAGGGCGTGTTTAGGGCGTCAGGGACCATTGTGACAGGTGGAGATTCTCTCTGTAGTAGAACAACAAATGCTTCCCAACAATTAATGCCCAAAGCAATACCAACCAAAAAAAACAACAAGCTGGCTGTGCCCCTCCAACGTGAGCAGTATCACATCCACACCCTTCCACAGAGAGTGGTCAACTTTCAATTTTGGACTGTCTTAACTGTGACTACTTTACTTTGATTTCTGGTGATCACCTTTTCTGTTGTTTCTTATTTCCCAGCGCAATTTGCATAGTATTTCTCTGCTGAAGTAAAAGTGATACAGCCTAGCCTTTATTGTGGAATAAAGATAGCCTGGTTTTGCTACTTTTAACCTGTCTAGCAGCTTTGAGGAAGCTAATCCTGCCTAAAACAAACAACAGTGCTGGGAGCCACTTATGTGACTGAGGGAGTCAAGAGTCTGACCAGCCTCTGACGGGACACCATCACAAGTCTTTCATAACTCTGCTCGCTGACTCATTGAGTAGATCAGTGCAACAGTTTCGGGCAGGTGGACACATTAACATGAACTCCTATTATCTATAATGCAATCCAATGCAATATTAATATCTGTCTTATGCGATAGTAAACATTGGATTTAAACTGAACAATGACGATGAGGTTAAAAGTGCCAGATTGCAGCTGCAATGTGAGGGTGTTTACGTCCACATCACATGAAAAGTATAGCAATTGTAGGCCTATTTATACACAGTTGCCCAATTTTAGGGGACAAATGAATAACTGGACAAGTTTCCATAAACTCAAATAAAGTTATCCTATTTTATATCTGGTTGCAGACCCTTCGCAGTCTCCAACACACAGACATCAGCAGACACTTGGTGATGCTCTATGAGGCATGTCCTGCAGACATCTTCACTTGCTTGTTTCTACTGGTGCCAATACGATACCCGAGTTTTGGTATCCCTCAGACACGTAAACGTAAAAACAATTCACAAAAAAAGCACACGTTCTCAAATGTGAAATGTTGCTTGTACAAGCAGCTGTACGTGAACTTATAAATAAGTAAAATATAATAAAAATAAATAATAAAATTGGCAAAATTAGAATTGAAGTCAGTTTAAATGAGTAAACAAGATTAGAAATCTGACCAAGCATTCAATGCAAACTTTCAGTAGTTGACAGTTTTTAGTACTCAGTGCAAGAGACACACCAAACCAGTACTGGATATGCAGCTCTACTGGTTTCAGGGGCTTTTTGCCCTCAGTCTGGTCTTCAGCGAGTCAAACATGCTCAGTTCGATCAAGATTAAGGTCTGAATATTTAGGATTCTTGTCCTGCTGCACTCCGAATCTCACAGTCATTACCATCTTAAACATGTCACTGCCTTGAGACTTTTTAATTTTGCAATCAAATTAAAATAAGACAGGAGCGTTTGACAGATGCTCGCTTGTAAACAGACGTGCTTTTTAAAACATGAGAAAACATATGAATTACTGCAGATGCATTGATACAATGTGTGAGCATGCTTGAACACAACTTCTATAGTAGCATGGAGCCTCAGGCAGGTGCATAATTACACCCTACTGAGCACTGTTCAAACCCATAGCACGAGGTTTGGGAAGATACCAAATCTATGATGCTGATTTAATGGATAATATGTACATGTATTAATGCAGCCATAAAGCACATCACTGCTTTCAGCATTTCACCTTAAGCAATTAAACAAGCATATAAGCAATAAACATGTATGTGACATTGCCATACAGTCTGCAACACCGTCTTCTGAAGTTACTCAAGAGGATATTAGGACATTTAAAGTGGAAGACTGCGCTCTTGAGGTTAAAAGTTTCTCATAAACAACCAGTTTAGGAGAAATATACCATATAGATGGGTATACTGTAGTCAGCAGTTACAGGGACAATGGGTTTAGCCTACTGCTCTATAATTGCTGCCCACTGTCAGTTAACACTTGCTTGTTACTTGATGATACTTGTTTCTATGCATCAAAAATGGTAATTTACTTCCATTACCCATTGACTTTCAATAGGAAGGAAGCTTCTTATTAAAGCTACATGAAAAGACGGTCAAACCATTCATTGACGTTCCATTATTTTATATAGAATGGGGAAAGAGCTGTTCAGGCTTGTACAAATAAATAAGCGCCATCTGACAGCTAACCGTTCCAGTTAAAATAGCACTGCTGTTCCAAAGAAAAGTTTAATATTAACAGGTTACTGACCCCAAGAATCATTGTTATGGTCAGTCTTTACTGGCCCAACAAGATTTAAAGGTAACAGCCTCCATGACTTTTGGTGTTGCACAAACTAAACGGACAATACGATGCACATTTTCCCATTTACTCGTGACTGCCACAACAAAACACGGCTACAGTCAAAACCCATTCGCTCTGTCCGACTTACATTACTGCGTGTGGATTCTGCAGCATGCATGCCTTCGGGCCGAATGTGGTCACAGGGCTTGGTCCATGAAGTGACTGAGGCCTCCTGAAAGAGACGAATGACAAAGACAAAACATTCAAGTTTAAACAGCGGAAGCTGCCAGGTGGGTCTGCAAAGACAAACCCCTAATTTGTTAAAGAAAAACGCAATAAAAAACAAGCTATTTTTAAACAGCAACAAAAAAAAGAGGAAGTTGAAGTTTCATTTTGTGTCAGTTGAGTGTTACATTTCCACCATTTACACGACACTGGAGAACAGGTGATGTTGTACATTGCTGCTAAAATTCCTACATTTCTAAATGTATCTTTTTTTTGTAAAGATTTCTGATCAAATATATGTTCACTTTCATTTCTCAGTTTTAAAGAAAAAAAAAGAGAAGTGAAGCCACAGTGATTTCAGCCTGAGCCTGAGCCTGAGCCTGAGCCTAAGACTAAGCCTGAGCCTTTCCGCAATTGAATTAATCATCAGCTGATGTCAGATTATTCCCTACACTGTGGGTCGTGTTTGTGATCTAGTCTATCGAATCTATCATAAAACATTAGAACATGCTGTGATCTTTGATGCTGGACAATGGTTAATACTGTGCCAAGACTTTTCACAGTTCTTGGCAAACGGTAATAATGCATTGGGAAATGTTTGAAAAACAAACACTTCTATCTATCCGACTGGCAGCGCACATACCATATCAGTAAATTATGAAATAAAGCCCAACAGATTTAATAACCATTAAGATCGACACACCAGATGTCTTTATCTAGTTCATGACCACAGACGTGGCTGTTTTCTGATCAGTGGAAAAATCCTGGCACACCCTGTCTTTCTAGACTGTGTTAAAACAATTGTCTCGGGGGTGAAAGGCCAGTGACACCGAGCTGTGGCGGAGCAATACTAGACGACTGCCTCCAACTGCAGAAGATCACTCAGCCAACAAATCCTCTTAGCAGGCTGATTCTGTGAATTCACCATCTGCTGTTTACTGGCTCTTAAAGCTGCATTAATGAATATTTTCATATTAATACTGAATGCAACGAATATGTGTCATGTGACAGAATTATCATCGATACGGAAGCTCATTGTTTTGGATGATAATGAAATGCAAGATAATTCAGTGCTGTTTGTCTGTCAGTTTGTTTTGGAGTTCTTGTGCCCACTAGAGGTCAAAATGTTTTTAATGCGGCTTTAAGATTTACACATTCACCAACTCAACAACAGCACAACAAAAAGTCTAGCCAAGCCTGGACACTCTGACACTGCAACACATGAAAGGAGGTGAAGAGATGATGAGATCCAGCAAAAAACTATTACTACCATATCATTTGTAATTCCAAACCTCGGGCAAGGAATGTTGCTTTAGACCCAGAGGGACATTTAGTGGAGATAAGGGCTGCATCTAACGATTTAATGAGAGCTGGAAAAGAAACTGTCACCCAGTTATATTTTGTTCTGGGAAGGCATAAATAATGGAAACAACACAATATAAAGAATCTTAAATGCTATTACAAAGGTAGCTATCAAATGCTACGCTGATAAAAAAATCATTCTCCAGGGATTGTTTCTGTTCTTTTGGGAGATGATCAAAGATACCTGAGAGGAGATAAAGCTGGCACTTTAACCATTTATTCAGAGATCAACAATATTTCAGTTCAACATTAGATTAATTATTTATTTATTTTACATACCACCAAAAGATGTATGCTTTGTAAAAAATTAGAAACAAACTATAACTCCTGTTCTGGTTTGAAATGTTTCATCACGTGACAGTTAAACCAACAAATATTATGTTATGTTAGTAAAAAGCTAACTAATTCAGCCGTGTTAAATGTTAAACTCCAAATGTTAAACTGTAATCAGCTTGTCTTAACCTCTGACTTTATCCCAGGCTCAGCACATTTCAGCCAAGGGAACCCACTTCCCTTATGTCTGGTTTTTATGAGTCACTGCGCTATAGTTTTCAAGTATCTCAGTTATTTGTTTACCTAAATTCATCACAATGCTTTTCTGTGAAATGTCACAAAAATGAGAAGTGTGCCAAATTAGGATAAACTCAATTGTGGGAGTGTATTTCAACATCTTGGACAAGTGTGACCTATGAGTGAATGTTCATTTATTCCTTCCCTCGTCAAAAATGGGACAGTCCCGATTGGAGCTTTAACGGCACGTTACTTCTCCATGTAAAAACGCTCATCACTGTTGCTAAAGCATACAAACAAAGCCCTTGCAACATCCACAGAGACATTTCTGTGATGGTTGAAGGGATTTTACACACACACATGCACATGCACATTTCACAAATGTCTGAGGTGGTGCAACACACATCATGTCACAAGGCTGTTTCAAAAGTGTTTCTCACGCAACCTAGAACGACAGCAGCTGTTCTTAAACGCCGCGTAGCAGCAACTAAGTCAGGTGCTCTATTAAATTCAAATACTTATCCATCGGCACCACGCACACCTGATATGTTCTGTCAGGTTGAACCGCTGAACAAATGCTGGTGTCCTTAAGAAATCCGGTTTCAGGCCTCTGTATTGCCACTCACATCTCAGATTTTGTAAGTGAGTTCTAATTAAATCATTGTAACCCTTAAGGCAACACACTGTGTGAAACTGACTTGACAAGCTAGATAACATCATAAACAACAATACCGAAATGTAAATGCTGCAAATCCAGGCATGTGTGCCTTAAGATAAGTTCACACAAGGGTGATACCACTGATAAGTAAATATCTATTCATTGAGAGACAACAGGGCACACTGGTCCAGGCTAAATGTTGATTCCACATTTACCTGAGAGACCATAATCATAGTAAAGGCTCCTATTTTGCAGTCTGGCTAGAGAACAAGCTGGTTTAAAGCATGGTCTAGGAAAGGATGGCCATGGCAGTAAGTAGTTATCTAGTAATACAATTCTAAGTGACCTAGTAGCTCCAAACATAATAACAGCCTTGTCATCACCTTAAGAAACTATGTTCCATGTGTGGGCCCCTGTTCAACACCTACCTGTACTCAGAGGAGCTGCTGGCCGAGGAGGTGCTCAGGCTGCGGGTCTTCCTGTTGCGTCGAGCCAGGCTGCGGCCGGCGACCTCCCCTCCGTCACAGGTGGAGCAGCAGTATGGGGCAGCTTCCACTCGCACCTCCTCACCTCCATCCATCTCAGACAGCCAGGCTGCAAGTAAACTGACAGGGCACGCCAATCATTGACGAGGCTTGAGTCAAAAGTAAACAGGCACACAAACATGAGTCAAATTAGTCACACAGATGCACAGCCCTGATCCAATCTATCTTGCTTGTTGGAAATGCTGCTCCAAACTCCATTGGAAAAAAAATGTAATTTAATTGATGCTTCACAAAAACGCAAACACCTTGTAAAAACATTATTTTGCACATAGTATACATAGTTACATAAGAGTAAATCTATAATTTGGCGCACATACAATCCACCAGGCAGCACATTTTACTACAAATGTTCAACTTTTAATATCGGTTTAATAACATGCCTTCGCCAAATTACAAAAACACAACACTGTTCAGCTGAAACAAATCACATCAAATTGAAATAAAGGGCTACCGACAAATCTGTTACATTCTGAGAAACTCTAAAGTTATGCTAAAGTTAAGTGAAAAGGAGAACATTAGCGGAGTTTATGTCAGATAAGTTATAATAGGACTGTTAGGAGTTCCATCATGGGAGGTTACTGACGGCTAGCCAGCTGGATAAAAAGCTAGCTGTAACCTAACTATACACAGTTTAACTAATAATTATGCTACGGCTAAGTGAGGCTAACAGCCTCGCTGTCACAGCTAGCTTTGTGATAGACCAGTTTCCCCCCCAAAAAATCTAACGATTGATCAACGTTAGCTCCGTCAAGACATCGACACACATGACTTCTAAGCGTATGAATGGTGACGGATCCAGATGGTAGAATATTCAGAGTGAGATAACTAGTTAAGCTAGTGTCGAGCTAGTTAGCGAGCTAAGCTAGTAGTTAGGCATGTTCAACACAAAGCGTAATATCATCCACTCCTGTGGCCAACACTACCTTTTACCCACAACGTTACTGGGGACGACACAAATTTGAAGCGCTGCGGACTGCCGTAGGATCAGAGCCTCGCCATCATTCCGTTGGATAATAATGTTACACCATCTTACTTCACAAGCGAGCTGTCAACAGTCAGCTCATCGCTTCCTGATTCTGGCCGACCAATCACAGGCGCTCTCCTCGTCGATGTCATGTTGGACGACTTCACCAAACCAAACCGACTAAACCGAAGAGAGTCCGGATATGTAACTTTCAGGTTGGACCAGGGGCACGAACAACTACGTAATGGCGTTTTAACAAAGAAATCACGTATTACAGACTAATTAAATCAAAGTCATAAACGTACAGCTGCTGTGTGATAAAATGTATGATACACTATATTAATCGTTTTACAGCCATCATGTTAACAAATGAATCAAATAAACTTAGTGTGGATTTACAGCTGAATCCACTTGGACTCTGTTTATTTTCATTCATTTTATTATTATTATTATGTAATGCATAACAACTTTTTTTTCCATTTTTATGTGCTCAGGGTTCCTCAATTGTTTATTTATAATTAATAAATAATGAATCCTAAATTCAAAATTTAGCAAAGCAAATTGTGTCGCTTCCCTAAATTTCTGTCAAGTCACAAAGTAGTGAATAGAGCTTTTTCCAGTTTGAATAGAGATGCAACCTGGACAGTGGCAGCAATAGGACTGAGTGTGGTCTGTCTGCTCTGCATAACCAGAATAAGTTGTTTGGGGGCCCTGAGGGAAAAATAGGGTGTAGGTGCCCCATGGGCAGTTTTCCCAAACATGCATAAGGTTAAGAAATGATTGTAAACTAGAGTGTGAATTTTGCTTGTTCATGTGCCAAGCCTTTGTAAATTCACTGAGCAATAAAATACACGCAGTCCCTCTTATCTACTTGTGATTGAGTGTGTCACAGACATGCACAGTAAACTGCTACAGGTGAACACAGGTGAACACAGATCTGTCAGATCAGTACTGAATGTGTAGCAAAATAATGTAACCTACCTACCGTCCATCAATAAATGTGACAAATAGACACATCTTGTTTAGATATGAGTACATTAAAATTGCCAGAGACCAACAGGGCTGTCAGGATTGGACTTTCCAGCATGTTGTGCAGAACCCAATTCAACTGTGATATTAATTTCATTGAATTCCTCATAAAAAATGTTTATATGTGAGTAAATGTTATATGAGGAAGTCATTTAACATGCAGTATTACTGCGAGAATAAAAGTTGTCTCCACATATCAAAGTTTTACATTACAATATGTTAAAAGAGAATATAGATTATGTATTTTCCTATAAATCATAATCTTTTTTTATCAAATTTAAACAAATCCAATCTGGTTGGAGACACTCCCTTATTGCATTTCATACATATGTCCAGTAGAGGGCGACAAAGGTCAGGGAGTATTTCCAAGAATATCCACCAATGAAAACCGCTAATCCAACAACCTGGAGTTTAACAGGGACCAGCACCTGTAGGAGGGCCGCTGCTCTGAGTTTCTGAGGGAAATGCCCTTTAGCAAGGCCTTTAAAACAGGTCAGTCAAGGGGTGTAGATATAGCAAGTGTGAGCATATATGTAGCTTCCATTCGAGTGCGAGTTTACTGATATTAACAGTCACATCGAAAGACAGCAGACATTACCTCTCTATGACTACAAACAGAAACTGCACAGCTACCATCATGCAAAGAGAAACAAACTACGTGCAAATGACTGTACAGAGAAGCCAGGCTGATTCAACAGTCGATAAGAAATTGTTTATTTGACTTGAACATAATTACAAGGAAACCAAACAGTCTGCAACATTCTAGCTTCAGTGGTAACCGCTCTAAGTGAATCACACTCAACACAGTAGGTCATCTCAAACTGCTTTTTATTACATCTTAAATAACAGTACATTTTAATATAGTTTCTATCTTGCATCCAGCTTTCGGTTGTACACTGACTGACTTTAAAATTAAATACAAAAGGTGAAAAGGGAACAGTGGGGGTGCAGAGCTCTACAGTTATTTGATGGAGAAAGAGAGAAAAGGAAAGGGAATTTAATTAATTTTTAATATTTTTTATTTCATTTTATTTTTTGCCAACTCCAGGCCTAACGCACAATTACAGCACATTTTTTGTACAGAATGTCGCAGAGAAAAAACAGAATGGAAAAAATGTCACTACTGCTAAAGATAGAGCGTCTCTGTTTACAAGGAGAAGGGAACAACAGAAAATTCTGCCATTCAGATGCTGCAAGATTTTTTTTTTTCATTTTTTATTAAAGGACAGAAAAAAACCTGTTATAAAATGTTTTTCTTTGTAAGTGGAATTTTGTTTGCTACAGAAGGAATGAAAATTTATTTGTTCCATTGGAGATTGTGTATGTTTAGGTGAATGAATGTACGTATGCATGTGTGTACAATTTAAACATTTACGTTACTTCTTAATTTGTGGAATCCCTCCCAAGTATGGACCAAGTAACCGTTTATGTTGCAGGGTTTGCTTCTCAAGTGCATAGCTTTGACATTTTAGTTGAATCATGTATGCACGGAGTAGCCAAAAACAAAAAGAAGAAAGGAAAAAAAAAAAGAAAAAAAAGAAAAAAAAAGAAAAGAAAAATATAAATACCATTGTATTGATATATTCAACAGGTTATTTTCTTAAAGAAAAACATCAAAGGACTTAATTCCATATGCACCTTTTTAAGCAATTCTACAGCATGCGATTCTAAGAGATAACCCACCCATGGCAGACAACCAAAATCTTTTTTTTTTCGTTTTTAACTTAAAAAGTTTCAATATCATTATTTTCAAACATTGATTTATACAACATGTCATTCACAGAGTAGTAACTGCATTTCCAAGCACGGAATGGGCACCTCTGTTAAAAGAGAAACGTCCGGATTGCAACCGGGCTAAAGTGGAGGTACTCCCTACCCGACCAAATCACATCACCGGTCCCAACCACGGGCAACAGAAACCAGGGAAAACAAAACTAAATTAAAGGAGAAACAAATGAATAAAAAAGGGGGCAGGGTGGATTATGATCCGATGGGTTAATCTTCATTTAATTATTCTACACTGTCGCCAGACAAAAAGGTGTAAGAATGGTTAAAATGGTTTGTATTTTTTTGTTGTTTTTCGTTTTAAAAACGAGCATTCATTATCATAAACAGCATGTGCTTGGTTAGTTAACTTTTTTTTTCTTTAGACATTATTCTATATATGCAAAGTTTAATTTTTGTGCAAACAAAGATTTGTGGACTACACTGGAAAAAAAGAAACAGTAAAAGTATCATGGGACTAAATATACAGAAGGGCCAGAAGTGGCTTGAGGACTCCCTGTTGAAGCTCAATTCTCTCACTTTGTTCTCCAGTGGGATAAAGCTGGATTTAAAATGACGTGATCTGGAGGTTCTTTTAGTTTTGAACTTAAAAACATTCTCTAAAATGTGTAAAGACTAGGAAATAAAACAAAGCTTTGATCCTCATTTTAAACATTGACTGACAGTTCACCGATCTATTTCTCCTTAACAAAAAATAATAATGAAAACAACAAAGAAACAAAAAGAAACATGGCCAAAAAGCTATTAAGAGTTAGATCGCTGTCATGTAATAACCTTCACTCAGACCTGTGTATAATGAGGACGCAGGACACATTTGCTTGGTGGTGGCGGCAGCGGTGGTGGGGTGTTTGTATTTTCACTTACTACAATACCAGACCATGGTCATGGGAGGAATGCACAATTTTCCCCTCCGTTCCATTTGGAAACCACTAAATTTCATCAAGCTTTTTTTTTTTTTTCTTTTCTTTTTTTTTGTAGCTGAATGAGTGACAGACAATTGTGCTCTTTTAAATGAGAAGGAGAGAGAGAGAGAGAATTTTTGCCCTTGATAGTTTTTTGGGGTGTTTGGAGTCAGTATCATGGTGTTTTTGAAAAGATTGGATATGCAATAAAATTGAACATTGTGATGTTGGAATGGTCTTCCACTCAACTTTGGAGTCCAGACGCCATCTGGAGACAAAAGAAAAAGACATTCTTAGGATTATTCAGCAAAATCACTCAGCAGTCAAACAACTGTAACATTATTATATCAAGGTTGATACTATGTGCAGATGTCAGCTTTCACTTAATGTTTCATATGTTGCACCTTCATTCCCAACCCCCAGATGGCAGTAAATACTAAACCATTACTCTGACAGCCGGGCATCAGTTACCTTCAGACTCTAGTTCCAGATCTTGAGGAAGCTGTCCCAGGACCCTGTTGCCACTGCCATGCCGTCGTCGGTCACACCCAAGCAGCTCACCCGGTTATCATGACCAGCCAGGACACCTGATGGATACCACATTCTAGGTTAGACTTGGACATAAAGACTGAATTACTTGATATCAGAAAGTACTGTATGTGACTGAACAGTAAATTCTGAGTTTTTATATTAATGACACATCTGTGGAAACCTGGTCTGACCCCTAAAAAGGTGAAACATGGGGAATAAGGTGAAAAATGGTCGAGGTGAAGCAGGTTTCAGGGCCTTTGGCCTCCGGATACCTGCCCACTGCATGTGTTTTGGTTGTTTGGTACAAACCACAAAGAGCAGCATAGCACTAGCTGCACTTTTAGATGATTATTAAAGGCTTATACTGACCCAATACACTAATAATCAATATTCCACCCACAGCTGGATCAAATAAGTGTGTGTGTATTTGAAATAGCCTGCTCAGATGGGCGCCTCCTCTGATCCCTATCCACTATACAGTCAATAACTGTAAAGTATTCATGCCTCCACAGGGGCTCTTCACTGCTGATGCTTGCTGCTCTCCCAGATGTATATTGATGCCTTTTATACTGTGGAAATAACACTGGATATTCTCCTGTTTTGCCTCATATAGGCACATTATCAATATCGAACTGCTAGCGTCAAACTTGGAAGTTGCTTCCTGCTCAATACTTTGTTAAAACATAGGGAGGCTTGTCTTCTGCAGTGTGGAGGCCTCATCTAGTCTACTGTAATGTGCACAATCCCATCTGCAAGCACTTACGATGTCAAAGTACTACTTCACACTAACATACAACCAAAAGTGCTTATACAAAATCATACAACAGACACCCGTATATTGTGCTATGTATAGACTCCACTGATACAGCAGCAATATCTGGCCTGCTGCTCTTTGGTAAAAGGCAATGAGAGTGGAGTTTGCAGGGTCGTGCGTGGCACAATGTGAAGCCCAAAGTCTGCTGTGATGTCACATTTCAAGCAGTTGCACTACACGAAAATATTCCTAAAACAGCAACCACCAATGAAGGAGTTACTTCCTGTGTTAATAAATATACTGTCACATTGGCAAAATGACAATATTGTTCATCTTGCATTTTTGACCAATTTAAAAGGAAGGTTACCATTTTAAATTTAGTCTATAAAAGCACGAAGTCCTCCAAACAAATCTCTACAAATTCACCTACATTAATCACACGTTTAAAAAACAAAAGAACAGACTGCATGCATAAGTATTTGGGCCATTCAAGTCAATGTTGAGTAGAGAAACCTCTGGCCTCGACTGATGTGGACAGGTCTCTATCAGATTTGCACATCTGGCAACTACATTTTTACCCCATTCTTTCTTTGCAAAATTGATTACATTCTGTCAGGTTTCATGGGGAACGTGAATACACGGATTTTCAACTCCTGCCACATATTCTCGATTGGATTGTGGTTTCTGATTTGGCCGCACTGGTGAGGTCATGAGACTTCACCTGAACATGCCCTCCAGGACACTGAAGTTGTTTTGAAGCCATTCCTGTGCAGCTTTGGCTTCATGTTTAGGGCTCTTGTCTTGCTGCCAGCAGGTTTTCCCTCCAGGATATTTTTTATTTTGATGCATTCATGTTACGCTCAACCTGTGTTTCTACTGATGTTTGACCAAATATAGCATCTAGCAAAACGGTCTAAAAGCTAACTTTTGTCTGATCATACCACTAAATTTTCTTCCACTTTCTTTCCCAGTGCTCTAGAGTTGCCTTCTGGCAAACACTAGTCCAGATGTCATGTGAGGTTTTTCAACAAGCATAAAGCTGCAACTTGTGAAGCAGCCAGGAAAGAGTTGTTGTATGACAGGGTCTCCCATTGCAGCCATGGAGCTCTGCAGCTCCTTCATAGTGTCCACACACCTCTTGGTGACTGGCAGCATTCAGTGCCTTCAAAGATTTCTGGTATCCTTTCCCTGACTGGTACTACTCAGTGAACATCCCACAACTTTGTTCAGTTGTCTTCATGATTGAGTTTCTAACAGGAAAATCACAGACTGACACAGATATCCAAATCTATCAGAAATCTATGGTCATATCATGACAAAGGCAAGGGAAAGACACTGTATAACATGAGATGTGTACGCTGGAATAAACTAGCTTACCCAAACTTTTTTTTTTTCTTTACTATTACATTTAGATTAATCGCAATCAACTTAATCGTACATCTCTACTCTCCGATTTCTGATTTTGGATCTGTTGCAGTAAAATTAATAATCTTTCTCGTGTATCAGTTTGACAATCATTTAAAAATGAGGCACTGGCCTGTCGTGTCATCCACCTCTGATGTAACAGAGGTTCCTTCCCTAACAAGAACTTGTGCCAAGTTGATGTATTAATTTAACCATATTTCAGATGTGGCATTTTGATGGGATTCATGACGGATCAGTTGTAAACTAATTAGTGCATTTTGTTTGTTTACTGTAAAACCTGCCTCACCCTGCAGTAAAGCAAATATCCATACCACGATGCTCTTACAGCCATCAGTCTGTGAAGGTCAATATGATGAGTTGATCTGTAATAAACATCTGTAATTTACCTTTTTGAATACACACTTTCCCTCAACATGCTTCAGGTACTTCTCCTTCAGTTAGTGGTTTACTCCTTGCCAAACAGTACACCTCGTGGAACATTCCTGACTTCTGTTATTCAGTATATCATGCTGTGCTGTTTGGACAGCCTCAAGCAGTGAAAAACGGTGGGGGGGGTTGATGGTGTAGTGTGGCCACCCAATACGTCAAATTTTCCAAAACCAACGAAGTGAGAGCCACGCCCACTTTCTGCAGTAACAGGCCAGATGTGCAGAGCGGTGAAAACAAGGAGAGCTCAAAGCGTGCTGTAGATTATGTTCTCCACATTTCACATGTTTTTACTTCCTCCACTGCCGAACTGCACCATTCTGCTTTACTGTGGTGGAAGGCGACTGAAACCTGGATCGAGTTCTAAACAACGGTTCCCCATACCTCTACTCCACATTTTTGGGGGCTTATACTGAACTGGATATTTACTGCTGGTTATTCAGACGGCTGAAAGTGCGACCGATGTAATGGAGCAGACATGGAAATGTTGACTTCATGACATATTTGGCTGATTGGCCTCCAGGATTATTACATTAAGTGCATCAGCACAACATATTCATCTAGCTCTGCTCTTCTGCCCTGTATGGTCGCTTACCTGCACGGTCGGCCTTCAAAGTGTCCCAGACGTTGCAGTTGAAATCGTCGTAGCCAGCCAGCAGTAGGCGCCCACTCTTGGAGAATGCCACGGAGGTGATACCGCAGATGATGTTGTCGTGTGAGTAAACCATCAGCTCCTGGTCAGCACGCAGGTCGAACAGCCGGCAGGTAGCGTCGTCTGAGCCCGTGGCAAAGGCGTTGCCATTGGGGAAGAACTGCAACAAACGTCAAGGGAGATTTTTCAGTGTTGATCCTTTTGTGCATACATCGTTTACTACAAAATGATTATGGCAAATTATACATAAGCCTTTAATTAGTCATTGTTATTAGATTTGTTATTAACAGTAAGTAGCCACACCTTTTTATGTGCTATTGGTCACTTAAAAGCACAAATACGTGGCATCATTTCATTCGTTTTTCAGAGCAAAGTGCATGGATTACTATTTCAGTAACAATTACGTAGTATGCACAACTATGAACTCCTGGTGTTTCTTCTTGTAGTATAAATTTTGCACCAGGAAGTTATAACAGTTCCATTCAAATGCATTGGAGGGACTTTGTCTCAGCTATGTCATTGTAATGGTCAGCTTCCACAGACCTGAACGATCTGTATCTTGACTTGCAATTTGCTTATAAGACTTTTGACTGTATCTGAACGTGCACTGACAGACTTGACTTGGACATGCCTTGAATGACTTGAGACTTGGCACCCTTATATGATTCGTATATAAGATGTAAGAGAATGTGTGTGTGGCCTTACGCAGATAGCGTTGATGTCTGACTCGTGGCCAGTGAAGGTCTGTCGGCACATTCCTTCTCTGATGTCCCAGAGCTTAGCCGAGGCATCGCAAGCTCCAGACACAAACAGCCTGGTGTCGGGCGCCAGAGAGAGACTCATGACATCACCGGTGTGACCAGCAAATGTAGTTGTCTGCTGACCAGTCTCAATGTCCCACAGAGCACTGCAAGAAAGCAGAAAGACCATTGTCAAATTAATGCTGCAACATGCGAAACAACATCTAGAGAGCTTAGAATTTCTAAGGGTCACTCAAGACGTGAACTGGTTGACCCATGACGTGATGCTGGTGGCTGTACGAAGTTTTAACAGTAGCTCACGGGTTATGGTAAACAGTGCCGACGGAGAATCTCAATATTGATTTGGGAAACTAATATGGCTATAATGTTTCCAGGGAGGGTAGACTAAATGTAGGAACACCTAACAATATAATGCAAACAAATACAATAGTCTGCAAATAATACTATATTTGAAGTTTATAATGCTCTATTTTTGATTAAATTGTGTTAGACAGCAAACCCTATGGTGATTTTGGAGGGCGTAGTTCGTACTGGTGCTGTATTTGATAGCATTGGGTGCAGTATCACAACTCACCAGGTGGTGTCTCCAGAGCTGGTGACAATCTGGTTGTCATCCAGGAAGCGACAGCAGGACAGGTAACCTGACAGGAATCAAACACACTGATTGATTAGGATGGACTGTCTTTTCTACTGCATTAAGAGGTAGATGCTTCCTTTCCTTACTGTCTGCACAGAGGAAGAAATTCTATTCCAAATCGTCATCACAACCTCATACTATGTATGCTGTTTGTGGGATGTGGGGGAGATGAATTGACAAATTCACTACCAGAAACAGAAAAAAAGCTGTAGGATATCTCCTGATTCATGACTTGCTTCCATAATTCATCCTTCACTAGCTGGCAGAGTGTACGTACCCCTCCCTATAGCGAGGGAACTAGAACTAAAATGCTGACACACTTCCTGCATCATGTGATACTGATCAGATGAATGCTCCTTGCCTAAGAGCTCAACACTTTCAGCAGTTTGAGCTGGGATACGACTCGACCAGCTCCTGTTTTTATAGAGAAAGACACACCATGTGACGGGCATCTCTCGGATGTGAAAATAAATTAGGCTTACACCAGAACATGAGGCTGACACAGAAAAAAAACTATACTGTATATCAGCAAATGGAATGGCTTACATGTGATTGGTTGTCTGTAGGAGGACTTTAAAATAACACTAATCAGTCCCCGTGTCTCATCCTCACTAGATTCACCCAATTTTCCAAATCAATTGGGTATTGGGTGTGATCTCTACTCCACCAAAGGAAGAGGCGCATTGCAACTTGAGTGTGAAATGCAAACAGTCTCCAAGTGCTCTGTCATGACAACATTATGACAACATGACATTGTGTTACCTCTCTTGGCCTTTAGGTGTCCTTTTATATAAAGCAGTGCACACTGGAAAATGTGAAACATCAATAGACAACACTCTGCATGATCATGTTCACCCAGCCAGTTACTTTTCACTGCCATTTGTTCTCTATTGAATGCTAATGACTGACCAGTCTAGAGAACTCAGTATTATCAAGGCTGCGTTTTTGTTGTTGCTGATTCTATAGCCTGTGATGCCTGAAACCTCACTATTCTACTTGACGTCAATAATATTCAGCTAATTTTGTAATTAGCCACAAGTTACATTACCATGCGTGATGCTGAAATGTGTTCTTATAAACTTTCGACCAGTGTCATTATATACTACCTGGGTGGTAGAGAGACACAGCTTTAAGGGAACTATGCTGTTTGTCTATTTATTGTCATTCATACAGATAAATGACACAGGTCAGCACTGAGGCATTAATTACACAAAAAAAAATTAAATAAAAAAATATATTGTCCCAGAATTGCAGACAAATTTTGGGGGGGAGACACGTAATAGTAGGTATTGAGTATCAGTACAGATATGATCCACTGGCAGATTGATCTGACCTTCAAAAAAATCCAGGGATTGGTGGGTAAATAGGGACATGACTAATGACTAATGGATGTGTCCAGCCTACCTGTGTGTCCGGCCAGCTCACGGCTGACACGCACATTTCCCTCACGGGTCTTCAGGTTGTAGATGGAGCAGATGTTGTCCAGGCCTCCACAGGCAACGTAGTTCCCGGAAGGGGCATAGGCGCATGTCATCACCCAGGAGGAGCGCAACGGGATGGCGTGGACCTGGAAGAGAGGAGGAAGATTTAATATTAGATAGTATGCAGTGACAGATGGGAGAGAGAGGGGAGGGCATGTGACAAAGTCTGTCCGCAATATTAACTTAACCTTTCAAGGGCACAATACCCACTATAAATAGCATTACTTGGCACACTTGTGAATTGTTTTATAATGAACTCAGCACATTGTCAATCTAAATGAAACTAGCTGCCAGAAATGGGGGAGTAATGATTATTGCTGACTTTAGTTTTGATTCTGGTATGAAGTCTTTTGTATCTCCAGGTTGTTTCATTTTTTAATCTTTGATTTGTACTGGTGCAAAGAGCCATCTGACATCGCCTGCCTGGTTATGTTTAAGACTGATTTTAGGATTATAGCATGATGAGGCCTGAGTTCAAGCAATACAGTATCGCAGGGATTTGAACCTCATAGGCCAAAGGTGGTTTTGCTTTTGGGTTTTTTTGTTCTAGATCATGCTGCCTTTAGGCAACTTGACCGACTGATGTTCTATGATGTCATCTTATCACCTAATTTTACTTTAATATGACATTTGCTTTCATCTATCCATTGCCGTAACAATATAGCTCAACCCTGCATCCCCCCACCCCACCCCGGTTTTCCGAACTGCACACACTGAAAATGCATATGCTTATACACACAATGATAAAAGTTGAACAAACTGCGTGCAATGTTTTTTTCTCCCAAAAGTAAGAATGAAAGAAAACACAAGAATTACAGGCCACTGAGATTGTTTCAGTTCTTTGGAATGTGGTGCTTTTACCTTGTTTGTGGTGTAGCTGTCCCAAATAATGAGTTTGCCGTCCTGGGAGGCGCTGACCAAAAGCCTGATGAAAAGAAAGATAAGATAGCTCAAACTACAGAACAATTTAAAATGACCATTCCTTTCAAACCTAAGGAAAGGTTTGAACCAGCAGACAAATACAAACACAGAAATGACGACATGCAGGATGCGTCTGGTTAATGCCCATTTTGTACGTTATCACACAGGAAGGATGGCATTTTTCCTCCAATTCTGTGATGAATATGTTTCTGTATTTTAATATATTGGTACTCAGTTCCTGTCATCTGTGTCTGTAAACTTCGCTAACGCAAATAACAATGTGTGAAGGTCAGCACATTAACCCTCATACTCATTGTTTCATTTCAAATCCAATGTGCTTGAGTACAGAGCCAACACAACAGAAAATGTGTTGCTGCCCAAACATTTGCAGACCGCATCGAATATTATATGGGGTTTGCAATAGCTTCATGTACTTTGCTTTATTGATTATGGATATTGTGTATAATTGTAGTGAGGGACAAAAGAAGCAGGACAATGTATTTTTCTATGAGTGAATATGACAACAGACAGCTCAGGTCAGGTGATCCTCTACATATATGGAGAGACAGAGGGCTTGTTGAAGACCCATCATGGAAGCTAAACGTTGTGATGATCAACAAAAGATGTGAATAGCATTTTGTTGTACTTCAACCTTCTTCAAAACAGATAGCAAAAACAGAAAAAAAGCCACAACAGTGAATTAACAAACTTGGGTTGACTAATAAACAAGTGCCATGCTGTATTGAGTTTAAGTAGTCAAATCATGTTGGTAATGAATTCAAAAACGTTTAATCCAGTACCTGTATACAGTTAAATATGTCACAGCATTATTTTAAAGCTGCTGCTATATCAACATCCCAATTCCACAGAATGGTCAGTGCTAATCCTAGCATGGACTGATCCAGAGAGCTGAGACATACGGATTCATTTCGGTGTAATTCTAATACAGTATTAAGTACTTTCCAGACCATTTATTTACCTTCAATATTTTATGCGCCTCAAAAACACAATCTGCAGACTCTGCATCGTAAACGCAGTTATTCTAAAAAGGAATCCCTGTTTTTGCATTCTAGAGACAACTCTCAGGTACCTCTGAGGCTGTCTTCTGTTATCTGGGTGAATCCAACAAGAGTAACCACAGTGATGGTCCCAATGCACACAGGAACAGGAAAAGGAGTGAACACACCAAAGCCTGCTGGGACTATGCAAATCTTAACTACCAGGCTGGCGGGAACGCGCTCACATGTGCACACTCCAGCAGATAATAAGCCAGGGACGGAATGGTCTGTGCTGGGAATTTTAGTCTAAAAAGGTGAAAAATAAAGCATCAGCTTCCCAGCCTTAATAATAAAAGCCTAGGATGATGTCAAAAGAAGGAAAATGTAACTTCAGATTAGGCCCCACATTAACTTCCGGTGCAATGCGAGCGAAAGAGTTAGCGAGAGTTTATGTGTCAGCTGGGAGACAATGATGCAATGCATTGAGGTGCTCACTGTCTAGTCAGAACAGAGCTCTGGCATCAACAGGGTTTGTAACAGACACCCAGTGTTTTGAAATATGAACAGTTTAAACCATGTTCACTATATTTATTGCTCTTATTTCTCTAAAACATTTTGAAAAGTGAACAAAAACCTGATTTTGAATTCCCAATCAATCTGTGTCGCTCATCATTCATCCGGTCTGTTTGAGTAACTGTGATGCTGTCAAATGCCAAACATAAGGAGAAGAGGGTGTGTTTGGCTGTAGTTTTGTTCAGCTAGTCAATAGCAGCAAAAGAAGAGAGGATAGCCAGACTCTCCATTTCTTCTAATGTTATGAACTTATAATATATATAATATATATAATATCAACAACTTCCATGCTAAACCAAATGCGCTCAGGTACCCAGGACTCATTTACATACAGTGTAAAATGTCTCTATTAAATTCAATGCAGACATGGCATTTTAGGTGTGCTGCAATAGTTATATATAATAAAATGACTGAATTACCATTGATTTGAAAAAATAATCTGAATTCCAAAGAAACACAAGGCAACTGTAACAAGTACAAGCAGTCTTGTATCAGTAGAGCCATAAAAACAACAACAACAACAACAACAAAAACCAAACACAACTGTTGGGTCAACTGTGGTTATGAAGAAATTCATGTGGGACATGAGTTATGACTCACTGATTTCATTAGGATTGAGGTTATCTAGTTCTATGTTCTATTATACCAAATTTTTTCTCCTGGTAAACAATGTTTTTTGGAGACTAAAAGCTTTCTCACGCGTGTTGAAATAAAACTAGAAAAGGACACACCAGCTTTTCACTCGATAGAGCAAGGCAGTGACAAGGCTACAGTTATGTTGGCTGCAAAGTAAAGTTGGGCTCTGAATCATTGAATGCAAACCTGCCTCATGTCATATTATTAAGTATAAACATTTGTGTGGTTGTTTGGTTCATTGAGTCCTACACCTTGAACATTTAACTCAATGTGTTATTTGCTAATGAGGGGAAGTGGGACTAACTGATGTGTTTCTTTCTCAAACTGTTGGAAGCCCACCGCATACTGAATTCAAGTAGTGTCTCCACCGGGCTAAAAATAGCAGCCTTAGCCTAGACTCTGGGTCAAAACATCTTCATGTGACCCTCTTTCTGGGTGACTGAATCTCAGCAGGTAGTCTAATAAATACCCCAACTCCTCTGGGCAGTGAAACATTAACAGATGAAACAAAAACAGGAAGAGCTGACAGTGGGTAAACACAGTGGTAGACTTTTTCTGACTGGAGGATGAGGAGGTGACATTGCAGTTTGCAATGGTCTCTCTGTGGACTGACGCACACCAGCACCACAGTGATTAACTTGGTGGTTGCTGAGGTGTGTTCAACTCTAGGGAAAAGGCTTTATGTGAACAGAGGAGTGTTGTTTCATCTGCCTTGGCTATCTAGCCTCAACACAGCTCTAACAAAGGATGACTCCATTTTGAGTATTTTCCCTACCCACATACCCCACCCCCAATGCACACAAACACGGCACACATAGACACACAACACAGTAGACACACTCAAAGATAGAGTGACTGATGCATGCTCAATGTGCATTCAACAAAAAAAATGCATTACCTTTTGTGCATGTGCACAAATATCCTACTGTTGAATTGTTAGAACACTGAGTATATGTTAATCTGATAGATCGCTTCCGACAGATGTAAAGAAAAAGACCTGGTTTTGGATGCAAGAGGGAGCTATTGTGGAATGCCATGATTTGACGAGGAGCCTCAGGAGAAGTAAGCCGCACAAAGACAGTCAAGGTTGCTTTTATATCCATTTCCTGCATTTAGGCAAAGGAGGGCTGGGCTGATGGGATGAAATATTTAGTTAATGGACAGAATGGAGTTGAATGAGATTACCTCGAGTCAGTGCCCCAGTGCATGGCATAGATTTTAGCCAGATGCCCCCTCAGTGTCCGTCTAGTGCGCATCTGAATTCGGCCAACAGGGTCGATGTTAGCTGTGATCTAAACGTGATTAAGATGAGAGAAAGGGTCACTTTGAGGCCGCTAACATCAAGTAACTTAGCACAGTGAGGTAACATTTCAAACATAAAAGCTGATTTTAGTATATTTTCTAATATAATGTAGCATAGTTATAAGCTACATAAATAATGGTGAGAGAAGATCATGGTATAAAAATATTTACCTGAGACAGGGTAGCATCCGCACACGCTTTCCTGGCATCCTGAAACACAACAACCCAGTCAAATGTGTTTCAGTAGTTGAACATTACTAAATTGTGTTTATAGCACAAACTGTGCTGAAAAACTATAGTTGTGGTACTGGTAATAACATTCATATTTTTTTTACAGATACATTTTGAAAAATAATTAGCCCCATGTACAACGTGTTTGTGTCATAAACTGACATCATATTGTAGTTCAAAAGCCAGAGGGCTTTGCATTACAGTTTGATGACCGTTTCACCGCAATGACTTTAATGTCTTTTATGTCCAGGGCTATTTCACCAATAAATGAAAACGCTACGTCAAGATTAAATAATAAATATATAATGTGTGTATATCAAAATGTGTGATCTTAGTTTAACTGTATTGTTGCAATCACTGTAACCATTTTAATAATAAAATGAATGTCTTTATTAAATTAAGAAGCAATACAAGTGAAAAAGGTGACAGGTATATTCTGCATCATAACAATTAAGGTGGATTCTCATTCATCATTCATGAGAACCCTCTACAGACTTCAGCAGACAGCTTTAACTTAATGTCGTAGCAGTCGTCTGTGAAATGTGGTACAGTGGCTCGTGATGGAATATTGTCATCCAACTACTGTCTTTGGTGGTTGATTTTACAGCATAGTATGCAATGGTTTTCCGTGAATTTGATCATTTATGCTGATGACGATATGCATTAACATACTGTCATTGGCCATAGAACCTGTAAAAGCTTGATGATCTCCAAACACTTGTCACACACCAAGACACAGGAAGCTTCTCAGTGAAAAGTCTGCTTTCATCAACACCAGTCTGAAATATCAGTCTCTGGAGCACAAAAAGTCAACCTGGATTTGTAAACTAATGGAAGAAAAATAAAACAAAAAACAGGCAGACTAGAGGACATTGAAGGACTTACTCTGATCTGGTTCTTGAGCTGCTCAGCCTCCTGGCGTAGCTGATCCAGTTCACTCATTTTCCTCTGCTAATGGTGTGCTTCGCTCCGCCGCCTAGACTCTTGCTGATCTGGAGGAGACAAGAATTGAGAGGCTCAACATACGTACCACATACTGCTCATTTTCGTAGGTAGCAATACACAAAATGTACAAGTAATTTACACTGTTGCCTTTTTTTTTTTTACTCTGAATGCTAAGTGCACTAAATTACATGCAAGACCATGGCCAAGTGTAAAAGACGTGTGTTTTGTCTTCCGTAATGAATTTATGGACATGGTTACTTCCGCAAAATGCAGCCGAGGAACACATAGTGTCTCTTAAATCCAATCTGTAAGGCCCAGATAAAGTCGCAGGGAATCACAATAACCCAACACTTTCTAGACAGCTCAAGACTTGTCCTTACCAGCTTGAAACTGTTACCTAGCAACAAGCACTCGCAGCTACTTTAGGCTTAAGATAACAATTTTGAGGATGATGTTGAATTTGTTCTCTCTCCCCTTCCAAACAATAGCAAACCCTTGGGCAAACATTTGGCCACACTGAGCAGCTGATAACCATTCCTCAACAGATGAGGCACAAATAAATAATAATCTTTCTTTTTTTTTCTCCACCCGGCCATAAGGGGCAAAAATGTATCCCTACTGACTGTCAAAATGAAGCAAGGATTAAGAGTCCAGACCAAGAGACCAGCTTGGGTTGCGTTGCACTACTGGAACCCCAAGGTGCTCAGATGTTGGGCAGGGTTTGACGAAGCCCTCAATGCTCTGGCCTCTGGACTCTAAACTCTCCTCCAATGTCATCCCTGTAATCCTGGGACACAGTTGATTCAGCTCCTCCAGCCAAATCCGGTTAAGACAAAACCTGCTGATGATCCTAAAAGCAGTGGCTATCCCGCTGACCCCAATCCTCTGGTTGACGCTCTTAGCACCGACACTTTCACTCTCCAAAGAAAGAAGACACATTTTTCTAAAACTAATATTATTGTAACAATTATGAAATCTGGCTTACAGGCATGTTAGACACTGATGGAGGACACATGCTAAGCGGTACAATCACCACTACTATCACTGCTACTTTAAGTGCCTGTATAAGTAACAGCAAGTCAGCAGACAAAACTCCCAAAAACAGATGTCCATTGAAACGGATAACTCCAGGATTTATAATTTCAGTGACCACATCCAGTCAAGTAAACTGTCTTCCTTTGATGCGCTCTCCTCTCACCCATTTCAAGGACCAATTACCCTCACAATTTTATAAAACTACATTTCCCAAATACTGTAACTAACATCACCGCCCATCTGTCAAATACAAGCTAACTACAGTACCATTTGTACTGCAAACGCACCTTACCTCCCTGTTTCTCTGGGTTTCGATATAGGTCCTCTGTGCTGGGGAGTGTCGAGACCTTCTGAATGAACACCTTATCCTTCAAGCGCCTGACATCTCAGTAGCTACCTGCCACCTGATTGGCCAGTGCTGCTAAATGGGTCTGCATCTAAGCAAGGCGCCTTAACCCCTAATCTTGGTGATAAAAACGCCTCATGGTAATATCACTGGCTAATTCTTGTCTTCTCTATAAGAGGTCATGTAACTCACCGGTGGCCTTTTCAACAATAACTATCGCCAGGTTAACAGATTTTGGAACCTGAAAAACATACCAAACTGTAATACCTGAACATTTGTAAAAGATATAATAGGCCATGGATATGTTCCATCGGTTTATCAAGTCTAGGTTAGGATGATGAATAACTCAACGACCACACTTCTATTGCTGACAATTCTGTCCTTCATTTCCAAATTATTGCAAAAACACCATAGTAACTTTATCTAATACTTTCAGTCCCAAAGCATTCTTTCTTAACACTGTTGACCTTCTGATATGTTCGCCCAACTGCAGAAGAAAAATGCAAAGCAGCCACAGATTCAGGTGCCTGCTCCTGAGGTAGTGCTTTCCCATGGCTCGGGAACTATAGGGGTGGAGTCTGCAGTGCTAAACGTTGCTAACTGGTCACACGAGCCTTGTGGCTGTGAACATGTGAACAGCATCCATTATATCTGCAAGCAAGCACTGGGTGTCCCGGCTTTACATGACAATGTGGCAGAGGACACAACTCTTCGCAGCCCTCTCAGGGCCAGTAACTTGTTTAATGAAGCATTCAGGCAATCCTGGTCAATTTGTCTGTACCATATGATCACATGATATTTACTAGGTATTGGGTTCACGTGGTCATCAGCCACTAGTAAATATATCACATAACCCGTACCAATAAAAGCATGGACTACATAAACTTAGCTATTGCTCTTGGACAAATGACAAAAAAAGCCAACGTGATTGAAACATCTATATTCTTAAGGCCTCCACACATTTGTTCACAGGTTTTGTCAATGGTTCACTTTTACACAAGGAAACTGGTAAATTGAATTGATGCCCTTTCCATTACAGTCACTGTGATTTATTAGATTACATATATCTAAGACTAGCCTACAGGTCTAAGTGTAAATAAACTACCCAGTTTAGTCATTTGAAGTGCATTCTGTCAGTATTCTGTTTTTTGGCTCTGAAACTCAGCACATAGGAGGTGAAAACAGTGGCGTGGTTAACAGGCTGGCTTTCAGTTTTTTTTCAAGGGTCTATAAATCCATATTGGGTCCTTTTAAAACATGGTGGTGCTCTGCTGGATCTGTCCTGCAGCCATCTTCACTTCTTTCTTGTTTTAGAGTCTTTTTGATTTCACTTTTGGTTTAAACAAGGGAAACTTTCCCAACACATGCACAGTTGGGCTGAGGTCAGGTGATCAATGCAGCCTGTCAAGAACATACTGTTTGCTCCTGAATGAATTGTCCTAAAATTGTGTCGATTTCAGACTGCTTTGCATGAATGAATTACAAATCTGTATGTTTTACTCACTGGCCTCTGTGCTCAAAAATAACCTGGCCTTTAAAATGCAAAAATTCAAGATAATTTGAATTTGATGATATTTAAAAGACTTTCTACTTATAAAAACAGAAAATAAGGCAGTACTCTTTACTGGCAATTAGTATTAATATTAGAGGTGTGATTTAGATGACTCTTTTCCCTTGTGCTGGTGGTGGGAGTGTTGAAACCACTGGCAGCCCAACAGATAGAGCCTCGACTTCGCTGCCTTCTCTTTCTGCCAGCTATTTTTAGAGAGGTGGTGGGGGAGGAGGAGGAGAAAGAGTAGGAGGGAAGCAGACTTCACATTTTCCAGCCACTCCTATCAGCTCCGACATCTCGAGCACAACAGTGACAAGGAGAGAGGAAGTGTAATTTGACTCCACACACACAAACACACTTCATTGGTATTTCTCCCTCCCATATGGCAATGATCATGCATGCGCCATTCATTTTCACACCATACAGACTTATAAGTGGGCTGGGCGAGCTTCTTAATCCGAGGGCATTTCTGCATACATACAGATGTTTCTTTATACAGGGGACAGGATGAGGAAAAAAACTAATGTTCATTTGTAGATTTAAGATTGATTAACCCTTTTAAATAGTAATTTGTATTGAATAAATGCACATTGTTATGGACAACAAAACCTATTAGCAGACAATTTGTCCAATCGCATTACCCAACATATACTGCACAAATAATCAAACGCGGAGCTGTATGTGTGAAGGGATATAAATCACAGGATGGTCTAGTGGGGTTTGGCAGTAGATTTTTGGGGTAGACAAAAGGCTCCACCCCGATGACATAAGGAGAGGGGTAGGCGTGTGAGATGTTCTGGAGCACAAGAGGATAGAGGCAAGAGAGGCAAGCTGGAGGACAGAGCCAGATTAAACTAATGAGAGTGAACAAGCAGAGGACAATTGGGAGGGGAGCTGCTAATTAACCCCTTGGTGAAGGGGAGCACGGCTTGGTAAGCTTCCCAGCATTAAAGACTGAGCAGAGGAGGCCAACACTTACTTCGCCCTGGATTTCTTGGCCTTCCAAAAATATAGCTTTTCCCAGCTGTTCTTCGCAGCCAAATGTGCATATGCAGTACAAAGTACAGTACATTTTGTACAGGGGGTCAGAACAGAAAAGGCTATACAACATAATGCAATTCAATACGATAAGCCTGCAATTGCAGCCGTCTTAGTGAAATGTATAATGTTCATTTTTTGTTGAAAATGTAACTGAAATTGGGATTTCAATACATTGCATTGTTAGGTGTACTTGTCATCTCATTCTGTACGCACAAAGAACAAAATCACTAATTCCCCACTGCTTTAACAAATCAAATCATAACACAATTGTCAGTGATGGGGTTTCCACTCTAAAATTGCTGTATTGTATCTTAGGTTAGGTTGATCATATACTATTTACTTGAATACTAGTCCTGACTACACCCAGTTTACTTTATCGATCATGTCCAGACTAAGCAGGCTAAATCTGACGAGACATCTTTTTCTCTGTTTAGGCCTCTTGCAAAGTAAAAAATTGGTCTTCATTGGACTTAAAGCCTGATTTTAATTATAAGACAAATGTAACCATTTTGGAGCATGTGTTCACCACTAAAAGCAAAAGGACAAAACTACCAAAGAACACATTGTCAAATAGTAGATTAGAAAACGACAACGCTCCCCCTAGGACAATGCTGTGTGAGTGACAGAATCATTGCTGGCAAAGGAATGTGATTGGGCCAAATACAAGCATGTTTTTAATGGATCAGTACTTATTACTTACTACTATACAAGCCTGGAACCATTTCCAATCCTTTGTTCATTTGCTCTGTGTCAAGTGAACTGCAGAGCTCACAAAACAAACAAATCATAACAGAGCATGAACTGATTCACTTTGACTGAGCTACTTTGGTTTTAAGAAAATATTGTCTTTGAATGTGTGTTGGTTTGTTTTGTGGGGTTAGTGCGCAGGTAAGTCTCACATAGCCAGACCTATCTCTACACTTCGTTTTAGTGCTGTGCCAGCGCTGGAGAAAGGTCTGGCTGAACCCAGTATCATTCTGGTATAGGGGGAAAAAATGCTCTAGCTTGTTTGCATTTCTTTAAACCAATCACAATCGCCTTTTGCTAAGCCCAGGAAGCAGTGATGTGCCCTTGCAAAACATGCAACACGCAGATAGCGGAAGGGGAGGAGAATGTCTACTGAAATAGTCGGCCAATGGCAGACTTATCCCAACAGCCTACATCCAGTGAGTCAGACTAGTGTGCGGGGAAGTGTGAAAGACAAAAAAGGTGATTGGAACATCCTTACTAGTGAAAAAGAAAATATGAACAGGGGACATTTTTGACCAGTGTTTGAACAGTGTTGTTGCATGTGAAAGGAAAATGTATAAGACTATGTAATCAGCTACTGCAATATTTTCTTAACCATCGTGATTATTATTACAATTTTACATATAGCCCAGCTGTGAGACAGACACACAGCCATGCACAAGATAGTGTTTGAAAAGGTGGGGTAGAGAAGGCGGGCTTAATAATTAATGCCCTCCTGCTCGGATACCAGCTGCCCCACCCCTTGCCTTCATGAGGGATGCATCCCGTCTCCCCATCTGATTGTTCCTGCTAACTCGCTCTTCTGCAGGATCTTAAATTCTAGTGCTTCAGAGTGCCATTTAGGTTGTGGTTCATTTGCTGCTCCAGGAGGCATACAGTATGAGGTACCGCAGGATATGCATGGGACTGGTTTTTGTTGCAAGTCAGTAACTGGCTATGGCTACTGATCATCTGTGTCAGTGTGCTGCCTCCACTTTCGTACGAGCGCATAGCCTCCCTAAGCAGGCGTTTCCTTTTTAAGGGTGTTTCCCTAGCTGTGCTCGTCTCTTGCTCTTCCCTTTGTCAAAACATGCAGCGGATGTGGCGACAGCGCACACACTTTACAAATACACTTGCTCTGTGGCTTCTGCTACTACCATTGCACTTGCCGGTGTCCACCCAGGCTTTGAGCCAGGCTATGCAATCAACAGCATTACAATAACAGGCAGGCTTATGCTATACAGACAAATGTAGGGATAAAATCAGAGAGGAGGGTGGAGGATCAGCAGGAGGCGCTGTGTGTGGTGCTGCAACACCAGAGGATAGGCTGGCACTTCACACAAAATTAGGTCAGTCTGACACAGATTAGGCCTTGCCCATGCTGATAAACAAGTAATCAAGACTGACTGGATGCAAGAAGCAGAGTTGCTGAGTGAGGATACCATGAGGCAAGTCACTTTGTTGAGCTTCTAAGAGTACATTATTGAATAAAAGAAGCCAATAGGTATGCAATAACCAATAACCACAATTAACCTGATACATATGAGAGCTAGTATGAATTACTGTTTTGTACAGAATTGTTGATTTCATTAAGTGAATGAGTGAAAACTATACTTTGAACATACTTATTCATGCTAAATGCACATAGTGTAAAGAGAGAGACTAGTTTTGAATTTGTGCATAAGCAGAGAAATACACTCGGGACTTGTAAAATATAATCCAGTGGTGGTGATTCAACCTGTCCAACACAATCAACAAAAATGTACACATTTCATTTGGAATTTGGGTTTCTGGCCAAATCAAGCTTAACATTTTAGACCAACCAAGTCCATATCAGGGAGGAGACCATGTAAACAAGCAACTCGTGTTTTGGAACCAACTACTTTTATTACATTTACTTTTTTATCAGTGTGGTTGAGCTTGTTGTAATGATCATCTGTCATTTTCTGTGTATAGTCTGCAGTTGGTGGCCTGTGGGTCACTACTTGTCATTACTATTACTAACAGCCTTTGTATGCAATGTAACTGGGGGTTTAATAATTAGACCTATTGTTTTCCCTTTAAAAGGCAGGCCATACACTTTCTAAAAGTATCTGGCAACAAGTAGCTGGGTATATGCTATGGTTATGCCCCATCTGTGATCATTGCAGAGACGGATTTAAGGAGAATAATGCAAAAATGCATCTTTTAAAATACAATTTTGCCACAGCTTTCATTTGTTTCAGCAGAATGTATGTCACACTATAGGCAAACAGCTGTGCTGTTTTCAAATGTCAATTTTTATTAAATGGTCACAAACATTGTGCCTGGGTCAAAGCCAGAATGGTGCAATGGTAGACAGCTCTCAAACCCCTATTCCTGGCTTACAATGGGACTGCACTTTCAGGTCTTGATGCAACTGGAATGGCTTTTAGAAAAGCACTCTGTCTGGAGAGAAGCCACCTCATTTTTTTCTTCTTCTACTCTCCATCCATCCATCCAGAGGAAGAAGACTCTGCAATATTTAAAAGCATTCTCCCACCCCTGTGCTCTCTCACTTTGAGTTAGGAAAATCTCCTACTGTGCTCAGCACCTCCAGTCTAACCAGTAGTGACAGCTTAACCTCTGACTAGTTCTAACTACTAAACTGCAACATTATGATCAGTGAAAGTAATGCCAAATGTAACAGCTGGCAGTTTACAATAGTAAACTACCCTGATCCAAATCTCCAGACATTTTCATGGACCTAATGGGTGGGCTTAATAATGCCATCCCCAACTTTTCTGAGGTGGACCACACCACTAAAGTTTTGCTCTTGGTTCAAAAATAATGCATTGGAACTTCATTCTGGGGATGGAGAGATGATGTCCAAATCCTGTCCAAACCTTACTGCCACATCGCATTGCTTTACTAATTTACTGTAGCCCTACTTAAGGCTAAATGTGCACTGTGAAGCTGGATGATGTATAAGAGTACAACAACGGTATTGGCAGTTACTCAGTATAGACTCTCATCGTGAGGTAATAACCATGATCAGAACATTCCTACTAAAAATGTTACCTTATGTCCATTTTCATTTTTTGTGTTTAAAGGCATCTAACGTTGACCATTTTTACTAGTGCAAAACGGAGGCGAAATGATACTATAAGTGCGTGTCTTTTTTTTTTTGTCTAGTTGGTGGGTGAGGGGTGAGGGTCCGTCTAAGTGCTGTGGGGAAGTGATGCATGGTAAATGTAGATGAAACACAACCAGGTCACAAAGAAGGCAGGAACAAGGGGGCTGATGATGCAGTAAGAGAAGACAGAAGGGGATTGCTCCAGGACATTTCTTAAAAGCCCCATCCAATCCAACTCACTTTGTCATTCTCTCCAACACGCACACACACACACACTGTGTTTTTCTATCAAAGAAAAAGAAACTACAGCACCGTGGAGGGTGAACCTTACTCTCCATGTCTGGCTCGCATCAGTATGAATGAAGGTATTGTGGAATGTTTTAATGAAGGTGTCAGAAAATAGTTTCAATACCAATACAAAAATAATACAGTTTTTGACTAATGTAATTGGCTGAATATGAAAATAGTTTTCTATAAAAAAAAAAAAAAAGGTTTTCCACTTAACCTAGCATGTCAAACTGCTAAAAAAGCATCACTGTTGATGGACACTGATTTGTGATCGTGACCCAGCCACTGTTTACTTTGTTGGACAAGACTTTAGAAAACTGGGTACTAATTTTTATAGTTGTCAAATTTAATCACTCAGTTAATTGGAAACAAAGTATATCTTTGCCTTGTGAACATAGCTGAAATTGTGGATCATACTTTAATCTATACTTAAACGTGATGCCACTTTTCACAGTATTGTGTACACAGCAATCTAACTGAACAATGCATGACAGCTCTGATGGGTTAGTTTTCCGTTCATTTGTGCTTTTTCAAATGCTCAACACCACAAACTGTGCAGCCTTAATGGTAATTCTTTTTAAGCTGTTAATCTTTTTTCCAGGTAAAACAACTTTGTGCATCGTCTAAGATACAAAGCTTGCTTTAAAAAGACGTTTTACGAAAATATTCACAAAGACACAGCCACAAGGGTACGTCATAGAAATAATATGGTGGAAAGTTTGTGACACTGAATACAAACACTCCCTCTCTGAAACACAATAATAGAGGCGGTACAAAAAATACAGTGAAGGGACTGGATTACTTAAGTAGCAATAAAACCATGCCATGTACTGGCCACTCCTTCTAATGATATACAGCAGCCAACGAGCAAAGGTTGACAAGCTGTGGATGTTTCCTTTAATCACTGTCTGAGTAGGTGGATTTCAAATCCTTCTGGGTCTGAAGAAGAATAGCTAAACTGAAAATGAAGAGCCTCAGGCCCCAAAACCCATTTTGCTCCATTGAAAGTAGAGCAAAATCCTGGGGCTACAAATGAGTATGCATAAGCTGACACACTTCTGATCATGATGTTCCACTCAGTTTAGCGGCACAATGCACCAGACAGAAAAATTAAACAGTGCAGAACTGAAATTTTCTGAAGAGGCTGCCTTTACCTTTTTCCTGAATGGTTTTGGGGTGAATGTGGTACCCTCCATTCTTATGTAAAGTCTACCAATCCAAATCCTACCAGAAGGATGGCTGCATTATTCAGCTATTTGTGTCAAGATAACATATGGCCACTGAAACATCCATAGAGGACAAACATGGGCCCAGAAGAATGACACATGCATTAACTCCTGACACACTTTGCTTTGTATTCTTTCAATTTATGTGATATAATTTAAGTCCACTGAAGCCTCATAGATCAGGAGGGGTGAAGGGCAGGCTTTACAAAAAAAGCATTTTACAGGACATATTGGAGCTGTATGTGTGACACAAAAACCTTTCCACATCAGCGGACTTGGAGCCAGGGGCAATAAGTGTATGGTGAAACCCTTGCATTTCCTGAAGAACAGTCACACTACCCAAAAGCTTAAGAAAAGCAACGTACTGTCAATGACACAATGCAGTTACCTTGCGTCTGTTACTGAAAGTATGCTAATCGATGCCATGTTAAACCCTCTATGATTTATGGAATTTTTAATAGGCTCAAGGTTAGGTGTATTGGTCACTCTAACTCACCCACAAAGCGTATGTAATTGTGTATGAATAGTTCTATATAGGTGTTAGCCATGTGACAGACGTGTCTTGTGTGTACCCCGTCTACTGCCCAATGTGAGCTGGGATAGGCTCCAGGCCCTTGAGACACTGCACAGGTCAAGCAAAAAACAAAAGGTACAAGCACCGTTCTTAGATCCCTCAACCCACAGCTCTTAAAATGCTGATGTGCCACAGACTTTAAAATTGCTAGTGGTACTACCCATTACTTCCTGCTGCCTTCCTCATATCTTTTCTGTTAACTACATGTGCCAAACAAGTGCTTTGTTCTACATATACCATATAAACATATAATATAAAAGTTTTAATGCAGATCTCTGTATTTTAACAATGTATTTTTTAAACCCTACCTGAAACTAGGGCAGGGTATTGAACCTCTATTTAGAGGCAAACTGACGAAGCATTTTTAAAACCCAGTGCAGCTCCTGTTGCATTGACATATGATAATTGAAACTACTGCCTGTTGTGCACTCTGAAGTTCAACTGCACACAACACTGAATGTCAGCAGACATTCCACTATATTGTCCTTTTATAACAGAAATGGATTAGGTTTGAAATAAGGTAACCCAAAAAAACTTATCAGCTCATTTCTGATCCTGCTCATCAGCACAGGACATCCCTACTTAACTGTTTGATTGTTAAAATTGTTCTATTTGAGTGTTAAAACCTTTTGTTTTAGAAGATGGCTTTATATTTAAAAAAGTAAGGTATTGTGACACATGTCCTTTATCACAGCTGTTCCACTGTGACTTAAAGTATGCTTGGGCCTACCTGCAAACATTCCTGAAGCTAGATGTGGAATTTGGGTAAACTGTACCTTTAACTGTGTACAATTTTATATGTGTGCTCCCTCAATGCGGCTGCCTGCTGTGGGTAATGTCTGATGATAGGGGACATAACATCAATGGGGCTGACAGTGGAGTTTAATTGATTGATTAGTGAAACATTCCATGATGTGGTGTGCTCTTACTTGACAGGGTGCATTGTTGGTAGAAATAGGAGGCATTTGCTATTGTAGAATAACTGACTCCCAACAGGAAAAACTACCTAATGAAAACAAATATCTGACATTATAATTCAACAACCATCTGACCATCACAACACAGAAAAAAACAGAAAAAGGAGCACAAGGCACAAGCCAAACAGATGCCATAGGCTAGCATTAATGTTGGCCGATTATTTGAAAATGCCATGGCATGAAAACAATTAAGAAATCCACGTTGAAAAGAGAAAAAATGAAAACAGTCACATACATTAACAAAGGTATGTTTTGTGCTCAGGACAGCTGCACAACCAGCTTTTCATACAGGGAAATGAGTGAGATAGATAAAAAAAAAAAAAGAAAGAAAAAAAAAAGGAAAGGAAGGTCAGGCTAGCCCAAAGCCAAAAGCATGACTTTATTTAAAACATAAAATACACTCCTTTGATTGCATTAATAATCACACCCCTCCCCCCGTGCTTTCTCTCCAAGCTTCTAAGAGAGGAACAAGTGTGTGTGAAGAGTCACATGACAGCTAGCCCACTCTTTTGCTCAAGTGACTATGGCCTTTCTTGCTTTAAAGAGGAAGAAAACTCATTAATACTGGCTGTCTTTACCAGTCATCTCGGGATTCAGGTTTGGTCACATTTTCCCCGTGGCAGTCAAATGTAAGGGCTAGAATGTAAATAGACAGAGAGACAGTCTCTATTCAAAGCAGAGCAGGGGATTGAGGTGCACATGCAAAGCACTGCTAGGGCTTGTGATGGGCTTTCACCAGGGTTACATGGTGTCTGAGTGGTGACAGGCTTGTGTGTGGGGGTCACTAAGCGGCCCTGGTGCCAGTTACTTTGAGTATTCAAAACAGTGGCCAAGACCTTTTGGCCAGTGGTGACAAAGTATGTATGCATAACAGCACCTACAGTCAAACTACACACAAATCTACAGTGGGAAAACTTTACGTAGAATTTCCTTCCTCTCTAATGTTGACACTGGGGATATCTTGGGGACAAAAAAAGAACAACAAATCAAAACAAAACCTACAAACAGTTTGTAGGTATTAAGCAAAACAGAGATTCAGGTACACAAATGTAGTTTGTGTAGGTTAAAGTGGGACAAAAGTCAAATTGTCAGAATATGTATTTGGCAGGTCTTTCCGCCACCTTGCTGCGAGATGGTTTCCAATTGCTTGAACAAGTCTGGTCCATTTCAAACACTGATATGACAAAAAATACCCCGTACTGTTGCAGACGTGTATGATGTGGATATACTGCGTGGGCATTCAACCTGTGTTGGACCTATTTCTGTGAGACAGCCATCACAGGTTAATCTCTGGTTGTGACTGTTGGCTGAGACACCAGTCAGAAGCGTAGTTCCATATACTTCACTGACAAACCAGAATTACCAAATAAAAGCTAGTTTTCAGTTTCACTTCTGTCCTCTTGTCCATATATGCTCATTTTCTCTCTATTTGGGGACTGTGATATTTAACAGACAAAAGTCAATATGGAGTGACGGTTATGTCATACCTCACATTACAACTAATTAGGTTACTAGATGACAACATGTGTCAAGGATCCCATTAGCACGAAAGTTGACCCTCCGCCCTGGTCAGGAGGACTGTTGTGGAGATGGTTTGCGTTCACCCTTTCATATACAGGTGTTCGACCTGCAACACTGAGGATCTGAAAGGGGTATAAGAGAGAAATCGCCTAAACCAAAACTTGCCAGATACTTGAACAATCATGTACTTGCAAGCTAAGTGTAATGTGTAATATACTACCCAGTGTCCTTAACTCCTCCTCCAATGTGCCCTCTGTTCTGGAGTCAAGGTGAAGATACTTATTGTCTGCGTTTTGCATTACAACCTTGACATGGGAGCAGTGCACACATGTGGTTGGTCACATGCGGTCTGTGCTAATAATAATGTGTGTTGAAGATGTGATTGTTTGTGTTGAAATAAACTTCCTGGTGTCAGCCAGTTCAGGGTAGTGGTAGTGTCTGTGGGGTTTGCTACGCTAGTGCCCACAGTAAGGGTGGCAGTATATTACATCCAAGAATCAAACCTGCCCTGTCCCCACAGGCAGAAATGCAGGTTTGCGATCTCCAAAAAGAAAAACCCTCCATTGGGCTACAGTTGCACTATGATCTCAGGCCTCCAGTCAGAGTTTTTTTTGGTCATTCCCCGCCCCAATGCACAATAGCAATTGGTTAGCATGTCATGTGATTAGTTGCACATTGTGCTTGTTTCCCAGTAACCTGCTGATTTCTATCATTTTAAAATTGGGTAGAGGTGGACCAAGTGTGACAAGATGAGTCAATGCCAGACGAGTTGGGAAGAAATCTATCCTCAGAATCAGCTGCCAGAATGACAAATATGCAGTTTGTCGTTGACGTTTTCCACATTGTGCAGCTTCAATTTCCCTCACTAGGCCCACTAGGTTTTCTGTACTGATTAACCTCTATGCAGAATATACTCAATAGCACCGGTGTGTCTTTCAGGTAGATACGGAAGGAGAATTATCATATGTATCGGCCAGATTCATGGCCCAGATATTAAGTACAGAATACACCACTATATGGTGTCTGAAATACATTCCTCATGCAACAAATTACATTAAGTTTTTGTAAGTGAAGAAATTTGCCACTCACTCGCTCTCTCTCTTTATTGCAGTATTTAGACATTAGTCACTAAGTCAACGCATAACTTTTTAATGTTAATAAACACTACAAGAAATGTCCACTCATAGTCCTAATATTAATACTACCATCAACCAGCACTTGCTTACTATGTGATTAAATGCTGTACAAGTGTAGCAGCTTCTGGGTTTGCATTTGACCAGTCCGTGACACTCAGTACAGCAAACTCAAAATATATTAGTTCCTGGGTCTTTAGAAAGTACTCTGGAGCAGGGGCTTTTTGTGGGACAGGAACAGTGGCTCAGATACTAAATTTAGACCTAGGTTCCTTCACTTGAGATGCAGGTAAAGGCCCCAAGTTCCTCCTCCTGTTGTCTTTGTTTTTGATTTCACCTTTGGTAATATTTCCAGCATCATCCCCTTCAGCTCGCAAACTCCACCTTATTCTGGTGTGGAGGGACAGACCTCCTGTTGTTGAGTGTACTGGCATTTTACTGGCCAAATTTGATATTGAAAATAGTATACTGGAGCTGGCACTTAGGCTTAAATGTGTATGTCAAACAGAGATGTGTAGTGTGTATGGTGTGCATATATCTAATAAAACTAGATTAATCATCAGTACCACTGTAAATATGTTTTTACAAACTCCTTAGAAAGCTTCCGACCCAGGTATTGTTGAAAAGGCGACCTAGCAACAGAGAGCAGCAGTTACACAATCTTTAGCCCCACATTTGCCTATGGATGTGCAACACACCCTGATGAAACCGTTTCAGTTGTGTTCTGTAGGAAGCTTAGTGAGTGAAGAGGAAAAAGGATTTAGATTGCTAAACCACAATACACCAGACCGAAGAGTGAAGTAATGGAAGCCATAATGCAGAGGCCACCACTAATGGTCCATTTAAATTAAGATCCAACAAGAAGCTAGTTGATGAAGAGAGCTACGCCTTCAAGAGCACAGAACAATGGATAAGCCAAGGCCCATGTATTAGCAGACATGCTGTCTTTTTTTCTAACTAAAATAATGGAATAAGGAACAAGGAAAATTGAGTGTTGAGGCACTTAACCTACAGTGGGATGACATGCCACAAGTGGCCTGCAATGTTTTCACTTGAGGACATATTATCCACTAGGCCTCTCAAAAGAGCCAGTGCCCTTTTTGTTTCAAAATTATTAAGATAATTACAATGGCCTCTGGCCCCCTGCATCCTTTGTATAGAACACTCCACCTGACTGTGCCTCTGAACATGTGAATATGGTCAAGTTTAAAGTTTTCAGAAAGGCACCAGACTCGATGATACTTACCACAAACTGGTTAATCATATCACATGAGTATATAAGGTTGATTGACATAACTGCATACAACAGCAAAAACAAAAAAAGAAACAAAGTAAAATGACAAAAAGCTATTTTATGAGAGCACATTGGCCAGATGTCCTGGTAAGTTCAAGTGAAGGGGTGTCACTCCGCGTGAAAGTCAGGGTTCAATATGTACTGCAGTTGTGGGGTCAGTTAGTTATACTTCCTGCATAGCAAGAAAAACAAAGAACGCACTTTTAGACTAAACAGCAACTTACGGGACATAATCCTTGTTATACAAATTGAGGAATATGAATTGCAAAAAAGCAACATGTTACTGTTCTTAATAACAAAACTATGTGAAAAACATTACTGTGCCAGGCACTTTCATTACATTATGATTACATCCTATGTTCTATACAATTAAATATAGTAGCACATCTGCAGTCACACTTGCACACCAACGCGTTTATGCCTTCCTGCATTAAGATATATGGGTGACTGTTGCAGATGTGTTAGCATGTTGGTCAAAGCTACAGTATTTCCAGACATAACATTACCTGACTTGGGTTGAACAATGTTGACACAGTTTGACAGTTTCAAATACAATATTTCTTGTCCAGTGTTGCTAATTGGCTGGGCATTATAACAATATAACCACTGATCGGGGTAGAAATTCATTCCTCCATAAGAAATTTAGCAGAAACAAACATCTGATATACTGTTGATACGTGACATGGCCAGACAACGTACTTAGAACTGAATTACACAGAGGAAGTTATTTCTAACCAATCCTATGGCAGTCTGTCAGGGACAAACAGCCCACGTCCCTACAGAGGCACAGTGGGATTGGTTGAATTAGCTAAACACCACATGTTGTCGTTTTGGTAAAAAAGTTGGATAGAAAGACAGGAGTGCTTCATCGGAGGAAACTTCAAGTGTCAGTGCCTAAAGTAACAACCCTAAATGTAAAGAACATTCGTGGATAAACTAGACATACAAGTGGTCACACATCGGTGGTCTGGTGATACTTTGGCTACTCACAGCACGTCCAGCCACACAAGTCAATAAGACCATCCTAAACACGACTGGGGCACTTAAAGTGCAACACAAAACAGACTTACTCTGCCCCAAAACTGTGCCAATCAAGACAAGAAGGTTTAACATCTGAAGCAGCACCATCCAATAATGCACATGGAGTGAAAACTTAAAGTCTTAAACACCAGCAGACCCATCTGTTGGAACAAGCAGCGAGGTTCTGAGAGAAACAAATCATGAGATTTAACATTTCTTTATTTTTGTTTTAATATAGTTATGTTAAGGTTTATCTAACGTTAGATTGATAAATTGCATTAAGTGCTTATCTTTGGACAATATGGTATCAACAGTCACAGCCAGATAGTTGAAGAACCAAAGATGTGGCTGTCAGTTGCTTGGGCTAATGTGAATTCTGTGCAACCCTGTTTATTTGAGTCTTGTTATTAAACACCTATGCCATCATAGTGTAAAACGTTCCAAGCATAGCTATTGATGTTGCTGCTCTGTAGGACTGGATGGGGATTCTGAACAAATTGGATGACACGAGAGCGTCTTTACAAACTTTTAAAAGGGTAGAGATATTAGGGCAACTATCACTAAACATAACTATGTCTATAGTGTATAGTACACTGTATTCAAAAGTTGGGTATGCATGTACTTTAACACCTGTATTTATATGTGAATGTTTTTAGAACTATACATTTCTCTGCAGTAGCATAGTGCTGGCTACCAAATTGTTGGTGCATTTTACCCAGTACCTGTAGATTTTTTTCCCCCCAGGTGCTTGTTAGCAAAGTTTCTGCCTTTTAAAAAACACCTAGTGGAAATACAGTTAAAAGCAGAATCATATCAGAGGTGAAGAGAAATCAGCACTATCACTGACCAAAGCCACATAATCCCAAAGAGTGAAATCCACAGACTAAGAATTTAATCCCATTCATATCCTGCACTTGCGGATTAAAAAAGAAAAAAATACACATCAGCAGGATCAAATTTTAAACACATGGTCATTATCTTGTGGTGACACCCGACTGACAAGTTCTATTGTGTACAAACCCAGGGACAAATGTCCTTCAGACACACATTACTGACATGAAGGCTTTCAGACAGGCTTGTCATACACCACTTGTATCATTGCATAGACATCAACACATTTTTCAGAAATGCCCACATATTATGCCATCATTGTCCACCAGGGCCACTGGACAGAATGTCAAATACATGTCAGTATACTGTGGGTCACATCCAGGTCACAAAATTTGATCAACATTAAATGGAATGATGTTTTATGCTTAGTTTGGTAACTGGATGTTCTTGGATGGCATACAGGTTGTTCTCAAATAAATAATCTGATGAATCACAGCAAAATCTTAAATTCCAGAGAAGCAGAGAGATATCACAGAGACTGCGGTAACAGTGCTGTCTCAGGTGTGGTGGTACCATCCTGTGAGTGATTACCAGGACAGAAAAAATAAGCTCTTAAAAAAATATCAGTATTGGGAGTTTTGAGTCAATATTTGACAATTACATGTAAATGTAATTAGGAAATTCAGTGGCATTGGAAATTTGCAACACGAATTGAATTGAATTGAATTTGCAACACTTCCAACCAAAGTGATAAGCTACATAGCCAAAATAAAAATATAAAAGACCACATACTTATACTACTATACTAGAGTTTAACAGCCCACAGAACATGTAAAGGTTTTGACATAAAGTTAAATAAATGTGACATTTATTCAACTTTATTTAGAATATGCGGGGGGGAAATCACTGCATTTCAAACCTCAGTTTTTGTTTTGTTAAAATATGCTCCATTTCCCTGAGGTGTGGTTACAGCGGTTTAAAATCAGACATTAAGTATAATATCAAAATATGTAAATCAAATGTTTATTTCTTATAAAGTCATACAAATATTTATCATAGTTGCCATGTTCCCTGGTATTCAGGTTCACAGTCAAGATGCACAACACCCCTTCCCCACCATGTTGTCCTGCATCTGAGGTGCACATACTGGATACATCTGACCAGGAATCCAATCAGCTTTAAAACGTTTTTTAATACAAATGCATTCAGTACATTTTTACGATGTGGAAATCAAAGAAATCTACTCTGCCAAGCCTGAACCCATCCGATGCTCGGCAGCTGTCTCTCTCAGTCTGAGAAAAAGCGGTGATGAAAAAGGCTTTGAACGCCATCTTGTTCATTGCAGCTGCTTGGGCCCTGAATACAGGAACCCATTCATTCGAGGAGGCGGAGGGAGGGGGCACACTGGCAAAATGAATTCATCTTTGTGAACCAGTAAATACAAATAGCTCTTTTGAGAAACGCAGAAAATGTCCTGAAACGACTAAAAATCGGCTAATTTCAATAACGGATTCTTTAGATGCAATATTTTAACACTGCTGGTCAATAACTTCTCGCCTCGGCGCTGGAGGAGGCGCTCAGCTCGGCTTCCTGCGACAGCACATCTGAGTCGTTGCTAAACCGCATTTCGAAATAGTAACCACTAAATAAAAATCTCCGAACTCCTCTCTTCCACTTTGACACCTTATGCTGGTGTGCTGACAAAGATTTGATGCTTCATCGTGGATTAAGCGTGCCCGTTTTCCGGGCTAAAGCTTGAAATACTATGGAGCTGCGCGGCCCGGTGGGGCATGGTTACTGTAGCTGCTAACAACTTGCCCTACAACAGACCCGTGATCGAGATAAACAGATTGTCAAAATCCAATTAGACAGTCTCGTCTTCACATCATTAAAAGAAGAAGTTCAAATTAAGGCCGAACTGTGTGATGGCAAACTGACGCTGGTTATCATTTTTTCATTGTGATCTTACAGCTATGTTACCACTTGGCAATAGATGCAATTTTTAAAATATTTTTTATGCATTATGCATTCTAGGTAAGAATCGCGCTAACAAATTAGCCATTTCATTTTCAGCACTATCAGTGGATGACTGGATGGCTGACTCTGCAGACTAGACGTGGGAATATAGCATATAGCAGTGACATACAGTAGCCATAATCCATGATGGTTTGGTTTCTATTCACCGAATTAAATGATGTTAGTTCAACTAGTTCGTTTAAATATAGCCTGTCGAATATGTGTCCACAGCAGGGAAATTCGACATTACGTAAATAATTTTAGCAAGGCAAATATTTACGCTTCAATGGACGAGTTTTACATAAAAGCGGCACTCAACAACAACACCACCACCGTTCGTATTCACTAAGGATACTGGCAAATGTTTCCTTCTGCAATGTTCGGGATATACACTCCCATATCAGCTATACCAGGCTGTAAACGTAGGCTATGGCCACTGCTGGCTAACTTGTATGGACTGGCTACGGAATAGTGGGGGTGGTGGTGATTCTGTTGGTGAAGTAGCCATTTTTAGACTCCCTTCGTTGTCAATTGCATGATGCTACAAATTTTCAACATGAGTGGAAGAAAATCCAAACTCTGTTCACGTATGTTTGAGTTATGCACGCGTAAGAAGTTGCAACTATGTAATGGTCATCTTAAACAGCTCGGCTATGGTTAGTCAAGAATAAACAGAGTAGCAAATGTGCGACCAATTAGCTTACCAGGTAATCACTGGCTATCTATAGAGCAAAGATGTGAAAAAATGTGGGCCGCCATACAGATCCAAAATGTTGGTGTTAATTGGGATCAATATTATGTCTTGAGTGAACCCGTAATTGAAATACTGCTTGAGTAAATTGGCTACTAAAGCAAAACTGATACAGTTAAACAGTGTATTTCTTAAGAGAGGCAGAAAGATACCCGGACGTTGGAGAGGGGTGCTGGCTAACCTACCGAGCTGTCACCAACTAACCTTCTAATTAATATTACCACTGGCTATTAACTACCATCTTGCCGGATAGAACCATTAGATATAAAAACAGTTCAATAATGTTCAGGTCAATTGACACCTGGGTTAACGCAGTGCGTTAAGTTTCTCTAACAGTGACCCCCACCCACTCTCTTGCCAGCAACGACTAGCTAGCAGCAGGCTAACGGCAGCTAACTCTAACGGAGGAGCCACTCAACCCAGTTTAACCCCTTTCGTTCATCTTCCCTGCTCGACAGGCTAGCCAACTGCAGACACTGAATGCATTTCCTGAAGCGCAATTTCAAATATCAATACATATCCTTACCCTCTTTCAGTCGAAGGTATCCGTTGTTTATATCACATTGACTGGAAACAGCAAAATCTTGTCTCTCCTCTCTCCGCCCAGGCGCTCAGATTTAGCTAGTTTAGCTACCGAGGAGCGGCACTCCCCGAACCCAGTTTTTGACCCGCCGAGGGGGGAGACACACCGGCACAGAGGCGTAGAGACAAGGCGGTGTTCACTCAGATAAACGTGTCAGAGTCCCGTTTGAGCGTTCTTCCGTTTCAACGCAAATTCCAACTCAAAGCAAAAATCCCTTCTTGTCTTTCCCACCGTCGTCGTCCCTCTTTTTTCTTCCTTCACGCCAGGATCTCAGTCGCTTCTTCCTCCGGCCATCAAACAGCAGAGATGGGCGCGGTAACCCTGCACTCAGGTCTGGGAAACCCCACGTTACGGCAGCGTCACAACGCACGGCGAAGGGTCGGCGACCACTCCAACAGATCAGGAAATACTGCCATTTTTGGTAACACCAACACACCTAGATAACGTTTACCTTCCAAAACAATGCTTTTAATTTTACAACTTTATTCATTTAAAGAGTTCATATCAAATGTGACCCGAGAATGAGCATTTTCCATGCTAAAGTAGGCTAGAACAACAACCTCTCTGTACACCAGCCCCTGTTTAAATGCCAGTGATTCTGAAACTGGCCTACAGAGCTCTACAGGTTCTTGGGGATACGTTCACTAAAATTAACCAGGAATCATTTATTTAAATATTTAGGAATTACTTTTGTATATTCATGAGTTTTACCTATGGCATTCTTCATACTTCATACACAGTGCATACTATCCCAAATAAATGTGCCTATATAAGACTCTGGGATCATGTTAAAGTGGATATATGGCCAAAAGTGATATATTTCTGTGAGTCTGTGGCGTGAACATGTTTGAGAACTCCAGGAAAATGTGACTGTCATGTCAGAACTATGACCGCTACTTCAAGCCAATAACACCGCCTTATTTGCAAACCAAAACAGACTGCGCCACATATTTAACTAAAGGAGTGCATGCACTTCCCTGTCAGCATGCATGGCTAAATCCAAAACACAACTTTACTACATGTACATTCAATATAATATACATTTTTGATCTTGTAGTGTTACTATGAAGACAAAAAAAACCAAGAAGCAATTGCAGAATAGAAATTAACCTGACAGACATTTCTAAAAAATAAATAAATAAATAAAAATCCCACCAGTAGAACATTCAGGGCCAATTTCCCTTACACTGATTTATGTCAAATTTACATTTGTACTGTATTTGTATATTTGTACATGTACACTGATTACACTGCCACTGTCCCCAGAAATGTGGTGAGTATAAACTGGCAATGGAAGTTTTTGTTGACAAGTGATATTCTCTGGATATTCATACTTTCTGCTTTATGTACTGATGTCCCTGTGCTCTAGTTCAAGCTAGGAAATCAGTGGGGATTTACTTCTTGTGGGTGGACCATCACAGCACAGCAATGACTTGATCATTATCACCAGTAGTCTAGGTAGAGTGCTCAGAGGAGGGGTTAATGCTCAGTGGGTTAAGGCGTTACTTGGAGACATGGAACACTTTGTGGTCCTCCGGGACCACAAAGTGTGTATGGGCTTGGTCCGATGAGGGAAGACAAAAGCATCATCAGCTATGGTTTGGATGAAGAACGCTCCTGAGAGAGTGCTGTTCTGTCTACTGTAGCCCAGCATTTAGGGATGTACTGTTTGTGCCAGATCTGTTTTGCCATTTTGCACTGACAGTCATTGTATTTTTGAAATGTAAAATGGGTAAGAGCCAGCATGTATCACACTGAATTTGAAATATCGATGTATATAAAGAATAATCATTTGTGTGAATGTGGTGATGAGGAAGAAATGAAAAAGTCAAAAACGGTTCATTATTGCACTCTGAAAAAGCATGTGTAAATTAAAATTATCCATCAATTTATCCTCTGACTCAGTAATTTGAATTTCCACCTGATTGTGTGTATGTGTGCTCCTGCCAGTTCTGTATGAACAATCCTCTGCTGAGGGATGGTCAGCTCTGCAACCACACATTAGTGCATATATAAGAGGTACCTTCTCCATAGTAAGTGTACAGTACTGTATGGAGGGGCGTGTGCACACATGCATGCGTGTGAGAGAGTGAAAACCCACCAAAACCCATTCACTGACAGTTTTAGTGTATGTTAAGCAAATAGTTGATATTGGTGGTGGGTTAGTTTATAAAGGTCATGGTTTAGAGACCATAATTTAGCTTTCTTTTTATGTATTCACTGGTTATTGCCTGTAAAAACAGCATAGGTTGAAAACACTGCCCCTGTGTGTGTGGCAGGGTTCTGGGCGTGGGTTTCCAGCGGGACTCATCTGCCCAGGTTAATGCTGGTGAGATTTAGTTGCCCCTGGATACACCCCTGCCTGCCTGCCTGTCTGCATACATGTGTTGTGAAGCTTCTTTAGCAGAGCTTCAGACCACCCAGGGGAGAAAGCTTATTGTCTGCATTCAGCCCTTTTGATGAGGAGAGCGGAAAGAGAACAATCCACACCTCGATGTGCTTTCTGTGTCAACGTAAGCTCAGATGTGGTTGTGATAAATAAAAAGTAAAACGGTGACAATAAGTATGATGGTCTGACATGTTTTAATGTGGTAACTGCACATACATGGAATACTTTGTATGGGCATGGCCTCTAAGAAAGTTGACTTTTATGAGCATTTTTTTCTCTCCTGCATTATTTTATAACGTCACATTCATTAACTGGATGGGTTGTGTTCACACACACACACACACACAGGGATAGACAGGCAGACAGAGACACACAAACACACACATACACCTCCCTTCAGCAGAGCAGAGACTGTAAGTAGCACTATCTCGCAGCATTAGCTAGAGATCAGAGGAGAAATCAGATTAGAAAAAGAGGCAAAATGGCAACACAAATATTGCCTAATATGATCTCATACATTTCATAGAACGAGTGACATTACATGAGGCTAAGCTCATAATGACCTTGCTTTTTATAGGCAGGTTGGGGTACAGTAATCTGATTTAGCATAATCTCCTACAATCTCTGATAAATGCTTACAGCATGTATCTCTGAGAGAGGTCAGATCCTATTGGTCCGTTCTGAGGCATTACTGACATCTGCTGTTCACATACACTGGGCCTAGTTCACACAGGGTTGGACACCGTTAGGAGTTTATGGAGGGAGGGGTCATCTTGTGACTGAGTAATGCTGTAAAAAAAAATCTAGATGACAAATATTGGTGCTGTTGTCAGTACTGGATTATTCTATAAATATCAATTCATTTAAAGACTGGAATGTTTTCCTATATGTCCTGCTATGTTGATGCCTCCTCTTCATTTTTCACCCTTAGAAAGGTCTAAATGTATAAGAAGGAGTAGATAATGTATTTTACAAAATTAGAATAAAAAAAAAAAAGAAAAGAAAGAAAGAAAATCTAGCAACACCTCATTTCAGTAGCATACAGTGGCTCCTTTTTGTGAATGTACAGTGTCAGAAACACGTACCTCCTTTAACGTAAGTTCATATAAATAATTCCTGTTTTTTGAGAAGAAATGTTATTCAGTGAGCTGTACAGCTGTACATCTTCAAGACTAGTTCCTTAAAATTAAGAGATATGAAAGATTTTGATATACCTTTCTTTGAAAAATGTTCATAATTTGCTGTTTGTATTAATTAGATTCAGTGGTTGTTATGTTGTAACGTTTGCTCATAAACTTTTTATCCAGAAAGAGAAACCTTTACTAGTTAAGATGGTCTAAATGCTCTTTCACTACCTATTTCACCATGTGAGAGCAAAATTCTTGGGGCGAATTCTTGTAATTTTCAGTATTATTTGTTTGGTTTTTGGTAATAACAAAAACTGCCACGACACGCTGTATTGGCTAGCAGCAATCAGCACGTTCAAAGATGTGAAAATAAGCAACTTGGACAGAACTGGAATGACACTCTTTGATCCGATTCTGTTGATTTTTTTTACATCCATTCAAGCCCAACTTAGATATTTTTAGATTGAAGCTTCCAATAGCTGATATATAGCTTATAGAAAAAGAATAATCAGCCTGCTACTAAGATTACTACCGCTATTACAGCAATTAAGCCTACAGCCCCAACTTCTGCTATTAATACTAATATACTAGTCCAATATGTCAATCTATGCCTGATCAATAGCCAATAATTTCAATACAAAACAACCGTTTTCCATCATTTATCTGTATTAGTCTGCCTATTCTGTGTCGCATTTCACAGAATGCACCTCGTTTGGCCTCAGTGTGAACTCCTGTCACTTCATGGGCACAGTACCAGCAGTGCTACAGTATGTACTGTGTGCATCTGCTGGCTTACATCAGCTGACACACCCTTAGCCATGACATAACACAGCTGCTTACTTGGCATTACACACCCCCCCGGTGGTGGAATTAGGTCCTACAATCAGGTGCAGGAACAAATTGGCTGCACAGGGAAAAGACAGGCGAGCCAAACTGACTATTAACTCTTACTTTTAGACACAAAATGCTGTGTGTTAAACTTAATGTGTTGTAAGTTCAAAAGCATATTATACGAGACATACAGATCACTAAATCAACACAACTGTTTGTGACATTACCCAGGTTATCACTACTGCAATTCCTTGTTTTCCTTTTTGTTTACTGTCAAAATGTTGTAATGTGATGAGTTTGTAGTTTTGTTTTAACTACTTGTCTTATGTCTGTTCCCCTTGTGTATTTGATTTATTTGATTTTAGGTCTTTGACTGAAGCACTTTGTGACTGTGTCTGTGAAAAGGTACTGTATAAATAAACCTTGCTTGTTGCAGTAGTGTCAATTGTATTTTACTCTTTTATGCTTTCCAGCATCACTGTATTAGCGCTGTGCCTTTAAAGTGCAAACTGTGATTGAACATTTGGTGTCCTGAATATAACCACAAACAAGCACAATTATTTTGCCTTGTATGCAAGTCATCGACCAAGCAGTCAGGCAACAAGGAAGCAGGAGTTGAAAAACTGGGTTTTTAATTATCCCCCAAAAATGCAACATTATAAACCAAGATGTTGATAATTGGGCCTATAAAAGAGGTCAATGCAACATAACTATATTCAACTAAACAAGGTGTTAACTGAACAAAATGGACACCAACTACAACTAAATACAAAGCAAAACTAACTAATGGATCAGTTTTCTGCATCTCAATGATATTCGGTGGCATTTGAAACCCTAAAGGTAACTCTGGCTCAGTGTTGGTTGGTGGTTTCATAACTGCGTTGGAATTTCTCCCGCCTCCTCTGTCTGCAGGTTTTCCGAGACTTCCCAGGTGTTGTCCCCAACTCACCACTGAAAAGGGGCAGAGCTCTGCGAGATTTCTTTGCCTGCGCTCTTGTAACAGCAGCATTACATTTTCAGCTTTGGTCTGGCTCTAGAAAATCTAAAGAATACTGGAAGGTCCCGTCCTAGCACAGCAGAATAAGGCAAGTTATCAGAAACCCCAATGTACAACACAGACAGGGATGGCCTCTAGGGTGCTGATAATGTTGGACGGTACAAACTTCCTGTGAACTAGAGCCTGATCACTCCCAGAATCAAGCAGGGCCTTGAGAGTCACACCATTAACTTCAATGTGTGTCATTTGAACAGACTGGTGATTCTTAAGCTCAAGTTCAGCATGAGGGCGAGGCACAGAGCACATTTGTGTCATCTTAGCTGACTTTTTAGGGCACATGGGTTTTGTATGGCCTTCTACTCCACAGAGATGACAAATTGAATCAGAAATACTTTATTGATCCTGGGGGGGAAATTATATTGCTTTTTTCCAGATTTAATGGTCTGCTAGCTGGCTGGTTCTCCAACATGGGAGGCTTACCCACACTGGTCACTGGCCCCTGATAGCACTGTTGGGCTGGTTTACAGTTGTCCGTTGTTGTCCATGAGTTGTAGCTCCATGGTTGTCCCTTCTTCAGAGCGGCCACAAAAGATGCCAGCCAGCTTAGCAGCTTCCATTGCTGAACCTGGGTCATGCTCTTGGATCCAGACCTGAAGTTCAGGGGACAGCATTCTCCACTTTCCATAAAGCTCCTTGAGCCTTACATACAACTCCGTGGGGCTCTCGTCAGGGTTGACCTCTAGGGAGTGGAATCTTTGCCTGTAGCTCTCAGGACTAATGTCATATTTAGAAAGAATGGGCAGTTTTACCTGATCATAAATCAAGGGAATCAGTGTCCATATGCACATAAGGACCTCTAGCTTTGCTGGTTAGCAATGGTACCAAGTGAAAAACACAATCTGATTATAGCCACCGGCATGCTACATTAAGGTGTTCAAATGCAATGAGAACATGTTCAATGGGTCAGGGTGTGAGCTGTCGAGGCCACAGTTGGACTGACGGTCACAACTTCTGATGGATCAAAATCTGCTGACTGGATCTGGTAGTGGAAATGTTCGGGCTTGAACTGCAAAAGTTGAAACTGATGCTGAAGTGCTTTAAAACGATGTCACTGCCTTACAGTTACCTCATTCTGTTTTGCATCTCGGGCCTGACAGAGTTGGCTCCTTACCGTCACCCTCAGTGCTTTCTTTTGGGATTTTATTACCTTGTGTGGCCGTGGCCATCACAACGCATGTAGGATTTACTGCAGTGTAAAGTCAGACTGCATTATCTATTCACAGCAATATTCTGTAAGTATAATTCTGTAAATCAACACCTTATAAACACAACAGTGCAAGTTGCACTTTTCTTTTCTCAGTGCTATTTGTATTATCTTTGTCTTGTTGTGAATTACCACTACATAATGTTTTGATGGGAATGAGTTACTGCTGCATTATTTAATGATGACCATTTAATTTTAAAATGCATTAATGATTTAAAAATCAATGAACACGACACAAATACAATCATGAGATGCTCTGATAAATACAATGCATGCATTACCTTATTTGTTAAACATTTTGCATGCTGCATGAGATTTTGAACTCAAGATTAGGAGTATAGAATTTTATGTTAAGACTTCTCTTCACATGTTTTGAAATGCTGTATTACAAAATGTTTTAATATAAATGTCTAATTTGCTCATACCGTATGTACTGCCATACATGTGACTCGCAGTTTAAACTTTATGTAACAGAAAAAGTCATAAAGGAGGTGTCTGTTTGAGTTTGCTGAGTTTGCTGTGGAAAATTAAATCATCTGCAGCCACATTTAAACATTAAAAAAATGTTTATGGTGACGCTAGCCATTTGATGGGTTGATCAGACGCTCAGACTTTTCAAACCACTTTGGTCCTGTAGGGCTCATGAAAGCTATAGTCGTTGTCAAATGAAAGGGTTCAAATCAGATCCTTCAACCACACTTAATTAATTCCACCTTTAATAATTTGATTCAAGAGTTGGCCACAAATGTACAGTATATCATGTCTCTCTGCATTGTGTCAGTGTGTGTGAGCACATTTCCCACTGGCCGGCATCCAGGTGCTGTAGAGGTCAGTCAGCAGTGGTGGAGACCAAAGCCATCAGGGTGACTCTGTAAGCACTCGTCTCATCCCCCTTCAAGGTGAGAGGCACACATGTCTGCACCACCTCATAGGGCTGAAACACACACAATCAGCCGGGGTACAGTGAGGTTCAAAAATCTTGTCACAGGATTTAGAAGGTTGATGGTAATGTTGCTATTAAAGCTAAGATTTTTTGTCAATATTACCTCAAAATGAACTTATTTAAACAGTAAAATGACCAGTGTCTTTGAGTACCTTTTGGCAATCAGTCATTTCTTACCTATAGATGATCTGACTTTTTGACAACCTCTTTTTTAAAAATTATTTTACAACATGGTTGTAATAAGGTTTTTTTTTGACACAGGTCAACAGAATAATAGATGCATTTGCTGTAAAATACAGATTTTGTCAACAAACCCCCACACGTTTGTCTAAAGGTTGTTTTCCCAATTCAATGACAGTGATGGAAATCTCCTCCTCACCTTGTATCCAGTGGGGGGAGTCCATGTGACAGTGATGGTGTGTTTGTGGCCTGCCTCCACGGTGCCTTTGCTGGGCTCCACGTTGAAGCCATGTTGCTGCAGGGACGCCACGTTATCCCAGTGAAACTCACCACTCTGGGGAAAGACAGAGAAAAGATGGGATGTCTTGTACCTTGAAAAATGGTTAGGAGTATATGAAGGTATTGGATATTTCATCTGCATCTTTATGCCTCAACATGTTTCATTTTATAATCTAGGAATACTTATTCTTTGTCTGACTAATTATTCCAATGAAACAGAGTTCACTTAATTATTTTCGATGGCAAAAGGGGGAAAATATGGCAGCAGCATTTTAAAGAAATGTTTAAAGAAATGTTTTGTAAATTAATTTGTTAGTTATAATTCGTTATTTATTAATACTTTCTGGGCCTGGAAAAAGGTAGATAGGAGTCAGATCAATTGTCATATTGACACGTGGCAGGAGTCAGTTGCATATCTGAGGAAACCTGTTCCGGATATTTGGGCTGTCAGTATCTGATGACATCAGTGTACCTTCTTACTGGGCTGTGTGGAGCGGATGCAGCCCACCTGCAGCTCCCTCACGGCAGGTGTGATGACTCCCGCGCTGCAGCTGGCCCGCAGGGTCACCAGCACAGGGATGACAGCCTTCTCCATCACCTCTGACTCTGCTAGATACAGAGGACCATATGAGCACTTTTAGCCCATTTACTAACCATACATACTTGCACTTCACTTTAATGTCCTCCAGACCAGAATCAATGGAATTTGCTGGCACACTTAATTTGCGTCCCGGCTAACCACTTTGCAAAGACCAAGACACCTGTGATTGGTTCAAACAAATACAAATAAGCCAGAGCGTTTTTTTCCCTCCATCCCAGAATGACATGTTGAGTCAGACCTTTCTCCAAGTCTGGCTATGCGAGACTAGGTCGGACGTGTTCACACATGTTCGACATTAACAATAATTCATGCTGACCTAATGTTCAGTATGGCTTACACAACTCAAGTCTGCTAATCGATTTTCATACTGTACGGAAGCCAATGGCGGTCTAGAGGAATAGGAAAAAGGCAACCAAAAATCTGTAGTATGCATTTGAACACACTGTTGTGGTCCATTAACATCCTTCTTCGAGACACTCCAAATATGCAGACTTCACAAACTGGGATTTTGCTGGGTGTCAATGGGAGGCTTTCAGATTCAAGCTAACATCTCTTTTCCCACAGGAATCCTGTGTCTTTGACACAATTATAGCAAAGCTCAGGCTCTTATCCAACTTCTAATGTTATTTTAATGCACTGACACCTCTTTGATTTAGTAACCTTGTCTAGGAGGTGCACCTATTTTCACACATGGATTTTGTGGTGAAATATGATCTGAATGCTGGAGACAAGCACATGAGCTGTCAGCATGCTATGATTAGCATAAATTACAACTACATCACATACCCTGCCCTTGCTCGCATAAATTACGCAATGTGTCTGGGAGTTGTCATCTTTATGGTGTCAGTGTCTTTATTTTCTCTGCCTGAGTGTCCTGTCTTGTTGGAGACTTCAGTGTCTTGAACTATGCTTGAACTTGAATCCATGGATAATTTCCAGTGTAGTATTGATCCGTTGTATTCCATTGAACTACACCATGTCCGTCATACCAGAAGTGGATGACCTGCAGAAGAGGTGAAGGCGGAGGCTTTGATACCTGTGAGCTGAGGTTGACTGGTTATCAGTGGAGGGAGGAGAGATTCAATGGGCACTGTCAGCAGGTCTCCTCCATACAGATACATGTTATATGAAGAGGCTGCACCCTTCAGATCCATCGCACACACTTCACTCTGAGAGACAGAAATGGCAGAGTTAAGGTTGTTAAATCATGTCAAGGCCAACGTGAATAGGGGATGTACAGGGTGCAGTAAGTACATTGGGAGGACAGCATTTTGCCTGGACCATGTGATGCCATTTAAACCAGTGATTAAGACCAAAGTCAGGTTGAGTGAAGAAATATTTGTGTCTTTGAGTGTGTGGTGGTCCACTGACCTTATTCACAAGCTCTATGGTTAGTCTGTCAGAATAGTTGACAGACGGGTGGTCAGGCTGAAAGGTGACAGTGATGTCCTGGCTCTGTCCTGGAGCAATGCTGCCCTCTACTGGCACCACACTGAACACACTCAGCCCACTGTAGTTCTGGGTTCCTGTACATGATACAAAAAACATACTGCTACTGCAATGGCTCCTACTGTTACTTATGCTACTACTAATGCTGTTGCAAATAATAATAAAAAAAAACTAGAGCTTATAATAAATGCAGACATAATATTGACCTTGTAACTTTAATGGTTTGATGTCAGATTCCACAGTTGCTGTTGTCCATGATGTTGCTTATTCAAATCAGTTACCTCTAGTTACCACATTGCACATACTTATGCTACATTAATGATAGTACAAATAATGCACTTGTGAATCACTTTCTTTGCTCAAAATCACCTGCCTTGTCTTTCCATGATTGCTGTGATGCTCTCATCGTAGCAGTATTAATCAATGCTGTTGCTCAACTCAGAACACAACATGCTCTAAGGCAAAGCCCCGTGGACAAATGTTAAGACCTCCACATGGATCAGTTGTTTTTTTTTAAATTATACATAAACACAAACGTACAATAAACAACAGGGATATGGATCCCTGTGATTACATTTTCTTTTGTTACAAGTTGAAAAATCATCTTACCAGTGCTCTCTGGTGGACAAATTATGTAATGGTGACACTGTTTCTAGAATCCCTCAAACCTACTTTTGCATTTCTGTACAACAATTTATTTTTATCTTATGGGCCAACACATAAACTGATACTGATATAACTGCAATAAGCTGATATCAGCCGATACATCTTTCCAGACACTGCTTTGTCATTGAAAACAATGAAAACTAAGTAAGATTTCTTCTTGCAATATTTATTTGTACCCTGAATCTACAACAACTGATGCCTACAAAGACTGACATACAACCTTAAACCTCAATGGTAACAGCATGGGCTCACTGGGCATGACAACAAAAACAGGTTGTTGATTTCATGAAAACAGAACTCTGAGGTCAATCTGCTGCTCATTACAGTATCCACATCTTCTTCTTTATGATATAGCTAAAAGGAGGCTCACTGGATTTCACCTTATCAGTGTACTTAAGTCACAAAAAAAAGTCAAATAACATGTCTGAGTAATAATGATCAATTATTACTAGATATAAAAGAATGAACCTCATGTTGAAATATATGCTGTATTTAACTCTACACAATCCAACAGCTAATGGCTATTTAAAGAAAACATTTAATGGTGATTAGCTTATTAAAAGTGTCTGGATGTTTGAAGTATTTTAAACTATGTCTTCTATGTAGTAGAGTATGAGAGAAACATTAAACAATTGGTTGTTTATAGGGCCTTCTCATGTGCATATTCTGATAGCTGTTTATTCATTGTGACAAATTAAAGGAAAAACCAATAAAAAGTGTCCCAGAAAACTGCTGGGCCACTACGAGCCTCTAGAACAGCTTCAGTGCTCCTTGTCATAGACTATGAAGGCCATAGCATATCATTTTCATACTCAACCACTCACTGAGCCTTTGTGTCCTGACGGTGTTTGCATTTGTTGTTTCTCCACTCATTTATTCAGGTTTCTCCTACCCACCTGTATGTTATGATGTATTAAAGCTCTAGCAGTCAGGTTTCCTGGTGAATCACTGCAGTGTTCATCACATCTTACCCACAGTAGACTGGACTTGAGAGTTTGTGTAACTGCCCAGCAGGAGGGCCACCCTGTCAGCTCCACCCTGAGGCCTGGAGGGAGAGAGGCTGGCCAGCAGCACCCTGAAACCCACTGCCACCGCTGAGCTGTTCTGCAGCTGCAGGCAAAACAGGGCTTAATGTCAGTTCCAAGGCTGCAACCTCCTCCAAAGCATCAAGGTAATCAGTGAATATCGACAGTCAACACACTCTTTCAGTTCTGGATTCAATTGTTTTAAGAATTGACCTGAATCTGACATGGAAAAACAGAGAGATGTAATATCTTTCTCCTACTTTGTCTACTTCTGTTGACTGACCTTCAGAACCTGTGAGGTGCTCTCCTTCTCCAACACATAGCCAAAGTCAAGGAGACCTCCAGGGTGGGAGGAAGTAACAGCAGGGACGACACCCTCCCCACACAGAGTCATCTCCAGGGTCATCTTCTGGCTACGCACCTCCAGAGTCTCACAGTGCTAAAGAACAATAGAGTAAAGGTATTACTCAATATTCATAATGTTGCTAAATAATCTTTTGTGTGATTTGAGAGGTATGATGGCTAACTCTGATGAGGACAAATCAATATATATGGGATAACAATAATTTTGGATAATTCAACCACTCTGAGACTTATGAGTCATTCACACTGGTGAACATTCTCATATGTTCCAGCAAAAAGCCAGCGCTCCATGGTAAATTCTTCACTGTTAACCCACCTTTTTCTCCAGAGATGGGCTGAAGGCCAGTACCAGAGTGTGTTTCTCTCCAGGTCGTATGCATCTGAGAGCATTCAGAAGGGAAAAGGGACCATGTATATCCAGCACTGATGACCTCAGCTTGGAAACAGTCAAAGAAAAGCAGTGGTGAACAGATATTATTATTATTTGTAGTAGTAGTGTCCTAGAAAGTGTCCTTGTTGCTCTGTATAATCCACGGTACACTGTGAACAATTTCCTTTCGAAATAGTTTCAACAGAAGTCCATATAAAAGCTGTTTACAGTGGGACACCCCGGTACCTGAGGGGTTAAGACGCTGGCCGTGAACTGCAACCTCCAGGGTTTGAATCTGGCCAGAGACCCTTGTTGCATCCCCCCGTCTCTCTCTCTCCCCTCATTTCCTGTCATCTCTCTATTGTCTGCTCTCAAATAAAGGCTTTTTCATTGCTTTAATCATTTTTCATTGCTGTGAACACCACAAACTAAATTCCGTTGGCCTCAATTGTATTGGGATGTAGGCGGAAATAAGGCCTCAATACCTCAAAACCTGGGCAAATAAAACCCAAACGACCTGTGGAGCTCAACACTTCTAGAGGTAAGAGAGAAAAACATGTGTAATTTGGGTGGAATGACCCTTTAATACACACATTAAAGATGGATTGCAGACCTCATACTATAGGATATCTGCGGATAGACATTCCAACACTTTTACATGTTAATTATATTCATTCATGAATATACTCAAAGTGTACCTGCAGTACAAAATAACTCTTTCTAACACTTGACTTGATTTAAGACTAAGATTTTTCATATAGCATGTTCAACATTTGTACAGATATCTTGAGAAGTGTGTATAGAACACAGACACACAAGAGTGATTTTCTAACTGCAGAAAATCTATTTGCATTAACAGTTTAAAACATGACTACAGTTCTGCATTTTGTTTGATGGGTAAAATTTCGCGCTTTGACAAGCTGATCAATATTTGCTGGAGAAAGGATACATCCAAAGATTCCTTCGAAATGTTCTGAACTGTAAACCTTTTGATCACCTTTTCTCCTAAAAGTACAAGACACAAACGCAAAAAACAAAAAAGATATGTAAGCTGAATGCACAAGTGAGCATTTACAGTATGTGAAGAACCATCAAGCAAAATCACTCACCCACTGCCACCTGATGGAAGTCTATGATATTGTGTCCATTGTTGGAGGTTACCACCAGAGGAGGCTGTACAGCAGGACACTGCAGCTTCAAGTAAAGAGTATTGAAGGGACTGTGGAGACGTTGGACATGACAAGCTATGACATAAGCAGTATATGTAACAGCTCACACTTTTAAGTTTTCTTTATATCACTTTGAATTGGGAGAATGATGGAAAATGACATAAATAATGATGTTAATGCTGACTCATCTGTTCTCAAAGCAACTACTAGCATTTGATCCACTAAAAATGGATCAAATGCTTATAAAAGTGGTTGAGTCCTAATTATCCATCTGTCAGTCCACACAATACAATACCTCTGAATTCAATACTCTTGTCGACCTTTGCACCACAACAATTCTAGCGTCTGGCAGCCTAAAGCAGGGGTCAGCAGACATGGTAATGAGCTCCCTAGAACAATGCCTGCTCCATCCAAACAAAACATAAATCTAATTTTAAAAGACAATGACATTTGGTACCACAAAGAGGGAACCATGTAGTTGGTATTCTGTCACGACTACTCGGATTTCTGCATCCTTGAGGATAAAACAGTGTTTTTTCATTTGGTCATCCTGTGTTGATTTGAGTTGAGTGAATGTTATTGCATTATTATTACAACAAATGTTGTTAGGAACATACTTTGGTGAGCTCATAGTTCAAACAAGACAGACAACATTCAGCACAGCTTAATGGACATATCAAAAACACAAAATCCCAAAAAAGAAATGCAGAGAAGACAATATAATACTAAAATAACTATTCATATAAAAATGGCAGGTACCTTAAAGTGCCAAAGGTTTACCATTCACTCAAGTCGATTAGCCTCAGGAAAGGTACCAAAGTTCTATCTATCTTCTCCTAGAGGACATTTTCTCAAATATTTAGAGAAATAGAAGAAATACTATATCCATAGGTTATACCAGCTCACAAGATTAGACACCTCCCTCCTATATGCTGATTTGTCAGCTGCAGTGATGACCCAACTAGAGAGGTCACAGTACTGCCTTTTTTGTCAGATCACCTGTCAGAAGCGATTTTGGTAATCTGTGAGTTCCTCGAGTTCTCTTCAGACATGGTGGCTATCACTGCTAATGCTAACTGCCCAGTTCTTCTTCTATTGACTGGGTATACAGGAGAGTTAAATCATTACTGTGTTCCATACATAGAGTGTTAATGATGATATTTTTTGCAGGCCAACCTAGATGTTTCCACCATAGCAGAAATCTTGTAAAGTAGTTGCAAATTTGTTTTTCCAAATTTTGGAATATGCACCACTAAAACACAATATCAACTGACATGGGGCCTTAAATATTGAATATAATATAATATATAATATAAATATAATATATATATAATATTGAATTGAATAGTTGGACGTTTTGGGAAATACACTTATTTGTAAGAGGTTAAATAAAATCATATTACCAAACACGAATTGATTGGTTAATCTGGACTTGGTTGAGAGTTATTTCAAATGCAGACCTTATTTTCTGGTGAAATAAGTGGAAGTCTGGAAAAGGAGGCCATGTTTTAAAAGAGCCGGCTCACATTCAGGTTTTAGGACTACAACATCTGTAAATCATAACAGGACTGCAAATGGCAAACATTTATGTGAAAGTATTGCAGAGGACTTTGGGAATTCTATATTAAGTCTAGTGAAGTCCTAAAGAATAAAGACACGACATGGCACAAATCTGACGTGACAGTGCCTACAGTGTGTTCTCCAGAGCTGGTTGGAGGCTGACTCAGGGTTACCTCCATGCAGGCTGGGCCTGTCGGTCTTCCTCAGGAACGTCCCCGTCCGACACAAAGCAGGGAACGGTGTGCTCCTTGTAGCACTGGGTGAAGGAGCACAGCAGAGAGGCCTTGGCCTCCCCATACTGCTCTGACCTAGATGGAAAAGACTCACAATTAAACAAATCAACAAACTCTCTTCACATTTGCACAATGAAACCCTATTCATCAAAGTTTTCCAGCTCTGTTGAAATTATACTATGTATGGTGTGATCACTGCAAATGAAAAGAAATGGGAATACTGATGAAATCACTTTAGCACTGGAAGAAGAGGGAACGTACAAGCAAAAGCTTTGTGTGTAACTTACTTCAGTGGATCTCAGACCTCTGTCCAAGTTATTAATTGGGTTTAAGGAAGCAGAGAGAGGCCTTCAGGGAGAATGTGAAAGATGTTTCCTAAAGAATAATTTATTCTCTTTTTGCAGTATTACTTTTTGATATTTGGTTATAGAATATTTATTGATGAATATTTGCTTCACTGGCATTTCAGTCCAGTACATTGAATGTGTTTTTCAAAGTAATTTGTGATACAAAGCAAGCAATAAGATTGATGACATCAAGGGAAAAAATCAAGTCTTTTAAGAAATGAAGACCTTCTACCCTGGCTGTATGTCGGCAGGATTGGGTGATGGTGATGTCTTTGAGTCGTCTGACACCTTGCTGTTCTTTGGAATCACGGATGCCTTCTTTCCTTTACTGGTTTCCACTGGGACCTCCTTTTTAGTCTCACAACACACACATACACATAAACATGATTGATGGGTTCATGCTAAGGTTAGACAAATGGAGCACCTACATTCTGTATAAATATTAATGTGTTCATGAAAGTGAAAAAATCAGTAAGCTGGTGAAGAGGCAGCACAGACTGATCCTCGCGCAAGCAGGAGGTGACTGGAGTAGGTGTGGTTATAGTCGTACCTCCTGTTCAGCGTGTCTGTTCCTCTCCGACTCCTTTTCACAGAGCAACTTGGCTCGGTGAAGGAGACGCAGCGCCTCCTCTTTAATGTCCTGGTCTAACAGTCTGGGTGTGAACGTCACCTGGACCAGACATCTCTAGGTCAGAGGAGAGAAGGTATGTCAGGAATTGCTCAGATTTAGAGGTAAAGCTGGTTATTATTGTGTGTCGTATTATACACATTTTCAGGAAACTTCTGTTTCTTCTGTGAGTTCTTCCTTACTGGCGATTTCTAATTTAAACCCCCACCTCCTATTACAAAGAGGAGGTTTAAATTAGTTTTGGGCAGTCTCCTGTTCTGGGGTTTCTCTAGCGTGGACCAATTCTAGTGGACTGAGGATGATAATCCCTCTGTTTTTCAATTGTAGACTATTTGCTGGATTTCTCCCACTGGGCCTCTGTTACACAGTTGAAGAATATTAATGCAATGGATGAATTGTTTCTATAAACAGAGTCTGGAGGAAAGTCTTCCACTGCCAACTTTAAATTTAACTGTCACACCCACAACAATGAACTTCAATGGTTTTCAAAATACCTATACTTTGAAATGATGCTGCATCCAGTGAATATAAAATAAATACACTGTTTTTTGTATTATGGTCTGTACTCATTGATATTGCAAGATAGAGAGTGTAAAATAAAAAAGCACTTGTTCACTTCTATCAGGTGTCCAGTAGAGTGCATCATTACACTATAAAGACATCTGTTGTGAGCCAATGGCAGCTATGATGGCTGTTTGTCTCACTGTAATTCTATACAACTGAATTGAGTTGAACTGAGGCTGGAAGATTTTCCTCTGACATCCGTTAGCTCTGTGATCATTTTGTCTTCGTTGCAAATTGTCATAATAAGAAACAAATGAACTTCCTAGTTTTTCACATCGTAAAATTAAAGGTTAGGTTCACAAGCTCAACTCAAACTATTTTGATTACGTTTAGAGTTACTAATCAGAGTTAGATTAGGAACATGTAGGCATAGCCTAAAACTCTAATTATGGTTTTGCAACAATGTTAGGATAAGATTTTGGCCAGCTGTAAAATGAGAAACACAACCTCAGGAGATCAGGCTCCAAAGGATTACTAAAACAGCGGGTGGTAAGGAGGGGTTTGAATTAATATTAGGGCCAAAAAATTATTCAGCTGCGCCCAATAATGCTAAGATGCTTGGTTTGAACAGGTTCTCACAGTCCAGCAGTCAAGATTTTCTGTCAAACATCCCACAGCATCTTTTTGTTAGACCCTTCCTGCCTGGTAAATGTCCATGCCTTTCAAATACCAAGCCCCCCAAAACAAGAGCTTTATGTCTCATACTCCCTTTAATTTCAGTGTAAAACATAAGAGGTGTGCTACTCCACCTCTCCAGGCAGCAGGCGGCCCGCAGAAGGAGCAATGCTGATGTCTGAATCCTTGGGTAGAGTGAAGGAGAACAGCCTGGGTGCTACAGGAGCCATGCTGTCCTTGACCACTGGAGGGATTGGTTGTTTGGACTGGTTCTGGTTGGTTTGATGGTAGATCAGGTAAAGTATGGCGGTGGAGTGGTCATCTACTGCCGTGGCCCCAAACTGGACCAGAGAATGGGAGAGCTCCAATGGAGGACGGACACCCACTGCTCGGCAGGAAAGAAGGAAATCTCTGATGACAAAAAAAATGTTTAGTTAAATATTAATAAATATGGGATGTAATAAACTGAATCATCATTGATGACACTGGTCCAACCAGATCCCATCATTAAAAGCATTGACGTATTGGTCCTGTAAGTCAACAAATCCATAATATGACATATAATTTACACACAATACATATTAAAATGAACCTGTTAATTCCAGATTTGCAGCTGAGTTGGAAATTGTACTCTTTGGCCTTGTTGGCACTGAAAATCAGATCAATCTCCAGGGTCTCTTGTGGGAGCAGCGTGCCAAAGCCATCATTATGTTGGACCTCAATAAACTGTAGTAGTGTGAAAGAACACAAACAACACAAACTGCTTGAATTTCCAATTTACAGCTATAATCCTTAAGATTTTCATGAAATCAAACTATTGACCAGCAACGAGGAAGTGCCCCGACCCCTTTATTTTGTCTTTTAACTTCCTGTTTACACCGGAAGTGGGAATGTGTGGGTTTACATCTGCTGCTTGTTCCTACGCTTGAGCAAACATCTGACCAGTTTTATGATAAAAAGTACAGCGTTAAGAACTCCCAGAGAGACTTTCTTCAACAGCACTCTGACAAACACAGACTACTATATGCATAGCGGTGCTAATTAAACCAGTTCCCTGCCCACACAGCACTGGGATCAGCTGGTCATCTTATATGTCTATAATATACAGTACAGCTACCCACCACCATGTTTGATACACTGCGGTATCCTTCTCTCTCCAGTTCGTCTCCTTACATACACCCTTCTGTTACTGCCATAAATCTCAAACTTGGATTCATCAGTAAATAGGACTTTTCCTCATCCACAGTAAAATACTGGTATTTCTTAGCCCACCCCAAGTGTTTGGCCTTCAGCCCTTCTGAGAAGTGGTTTAGAAACTGCTACTCCTGCTACTGAGACCACTAAAAGATAGCCTTCTTTTGACAGTACTTTTGCCGATTGGAGTCTGGCGTTCTTTCTTTTTTTTTTCTTTTTTTTAAATTCTGTATCTAACTAAGCTTGATGTATTGATCTTCTGATGGTGTGGTCACTTTTGGTCTGTCTGATTGTGCTTTGGATACAACTGATCCCGTTTGTGCAAAGTGTTTAAGAGTTCCATGCACTGCCCCCTTAGAAACCTTTAGTCTAGCCATGATTTGACACTGAGAAAGCCCCTCTTTGCTCAGAATAACAATTTGACTTCTGATACTTTCACTTAGTTCGGATTCCATGTTTCCCACTATCACAATGCTACTTAGTAAGCAGTGATCTGCTGGAAACATGAGGCACAGCCATATTTATAACAGGTGAACACTGGCTGCATGCTGAGGTAATTGAATGAGCCTCTGATGAGTAGATTAAATCCAATGCCACAAATTTGCTTCAATTCAATTGCTCAACAAACAGAAGTTTTGTCAGCAGATTGTTTTTAGATGTTAGATGAAGAGTTGCACATCTCCAACTTCTTAGCAAGGTAAGAAAGTTAACTGTGCCCTGCTGTTGTGTGGAAAGCAGCTTTTGCCATGTGGACCACTAATTATCATTAAATTCCTTCTTTGATATAACATGACAAATTTGTTTGGCTGCAGTGTAAACTTGCAACGAGTGTTTGCTGTAGTGCTAAACCAAACTAGCCACGGTAAGCACAGGTGCGCCAAATCAACCAGGACTGAAATCTTAAGGATTACAACTTTAACGGTTGAGGGCAAATCTCAAAAATGGGAAGCCTGTGAAAGGAAGGGTGAAGCTGAATTTCCAACAATGAAAGCAGTATCTTACTGACTACTGACATCATCTAGAAATACAGCACTAATAACAACATTGTTTTCAGTGACTAATAGTGTCTGGGTTAGTTTGTGCTTGTATCTGAATTCAGGCAACTTTACTTCACAAATACACAAGAGAAGGTTTTCACAGCACTATAAACTAAAATCATAGTTGTTGTTACTCATGCAGTACCTCTGGAACACCCACGAAGCCAAAGTCCTGAGGCAGCAGGGACAGGTTGGTAAGACGAACACTGCTCTTGACCGACTGGTAAATAGAACAGTAGCCAAAGTCCACCTCAGTCTGGTCAAACTGCAGGTCTGAAGAGGTCACAACTGCTTGGACTGTGAAATGGACAGGCTTCACCTGAACACACAAACATGAAGCATCTTTACGGATCTTTGGCCAGTTCTCCTCGGGTGGAACATTTTAATCAACATCAATGAAGAAAAATCAGTTTCCTTCAAACATATTTGCCCCCCCACCCTTTTAATGTCACAACATTGTATTTAACCTAGATTCTATTTGTTTCATTCTAATATATAAAAATCAGGATGTTTTGATTTATGTAATACAAATGGTTGCAGGGCCTGTTCTGAAAACTGCTCAGCACTGGTATCACTTTTTAAATTATTATATTTTTAATTATAATAATAATTTTTAATTATACATTTTCATATTCAGATTGAAGAAAAAAACACTGAGGAGAACAAAGACTGCAACAACATCAACGTGGGACTAGCATGGACTGAAGTTTCATTTGAAAAATAAGCCTTCTCAAGTGTGTGATTTCACAATACGAATATATGCACTTGTAGTATCTATTGAGTTGAATTCATGTTTAAGGCGAGGCCACTTCAGTCTTCTGAGCTGAAATGGAGCGATGCCTTTGTGCATATAGTCATTCATCACTGAGCAGCTGAGACTCAAGATGTGTGTGTGTATGTGTGTGTGTGTGTGTGTGCATGCATGCATTCCAAAACCGCGTATAGGCTCGAGTTTTGGAAATTGACATCTCGGCACCAACCCAAGTAACTGTTTATCATCGCCAGTCCCCCCCAGAATTATTATGGTTTTGGTTTGTGCTAATCATGCAAGGCTGGTATTATTCTTCATTTTTCTTATTGTCAGCAAGTCTCATGAAATGACTAAAACCAACAATATGTTTTCTATACTTTCCAACTTCCCTCCCCTGTCCGTGGCCCTCAGCCAGATTAAAAAACTAAGTAATATTGTGATCTTGTGAGCTGTGTTTTTTTTTCTAAAGATAATGTCTTCTTGAATCATGTCAGTGCTCAGCAGATGACCTTGTTTATAGCTTTCTGCACCATTGCTTTCCTGGCTGCTGTGGCGTCTGGTGACCATACAACAGTGTGTGTGTGTGTGTGTGTTTGTGTGTGTGTGCACGCATGGTTTAATGCCAGGAGCTCAGGGCCTGGGGCTGGGAGCAACAGCTTTGGTGCTCCACAGGAGCATCCTGACCCAGTCTTTGGCTCCTCGTCAGAGCTCTGCTCCCCCCACAATCCTCTGCTCTCCTTGTCCTGGTAGAGACAGGGAACAGGGGCTGGATGGGGAGGGAGAAGAAGGTGACGATTTGGCAAGAAGACTGACCAGATTTAGATTTACTGAGAAAGAGGACTGGCATCGATGCAACACGAATGTCTAAGCAGCTGCTCTGTGTTTTTTAATAAAAGCTGCGGCTGACGAATTGAAGGAATTTAGTTTCTGTAAGCACTTTTTTTTTCCACTTCAAGGGCTTCTGAATTGACTGTTTTCATATCTCATAATAGAAGTTGGACCTCGAGAGGAGGATATTTAGATTTGTGCCTCTATTGTTTGATTGACACTGAATTGCAAATAGTTTCCTTTTTTTGTTGCACTGTACACAACTAGAGTTACAGTATACCAACTAATCCATGATGTGGACCTGTCTGACGACAATACATAAATATGTGTAATAACATGATGTAATAGTAATGGCACGATGACCAATATAACATCTCAGTAAAATACACATGTGTAATAAAGTTATATTATAATTCACATTATTTATTAATAATATGATTTATTATCACATCAAGACAACATACACTTATTATTAGGTTATCGATCGTTAATGTAATATTGTACCAAGATAATATTGGTCATGAAAAATGTATTTTTGGTACATGTACATTAACAGCAATTGGAAGCTAAAAATTAAGCTTTTTAGAAAACTGAATCCACAAGCTGAAGTTTGTATCAGTTCACTTTCAGATTCTGGGTCAGTTTAAATTTTTTATTCCCAACTGCCAAAATGAAGTGTTATGAATTCGCTACAGCTTCTTTGCTTCTAAGCTTGACCTCCATGCCAAATTTCAGCCACCTAGGGCAAAAACTGTGGCCGCCAGAGAGTGGGGACATTTTTGTGGACCGACTGACCAACCAACCAAGTGAGCAATAGAGCTGCTGGTTGCAGCTAAAACGTTAGCAGTGCAGGTAACACAGTTGTTTCTTACCAACATGCACTACGTAGTTACCTTCTCCATTTACAATTTTATGCACATTGTCACATATGTGACTTGTCAAAGAACCAGATATTTTAGCATAGTTGGCAGTAGCTCATATTTTGCACTGATTATTCAACCAGGAGAGTTTCATACCCATCAAAGTTGGTGCTCCAACTGTGAGTCATCTAACTTCATCTGTGCTGCAAATGAACTGGACTTTTATTCCCGGGAACCAGAGGCACCTGAGATATAGTAATTCTTCCCACTTTGCAACTCTGTACTTGTACGTGTGAATGTATATTTATGTCTTATGTCTGCGAGTATATCCATGTTTTATGTGTTATATACTGTTATACATGTTATGTCTGGCAAATTGTATAACCCCATTTTGAAAGGCATGACATTTAATAAATGTTTTCCCTTCTTTCCCATTTTAAAAATGAATAAAATCTATGTTAGCACATAATATGTAATCCACGGAGCAAGAAGAGAACACAGATTTCAGCTTTCCCATTTTCAGCTTCCTAAGAAATCTTCAGTTAAACAATATGGGATAACCTTTATGCTTGGCTTATTAACGCCCATGGAGTAACCGGGCCTTGGGGGTGGGAGATAATTTTAGCTTGTTATCAGCAAAATAGGTTACAACCTTCAGTGGCGCTGCTTCAGTTAGGGACAAAGTAGGACACAAGCCCTGAATTGCAAGATAAGTACACGGTTTTCAGGAGCACAGGGAGGATTACTGCAAAATAGACTGTATCTATGCAGTGTATAATATAATACAAACCTGGCCTGCTATTTGCACTGTCATTGGAACCTCCAGGACTCCTGTATCTTTGTCAAAAAACTTCTTGGCATCTTTAGATAAGGAGCATCTATGAGAGAGTGAAAAAGACAGATGCAGCGTGAGAACGCACACTATTATGCAAAGTGGCACTTTCTCAAAAAAAAAAAAAAAATCATTTTTACATCATGTTCACGAACAGAGAGGAGCAAATACACCAATTAGGGGTTGGTAATAGACACATCACTGCAACAGTGATTTTGAAGGTTGCTCATTTTTTTCAGGAGATCAGATACCAACAGTCAAAAGCCACGAGCCACTGTCGAGCTTTTCAAAGAAAGATAAAGATTCAGACCCTGAAGACCCATTACTTTACTTTAACCCACGACTGTAGGATCGGCTCGCCAGGGAAAGCAGGAGAGAGATGTAGAGCGCGCCTCCACACTACTGTAGGTTGTAGCCATGGTGATGGGAGACGTAAGTATGATTCAAAGAGGCCCAGTAGTCATGCACAGGCTTATGTAAAACCAGTCCCTCAATATAACATGTATATACACTGTATATATGTATGCATGTATAGTTCATCATCATGTAAACAGTGGTCAAATGTCAAATACAGTTTGTGGCTCAGATCCACCCCCCCCCCCACCTCTCACTTTCTCTCTCCTTCCCCCGACATCCTTCTCTTTTTTTCCCCTGCTTGCTTTTCCTCCGTCTGTTTCTCTCCTATCAGCTGTCTTCTCTGTCCTTCCCTCTTTACGCTCTTAATGCTGGTTGAAGGCTTGAGAGCTAATGCTGTAAATGTCAGTGGTTTTAAGGCTCTCCAGATGTCGGTGTGTTTTTTTTTTTTTTTTCCAAAGCGCTAAAACCAAGCCTTGCCTTCCACAAATCTGTCAGCTTCAGGTTCGAGGACAGGTTTGCATTTCATATTTCCTCGGCCTCATTGCTGCATGCAACTGCTGTAAACATGCTGTTCTACTACAGCACCCTTCATGACTCAAAGCTAGAAAGGTCACCTCCTTACATGTTAAAATTAAATCTCTGCATTTGCAAAGGGGAGGAATGAAAAAAGAAAAGTAGTTTTCTTCCCTCCATAGCTTGACCAATGAGTGCAGAGGGTGTATTTAAGGAAGCACTCTTGTTCTGCCTGCAAATAGAATCGCTGCTGGAGAGTCACTCTTGAATTAGCTTGGCAGGGCAGAGTGGAAAAGCATGGTGGGACATCGCCAGGCCCATATGCTCGGGAGAATTTTGCGGATGGATGGGGTTTCAGATTTGTCAGTGTCCTGCACAGATTTACTTGTGTGCTTTTCGTCTCTGTAGCCAGATTATCCACAGCCTTGTCCAAAAGTAATTCTCCTCCATAGTCTTTAATGATACTTCTGAGATTAGTAGAGGACGCAGTAAAACTGGAATAGTTGCTCTAACTTTGTGGTACTGCTAAGAGGACAACAGTGCATATCTCCAAAGGATTTCACCCAGAACTACTGAAATAACTGAGCAAAACTTTATCACTTCATCTACATTTCCATCCCTAAAAAACCTCCAAAGTCAATGAAGTGACAATCATGAGGATCACCTATAATCCATGAGAGTCCGGCTGAATAAACTGACATGTTTAGGAAAGACTCATTTAGGAAATCGTTTATGATTTTAGGAAAGAGGCTGCTTTAGTGCTTCTTTTTACCCGATGGGAGCAAATACAATATATTTGAAATATAGATATCCCTCCTCAATATGGACTCCTGCTTGGATTTCACTTCACCATTAAAAAAGTGATTATGAAAAGGATTACAAAACGGATTAAGAGGCTTAGGGATTTTTCACTATGGGGGAAATGGATGGGCAAAACATACAGTAAATGAACTGTGAAAGAAATCCCAAAAAATCATGTTAACCAAACAGGTCATTTTGTTTGTTTGCAGTCTTGCAACTCATAGCATCATTAAAGTTTCTGATACTGGTGTGAGCGGTGAACTATCAGTGAAAGTACTGGTAGAGCTGTTTGGTGTAATCTGCAGTACATCATCCTTGTAATCTCCCTTTTATCAGCCGGAACTGCCAGGGTGGGACACATTTCCTCGCTCTTCAGAGATTACGCTTAAATCGGTTCATTCAAGCCATCCTATTCTAATGATCTTGTTATCAGGTTTAAATTTTCTTCCGGTCTTTTCAAAATGTGTTAGATTGAAATTTGCCACAGGCAGAATGTTTTACCTGTCCCTGGAAGCTGAATTATTGTTTTTCAAAATGAAAACGTGTCATTCTCTACTCTTTGGGAAGTGTTAATCAGTTCTAAAGCCAAATTTTCAGGCCCAAGCGAGCCAGGTCACATGGCTAGGTTATGTAGCTCACAAGCTTTTTTCCACACCTCGTTTCAGTCCAATGCGATTTAAATAAGTCTGGTTTGCTGGCTGTTTCCCCCAGTTGGAAAAACAATCCATCAATCAGAGCTCGGTAGATGGGATTAAGAATGAGGACATCATAGTTCTACATACCTAGCTACCTAGGACAAGCGTCGACAGAAGAGGTTGCTGTTATAGTTGACTTACAGAAATAACAACTCTCAACTCTTAAAATTGGCATCGCCACTGCAGCTAAATAACCCCCCCTCTCCCAAACAGAAATTGGCTAACATGAACATGGTGTCAGGCTAAATGAAAGAAGTTAAACGAAATGGCAATTCCCTTTCACGATTATTAGGCTGTCAGTGTCCATCTGAATGCAAATGAGCAGCACTCCTCTTAGCTGAACAGGATCTCTGTTGATATTGTGGAGAGGGGATTATGTAGTGTATGGAACAATGTTCTGGATATGTGAGAGGAACATGTGGGTTGGATGGTGACAAATAAAAGTGGAGGAAGACAGGCAGAGAGGGATGAAGCAACGGAAAGACAGTGAAGGATGTGGGCAGGTTGAGCGCAATCCTTCAGAGCAGGAAGCAAGAATGTGCTCACCCTCTCCCAAAAGCCCGGGGAGGGAAGGCAAGAAGCAAACACCTGTGTAAAGAATGAAAGCTATGAGTCATTTTAGAATACAGATTTAACAGCGTGTGAGTGTGTGTGTGGATGAGACAGTGAGTGAAAGCAGCGCTGCTAATGAGGATTTGGAAATCCAATCACAGGCTCTGGCTAGGAAGACTTGGCAGTGCCATTTTAAATGTCACACCGCCACTGCATAAAACAAAAGCAAACCTACCAAAAATCAACAGATTGGAAGGAGAGATCCAACCATGACACAGATGAGACATACAGGAACACAGCTCGCTGACGTGCTGGAAACACAATTATTTTCCATTCCCAGTTTGAATTTCCGGAGCTGTGAAGTGAGACTCTTTTGGGCCTTAGGGCATCCTAAAGGATAATTCTGGTCTTATTTTTGTAGCTTTGGCCATCATTTTTATTGGCTCTGATAGCACTCACTTAGCCCCAGCTTGTGCCTTTCAGTATTATCATTACATTCAAGTCATAGAGCAAAGTATTCGTCTTTTTCATTGTTCAACAACTTATCCCTGTTTTGAAGGTATTTCCAGAATACTAAAAGCACAATAAAAGCAATTCTTAAACCATTTCCCGTTCTCTAATCCAAACAAAGATGGTTGCCTGAAATGGCATAGTATTTCTTTGCTTGATTGATAGGATGTGAACTAAAATTAAAGTTTTATCATCAGTTATATTTGTCTATACTAATTAATTATCAATTACTTTTACTGTGCAGCTGATGGGAGTATTTTTTCCTCCCAAATAGATAGTCTTTTAGGATCCGGGAAGTACCTTCAGGATAAGTGTTGATTTGGGTTTTTCGAAGATACTCAGGGATTAATCATTCAGAGAAACAGATGCTTAACTCGAATGAGTGATAATACATGAGAGGCACAAGTCCAATGGGGAAAGAACCCAAAGTAAGACACATCGTTGTTGGGTTGATAATGCCACAGAAGGATCATCAATCAATAGTAATAATTTCAGGTGACAAGATATTTCCCTTTTTTAGTAGATGAGACAAAGTACAGAGACACCTACCTCTAAAACCAACGCTAGGACACTGCCAGTTCATACGTAAAAAAGTACCAGTGAGGTCATTTGCACAAAAATCACAAAATGGAGAGGAAGTTTCATAAGAAAGGTTTGTTGGGACTGAACATTTTATTTTTCCTTTATCGTCCCATATATAAATATATAAAATATAGACACCTTTAGTACACTACTAAAAAAAATGAAAACAACATGCCCGTAGTTACAATGTTAAAAGTTTTTAAGATATTTCTTTAGGAGCCATTTAGAGGCACTTGCATATTCCTTTCATTTCCCTTGAAGTCATATTCCTGTGTCTGAGCCAGAAAATTGACAACAGAAAAACTGCCACAAAAATGGCAACAAGCGCAGATGAGATTGACACAGCTGTACAGGTTGTTGTAACTACTCTTAAATTGGCATATTACTTCAATTGTCATAATAAAAAAAAGGGAAGACACATCACATTGTTAGGACAAAATAATAACTGCTCCCAAACAAAAATAAATGCTAATATGAACACACTGAATGAAGTGGAATGGGTTGGCAATTCAGTTCATTAGGCTACTGCTGGATGTCAATCTGTTCCCAGATCCCCACAATTCACTTGGCGAGTTCAATGTTAGCATAATTGAAAGAGCTGATTGCCAAACCTACAAAACAAGATCCAAGTTGTAATAAATTATAATTATCCTCTAAGAACAACCGTGTTGTCAATGGGAGCACAGGGAACTGGGCCTGGTGTCTAAGGTTATGTAATCAGAATCAGGGCCAGCATATAAGCAGTGGTGGATGGTAGATGCATAGAGGGATGAGAGGAGTGTGAGAATAACAGAGAGAGGCAGAGTAGATGTAGAGTGAGAGGAGAAGTGAAGGAGCACAGAGATGGAGGGCTGGAGAGACTGAGAAAACCAGAGAGAGAGAGAAGTATAAGAGGTGAGAGGCCAAGAGAAAGAGAAGTATGTGTGAGAGAGTGGGAGAAGACAGCACAGAAGAGAAAGAGAGAGACAGGGAGAAAAAGTGTGATACAGAGGGAGTAGGGAGGGGGTGGTAGCTGTAGCTGTGTTAGTACTTGTGAACGTTGCACCATCTCAGCAGCAGCACGAGTAATGCTGTACTCTAATCCTCGCATTAAAACCTCTGCTGATTCACTAAGGCAGATTACTGACATTTTCCCACTTTCCCCTCCTGCCCCCCAGCTGAATGATGACCAGTGCATGCCCCGAACTTTTGTCATGTGTGACGAAAATGTCCTCCTGTTATTATTTTTTTCCCATCAATATCCTCTCAGCTATCAATACACAAAGCTGCTGAACTGAGAAGGGAAAAAAGGTGGGCGGGCAGAAGAATACTAGCGCCCACGCTGAGTTTTTACATACTGCACGCCTCTCACATTTGCCCTGGGGGTCCCCTGTCCGCTCTTCTGGCATTCAAACTACAGTTCAACTCCTGCCTCTCCATCTAAATATAGAGCCTGTATCGTTGTAGAAAGAATTACCACATCCTTCAAAGTCATTAGAAACCATTACCATTGCACTCAGAGTGCAGGTATGTTGAATCAACTCTTTTATACCCGCTGGGTGTTGACTGGCTATAGATTGTTGCCATTTGTACCTCTGTAAGACTCCACAGCTTGCTTCTAACAAGAAGGGAAGCTAGCATATAACAGTTTTATAACATTTATGAGGCCAATACTGCCCTTTTATCAAAAATTGGATAGTTAGTTGGAGAGGTGGATGCAGTTTTATGCATTTTGTGGCTAGCTAGCAAGTTACCCCTTAAGCTAACGCGAGGACTGCTCCTGCTACCTCAAAGGCTGTTTTACAACGTGTGCCTTATTTTTGCATCTGTGGTTTTATTGGTTATGATTGTATTCACCAAAGTAATTGCTGGGATCTGGGAAAACATCAACAATTGTGGTGACATCGCAACAACACAGTCAGACGGGGCACAAAATGCAAGTTGTCAGACGATTGCCAGATAATCCAATAACCACTTTATTCGAAACATTTAACAGAAAGTGAGCGCACCGAGAGCACGCAGTTGGAAGTTTGTGTGTCAATTGTGATGAATGTTAACTACTTTTTGGTTTATAATTTCTTTAAGGCTAACTTAGGGGTGTGTCAAATCCTCATCCTATGACTGCTCCTGTTTCTTTCCCCGTCATACTCCTTTTCTAGCGATGCTGCAGCCTCTCCAGATCACATCAATTAACTAGTTGAGTACAATGTTATTATCATTGATAGAAACAATGGTCCTTGTGTAATGGTGTACTGGTTTATTTTGTACTACTAACACCTCTGTCTACTTCCAAGAGCCCATAAACCAGATTTTTCTGTGCGCAGTGTGCAATCTATAGCAGTTTTTCTTCAACAGGAAAGCTGTAGGTTTCTCCTTTGTTGAAGAAGCAGCGGCTGGGAAGTCACAAAACTGCAAGCCTGGCTCAAACATATGACAAGTCTCCTTTGAAGTGACACAGTTTTCACTTTCATAGAAGGTTGATAGAATCTTAACAAGCTTACAGTCTAAAATAAGATTATGAATGCTCCAGTGATTTCATTATCATTGCATCCTGTGTGTGTCCTTCCTTACCTCGGCAGGAACTTGAGTTGGGCGCTAAGGCTTGATTGAGCCTGGATGAAGCCTGTTTTTGGTAGGATCTCCATGTGTTTCCTCATTTCTGGGCACACCTCAAAGGTCAGCTTCAAGGCTGTGCTGGCTCTGTCGTGCAAAAGATAAGGTTTCATTAGCATAATGCTAACACACCGAGTGCATTCCTCTAACAATAGGAGTAATCCAGGATGATCTGTACTGTTTTTTGAAAAATTGTGCACAGGCACAGGAAAACTGTGAAGGAAAATATGCCTGGAGGCGATCACCAAACATATGCCATGACCACTTGCTAAAGACTACGATACCTTATAATTATTGTCTGGAATTAAATTATTTAGATAGAAATTGATGTGGCACTACTTCAGCCATGGGATAACATTACTACTAGTGGAAAAAGCTGCTGCCATGTAACAGCCATTAGTTTAAACACAATTTAAATTCTTATGTGTGCATGTTAATTTAAAACAGTGACGAGGATACTCACCCCTTTGGTTAATCCAACCCTATTGCTATTGATATTGGATAATTCTGCAAAACTCCAACAACATTTTATAGATAATTTATTCCTCCAATATCTGCACATGGAAACTACAGCACAGCTAATGTTATAGAAAGGTCCTGGTTATGGCAAATGTTAAAGATATGGTTAGGCTTAGTTAACATTCGGGACATGGACACGAACTCCAGTCTCTGGCGTTTGGATACTGTAGTTTTTGTGTTTCAGAGGCCGAGGTACAAAGAACTTCTTCTACCTTTTAGCTCTGTGATACAATAGAATACCTGTAATCCATCGCTGGCATGGCTATTGATGTAGACAGACATAAACAACACAACAGTAGCAATTAGGTGAACACATTCAGTTTATATGACAGCAACAACAAAGAATATATATTCCAGGTGCTATGCCCAGCGGACATTTCAGGGCAAACCCCTAACCCCTTCGGGACTCAGCAAAGACAGAGATTTTTGTTTGAGTGACACATACAGAAATTGCCTTGTATGGAGTGATGTACCCCAAGTCCATATCATTTAGGTGACCCAATTTCCAGGAGCTCCAACAGATGGTTGTGCCTGTGGCTACAAGCCTCAGTTATAGCTGAGGCTTGTGATATAAATGGCTCTTCACCTTGGGAATTCTCCAACACATCCAACCACAGCCCACACTCCCACACCTTCATAAAACGATGACAGTACAAACATGCTGAAAAAACGCTCTGTTTGCTGGAGGTGATATGCGTATACAGTGATAATATTTTGTTAAGTCTGCTTTCATCCTCAAAGATACAAAGGTGAGCGATGAGAGCGCTGTGGCCAAATAGACTGAGGGACCCCTCATTTTTCGATTCCCCTCTCAAATGAAATGACCCGCTTTAAACAGCGCGGTCAACCAGATGGTTGTTTCCCCGAGGCAAGGACTCTCAGGGACACTTGGGGGATATCAAGTCACTATCTTTATTCTGGCCTAGTGATAACCTTCAAATCACTCTCAGAGGAATATTCATGGATACATAATCATTTAGGGCAATTAGGCAGTTTAATTAACAGGGGCATTTAGCTGATCCTGTTATTTTTTACTGACCAGCAATGTTTAATGATTTAAAGGCAAGTTTACAGCAATCCACATAATTACTTCCTTGGGATAAAGAAGACTATGATACAGATTATGTCATCTTAACATTATACTAATATTTTTGTTTCATTTGGTCGTAGATTTACATGTCAAAACAAATGCTGATTTCTGTAATTCAGGGAAACAATGAGATTCCAAAATGGATTTCCTTGGATATGATATCTTTCTAAGCTGACATTATCAGAGTACTGTATGTGGACACCCTGCCCTCATAATTGTGGTGTGGGGTTGCTTTTCATGGTTTGGCCCTTGATTCCAATTCAGGGAATTTTTTATGCTACAGCATACAAAAATATTCCAGACAACAAAGTGCTTCCAAAATTGGGGCAACAGTTTGGGGAAGGCCCTTTCCTGTTTCAACATAAACATGCCCCCTTGCACAAAGCAAGGTCCATACAGAAAAGGTTTTCCCAGTTTGGTGTGGAGAGACTGTCCTCCCAAGAAGAACAACAACATCATTTCAGTGTGCCCAAAAATGAGGTATGTTTATATTTAAGTGACAAAGCCCTGCATGGACTGTAGTTATTATGCTACTATGCTGCTGGTATAACTGACTTCTACACCACAAATACACCCAATATATATTAGTTGTTTATTTCAAATAAAAGAACTATCACTGGAACTTGAGCTTGACGTGATTCCTTTCGTGGGCAAGTTTGAGAGTGAGAGACATTCATCTAGCCTTTGCTGCATGTCATACCCATATCTCTCCCCATGTTTCCTGACTATCTCTACACTGTCAACTGCCAAGTGAAGGCAAAATGCCAAAAAATGATCTTGAAAAAAAACAATGGGAAGCAGCATGAACAACATAGCTTTTTACTGCCTTTGTTATATTCCCAAAAGCTGCAACTTTTGTCAGAGCAATATTGATAATGACACTCATCATTGAGGTTTAGTGGCAATTGTATCAGGTCATGCAGCAGAGAAATTGCAAATGTTGAGTCTACATGCAGAGCTGAATAACCAAGTGCCTGGACTCTGAGTGCCCATGGCTACAGCAGTGCCTCTGCCCTTTCTTGAAAGGGCCAGGTGGCTGTGCTTGCTCACACCACATGTACTCCAAAGACTCATGGGATACCAAGCCTTCACAGCAAGGGATATAGGCAACCGTCCCTATAATGCAGTTCTATCTGCTTTATACAATGTAATATATTTCAAAATAGCCAGCTGGATAGGTAGGAAAGGTTTTTCGTTAGCAACTATATTTCTAGAATCAGCTCTAACATCAAAAATACACTCACATTTCTCAGGCCAAATAACACAGGACCCAGGCTGGACTAAGACAGGGTATAGTAGGCATATCAGAAATAGAATAAACAGAGATATATCGAGGACAGAAGGCTTTGTGGAGGGAACAAAAAAGGTTGGTTGGGTGTTTTGTGGCCTGAGTTTGGGCAGGAATGCTCAACTCCCCAGCAGGTGCCAGTGGAGGAGTGTTTGAAATAAAAAAAACACAACACACTGTTCCCAAAAGAAAAACTCTGCCAACTGTCTGCACAATATTCCAATCATTGGCTCACAAGCAAAAGTCAAACACTACACATTCTAAAGCCTCTTTCAATTAGTAGGAGTAATATTTAAATCACTGGCTCACAAACAAGAGAGACATATTCAGTTATGCTTTGTACTGTTCTCTTAAAAAATCTGTCACAAACTAAGGAGGACTTGTGGGATATCTACTCATCTACTCAAAGGAAAAAGTGACAAATTGTGTGATGAAAGCAGCAGCTCTCTTATTGTTCCCCCCAAAAGCCTGCCAAGCTATTTTGTGCTCAAATTGCTGTCTTGGAGGCAGAGTGACATATTGCATGGTTTGCTGGTGCAAGCATTAACATTTCTTTTTTTTTTTTTTTTTTTACTTTAAAAGCTGCCGTTCACACTGATGCTGTCATCGTCATGTTGTCACGTGTGCTGGTGTGCCAGCGCACCAGATGGCAGCTGTCACAAATCCCCCACACCCACACATGCACTCCCTCCCCCACATGATGTGACACAATGACTGGCTAGGTGGTGGACCACACGCCTGCAAATGTTACTGCCCCCCGGTGTATTCTTAACCTCATGTGTTCATCATAATGCATCATATCCATAATCATAAAGGATTTACTTTTGTGCTGTGCTATTGCATGGACCAAAGAGGATTGTGGGGATGTGAGCTTACTGCTTGGTCCCTTACATCATCCTTTGTTTAGGAACTTTTATCAGCTAATACATCTCTATTTTATTATGTCTGCACAGTTGTTGAATATCTCAATACGGCGCTTGGCTCTGAGCGCAGTTAGGCGGAGAGTTTTACGTTGGGCCAGCTGAAAGGTAAGCTGGCCCTGTCAATTTTAAGGGATTTCCATGAGCCCGTTTTCTGTGAAAATGCCCGTTTTGGCAGAGACTGTAGCATGTGAGGGAGCCTTAGTATTGCATTCAGCAGATAAGCCAGCATGCTACATCAGCAGTCCATGCCACTTTCCAAACTCTATTCCAAGGATGTTTCGGAGCATGGCATCAAATAAAATGGAAACATGACATGCGCCACTCACTTCTGCAGTCATTTCACTGGGCTGAGTGGTTTCATAAAGCCAATCAAATATTGCAATTTTAATATGTAGTTCATTATAATAAACGTGCAATAAATATTCTCTAAAATAATGCAGTAATGATGTAAAGATTTCTACATTCTGTTTTTTTTTTGGTTTTCTAAGGATCTTGAGATGCAATGCTTTTTCATTTTATGTATTTCATCAATCATTGTCTGCAATTTTCTCAGATATTTTTTGATTTGACTCCACTTTTGATTGGTTGTTACAGCTTGTGGCTTGTAGAAAGTGCTGAGTCAGTGTATGGTGCTTCACTATCTTCTTCTGCATGACTTGACTCTCCTATCCACCTTTCTACCAGGTGTGCTGTCTTTGGGATTTATAATGTGTTCATTTTTATGGCTTTTACTTTGTTTCTTTCTCTTTGTGTTTACCATGTTTTGTTTTTATTGTAAAGCACTTTGTAGCTGTATTTTGAAAGGTGCTATATAAAGTATTGAGTAGGCAGACTATCCCTTGCCTTTGGACAACCTCAGTTTTGTTGCTGTCATATATCCACACTATATGGATATGTTGATGTTCACATCTAAGATGTGTTGGTTCAAGACTTGTTAGCTGAAACAACAGACAGTCTGCAGTTATTTTTGCCTGTCCATCCCTTTTAATTAGCTTGGATTCGTGACTGGTGTTCCCCTTTGCCAATACAATTAGTTTTTGGCATATGCAGTCACACAATTATACAGATTGCCACATTATAGACATTCTTGTGACAAGATGTATCCACAAATAATAGAGCAGCTATTTTGTCTCTTTCAAAGGACATAATTTGCCTCATGTTGCTTTGCAAACCATTTATAAAAGTGGTGATAGTCATAATGACTCTGTTAACTGGCATGCAAATAAACACAACTTTCCTATTTAGGTGCATTTGCAACTGTACAGTTTTGGTGCCTTAGGGTAGGTGTCATATGGAAACCTTCTTCTAGCATTTGTTTTCCCAATGATATACAACATTATTACAACATACTATGCACCAATTGTCGGTATACAAAGGATGAATTTTACCTGGAGACCGACTACCTTGGTCTCAATCTGTCATATCAGTTGTTCTTACAGACTGTGTGCACCTGGTGGGCTCATTTAAGTAAATTGCCGTGTAAAAGCTAAAACTAGTCCTGCAATTAACTACTGTGCTGTTTCCTTTGGGAAATGACTGTCAGTCCCAAAATTCTGTTACATACATGGCCCATCTCTAGCATGATTACAACTCATAAACAAAACAAATTTATTTTATGGACAACTTCCAAATAATTTCCTAGAAAGTAACTGATATATAACTGTTCTTAGAAAAGACTTGTATGTACAGTTGAATACAAAACATTGTTAAAACTCTATCAAACCGTGCAAACAGGGCTTTACACAGTTTCTTGGCACTCTGTTTTCGTCCTTGAACCAATGTTGTCTCTAACTGTTACAGGTGATTACTTAAAGTGACACTAATATGGTATTAAATGACATCTCACATCCATTAATTTGATTTTGTTGCCTGTTCTAACAAGGCAGTTGGATAATGTGTAAATGGCTCCCTCTAAAGTGTAAACCAATTGGACATCAGCAAGGGATATAAAACTATTTTTATTCAATTACAGGGACAGGGAGACTCTTCAAATGTCTCTGGTGTATTACTCCATTGGGTTAAATTCATTGTTGGTGTTTAGTATGACACAGAAAATGAGCTAACAAGGCAGGCAGTTGTTTGGCATTGTTTGTTTGTCTGTGTTTTTTAATTTAAATCTAATTTACTTCAAACTTTTAAGACTAAACAATTCATGGTTTGTTTGACAAATTTGTTATTTATGCATGCACTGTAGGTATTTCTTCTTTTACTTCATTAACAAATAGGGGAAGTGCACAAACAGTAGTGCAGCAAGTACTGTTAATATAGACTTAAATCAGTGTGTTGTTGCGTGGATTCACTTAGACTCTGTAGTTGAGGTGTTTTGATTACACATTAATAAGTAATGACTGCCACAGTGCAGGTGCTCAAGAACATTTCTGTGTCAAGCGTGACTTTACATATATGACACAGCTGTCAGCCATCTCAGGCTCTGGGACCCACCTGCTTTGGACTATGACACTGTCTTGATAGAGCCGGTCAAACATGCAGATCTTCAGGTCAATGCTGGGCTGGACCACACATACAGGGACGCTGACTGCCACACCCCTCACCTGGATGGGTATCTGTTTGATACCAACACACCTTCAATCACGAAATGACACTGTAGTGAATAAAACCAACCAATCTATGGCTACTACTACCCTTATCTTTGATGATGAACATGGTGTGTCTTACTGGTTTGCTGGTTAAGTCGGAGAATTTGATTTGGAAGTCCAGTTTGGCCTCTCCAGGAATGGTTGGAGTGAATACCACCTCCAGTTTGACGCTCTCAAAAGGTCTAATCTCCCCCCCTCTAACCTGAAGGAGAGTACATGATGGAAGACAAGCAAACATTACATTTTGAAACATTTTTCATTTCATCATTTTATTTAATTTCCTGTATTGTTGAAGGAAATTCTACTAAACAAATGTAAAATGAGCAGTTAACTTTAGAAATGAACATCAGACGCTTCCACTAAATGCAAGATCAGACTATGACATATTTTCACTGAGCTTTCTCTGTTTGACTTTTGAAGCTGATTTAGTGCACACAGGACACAGTTTAACCTTTTAATTTCACAATACAAAACCATCTCTATCCATATGGGGGAAGCTGAAATCTCTCAGATGTGCAACTTCAAAAGGCTTCCAGTCAAACTACAGTGAAAAGCTGTGTGCATTGTCTGCTTCGCTACAAAGCACCAAGGTGGTGAGAGCAATAATAGAAAACAAAAGAGAGGAGTGAGCCATTCATGCATGATAGCTTGATGGATAATCTGCCATTTAAGACAGCAGCCTTCAACCACACAATGTGAAAGTATCAGTCAAAATGACAATGATCGAGCCGGGGGCATGCAGGCACATGCAATACACACAGCCATAACAAGCGCATGGGGTGAGACGAGGCACCATTAGCCCCCCACCAGAGAGATGTAATGAACCCTGAACAACTCCAGAACTTCACATGGGCCACAAGGCACACACAGCATCAGTGCTAAAAACAAGACAGAGAGGCAGAGAGTCTTCTGCAGACAGATATAATAGTCTGTCTCTTCAGAAACAAAGTGGGTGTCTCTCTAGTTACACAGGTTGATACTAATATTTTGGGGTAAGATCTATCAAAAGCAATTCATTGTGTGATTTCCATAGTAGCAGAAGGGGTGGTTATGTCGATTAATCCGTTGTTGGTCATCACCTTGATCCTGAGCGAGATGTTCCAACAACTACCACACAGACAGATATGTAATTTGATATGGCTATTCATGGTCCCAAGAGGGTGATTACTAACTGATCCCTAAATGATTTTGGTGATCCCTGACATTTTGTCTAGTGCCACCTTCAGGTCAAACATTCTTTCTCACCAACACTTTAGTCCATATGTATCTCAAGAAGACAAAGAGTCTACAGCCATGCTTGCAGCCCTGTGAGGCTGTACTTAAGCACAGTGGCTAGCATGCTAACATTTGCTAATTAGCACTTAACACAAACTTATAAAGTTTTGGAAAATAATAATCACTGACATAGCCCTTTTCAACCTTAACAGTTCCCAGCTTGGTCTCATTCACCCATTCACATACAGATGTTGACCAAGCTGCCATGCAAGGTGCTGGCCTCCATTGGGGGGGGGGGGGGGGGGGGGGGTCAAACCGCCAACCCGCTCCACCCTGACTGTAGATGAAAAGTCAGGGTATCACCAAAGTAACTGTGTTACTGTAAGAAATAAGTATAAGTATGTGCAATAGGACCCGATACTTACATTTCCTAGACTTATGTCACCAGAGTCTGATTGGCTGTGGTACATCTGGGCATCCACATTGGTGGACACATTAGCATCAGAAATAGCTTCTGGACCTGTAGCTGATGCCTCTGACACTGCCACACACACACACAGAGACACACACAAGGCAAAACCTGGTCATTTTTATTGTTGAGTGGTTGAGTGGTCTACTTGCCCAGTGGATAAAAAAATAGTTTCATGAGCCAACATTTGGCCTCATGGTGGCAGTGAGGGAAAGCCCATGATGGTTACCAAAATCAGTAGCTTTCTTCATGGGTACCTGGGCAGTGTTAATGTGCACTTTAAATAGTGTGTAAATACGAGTAAGGGATATGAAGATCCAGTAGCTTATCATAATCCTGACGGTTTAGCCTAGAAAAATAAACTCTTCTTCCTCTTGGGAGCATTATTGGGTACACCCAATTTGATGCCAATCTGTAATCTGGTCATTAGTTCAAGAGGCATCTGTGACATAAGAAACAAATACTAAACAACTACTGTCAGCAGCCTGAGAATTTGGCCAAGATTGGACAGTCTTTACCAACAATGGTGATGAAAAAAAAATAGGCTCAGTCTTTTCCAAAGCCAGCAGAGCAGAGGCAAAAGACTGAGCAGCTTATCAAAGCATCAGTGGAGGAAAGTGCTGAGTGCAGCGATGAAGACTTCCGATCTGAGGGAACATTAAAGAGAGATGCCTCCTTGTCACCAGCTGTGAGAGCAAGGTGAACCCTCCGCTTTCTGTCTGTGTCTGTGTTTTCTTTTTACTTTTGTTCTCACAAGGACCAAATGTCCTAACAAATGAAGAGATTCTGTCAGTGAGGACTGACAAAATTCCTGTATTACACAGGCTGCTTTCCAAAACACTGTCTCCGACAGATTATGTTCAAATACAGCTAATCTGTACTGGACAATATGTTAAGTAGGTAGCAAAATGCAGCTCAGATTATACTTTTATCAACATGACAGCGAAAAGAGTATATTATTACATTTTTTACAATATTAACTTAAAAAGCATAAGGCATGATCACGGCTCTGTTTAGGCAACTCAAAGCACTTCAGGAAGGGTGTTGGTTCAATATATTTAAAAAATACATCATAGGGCAAAATGTGTTCAAATATAGTAAAATAGATCCTATTGCAGACTTTTAGTCAGCATTGGGTTTTTTTCAGTACTTTATGACAATCCATCTAATGGTCTAATGGTTGTTGAGACTCAAAACCATAAATGTCCACCTCATGGGGGCATTAGAGGAAAAGTCGGGGGACCACCAATGTGAGCATTCATTGTATGCAAACCATGGACGTCTGTACAAAATTTCATGCATACTGTACATCCATTATTTGTTGAGATATTTCAGCTTGGACCAAATTGGTTTTGGGATTGGTTGAGAGTTTTGCTACTGGATCTGGGTTGTTTCTTCTGACTGTGCCAATCCTCTGTGTCCATGTTTGTCATGCTTGCAAGCCGGTATACAATGCCCAGTGGGAAAAGGCAAAGAGACAGTACCAAATTTGACAGTACCAGCCCGGTTCAGATGGATGATGTAAGTACATGTCCAGGTTTCAGTTTTAGATCCATGCAGAACTCTATTTCAAAATTGGAGTTAAATAATAACTTTGTGTGTGTGTGCATATGCAGAATAGCTTTACCTGGCTGCTCGTGCTGCAACGCCTCAGAGAGCTCCTGACTCCCTTGCTTTGGTTGGAGTTCCCCGGCGCCCATGGATGCAGAGCTCCTCTGGTCATCAGAGCTTGTGTTTTGACTGCTTGGCTCCTGTCAGCCAACAACAACACACGCATACGTTTGATTTCATACATGGTTTATTCATATGCCTATCTCCAGTTCTGCTGTAAAACCCCACATTTAAATTCTCTAATTTTCATTTGAAATTTACTCCATCAGGCCATCAAAGAAACAGCAACTCTTGAAGTCCAGATTGAGAATCTGACATGTGGCACGTGTTGGCAGAGACCTGGGATGGCATCTGGACATGGCTAGTTTCTGGACTGGGACATGTGGAGGTGTCCAGGCTGAAGACGGTGGCCAGTGCACCCTTGTTGGCCAAGGTGACAGTCCGTGAAATAGTCTGGCCCACCACATGCGAGCCGAAGTCAATGAAGTGGCTGTCAACCTCCAGCTAGAGAGAAGATACATTCACATACAGTAGCATCAGCAGTGAGTACATAGTTTTACATATATGAATTGATTAAATAAGATACAGAGCAAAATGAGACTATTATATTGGGACAGATGGCCAGTTAGAGTTGTTCTTCTATGGAAGGATGAATAGGGTGCGGTGTGATTATTGTTCCTATTATTCCTATACTATCATTACTACATTATTAGTGACCTACAACTATATAGGCCAACAAAATCCATGTTGTATATACTGGAATGTTAGCAAACAATAACATGTATAGCAAGAAAATATTGTCCTTTGAAGACAATAATAGATTGGCCACGGCACGCTACTCACATCACATTTCTTGATGGTGCATCTGACGGGTACAGAGAAGGCACCCACAGCTGATACAAACTGGACCTCTCCTTCCAGGTCCTCGTTGATCTGCAGGGATCAGATAATGGGACAATGTGTTGCTTCATAACAGCGTTGGCTGCCGGGCATTGACACAAGTCAGAGTAAAGGTTTGATGTTAGATCAAACTGGTTAATGAGAATAAATAGAAAGCTGTATGCACAAATCTATGCTTCCTTCTTTTCTGAGAAGTTCATTCTCCCTAAAACGACTTGTGAGGGGCATTTTTCACAAGGACACATGTATGTAAACCCCAGGGTGCTGCAGGGAATATCTCAGGCCTCTGTGCCTTGTTGCCTTGCACAGTTCATAATGGCAACAAGTCCAAGACTATACGATATACAAAGGCACAGAATTAAGTCGAGAGTCCGTTGTGTAATTCTGACACTGTTCACCTGATGTGGATGTGGACACCCTCAAATCAAACCTGAAGGCCAGCACCTTAGCCTTGTGGGCATTATTTCATTTCAAATCCAATGTGCTAGACTACAGAGCACACATAACAACAAATGTGCTACTGAGTGAAATGTATTAAAAATAAAAAATAAGGAATAGATTGAAGGTTCATCACAAAGCAATATGAACTGTGAATCAAATAAAGCAGAATAGTGTAGAATCATATACAGCATTATGGGCATTTATGTATATGACAGTTGCACAGACATGCCTCCTTAAAAGTCTGTCAATTTGACAAGATTATGTTTTACCTGGTACATTCATCAGACTCAAAAGGGGTTAAAACCACTAGAATTTTTAGCAGATCTGAAACTAGAGTCTCTTAACTGTAACATGCAGTGTAGATGGTTAAACTGACGTGTGGTGTTACGAACCATAGGTTGAAAAACAGCCTGCATGTCACAGGACATCCCAGTAGACAAAGAGCCAGGAGGCTCAAAGCTGAAACACAAATCACAATGAGTTATGAATAAGAAAATGTGCATTTTTGATAGAGTTTAAAATGCAATGCAATGCATATGGAAAGCAGAACGCTGTTGCTATGGTTATTAAAATGGATATTACACAGATACGATGAAGGTAACATTGCTCTGATTAGCAACACAATATAAAAGCAGTGTTTGTTTTTGTGTCAGTACATCAAGTATGAGTCTTTGCATGGCCTCACACATGCACAGCAATAACATTTTGGTTTTAAAGCAACACAGAATGTACATGCGTCTGCAGTAAAGAATATGCTGTGTTCAACAAAAGATCAGCAGCTTCAGATGAAATGCTTAAGTGTGATGGATCACCAGAGAGTGAAGTGGATAAGCGAAAGACTGTGAAAGCTGTGGTCAAAAGTCAACCTGATGCTCAGTTTGCACGGCGCAGAAAACAAAGAAAAGATATAAGCTATTGTTCCACATACAAACTCTGCAGTGCAAAACAGAATGGTCAGTGGTCATCGCACTGTAAACCATAGCAGAAAGTTTATTTAGAGACGAGAAAAAAAAAAAACATGAGGTCTGTGAGCTATTTGAAAGCAACATGTGTATCTCACATCACATGTTTACACCAACCCTAATGCTGCCCCGAGGAGACTGATAACTTGCCGCCCTTCCAGAGACACAAGAAGAGGGCCGATCAATAAGAATATATCAGGCAGCCAGCCAGAGAGGCACGGAGGATTCTCAAAATTCAATAGACAAACAAAAAGTTAGAAACATGCAACTATGAGCATAATTAGGAAGCAGCTACAGTTACAGAACATAATGGAAGCCAAACAACCTTGTTTTTAGGTCTTGGTAATCGTATCATTCTGTTACAGATAGAGATATCTTTTGTGCCAAAGATATCTGGCCTGAAGGTGGTACGAGACGAGGACTTTCCATACTACTGTTTTTTGTTTTCTTATGTCAACTTTTCAAACTCTGTGAAGAAGGAGAATGAATACTAGTGTTCTACAAAATAGATAGAGACAGCATGCAGCGATTAATAACTGAAAACTGAAATTTAAATAATTTATGTATATTTTACTGTACTTATTTGAGTGCCAAATAAGTACATTTGGCCTATGTTATTGCCAAAAAGATTTATCCTTCTAAACAGAGATGACTTGATGTTATCTATAGCACAAAGAATTATTCAAAATGAATGAACTCAAAATGTGCTTTATGCTTTATTGTTGGATAGCTAGAAACATTTCATAAAATACCGAAACTCAATATTTGCACACACTTGAAAAAGGAATGTTTACATAGAAAAGGACTTTGACAAACAATAAAACTACAACCTCATCAGCAATCTGTGCATAGTATCATGAACACCAGTGGGCAATGGACCATTATGATTGGTTTGGGCAAGTCGTTTGAGGTTGTTGGTCCAGCTGCCAGGTGAAGAACTTGGAGCCGGCGGGCTGAAGCTGCCATCCAGCTCACCACTGTGACCTGGAAATGTATGAAAGGATTCCACCTGGTTGGGTAAATCTGGTGGTAATTATAAATGTCACATTGGACAGAATTTCGTTTTTTTTTTTATGTGGCTAATGTCCTTCCTTATTGGTACCATCCTTCTTTCCTAGCTTCAAGACAGGTGGTATGAAGAGACACGTGAAGAAAAAATAGAACAGTTCACTTGGGATTAAATGCTGAGTGAGGCAGTGTTTGAAAAAGCCTGCTAGAGCCCTATATAAAGTGCTGCAAACCAGGCCATATTGTTGAGTATATCCACTGCTGTAGGTTGAAGTGATGAAGCTGAGACTGTGGCTGTACAGTATTTCTGACTATGCCGTGTGTTCTATTATACATTCTGGATGCTCCCCATTGGCTTCTCCAACAGTAAATCAATCACTCTTTCTGTAGCACTTATTTCACAGAAGTCGAATCTTGTTCTCTTTACATCTGGTAGCTACAACATAATGCGTATTTCTGCACTGTAGTTTTAGGAACTATTTAAGAGCCATGCTTTTTAGGTTAATTTATCCAAACCTTACAGATTGTTTTCCTTCTGGTGTTCTGTGGGCAGGTGAGAATGGTGGTATTTGAGCTATTGAAAATGTGTTTAAGTGGTTTGAGGTGTGGATTGGTTTTAATCAGAAAGAAGAAACATGGGCCTATTATAGGATATAAAGCACAAATGCAGTTTTGCATATTGAATTATTTCTACCATAATATACATATGTCTGGTGAATCTGAGATCACACAGCTTTGACTATAGCAAGCAAAGAAAGCTCTACTGAGACGTAATTCCTGGGGGATGGGATCAAAACAGTTATCACGCAAACAGTTCTGTTATTGCTTGCTCTGAAGATTTGATATGTGCTTACAAATCTCTCTCTGCAAGCTCAGAATTCTTAAAAGTCCAACGGAAATCACAAAAGCAATCCTTTACGTGGTCAAAAATCATATCAAAAGTGAACTTCAAATGTGTTTTTAATATGTCTTTACTGAAACGAAGAAAAAAGGAGATACTGAAAAATATAGGAGATAAGATTTTTGGAGATACTTTATGCTCCTTTATCCTCCAAGCCTCGGAGTGGGTGGGACAGTGACGGCATACATCGTTCTTTGATTGACAGCTGAACCAGCATGCACAGAGACACAATGTAAACACTGCTTACACTAGTGCACTTGCACTGGTAACTGTAGCTTTCAAGCCAAGAACAGACAGCATTTTGTTAGTGGTGGTACTGGAAAATGAGGACCACACCATTTTTTGCATCTTAGCTGACTAATGTGGGCATTTGCTAGTTGTCAAGCTGTTCAGTGTGTATATCTAGCCTGCCTACTTATGTTGGAAGTGCTCTGCTTGCTGATTGATGTTTGTTTGATCGCTTATTCAGCGATCAAAGGTGCAACACAGGACAAGTCTCCATACCTGTAAATAAGGAGACATTAGATTGGAAGCTAATGTAGGTTGCATTCAAAGTCTGATACTCTTTTGAAGATACGCTAGCGGCGTGCCCCTTGGGATGGCAATGTAAGCCTGTCAGTTGGTTGGTCCACCACTTGGGTCCACCACTTTGGTCCACACTAATTACTGGATGGACTGGCATGAAATTTTGCACAGACATTCATGATCCACCAGAGACGAAGCCGACTGACTTTGATCCCTTCACTTTTTCCCAGGTACCAGCATAATGGCGACATTTATACTTGCCATGAAATGGTACAGACTTTCATGGTAAAGAGAGAAAGAGAACAAAGGACATGTTTACAAAGTAGATCTGTATTGTAGAGGTAGGTCATCTTGGTTCCTAGTAACCAGGACCAGCTATGGCCGGATGAAATTATATTAAATCTGATGGGTCCGGGTAGGGTCCCATTATATTGCCACAGGTCTTGTGTTGATATGTTTAATACCCAAATGGATCTAAGTGGATTCGCTATTAGTTCTGATTACGTACTGCTGCTAATCTGTGGTGCATTATGCTGTTGCCAGTGTTGGTGTTCTCTCAACATTTGAATCTGTTTTCTATTTTGGTTGACTGTATTTTGAATTGGTTCTAATTATCCTTGGGTCCCTTTCTAAGCGGGTCTCTTAACTGAAAATGTATTTATGCACATTTAGCTTTAGGTAGATTTTATACAGGTCAGTTGGGGTTGGGTCCTTATGGAGACCTCCACAACTGTATACTGTAGCCAATAATAATTTCAGTTGAACTTGAAGGTTCCTTTTACAGTTTTGTCATTAATGAACTTCCACAGACTGGATGCAAAACAAAGCCCCATCCTAGCATGAATTGGACCAAATTAAACAAACTGTAGGTGTGATCGCACCCTCAGATTTTGCCGAGTATCACCATTTCTACTACAGTCTTAGGCTTTATCTTCCAATTTAACTCAGGACTGGGTGAGAGGAAGACACCCCTGTGTGGTCTGTATGTCCACACAGGGGTGTCTTCCTCTCAGCCAGTCATTTACAATACACGCTAGGAAGTGACACTAATTGCAAAAACACAGCTTCTATACAATGGCTTTTTACCAAGTCTGGCAAGGCTGGGCTGTTGTGGGTTTTGTCCCAGTAGTGAAAAGACACAGCAGAGCCCATTCTGGCACAAATGCACAATGAATATACGCTGGGCGAGGGGGTGTAGGGGGGATGGGAAGCCATTTTTAGAAATTCAGGGGGCGTACAGGGAACCATGGGCTGGTGTGAAAAAGCCCAGTGTGTTCCTGGTTCACTTTTCTCTCTCTCCTGCTGTGCTAATGTTTTCCGCTGGGAGAGCCATGAAGGCTTTGCAGTTGTCACGACTAATCTCAATATTGTAGGTTGAATTTGTCAGTGTGTGTAAGCATAATTTAAATTTCAAACACCAAACTATATTATTCCTATTATGTCCATTATCCTGTTGCAGTTGTGGTGGAACTTTCACTCATTTCACCTTAGAAGTCCAACAAAATCTCTTTCTGAGCAAAGTTGAGGTGAGAAATAAGCAACCCAGTTACTAAATCTTCACTCAAATTAGATCTACAAGGCCTCACTTAAAGGTTTGTTCTGACTTTCATAAGGCAGGGGCATAATACCTGCATTATTACCTCTGCTTTCCAAACCAGAAACTAGCTAAGCCTGACCTGACATACTGCAAAATAAATTGATTTGACAGTTTCATACTGCATACTAATATGAAAAGGAGTATGTACTACATACTGCATTTGTCGGTACAATGTAGCAGGCGGTTTTGATTACAGCCATGGTTTGTATTGAAAACTTTCTTTGTTTTTGCAATTTATTACTTTCCACCTGCCTGAGGTCATTTTTCATAAATCACTCAGAAGATTGCCTACCATCTGGTGAGTTCAGATTTTCAACGTTCTTCCCATAACAAATGTTGTCAACCGCCAAGTGAATAAAATGTCGGGGGTGAGGGAGGTGGCCATCCAACAGCATCATACGTAGTAGCCACCATAAGATACTGTTCATACCTGACCATGTAAGGCTGTCAGCAAGACCCCTGATTGTACTGAACTGAGTAAGTGTGTGCTTTATAGCTTATGACTTTAACTTTTCATTTGTAAGAAAATCATTTTTTTAATCTTTTCCAAGATACATAGTCACGCTGTTAATACTATTTATAAATACTAATTGTGTGAATGAAAGGCAGCATTTGTTGTTAGTATCATCTCTCTTTCTCATGACAACACATATTTTGGAGTGTACTGTTGTGTTTCAGTAACATGACGGGGAGATAGAAACACTCTACAGTATGTGTGCAGTCACACATTTGGTATGAAAGTGCATGTTTGCTACATGTGAGCTAAGATCACATGTACAGGACTAGAAGGTGATACGGGCAGACAAGTGGTCCAGCATGAAGGCTCAAGAACAGCATCAGTAGTTTCCAGCTGACCCTGCTGTAGCCTGGGAGACTCTTCACTCAGTCAGGCAGAAAGAAGAGAGATAAAGAAACCACGTCAAGTCATGGGGGAGCTGATGGGAAAGTGATACACAGTGAGTGACCTGGAGAACAATGCATCTCCACTCGGCCTGTGGGCTGCTGGCAGGCTGAGAGAGAGGAGATAGCAGAGACGTAGACTGACTCACTGAGCTGAGTCTCATAAGAGGACCTGCGAGCGTGGTGATCCATATGTGGGAGGACAGGCTTTGCTTTCATGTCCACTCCATCGTCTTTTTAAAATGACAAGAAGTGGTTGCATTAAATTCCTAAGTGGTGACACATGAGCAGATGTTTCCATGTGATAATCTAAGCAGTTCAACATATAGTAAGTTCATAGGAGCTGTAACATTTGTTGTTGTGAACACCTCTATCTCTGGCGTTGTCTTTAAACCCAAGTTTGAATAACTACATTAGATATTCAAAACAACTATAATACACTAACCCATGAGAAAAAAACAATGGAGCAATGCCACTGAACAACAACTGTGTTAAATTTTGTATCTTTATTTGGGTGTCTCTTTTATCTGTGAAGAGGAATTTCCATATTTTTCTCAGATAGGATTCAGTTTAGGTTCTGGTGGGCTGCTTGAAGCTATACTATGTATGTTTGCCCCCACAGAGATTGATCTGTCCCACTGTGATACAAAGAGAAATTTTTGGCTTTTGGATTTTCTGGCTTCTTTTCTCTGTACATTTTGAACATGTAGAATCAACCTCAATAGGGCATTTTCAGTGAAGCGCGCCATAAGAATAGTAGATTGACAGTTTAAAGGGACAGTTCAACTATTTGGGCATTACACCTTTTTGTGTTTTCAAAAAAATCAAGGTCAATTTAGGGTTTAGGTCCAGGTCATGTGTCTCCTAGTTTAGCACAAAGACTGGAGGCAGGTGGAAACAGCATACCTTCATCCAAACTTAAATAGAATTCGGATGGAAAAGTAGACATTATTTTATTTTCATCATGTCCACTTTAGGTAGCAATATGAGAATGAAAAGTTGTCTTTATTTTCATGATTAGCCTATTAAAGCGGAACTCCACCGATTTTACACATCAAAGTCTGTTCACAGGTCTTGAGGAGTACCACTGCGTATGTGAATAAAGTTGCATAAAGCCTTTTGTGGCTTCAGAGGGAGCTGCCTGAAATCTGATCAATTGCCCTGAGTGATGGCAACAGTTTGAAAAGTTTGAAAATGAAAAAAAATCTAGGAGTGTGGAGTTAAAAAGAAGTAAGCTTATCAGACCTTGGTAGTCCGCTCCTCATCTCTGCTTGAGGCTGGCGGCTCAAGGCTGCATTAGCTGCTACGAGCATAACACACCCGATTCGTTGACAGTTTTAGCAGTTGCGCAGCATTATGGGTAATGTAGGCACCAGGTTTTTGACAAGAGGAAGACATGTAATAAATAAGATGATATCTCTGGTTCTGCATCAATTTTGTCAATCGAGAGTCCAACAGTGTGATAGGAGTGCAATGCTAAATTGGTGGATTGCCCTCTCATCTTGGCCAATGTAAAAAGCTGTATTGCATCGATACATTACATGGTGTACTTTCTTTTTACAAATATATAGTGCTTGTATTATTCAGCTGTATTAAACATTCTTGCTATTATATACATTCATTCAGAGCTTTCAATCACATCTTCCTCAATGGAGTTTGTTCAGTTGCAACTACTTAATTTTGTGTCTGTCTTAATTGCTTGTTTCTAACTTTCACGCTCACTATTACCCAAATACAGTATTTTAATATCACTATCATACGTGGATATGACGTGTGGGGTGTATCTTGCATTTCTGCACAATGGTATGTTGTTGTAGTACTTATGTAAATGTGTTGGAGTGCATGTTGTATATATTTGTTATAGGGCTGTTGCTCATGTTTGTCTTGATTTCTGGGCCACTTTCTGTCCCACGTGCACTATACCATGGCCACTACCGCCTTCTGTTTACGGACAATATAAAAATCTTACTTGACAGAGATAAAATCCTTCAGACGGACTGAGACCCCGAGAAGCTTGCAGTGGTTGGTGATGTAGCTGATGTTTGTCAGGATGATTTTCTTCTTATACATTTTGCCCACTTCAAAGTCCTAAAATAGACGATTACAATCCATCAACAAAAGCTGAACAATCAAAAATCAACTGTTAATTAGACTTACATAGTTTTAAATGGGATATATGCACATTACATGCAAATTCATTAGTATTCGTTCTGCTAAAAGGCATGAATTCCTATGATAGATTGTCTTCAGAGGTAATGTTTTTACAGAACCAGTAGTGGGGTACCTTGAAGAGGATGACTTCTGGTTTACTGATGAATGGAGGCCCTTTCAGCTCTTTTCCATGAACTTTTTTCGCAGGCATGTTGAGCTTTCCACTGGCCACTGCAGGTTTTGCCTTTACTTCTGTCTGCACCGACGTAGTTTTCTCATTCAGGAGCTTCTGTAACCACACAGGTAAAGTCATTATGAATATTATAGTTGCATTATAGTTCCTTAATAAACAAACATTATGGAAAAGTGTTTATATTATGTGTTTGTTTTAAGTACTATCATTATTCAATTTAAGAAATTCTCAAATATCAATATCACTATCAGTCTCAAAAATCCAGTATCAGTCGGGCCATAGCACTAATACCAAAACGTTATTTATTTCTATACCTAACTCTGAGTAAAATAAGTATGTTTTTCTACATTTAACATAAGACGCCAAAGTTAAAATGTGGTCTAAACGAAAGCAGCCGTACTCTACCTACAATACAAAATATTCTAATAATAATATGATATGTGTGTGTTAAGAGGTTTAAAAGTGTTACATTTATCTACATGTGAAACTGTGGAGCCCTGCTCTATTTTTCCTGTATTGTAAAGCACTCGAAGTGAATACTGACATTTCATCATTATTCTCCCCCTCATGAATTATCTTATTAACTTTGTTACATTGCTGTGCTCATCTATCACACTAGCCATTACTGTGTTGAGAAGTAGCCTTTTGATGAGGGCACGAGTCTGATCTGTATGTTAGGAGGAGAGATGACTTCCACTCGACTGGGTACTTGCTGAGAGCTCTGAGCTATAGCACCACGCTCGCTCTGAGGCCTCAAAGGCACCCGCACAATGAGAAGTGATGCCTGTCGCCCCACATTTCAAATGTGTGGGGGGCTGGATGAGACAAAAGAGCCAACTCACCTCCATGGCAGCGAGCTAGAGACACTCCTGCCTCTATCAAGAACTACCATGGAGAGGCCCTTGAGCAAGGCACTTCAGATTAAAGAAAAGTCAGAATTGGTGCTGTCACTGTGGTGCAACTCAATATCAGTAGTTTGATTGATTACATATTTATTGTTTGATTAATTCCACACTTGTTGTCAATGGTAACTACACCACAGTTTTAGTAAATCTGGCTATAGGTCAACTAACGCCATATATGTTGAGAGAAATGGAGAAAAAAAAACATACCAGCTTTAGATTTCTAAAACATCTACAGTGAAGACTGTAATAGAAAGTCAGTGCTAGTTGCCTACAGGGCACTCAGTGTACTGTGTGATAATGAGTTAGTATTACTCAGGACACTGATATCAGAAATGGTCACAAAGAGTTAGTGGTCAAAGAAGTATCACATACTTCTTTGACCACTAACTCTTTGTGACCATTTAACCAGATTCTAATGGGACATTTGATCTGATTTGATATAACCATGTATTTATGGTGATGATAATAATGGTGATGATTAAAGCCGTTATTGTATCATGGTCTTCATCACTGTTATCATCAGTAGTTAGAGTAGTAGCAGTATTAATGACAGATGACATCAATTATTTTCATTATTATCTGTTTTTTGTTTTGTCAAATGAATTAATTGTTAAGTCAATAAAATGTCTGGGATTCCCAGGTGGTTGTTTTGTCTGACCAACAGTCCAAAACCCAAAGATATTAATTTTACAAAAATATAAAACAGTCAAAGGTAGCAAATTATCAAATTTGAGAAGCTGGAACCAGCAACTCTTAAGTATTTTGCTTGATAAATTACTTTTCAACGATGTCAATGATCTAACTTTTAATTCAAACAATGTTGGCAAACAGAAAAGCGCTTATCTAAAAGTATCAGTACAAGCCTTCAAAAACTTGGATGCTCAAGCTCCTCCTAATTCCCTCAGCACCGTGTGCTGGTTTTTGACCTGGGGGCAGTTTAGACAGACCTGTGCTACCTCTGTGACAACTGATGTCACAATGTCTCTTTTCACTTGCCGGCGATGAGCTTCACAGGGAGGATGTGGCGGTTTCCCCTCAAGACCCCTAATGTACTTGCCCCAACTAATTAGAACTGCAGGAGTCTGCAAGAATGGAAACATGATCCCTCACTGGTTTCCCTTCGGCAAACACTGACAGTTGTATTTATTGGAACACACTAACAAGCCGGAGTTACTGCTACTGGGAATTGAACCTGTGTTTTTTCATTCTCCCTACCTAATCAGTGAACAAGATATCAGTTGAATCAGTGTTGTTGTTTAAACCAAACCTGCTATACAACTATTTAATGTCAATTATATATTGGCTTTCATTTATTCACACAACAAGCTTCAGTTTGCAGGTGGGGAATTCGTTTGTTGAAAAATATGCAATAAGCACATCCATAGAAAAAATGATATGCCTGCTGTGCATGGGACATGATTTATGAGTGTTTAATTTTAGCAGCTTGCAGGGATTTGCTCGTGGTTGGCAGTGGGTGTTGTTTTAGTGCACCTCGTAGTTCTGGTCCCACAGCCCAGAGAACTCAGGCTCATCCAGACTTCCAACAAGGCTCTGGTGTTCCACTTCCTGGTGCATGGTTTCCTCCAGGTCCTCAGCATCAGAAGAAGCTGACGATGAGCTGCTGAACTCTCTTAACTGCTGGACAAATGCACACACACACACATATTGGGTCATAATTGTTCAAAATGCACTCAATCTCTTCACATAGTCGTTTCACAAATGTCATCTCAGATGTTATGAGACACTCACGACTGTGGCTCTCTCCTCAGTGGCTGATGGGGGGCTGGGATCCAGGTAGAACAGGAGCTTCTCTCTTGCCCTCCCCAGAGAGAGGAACTTGTCAGTGGACAAAGGTTTAGGCAGCAGTGGCTGGTGCCTCTTTCTGCTCTTTACCATTTGCTCCTCCTGAAGGATTTTTGACACAATCTCCACTCTCTTTGACTTCTGCCTCTCCTCGAATTCCCTGAGAAGGGCAAATCAACAACACTGCATTATACTGAAATGCGGTCATGTATTCCTCAGCACACAGCGAGAGAAAACACCCACACACTGCAGCATGGAGTGGGAGTGGAGGACATGTGGGAGAGGAGAGGAGAGGAGAAGAGAGGAGAGGACGTACTCTTGTTTTCGTTTTTTCTCCTCTAGTTGTTTCTGTTGGTACATATGCTTGATACTGTTGATGCCTTGGGCCTGCAGGGATTCTCTCAGTTGTCTCTGTTGCTGCTCTTTCTTCTGGGCGTTTGCTTTGGCTCTGCTTTGTTGGACCTGTAAGCTCTCCTTAAGAAACAACACCAGATTAATGAAGCTATATTTCACCACGTGCTTTATGAAGAGTTGATCATTTGAACTAGGAGAGATGAAGGTTACAGAGCTATTTTCTCCTAAAATAGGAAATGTACCTGTTGAATTGGGAAATACAGCACAAAGCATGATGATGACAGCACTACCAACAATAGCATACACAGACCAGAGCTGAATTTACCGCATTTGGGGATCCAGGAGGGGGTGTAGTAATGACAATAAAATGAAATTGTGGTTTCTGCTTCACATCTCTCCCAGATAGGAGGAGAATTTGGTCAGAGTGGATGAAATAAGTAAATCCTGTTTTTTTGTAATGTATGATGATTTTGTTTGGTGTCCTAAAGTTACAGTCCGGTTTAAATGCAAAATTGCAATTTTCGTAAAATAAATGAATTTGCCACGTAAGGTTCACATGATCACAGACATTATTGCAACTTCAACACGTCATGCTACAACATTCCTATGCATATGACACTGCCATCTCCTATCAAAAAACACTGGTGTTCATCCTGCAAAAACTACAGAGCCCAGCAGGCGTGTCATGTTGCTGTAACAGCAGTAACTAAAGTTCCAGGTTGTTGTGGCACCTCTGGTCAGTGAGGTGGGGGCATCCACACTGTTGGCAGCGCAACTGTTTCTCTTTCTCTGAGAGATTATACTTCTGCATTAATCCCGTCATATTAATATTGTTGTATTTGTCCTTGTTCAATCAACACTCTTGTTTATACTGTTGTGATGCTGTGCTGGATGTTGTTTAAGCAAAACTGTCCAGCTTTGACCGCTATTAGACATATAGCCTGATGTTAAAGCAGTCCAAAATTAACAGTTTAAGTTCTCAGGCAAATTAGCCAAAGTTGTATCACTTTGTCTTTAAAGCTTTAGGAGTATATAATGCATCACTAAATATGGTTTGTACTTAAAATGTTCACTTGTGCAGTTATGAATGATCTTATATTTCACTATAGATATGATAGCTAAAACAACGACCATAATGCTACAGTATCAATATGGGAGGGCACTCACTTGAGTGGCTGCTATGTTAGATTTCAGTGACTTCACAGCCTGCATCCTCTTTTCCAGGAACTCCCTGTTCTTCTGCTCCTGCTCAGCCTCTTGCTGATGCACCCTGAATGAAGCGGGGACGATAACAAAGCATGTGAATGCTCAAATACAGCAAAGAGAGAAAACAAATCTGCTATTACTGCTTGGGATTAAAACTTCCAGGGAATGAACAGCATTGATGTTAATTATCATAACTCAGAGAAATGCCTTATTCTCTATAACCATAACCCTCTGAGCTGTCACATGGTAAGTGTTACAAGAAAATATCATTCACTTTAGCTTTTAGGTTGTAAATACTTACCTACTGTTCAGCTCAGGTTCCAGATAGTACGTACTGATTCTCATCACTGTTACTGTTATTACTTACAGGCATAAAAACCCTCTAGCAGCCATTCTATTTATATGAACAACTACAAATCTTACTGTTACAACACAGATTTTAATATAATGATCTTTGTAGGGAAACAAAATGTATGAGGATTGGCAAGCAGATGAAGTAATTAGACAGAGGAGGAACCAACCAAATAGAAGATAATAAAAACAGAAACAAACAACCTTGGTGCTTAAGACCTACAGGACTTTCTTCTGTTTAAAGGTCTGTCATCCCCTGATTGGCTGATAGTTTTGACTGTTACTAGACAATGACTTGGCATTGAAGACATGAAGCATAATGTTAATCAAAGGCCTTGTTATATAAATAGTCAATAATTATATTTTGCTTGCTGGCAAGTTGTCATGGTATAAGCTAGATAATCCACTCAAAGCAGTGTGGTTATTGAAAAATACACATACTGCCAGTGGGCTTTTAGTTTCCATGTTGTGCTTGATTTATTTGACTTTGACTTCTCTACTCTGTCTGTGACACTCAGTCCCAAGCCCATTGTTCCTTCTGAAGATGTAAATCTTAAAAAAACTAGTCCCAAATACATAGCTCCATTTTCTTTAAAGGTTAAGTAATTTGCTGTGCATTGTAGTCAATAGTAAACGTTACAAAAGAGGAGTACATAGTGGATTTGTTGCAGCCTATTTTCAGCCGTGGATTAATACACATTTGGTGTACATACATCTGTATGTACGGTTTATGTAGGCTTGAATCAAAATAAACTACAGTGCCCTTGGTCATGGTAATGAAGGAACATGTGAGCCATTGTAACAGTATGGCTCACTGATGTCTTCTTAACAGTTTTTGGACAACAACGGCGCTCAATGGCACTGAGGAATAAACTACAGTACATTAGGCTTTGGCTACTCAGGTAATACTTATTAGTAGGATCAGTTCCTACTTTTTTTTAGTTGGTTTTGGTCTTCTACTGGAATTTTAATGACAGTAAGAAAATATATAACATTGCCAGTCTTATCCTTTAAAGTTTTGAGGACTTATGATAACTATATTGAATTTCCAAAATTCTGCTTCAATTGGCAACAAGGACATTTATGTTAGGGGTGACCGGTCAAAGACACATAATCCCATTGTCACTGTAGACTAGTATAGACCAGAACAAAACCTACATTTCATACAAGTCAGTGTTTCTTAGAACCTTTCTGTATGAGTTTGAGCTATTTCAAGTATCTTGTCTGGCCTGCTTGTAATATATTTTGCCAGTAGTGACTGATGTGACTGATCAATATGATGTGTCAACTTTCCAACGAGTCCTCTGAGATACATCACATTCTTGTTCAAGTCTAAGCCCTGTTTATTGGCTTAAGAGCTGATTACCTTTTAATGGTCTCCTTCAAGTACTTGGCAGCTATCTTGCGGCTCGCCTGGCCCTGTTCAATTTTCTGCTGACATTCAGTCTCCTCTTTCTTCAGCATGGCTGCCTGTTTACTGTCAGAACACAATCACAGAAGCGTATACACATATCAGTCTTTACATGGCTATTCCAAGTTGATAAAATTATTTTACAGGACAAAAATACTTTCATAGGGGAGTGATACTTTGAATACACATTAAGGCCCTATGTTGTATTTGATCTCACTTCAGTGCACACAATAATACACACATTAATAATCTATAATCTTTTACCATGTGTGTGTCAGATGTATTTCACTTATATTAGATGTTACATCTTCTACTTACTTGTCTAAATACTGACATCAATAATTCTCTATTTTGTATGCATAATAGAGCAGTACTTGTCACGCACACACACACACACAAAAAACAATGCAGTGTGAATGGAAAAGATGGTTGTATCCCCTACTCCTTGAGATGCTGCATCTTGAGCTGCAGGTTCTGGCTGGCTTTCCTCTCCTGCTGCAGCCTTGTACCTGCCTTCTGGGCCTTAAGGACCTGGAAGACCCGCTCCGCCTCCTGCACCTCCAGCCGGAGCGAGGGGAACCTTCCAAGCTCCACCTCCACCTCGCTCAGCTCCAGTCTGAGGAGCAACGATGTAGAATGAGATTGACGTAGATAGAACATGAAGGTAAAGATGCTGACTGATGGTATATATTATCGACCAGTACAGTCACTCACTGTAGCAGAGGTAAGAAGCTAAACCTATATGGGGTTTTAAAGCACATTGCAGATTTAATTTTACTCTCTAGTTTTTATTTAAATGATGATTAAGAACAGATCAATCAACCGAACCAATTGGTCTGAGAGGCAAATATTTAATGGGTGGTCCAACATGGCAAAGGCAAAGTTCTTGCATATCAAGCTCTTGGGATGTTAGCACGCCATAATTGCTAGCCTTGCAGTAAAAGACCAGGAAATCTGGTTTGAGAAGTAGATCCATGGGTTTGAAGGTTTATCATATGCCTTAACACTGCACAGCAGTTTGTAATACTATTAGACAACTCTGCACAGTTATCATGGTGGCCATCATTTTATCCTCTGTTGTGACAATTGCGAGGTAACTTGTAGAACGTTCATGTGACAAAGTAATCTACCAGGAATGTGCTTTCTCGCCGGATGACGTCACATTTTGCTGTGACAAAAGTTTAGGCAGGTTAAACTTTTTTTTCTGGATGACGATGCAGTGGTCCCATTGACATAAATAAGAGGCCAGCATTTTTTATGCAGTACTAATGCCTGTCTGAACAAGAGCTTACTGTCAAACCATTTTTCTCTCGAACTCACTCTTGCTGCTTCAGGTCAACGTTGATGTGGCCCTCCAGCTCTTCCTCACTCTGCAGCTTTTGACACAGATGCTTATGCTGGGCTCGCAAACGAAATACTGCCACACTGCAGAATAAAATAAACAAAGAGCGGAATACACAGGGGTTGGACAAAAAAGAAACATCTCATGAATATACAGTATATGTAAGATAAAATAAGATAATCCTTTATTAATCCCTTAGCGGGGAAACTTGCAAAGTAAAGAGAGGAAAAACTCAGCTGTGAGCGAGAGCTGCTGCAACAGGCTGCCACTAGTACGGCGCCATCTTGAATATATATATATATATAAAGTACAGACCAGTCACTGTTAATTTTGAACAAACCTGTCTACTGCTTTCTGTCGTTCAATCTCTTTCTCCAAGTTGTCCCTCTGCTCCACCAAGCTTTCAATGTTCTGACGACAGAGTTTTAGCTCTTCTCTGGAAAAAAGAGACAGAGATAACAAGTGTTGACCCAGAGAAACATCACAGATCAAAGCCAATCAGAAGGAACATTTTCAGGGCTTTTAAAGCACAATGTGTTCAGAGCATCAAGTTACTGGATTTCCTTGTGGCCATTGCAACAGAAGGAAGGTAATTCTGTTGGCTAACAAGGTAAACTAAAGAAGATATTGAAAAGCTGAGGGTGGACAACACCTCAACAGCTTTGAATTGCCCAATGTTCCTTTTGCGGTCTAATGGTTTTCCAGTCGACAATCAGCGGTTGGGGGAAAAGACTGTCATAAAAAGAAAATCTTGGCACATGGTACAGTAAAAGCTGCAGGTTGGTTAAAAGCCAGGTGTGCTTAGATTCCATTGCACTCATGTTTGATCAGAGCGCAGTACAGCTCCACTCTGACCCTTGATGTTTTGTGCTTAATGAAAATGACAGCCATTTTTGCTGGGGGACTACATCACAGTTCATCGGGTGCTTAATGGCTCGTGGTGCAGACAAATAAAAAGAGGGAAGAAAAGCGGGGAGAGAAGACATTATGGCAAATGTTCTCGCTTCAGCAGAAACGATTTCCTGCAAATTGCCGAATCAATTGGTACAGAAATGATTGGCCCAGTGTGAAGAGGGCAAGAGGGGAAAGTGGAATAACACTGAAAAAAAGCTTTCCAGACACTGAACAGATTGTGGAGAATTGTTGTAGCAATGCAACAACCTGTGTCAAAAAGAGTTTTTTGGCATTCTTACAAAAAAAACAAGCACAACGTTTTCCATTACGTGTACAAGTTTCAGCAGAGTCTAGACAGGGACAGGGATCTCTATCTAGATGGAGGAACTACTGCGGCTCTAGAGGTCTTGTCGGTTGCCAGGTCCAGACCTGGCTTTCAGCACGTCATGCTCCTTCTGTCGGTGGAAGGAGTCCAGCTGGTCCAGATTTCGTCTCAGCTTGAACATCCGTGCTGTCTCGGCATAACTCCTCTTCATACCATTGTCCGCTGCAACCGCAAGGTCAACATCATCGTCGTCCTCTCTTCGGGCAGATGCAAAATGACAGTTAGGAGAGGTTTCATGTTTAATGCAAAATCTGATTATGCATTATGTAGATACATGAAATTATACCACTATTCTGCCTGGAGGTGTTTATACTGCGGGTTTACTGTGTAGAAAACATAGGCTAATTAATCAACTTTGGAAAAAATAGACAAAATTGAACTTTTCTTTAAATTTTCTATTGACATATCATATTGAGAATCACATTGAGTCACAGTGACTTGGTGCTCTAAATACTAAGAGGGAGGTAACAAGATTATGGATTAATACATAGACTTTTGTATTTCATTGTATAAATATGATACGATTCACAGAAAAGGAAGAAACACCCACTCATACAACTCTTCTAACCACTCCAAATCAGGAGGGAGGGCCGGCTCCTCGTCTTTAGAGGTGTCCTGGCCTGGACCATCTTCTGAAATATATATATATATATATATATATTAGCAAGGATATCCCTGTCTCTTAAAACCAAGGTAAAATATATATACTGTATGTTTATGTGAAGGTATCTCAGTGACTACAATAGAGACATGGTAGCAACAGGAGCTGTCAATTACCCTCACTGTCCTCGTCAGTGCTGAGGTGGACACCCAGCAGTCCACTGCTGTCTGACATCACATCAAATGGACTCTCCTTGTCTTCGACGTCCATTTCACCTTGTTTATGAATAACATAGGCGCATATTATCATACAAACCAATAACTGGTTAGCTTACAGCTCTATCTTCACCATATCACCTAGAAATGGCTGAAGCTAGCAAACCTCTTCAATAATCCGACAATTGAACGTGGCGTTGCAGATAGCGTCAATTCATTATTGTGTCGCTCACGTTGCTTGTCACAATTGTGGGAAGAGCCGCTTGTCTCATTTAAAAAGTTAAAATTTCATTTTAAAATATATGCATGCCGATTCGAAGATTTGCTCGTGAATTGCATAAGATGTTAAGTTATATTTTAGAAGTGCGTGGCATTGCCAGTAATTCAATAACCAGATTTCTGAATCTGAATTTAGCGTGTCGTGTACTCGACAGGGGCTAGCTAAACCCGGAAAGCTAGACAGCTAACGTTAGTCAGCTAATGCACAATTCATTCTGAATTTGGGCTGTATCAAATTAAAATTAAAATTAAAATTAACAAACATTAATTAAAAACTAAAATTAACAAACATTAAGCCGTTACCTCGCTTGGCAAGGCGTTCTCTCTCCTGGCAAGATATCTTCTCAAAAGTAGCTACTTCTCGTCACAGTAAAAGTGAATCCGCCATGTTTGTTAGTGTTTCCAAGGAGACGGGACGCGCCAGGATGCCTTGACGCCCCTTCAGACGTCTATCAACTGAACTACCACCTGAAACCACCTGCTGGTGGCCAAATAGTACTAACCTACCAACTGCAATGACAAAGTAATTTCTATCGTTATGATCCATAAGGTCTGCCGAAATGAGTACTTGAAATGCGTGTTAAAGTAAGAATGGTGTATAGCCTAATGCGCGTACAATGATGTTCCTACTTCTAATCGCAGCACTGATTAGAAGTCAGTCGAGCCGCACTCAGCAGAAAATATCTCAGCTGGTTCAGGAAGAATGACAAATCTGTGAGATACGCAAAAACGTTTGTCAAGCATGCAAGATACCTATCTGATTAGCACTGGGAAAAGACTCATTTGTGGTTGATCTTATATTTGACACAATAAAGCTTTCTTTCAATTTATCATAATGTTGACGAGGAATTCACAAGAGAGAAGTGTGTGCCCTACTGTATACGTTTGAGATTTTGTGATACAGGAATATTTTGTATCATTATGGGAGACTGAATAAATAAGTGTGTGTGTGTGTGTGTGTGTGAGAGAGAGAGAGAGTGTGTGATGCAGGAGAGGCAGGTTTTGTTGGAGAGATAAATGCAAGAGCAAAATAACTGCGAGGGAAACAAAGACTGCAGCTGACATAAAGAATGGATCAACAGGAGGAAAACAGAGTGAGCAGAGAGAGAGATGGAGAAAGAGAACGGACTGCATGAGAGGAATAAAAAGAAGAAGAAATAGTTTGTGTTTGAGAGACAGAGTACAAGTCCACGCAGTGCATTGCAGCGTGCACTGTAGCCTGGTATCTTCATATCAAAAGAACTTGCTGTGCAAATCCAAGTGGAAGCTCCGGTGGGAGGGAGAGACAGTGGTTTGAATCCACAGCCGCTGACTCCAGGCCTGTCTCTGCTCCCCAGGGTTGAGGCAGCAGAAACCAGGGCAGGTGCACTGCTGCAGCTACGCACTGAGCCACCCTCCCCACAGCACATAAAAAAGGTTGCGTTGACTGAGGAGAAAATGAAAGCCTGCACATTTTGGCAGAATGAAGGATACATTTCTTGTTGTAATGTTTAAATCCTTGACGTGATTGTTTAATCAAACTGAGTGGAGATTAAAATGCTAGCTGAGATTATACCACTGGGACCCATAGGCTACAATATTTCTATAATATAATAAATCTCTTTTAAATTCAAAGAATACTTCCTGAGGGGAGCGTGCCTTAACATTTGTCAAGGCTTCTCGTCTCGGGGGACCTTATTCAACTTTTTTGCAGTGGGTAGACAAAAAAATATGAAGACTTCATGGAGAGGGACTTCTCCATAATTCAATTGATTATAAACAATGAGGCAAAAGTGAGTCATGGTAAAGTGAGTGCAGCTAGACATCTAGAAATCATCTGAGCCCAAGCTGCAGGTGCATCACTCAGACTTAATACGTCAAGGGAGAATATGTTGACAACATAAATACAGATAGCAACACTGACGAGGGGAAGTATTCGCAAGTTTGGAATGACAAGCCTGACTATTTGGCATTTAATTGTTTGCATATGATTACCTCCAGTACTCTTTCATTTGGTTTCTACTCCATGTACAGTATACCCCCTATAATATTTGTTGTGTGTGAGTATTACTGCATCCATTTTGGCAATTCTTTTTAAAACCTGTTTCTCCCCACACTTTGAATCGCAGGAGTACCCCTTTAATCACTTTGAACTGTCACTGTAAGTGACTGTAACCATTTTAAATACTCCTGTAATACGTGTATTTATATATTGAGTCTGAGGTGTTTATTCCAGATTTTATGTATATAATGATTTATGTTCCATTGATACAATGGTTTCCGTGTGTGGTGCTGAATGACGACAGCATTGCTTCGCTTAATGGGATTAAAAATTCTAAATTCTAAGTTTTGCATTTTTATGCCTTCATTCGATGGTTGAAAGTAGAGAGGCGATAAGAAAGGAGGTGTGAAAGAGGTTTGGACTGACATGCAATGAAGGTCCCCGGCTGGAGGCAGTTTATGTTGGGCGCCTTAACCCCTAGGCCACCGTGGGTTCCCCGAGCATGTTCTTGAATAATATGGCTTTTGTGTCAGAAGTAGTCTTGTCGAACTTTGTGATATTTGATTTAATCTCCACTGGGTTCCTGTAGAGACTAAATCTCTTCAGATTGCGGTCTTTGGTCCCTGACATGAAACGTGTGATAACCTCTGTGCTGTGCGGTAATAGGATCCTGATGTGAGAAACATGCTGATCCACATGTGCATTAGAGCAGAATTATGTAACAGTTTGGGATGGAAACAATCTGGAGGTGTTGAGGTAACAGTGAAAGCTCTGATCGGGGTAGGTCCTCATTTTCTCACATCATATCTGCTGACCAAAAGCCCATGTCAGCCTGGGGCAGTAAGGTGTTCCAGAGTCCCATGAGAAATAGTTTAATTTTACTAGAACTCACCACCAATGATCCCTATTAGAGAATAAATGTGCTTACTGACGTCATGACAGGCTATTTGACTAGTGAAAACACACCTGCTACTATTTTCTAATCTGGGAGGGTCCCATAGACTAACTCAAGGACTTCTGGGTGCCCTATACCCACTTTGGGCCCCCTCACTGTAATCGCCTCTGGTATCTCCTTTTTTTTTTTTCTTTTTTTCTTTTTAAAGCTGAACTACAACTTTATTTCAGACAGTAATTACCAAATGGAGATGATTCAAATGTGTCAAACATTACATAATAGAGGCCTATTGAAGTCCTATGTTCGTGACATGCCTTCCTGCCGCCTCCCCCCCCCCCCCCCCCCCCCCTCCGCCTTCGTGGCCAGATTGAATCTGACGTTTAGAGGCCAAGCAACGGAGGGATCGACAGATTAGTTACTCTCTCTCTCTCTCTCCCTCCCTCTCTCTCTCTCTCTCTCCCTCCTCATCCCTCTCTCTGTGGCTGGAGGACAGGCAGCGGCAGCAGCGGCATCAGCGGCGGCGGATCGGCTCGTTGTCTCGGTCGGACAGGGAGTTCTTCCTTTTCCTCTGCGCGCTCTCTTCTTGTGCGCTCCTGGACGCGGACGAACTGGGGCGCTGATCATGGGGCTACCACCATCTTCAGCATCTTCAGCAGCAGCATCAGCACCACCACCACCAGCACCACCACCACCACACTTTACTTTCTTCTCGGCAGCGCCGGATCACGAGGAGAGCGCACTAAAATAAAACTGTGGCTTTTGTCGTCGATTTCCATTCCGGGAAACTTTTCTTTTCTTTCTTCCTTTTTTTTTTAATTTTTTTTTTTAACCCCCCTCAGTTATTTATCATAAAGCGTGTGGAATGGAGATCTCAACTTTCCTGCTGTCGAGTCTGGCTCTGCTCTTCGTTGGAGGGGATATTTTCACCAGGTGAGATCAGCCTCGCTTCTTACTTCTTGCAGGTGTCTTGTTAGGCTACTACGTCACCCCCACAGCCCATTGAAAAAAAATAAAAATAAAAAAATCAATACAAAGTTGGATAAACCATAAACTTAAAAGTCCCATCAGAAAAGGCAAACAATAAGGATTACATTATGGAGGACAGCATTATAAAACCCACACCTCTCTGTGGAGGGCAAATCACGAGGCATCAAAAATCAATTCCACTTCATAAAGATGAACATGAATTAAAGGTAAAATATCGTCCACGACTTCACCTTGTTCATATGAATGTGCAGGACGCCCTCCACATGCTTGCATGGAAATACTTCTCCACACCTACAAACCTGAAACCTGCTCTCTCCTCCTCTGCTGTGCCTCCAGGGCACGCGGACCTGATGACGCCATTTGCATAATGCATATGCATAGAAAGAGGTGATTGTTTTTTTAAAATTTTATTTATGGAGATGAATGCGAGGCGAGGTGAGTGGGTGCGTTTCAGAGAATGTCAGCCACCTCCGCGCCTGTTCGATAGGGGTCAAATATCAGATGGTGCAAGTGGATCAGAGGGGGCCCATCGGTGAGGGCATTCACAGGACTGATACAGCACATCTCTAATACTCTCTATAGCTCTGTAACCAGCAATGTAGAGCAGAGAGAGTTTGAGGAAAGGCAAGGGAACGAGCTGCCATCACAAATGTGCCACTGACTTCAGCTTTCAACGCCTCTTGTTTCGTGCTCGTTTTGCTAAAATGAGTCTGAGATTGAGATGCGAAGGTGATGAAAACACTGACCCTCTTGAGCGCAGAAAACCTCAAACCCCGCTGCCATTTAACGTGATTTTGCACGGCCATCGCATTGAAATTTAATCCAACCACGACCTCTGATCGTCAGTATTCTCCGGATTATAAGTGAACCCTCCTGCACAGATTTCTTGAATACAAAACAGCATGCTTTTGTCAGCCGGTTAAACCTGGTGCATCTAAACCAGATGGCGAGTTATAGCGCTTTGAATATTATATTCATGTTTTCAATAGAGGCCCACTGTACGTTCATGTGTGCGCAGTGGAAATGCCCTCATGCTCTTGTCCATGAGCTTTCACAAGCGTCCAATTCTTAGGATAACCAGCAGCTGAGCTCCAGTGTCCCCGAAGCCCATATACGCTGGCAAGTGCCTCCACTGAAAAGGGCAAAGGGTGAAGCTACTTAAGCTTTGGGTGAAATTTGGGCAAATCACTTCCATTGTCCCTCTTGGCTGCTCACCAGTAGAGGGAGTAACAGCTATTGTAATTGGATTTTCCTGCCTCTAGTCACTGCTGGGTTATTATTATTTTGTTCTCAGTACAATGCAGAGTGTAGGCTTTTTCTTGCACCTCATTATGTGTCCATTCTCTCTCTCTCTTTCTCTCCCTCACTCACACACACACACACACAATCACGCACGCACACACACACACACACACACACACACACTGCTGTTTTGCCTTTGGTGGTTGAAAGTTGCAAACTGCTTCCTTCCGTCGCCCCCCACCACTCCTCTGAACAGAAATACTGTGGTTCTCTTTTTAGCTCCTCGTTTATCCATTTCACAAAAGTTGCTTAGCTAAGTTCTGCCTCGCCACCTTTGGTGTGCCGTCAGTTTCACAGCCTTTCTTTCCAGCTGAAGTGTCACTTAGCCTTCACTTCACCAAACACAATCTGCATCATTATAAATACGTGCGTTCAGAAAACAGAACTCACCAACACGGTGTACGCAGATTGTACTGGACTTCCTCTGTAATCTCGTTGCTTTTTGTAACCTCAGTGGATAAGAGCAAAGGTATTTTGTATTTGGAGTACGTTTTTGGTGGAAAAACTGTAACTGTGAGTCCTGATATCTACACAATAAAAGATCTAATCAACAACATAGAGAGGGCTTTAGTTTATGAAAATGATAACTGAAGGAACACACACACAGTCAATTTGGCCATGATAAAAACATACAGTAGACATTTAACAATGAGGCTGGTGATATTTTGTATTATATATATATATATATATATATATATATATATATATATGCACAAACTCCATGAAAAGACCCACAATGAATCCTTTTAACAAGTGTTGCCAGTGTAGCTAAAGGCTATATCGTATGCCTCTGTGGCTCCATTGTTGTCCAAAAATGATACTATCCTGATGCTGTAAATACTTATCAGCACACCAGATGTGTATTTATCCAAGGCTGAAAACAGTCCCCAGGGATTGCACCCAGGGAATGACTTATACTCTTTTAAAAAGGACCTGTTTTTTAAGATTTATGTCTGCAGTTGGAACCAGTGGGCTTGGGGCTGAGAGCCATATACAGGGTAGGAAAGTCAGAAAGTACTGGGAGACAGAGTAACGCATTGTTGGGTTTATGCTGTGTCTGAAATCTTTATAGTTTACATTAGACACTCAGTAATTTATTGTAACGTGGACAGTAAAATCGAGATGTCGGACACTAACTGACAGGTGTAGCATTATTGCATTTTTTTTTATTCCATTGCAAACATTTTACAGTGATCATGATGCATAGTGCTTGTATAGTGCAATATATAGAAAATAGGGAGTACAAAATACAGAATAACATCTCCCTTACGCTTCAATGTTAATAGACCTTTGTCCCTGCGGGCAGTTTTTATGAAGAAAAAACGGTCTTTTCGTCTAGCCAGATAGTTTGTGGCTACATCTTCTTTTACCATTCCCCCCCTTGCAAGTATTTATAACTTTGCTGACAGCGAAACGTGAAAAAATAACCAAATTCATGGGTAGAAGTGTTGACTACAAGAACGCTTCCTGGAGCTGGATCTTCTGGTGGTTTTCCTGTGAACGGCTTTTAGTGTGAGGCTGCTGAATGAAGTGTTGACTCTGCAGTGATAATATATTTACAATCTATTCAGCTCTGGTTGCAGCAGATCAGTCCACAGTGAGGCTGCTATCTGGTCAACAAAGGTAGAAACAGGGAAAATCCAAGCACCATAGACTCCCATGTCATGTAGATGCTGCCAGAAAAAGCTGAACGTAGTGAGACTTCACCCCCCCCCCCCCCCTTTCTGCAAGTTAAACATAATTTCACCATTGTGAGCTGAGAGGAAGTGGAAAGAAGTTATTATAGTTCGTGACTGCAGGCAACTTACATTATCTTAAAAGTCATATCTAAAACTATGTATGGCAATATGAGAGCAAAGGAATCTGGATTTAATGTGACTGAAGTAAGATAATGACAATAATGAGCACTCAAGTTCTAAAAAACAACTACTGCATTGAAATACTATATTATTATATTATATATATATCATATTATTTCAGCTATACACAACTACAGCTCCCACGATGCTTAGCTGTAGGCCCCAGGGCCCCGGACAGTCAAGTCCTGGGGCCCCAAGCACTGATTGCATATGTGTTTATTTGCAATATGCAGAGGGACCCTGTTTCAAAATCAAATCTTAACTTATGTATTATTTCAGGTGATATCATTCTCACATGGAGTATATTTCTAGATACATTTGTACTAAATCAAATGATCATAAACTAGCTAACACAAAAACAGGTGAGGAGGGGTAGTATTCCATGTCAGAAGTGCTGGTTGGCTTCTGGGGCTCTCTGCTAAATATAATGAAATGAAATACAAAATGCAATCTAACATTTGTAGTCTGCTGTGGATAAAATAGCAGATACACACACAGAGCACAGAGAGTGGAGGACTGGGGGGTCAATAGGAGCCCATTGCTCTTTCAATTTCATCATATTTTACAGTCCAGTTCAATCGTAGATACTTATTCATCTTACAATATGGACAGAAAAGCTCAGCAGTGTGTTTCAGCTATTCAAACGGACAGGCAGGGGCGGTAGGACCGAAGCCATTTCGTTTTTATGTGTACACATAAGACATGTCCAAACATGGACATATTATGGTTTAGCAAGATGTGATGCAGCGGGAGTTAATCCCAACATGCCATGATCTTTATGGTCTGTCACACTCGTCCTTAAACCTGCACTCAAGTGACACCGTGCTCCTAACTAATCTGTATAAGAGGCTGAGTCAGCAGATAAATCCCCCCCTACTGTCCAGAGAGTACATTTCCCAATAACACAGTGATTTGATCATGTCCCTCTGGCTGCATGAACTGCCTCTAAAGCCCCGCTCTGCTCTGGCAGCAGGCTGAGGTGGTGCAGGGACACTTCGGTGCTTCCACTAAAAGCCTCCTACTCAATATAAGGTGACGCACCGCAAGTAAACAGCATAAAGACGCAATTTATTCCAATACTTCTGTTTTCTTATCCAATGGAAATTTAACAAATACATATTAATTAATTTGTGTAGGAATAGTTTTTTCTTTTTTAAATAAAATTCCTCTATAAGCAAATCAAATCTGACATGTAGCCATATCTTATCTCTTCTCGGGGGGCATACTCGAAGGGATTTAGCAATTTCGGGGGGTATTCATTCTAAAATTCCAAATTTACACATGATAGATATTTTGTATGCTGATTCCACTATTAAATGTGTGTTCTTAAATTATTTGCATACATATTCTATTACTATTAACCAGTTATTCCCTTTGAAGTAGAGCTCCACGATTAACTAAAATAACAGCTAGGGGACATTTCATGTTCTCTGGAACTAAATACGAAGAAAGTCATTCAGTCTGCGTCGGTACATGCTTTACAGTTCATCCCATAATCACAATGCTGAAAGGGACGTGTCATGTTTATTTACTTAGTTTAGTCCAGTAAAGGAGCAGTGCGTGGCAACATGCCGTACATCCAGTGATGAAAGCTATTCAAGGACAAATGTCATATTCAAATTTGGAGAAGCTCTGTTTTTTTCAGGCTCACTGACCCGAACGCCCGGCAGCATGTTCCACCCTGTTAAGGAGAAACCTGCTCTGCTGTAAATCTCTTCTGTCCTGTACAGTATGTTTATCCAGCTGATCCCACTACAGATTTCATACGTATAGAGAGGCGATCCTATAACTAGAGGAACAGGGTTCAGACTTTCACACTGCTGAAGTGTCCTTGAGCAAGACCCCTGACTTCCCTGCAGAAAGAGGGACAAAGAACAAGAGTTGTTCCCACCATCTTGGAGAGTTTATCTTTGTCCATTCTGACCAGTTTTGAGAACGTGTCAAGGAATTAGCTGTTTTTTTTTTTTTTTAATTTTATTCTCATAAATATTCTGATAAAAGTTGGGATTTATTTTGGAAGCATTTGGTTTGATTTTGACCAAAAGTAGACTGCAGGAGTTTTTGAAATCAACTCTTCAGTACAGGGAAGACTAGCTGCATTAGACTGTGCAGGAAATCATTGTTAATTGTGTCTTAGCTTATTCTAATTTGTCTCAGATAACATAGCGTTTGCTGAACCATAACGTTTTATTTGATTTATCATTTCAGCTGAAATTGCCTTCAAAACCAGAGCATACATACAACTAATACGCTTCTTACAACAATCCACTGTTGTCCTATCCTTGTATCCAAGATGTCCGGACTTCTAGTCCCTAATAGAGCCAAGCTCCAAACATTTCCCATAGTGCAACAAGTAGCATCTTTTTGGTAAACCTCAAATTCCATGCCATGTTTGTAAAACAGTCTCTTAAATCAAAGCCAAATTTTCTTTTGGAAAACTCCTCCAGTGCCAGAAACAATGAAAACATTCCCTAACCTTAAGCAATGTGTGTTTTAGTAGCTTAAATCTCTCATGGGACTCAGGATGCTCGCCCTGGTCTCCAGTGTCAAAGTCCTGTGCTTTGTACACCCACCTTCCCTATGACTTCTGCGTGGTACAAGAAGTAGCACTCCCTTGACAGGACATTTGACACACTCCAGGCTGCAATTATGCAATTCAAAATACATTTAGCAAAAGAAATTAGTAGTATATAAATGTAATTTCTAAGAGACGGGGTTGTTGGGGCACACTTGCATAGGTTTACTCAGAGGCCACTGACAGCCTCAGTACCAGTCCTCCATCACCTGGCGTACAGTTAGTTCACCTAGCATCCTTTTTTATTCAACTACCTGTAATGGAAAGAAGTTTTGACCTCTTAAAGTTTGGACAAACACATTTTTCCCCTTCCTTTTCTTTTCCCTTTAGCACACTTCTAATCATTCGTCCACTTCCTATTTCACTATATCTTTTCACAGCATTTCCCATTTTCTTTGTTGCTTATATGATAACGAGAAGGGTGTGGGAAAGATTGGACAGAAATAAATGACGTGTGCTATACATTACGTTCATTTGGCAGACACCTTCGTCCAAAGCGACTTACAATAATAAGTGCACAATAAGGGAGCAAGACCTAGACATCATCCAACACTGTACATTGTAAAAATGTATCCCTACTAAACAAATAACTAAAAGCATGTTCAGTGCTACAGCATTTCTTTTTAAACAAGACATAGAGAAGTGCAAGCAAGACTTGCTGAGATGTAGTCCGACATTGTTGGTTTTTAGCCTGCGGCGGGAGATGGGCAATAGTTCTGCTGTCCTGACTTCAGTGGGGAGCTCATTCCAGCGCTGTGGAGCCAGAACGCTGAAGAGCCCTGACCGAGATGAGCGACCACAGGGTCCACATAAATGTGAATAAGGAATTTAAAAAATAAAAGAGCCAGTAAAAGATAAATACGAGAGTGAAATTAAACGTCATTTTCAATTCAAAGGGACCGGATATAAAGGAAGAAATGCATTATTCATTTAGGTGATCATTTCAAACTTTGAACACATGAAATAAAGATTTAGTGAAGTATGTCACTTCGGGGTCTCCGTACTTAAGTGTCCAATGTGTTGAACATTATGGACGAGTGCTAATGTAGTCAATAAAAAGAGCTGTTTGAAAAGCAATCTATTATTCATTGTTGTCCGTTAATGCAGCACACACACACACACACACAGTACACACACATCGTCATATGGACGGAGCAGCTGCCTGTTGATACGTACAGCTTATTTATGTTTTATTATGATGTATCCAAATGGATTTTTGATGCTTTTGCAATGCTGCTCATCGATGCCAATAAAACAAATGAGTTATTAATTAGAGTGAGGATCACGGGACCAGCGCTCTGCTCCTGTTCAGGTAACTAGCAGTGTCAGTATATAAAAGTAATTGGGCTTGTTAGTGTGTGCTGCACATTGCGTTCACACACACAAAAAAAAAAAAAAAAGAACGATGCCATAAATTTGAGAGAGGCTGCTGCTCTTTGTCTTTGCTCTCCTCCGTCTCCTCTCCCCATCTGTTTAATGTTAGCTCATAAACAGACGGGTGCAGATCCAGGCCTCGGGAGAGACGTTTAATGAAAGTGAAATAGAGAACGAAGAGGAGCGTCTGGAAATACACTCTCTCAAATGTTTGTCATGGTTGGAGGGGTGAGAAAATAGAGAGGTGCAAATGTTTAGTGAATCTCCATAGAGAGCAATCAGATGTGCGACCCCGTACACGTCTTTTTAACAGCATACAGTAATATTTCTTTTTCCTTGGAGAGCTGTGTGTGAGCTGTTCTGTTTGGCTTTTTGTGGTCATAAAAATGTTAATTCGGGTCAGTTAATAAAGAAATAAACTTTTCTCAAACAACATTTACAGAGTCAGAGAAAGCCTCTAGAGAGCAGCATTTAATTAAAGCAATAATCTGTGACATTTGAAATAAACGTTTGAAGCAATTATTGATAAGAAATCAGGGATTCAAGATTCAGTCGGTCGATAAAAGCTTGCACATTTTCGGCGTCTGCTACTTTTGGATTCAAAATCTTCTGGTGCACCGGAAGTGACACGCTTCTGATGTGTTTAGAATAAATAGAAGAAGAGCTGCATATGAGCTGCAACAGCCACCAACTGATAAACAGGTCTATAAATACCGCTCGTACTAGAATCATTCTTGATAACTGTGGGAAACTCAGACAGGAAAGTTCAGGGATTGTAACGCTAAGTATGAGGAAGTGCTATAAAATCACAGTAAACCCATTAATCTGATCACCTCGTACACACGACACAGCAGTAAGTTCGTTCATAAAACGACAAACACAGTAGTAGCAGACACACACTTCCACACATTGTCTCGTCCCCCCCTGCGAGGAGGCCTGTTTGACCTTGGTGTGTTAACGGATTTCTTGAAGGAAAAGCTCTTTATTTCCAGATTTAGAAACTGCCAATTAGTGAAGAAATCCAGGAGTCACATAGTGATTAATTAATTCACTCAGTGCTCCCATTTATTTCAGACATGACAGTGATTGCCAGACTAAAAATACATCTGCCACTACAAAATGGATTCACTGAGGAAATGTTAATGTCATGGCAGAAATGCTGTTTTGTTTTTAGAGACGAGCAAATATGTTTAGTTACATATTGTTTTGCTGTGGGGGTCAGTTAGCTGCGGGTGTAAAGCTTTGCTCTGCAGGAAGTCGACTCTCTTCAAATGTCAGCCTTATTTCAAAGGTCACTCAATGGCTTTTCATTGTTGCTCAATAATAACACCTTCGATCGAGCCCCCATATGTTCCATTTCCCTGTCAATGCCACCACCAGCCCTTTGTGGCTTTGAATGTCAGCGAAACCTTCAATTTGTTTAATTACTGAAACCTTTAATTTAATCTATTTATTGTACACCAGTCAGCTCTTTCACCTCTGGGTGACAGCATTGCCTCTAAAATCTGATTCTGTACCACAGAGCGCATATTAAATATGAAATATGAAAAGCATATGATCATATTATTGAAACCTCGTCTCTCATGAGCAGGTGTAACCGACTTGACTTAAACTGAAATATATAAAAGTCCACACTGTATTACATATCTGCATGGTATCTGTTTACAGGCCCGCTGGTTTAGTATGCAAAACTGCCACCTGGTGGTATCTGAGCTGAGCTGCTCTTGTTAAATCCTACACTGAGGCAGTGGTTGTCAGTGTGGGCTCTGGGCCCCTCTAGCAGTCCCTGAGGGCTCCAGGGGCCTCAGGGGAGTCCTTTTATACCAGCGACTAGTTTTAATTTCGCTATTAGTCCCCTCCTGAGAGGTTAGAGGAATTGGAAATCCATAAAGACAGCTCGAATCCAGGTGTCACTGTCCCAAACTAGAAACAGCCATGTAATAAAGTGCTAACTTGTTCAGGATGAAAGCCTTAATAAACGGGTATGTGCAGTCTCAGAAGAACCTATTTCAACTCAAATAAAAAGGTTTGGAGGCTGGTGGACTGCATGTCACAGCTTGATGTTCATTCTGAGCTGTGTGAAATCTGAAGCTACACTGGTAGATTTGGATCTGCTGTCAAAAAAGAAACACGACTGAAGAAAAATATGCCAACCAGGCTTTAACCAGTGTGGCTTTGGTATGCTGATACAAGCACAGATACTTGAAAGGCTGCAGCTGATGGCTGGTATTTTGTGCTAACATTCAGTATCTTAGAATGTGATAATGCTCATGCAAAAATCCCCACCAATGACATATATTGAATGAATGTTTTCACAATATGCTTCTAATGATATCGCGTTATCATTCACGATTAAATTCTTCATTTGAATTATTTTGGAACACATCCATTTTACTTACTATGACTTATAGATACAATTACAGCACACAGATAAAAAAAAACAGCATGCGTTATCCCACTTAAATCTCTTTAAATATTTTACGAGGCAGATTAATTATATGTACAGATTTAACACACAAAATACGGGAGAGATTTAGAAAATTTGGATTTATGGTATATGCCATCAGTGCCACAGTATAAAATAACCTTTATTGCCTCATGTGTTGAAAAAAAATCTACAAATAAAAACACGATTAAATAGGTTTGTAACATTTTGTTATTTCCATAGAATTGAGTTGGAGATCCCTCCATGTTCTAAATACAGAATGCGAATTATACTCAAATTTAAAGCTGGAGCCGCGGTATCGAGGTCCCGCCCATACACCTGCCTGACCCAATCGCGAGCACACCACAGTCAATCACAGCCGTCAATCATGACGTCTCAAACCCTTTTTATGGCATCAAATAACTAATTAAAACCAAACTCATCACAAAAATGACCACTTGAACAAACATCAGCGTGACAACAACTACCTAAAATGACAACGTTTTTCCCAAAGATGGTTTCTTTGAGGTATACTTTGATTTTTGTGTTTGGCCCTTGTCCTATCTGCTAACATGGAGGAGGCGGGGTTTATGACCTATACTGCAGCCAGCCACCAGAGGGCGATCAAGACGTTTTGGCTTTACTTTTTGGGAGCTGTCATGTCGTCCATCTTTATATACAGTTCATGGTACAGACCAACAGCTAATATTGTCTTGTATTCAGAGGTTTGTTTTTATCTGTGCATGCTCCTGACTGTATCTGAGGCTCGGCCAGGCTTTCCTGTGGACACCTGTGGACGGACAACCGCTGAAGGCCGCTGTGTTTGCTGTTTGTCTCCTTTAGGGCCATGCTGAGTGACATTGGGGACTATGTAGGTAAAGACATTGAAATATCCTGGTTACCAAATCTGGATGAGTTAATGAAGGGCTATGCCAGAAATTTTCGCCCTGGGATAGGAGGTGAGTATGAGATCTACTGCTTGTGGCGTTGGGTTGCATTTCACCCCCTCACATTTACAGCCATCCTTAGCATCACCCAACCCAAGTGACAGCAACATGGACGTTCACATTTCATTTTCCAATTCCATTATCTTTAGAGGTCTCTTTGTTTTTAGTTTTTTTTATTGCGCAACATTGGAACAAAGCTGTGTTCAACTTACGTAAATGCCCGCTTTGGCTCTTCATGTAAGGTGAATCATTTGTTAAGGACACGGAAAAGACGTAAGTTGAAGAGAAGCTTTGCTGAGGGGATTATCGAGGACGATGCCCTTCAAGGGCAAGAGGGAGATGGGCGGTGCAAACAATGAGCACCGCTCTGGAGACTTTGCTAAGAATGGCTGCAAGATGTGAAACATCCAATGACCACAGCGATAGATTTCTCAATCTCACAGCTTAACTCAGCTGAGCAAAGGTGAAAATGTGGAGCAGGAGCACCGCTACCACCACACACGCCGCCCTGTGCACCACACGCCTACACAGACCATCATGACCCAGCATCATGTGGTGACTGCATTCCTATTGATGTAACATTATAATGACCACTGAGGAATCATGTCTGTTATTTGGAGTAATTCCCTTCATTCAACCCACATCCCATAGCCTTTCAGTATAGAGATATGGTGGTGTCATTATACATCACATACATATGAAACTGACACTGGTTAAAAAAGGGATTCATAAATAGGTTTTTCATCTTGAAAATGAGATAACATTCACAAATATGACTTTGCAGTCACAAACAAATGTCGTTGATAAATCTTTTTTGGAACAATCCAAGAGAATCCACAACAGCAAGGTGACAATACAAACAAAGTATTTCTGAATCAAATTCATTTCTTGGGAGTCATACAGAAGAAATCTAGTTAATATTGATAGATATTTCCTTATCAACCTTGCTGTGGGGAACATCTCAAAAATCCAAAAATGCACACAATTTGATTTGTGCAAATGGAAAACCGTATTTGTGAACAAAATCATTTTTTTTTGGTCTGTACAAAAGGATTTCTGCATCTCACATTTTTACATTACATTCATTGACATTACATGATATTCATTTTTCAGATGCTTTTGTCCAAGGCAACTTACTACTTACTATATCGTTAAATTCCACGTCTCCCAACAAACAGCTAAGAGCGTTTTCAGTGCTGCATTACGTAGAAGTAATTAAAAAAAACAAAAAATCCACATCTAAGAAAAAATCTGCTATAGCTGTTTTAGACAAAACAAAATCTTTGCCACTTTTGAGCTCTCTTGGCCTCCGTATATTTCAGTAAGAGCTAGCGTGATTTCCAGAATGCAAAACACATTTTGGACATTTTTTTGCAAATGCAGCTTTATTGCATTTGTAAGGCACTTCACGCATTCGTGGATGTTATTGTACTTGCTTAATGTTTAAATAAATAACATATTTCAAGTTTTATGAAGCAAAATGAAAGCCACATTAACATTCAGTATTGTTATGGTAAGACTATCCAACTCCACTGGAGCATACTATGTAAAAGATGCTCATTGTTGCATCAGGTGACAGTCTCTAAACGCTCTCCTGCTGACCTTGGTGTATAATAACACCCTTTACACCAATTGTAAATCCCCTCACACTGTACACATCCAGTGTATGGCCAATAGGATAGGATTTGCTAGCAATTGTTAGGGGAAGTTGTTGAGTGGTGGGGAATGGTAATGTATGATTCCTTAATGTTCAGTATAAATAGCCTTTCTGTTCTGCATCAGTGAGCCCCCCCGTAGTTTCTGCCCTGTAGCATCCGATCACAGGGGCACACTCCATGCTAATCATGAAGCAAACTGTTGAGTGAAAATGCTACAGTGTGTGTGTGTGTGTGTGTGTGTTGGCAGAAGCTCACTCTGTGCGAGTCCATGAAAGCCCAGTGCTGTTTGTGAATGCCCACAGTGCGATGTGCCACTTAGCATGGTTAAACTGGATAATGCTTAATCTCTATGCACTGTAGGAGTGTTTGAGACATGGGAGGATGGTAGGTGGGTGGGAAACAGATGGGCGATGGGAGGGGCTGATGGAGTCAGAATGAGCAGAGAAGGTGTGTGTGTGTGTGTGTGTGTGTGTGTGTGTATTTGAACCTGGGAGGGGGCAGGTTTGCTTTCTTTTCTCACTTCTCCCCCTACAGGTCCACCAGTGAACGTGGCCATGGCTATTGAAGTGGCCAGCATTGACCACATCTCTGAAGCCAACATGGTATAGTATACAGTCCCTTTCTCCTCCCTTCTACAGCGAGATTCTCTATCATCCCTCAACTTCACTGTTGCGGCAAAGATCAAAGATTTGCTATTTGCATAATCCTGATTTATCCCACTTGAGGGTTTGAAAGTACTCAGTGTGAACATGTGTGACACATTGCCTGAGTTGTTAGATAATTTGATACTTTCATGGATTTTGTACGGTAAGAACCAAATCTAGTGGGAAGATTCACATTATATATGTGGCCATGATTCTTTTCCAAACAACAATTCTTTTCCGTCCTTAAAAAGTTGAAAGTCAAATCAAATAAGCATTCCGAGAAAGGCTTTCCCAAAGCCGAAACACGAATAGGAGATCAATAGATTGGGCAGAAATGTACAGTAGAAATGACACCAGAATCAGTATTTTATTATATTCGCCAGTTATGAAACATGATTTCATATCGATTCAACTTTGGGATTATTTCTGACAACGTCTACAAAAGAGTGTCTGTTTAATTTTAGATGTCAACTAATCTAGACTTACTTAACCCTTTCACGCATAGTGGTCACTACAGTGGACAGCTATTCAAAAGCTGTTTTCTTGCATATGCATGGGTTTTAATGGTATAGTTGCACATCAACCACCACAGTGGACGCTAGTGCGTCATCCCATACACTGCCACCCACTGGCCAGCCGTTGTAAGTGCAACACAAATGTCTCAAAACCAAGATGGCCAGCGGAAGGCCAGAAACGCTGAGCAGCTCAGGAACACCTTGCCAATCCTTCTATAGTAGGAGACCCTTGCAGGTAAATACAATTTGGTAACATCAAGTAACAACTAAGGAGTAATACAATTGTTAAAATTTCCATTTTATTCATTGGTGTGTTAAATGCATATTTCTTCAGTTGAAAACTCAAACGCATGCTGTCCACCCGAGTGGACATGTGAAGAACTTTGAAAAATGAACGTTTGAAAAAAATGAAGTTACATTTTTTTTTTCATGCCTAAAGAGAAATAAAAACACGTAGGAAAACAAATCCTGACTGAGGCTGTCATAATTCATGCATGACAGGGTTAAAATCATAGCTGTAGCAGTGATACATTTAGGGGTGGTTTTTCCCTTTAATGAGACACAACATTTGGAACGGTAACAGAAGTACCGTGATTGCCTGCAGTATGATTTAAGCTGTGAAAAAAAGATCATAAAATCATTTTGAAAATAATTATAATAAGATTATATTCAGTTTAGATAATCTACTTTAAATGTGTTATTTATGAGACCTACTGTGGAGAATTAAAATAAAGTGAATCCACTTGTACTCACAAGTGTTAGATTGCCACCAAACTGCAATAGTTAAAGGGGCACTCTTGGAATTTAGTTATGCACTCCCATTAAGTTTGTGGATTTTTGACAGACAAAAAAAGAATGGTCAAAATTGACGCAGCAGAGGCTGTTGTTTCCCCTTTTTCCCTTGTACTGTAACGGCAGAGATAGATGTTGCTTGTTTCCCCATGCCCATAACTCAGCCTTTATGTTTGTGTGTGTGTGTGTGTTGTTCCTGGCAGGAATACACCATGACCGTGTTCCTGCGGCAGAGCTGGCACGACGACCGCCTGTCCTACAATCACACCAACAAGACGCTGGGGTTGGACAGTCGATTCGTGGACAAGCTGTGGCTGCCCGACACCTTCATCGTCAACGCCAAATCTGCTTGGTTCCACGATGTCACCGTGGAGAACAAGTTGATCCGCCTGCAGCCCAACGGAGTCATTCTGTACAGCAGCCGGTATGAGCAAGCTGATTATTGTCTTCACTAGTCAGACTCAGACAGTCAGACAACACAGTCAGTGAGACTCTTCAGCTCTACAGTATGCTACTGGACTGTTTCTTCAATATGAGGAAGCTCTTGCTAGTTTCAGATTTTCTATGATTTTTTTTAAACTCGTGCCTTCAGAAACCTCAGTTGAGAGCACAGACTCTTATTTGCTTTAGTCTTTGGGAATGAAAATCCCTTACGAGCCATACCAGGACAGTAAATAGTTTTCTCAGTGGCAACTTCATAAAGCTTAAAAAATCTCTGATATGGTCTGATGTGCTTGTACATGGCAGATGTAAATAGATAGGGGAGGTAGGGGAATATGGAGAGGTGAAGGTAAAGGTAAAGTGGATTGAGGTGAATCATCAAAAGAGCTAAACTGGGTGTTACAGTCAGTATGCCGGCAGAATCCATGAAAGTTTAAACAAGACCATTCTATTGTTATCCAACTAGCTATATATATTTATATATATGCTATAACTATAATGGTGTACATTAAGTTTTGATTAACTGGGTTGTTTGTTCCTAGAATCACTTCGACGGTGGCGTGCGATATGGACCTGACCAAGTATCCCATGGATGAACAGGAGTGCATGCTGGACCTGGAAAGCTGTAAGTTGGGATTCACATAACGCCTTTCTCTTCCTTCACACATTGTCTGGGAAAATGTTGCTTTCTCTAGATGTATTCATGCCAAAGTAAAGTGATAAAGTATGATAAACAACCCTCACATTGATGCATCTTTATTGATGATAATAATAATAATGTCAGCTTTTCTTTCTATCTAGATGGTTACTCCTCAGAGGACATTGTGTATCACTGGTCAGAGAGTCAGAGACACATCCATGGCCTGGACAAACTGGAACTCTCCCAGTTCACCATCACAGACTATCGGTTTGTAACTGAGATGATGAACTTCAAATCTGGTGAGTATCCATTTTTAATTTCCTCTGTTTCATTTCTGTTGTTAAGGTTCGTGCCAGCACAGCCAGTGTGTGTGGAAGGCCCTTGCATGGTTCTTGAGTGTTTTATGCACTATGTACTATTTTGAGTTTCTGGACTTGGCTTGCTTCTTGTGTTGGAAAGCTCTGCACATTCTTTTTGAAGCAAGATTTTTTTTTTTAACTTCAGGCACTTCTGTGGTTATATTCTATGCATAGAAGGAATGGATCAAGTCAGGCTTGCCACTGAGCCAGGCAGGAGGTTTAGGAGATGATAGGAGTTGCTGCTGGGAAAATGCAGTTTGAAATACTACTCTATGACTTACATCTTGAAGCTTTGCCCCACCAGGGGCACAAGTGAGCAGACAGACGTTATATAATATCAGTGTCTGTGAAGGACAATTGGATATTTTCTTAATATGTAATTAGCTTCTTCAGTAAAGTAATTAAACACGGTGTCTACTTTTTGCTTCCTAGCGGGACGATTTCCAAGGCTCAGTCTTCGCTTCCAGCTGAGACGTAACCGAGGCGTCTACATCATCCAGTCATACATGCCTTCCATATTATTGGTTGCCATGTCCTGGGTATCCTTTTGGATCAGCCAATCAGCAGTCCCGGCTCGTGTATCCTTAGGTTGGTATTAGTTTGGTGGGGTCTGTTTTAACTAAAAATAAATTCCAGAAGGAGGAACTTAAATCATTCATCTGCAGAAAGGTTAAACCATGTTGCTATAGCAGATATTGAGCTTTCAGTAATAAGGCTAAGTCTAAAGCCATAATGAAAATGTTGCTATTCTTAGAGCCTCACCAGTACTGGGGCTTCACATGTAAAATTAATCCTGGTGGTGGCATCAATAGAAAGACAAAAAAGTGAAAATGGTGTATACCTTTGGTATTTTTTGTTTTTAAGGCAGTTTGATGATGAGGTTCTGAAGTTGTCCTGAAGGTGGCGCTAGTAGAAAGCTCATTAGATGTCCAAAATGGAAAAGGTTCATCCTCTGCTGAGCATGATATCCGCAATGCATATTGCCTAAATCTTATGGCAATATGCCCATTAGACATTGATTTTTCATGTGTAGAAGTGGAAGTTTGAGCAAACTGTCACCAAGGAGCAAAAACCATTAGCCAGCAAGTGCTGTTCCCTTCCAGTATTCTGAATATAATCTACTTTACTCTTCCTCTATGAAGGTAGGGATGATGATCATCATTATGATCAATTTGTGGCTTCAGACTTTATTATCCTGTCAAGAATCGGATTTTGCCAGAAAATGCCAGATAAATGTTGAATTAATAATCTGCAGCCATGCCAGCGGCTCTGTGAAGCTGGACATTGGCACAGTGGAGCTTTGAGCCACCACCAATATGCTAACATGCACACAATGACAATGCTAACATGCTGATATTTATAAACTTTGCAATGTTCATCTTAATTTAGCTTGTTAGCTTGCTAACAATTGTTAATTAGCACTTGACACAACATACAACTGAGGCTGATGGGAATGAAGATTGACCTGATGATGGTATATGAAAAGTCACCAAAGGGATTACCATCCTGAGAGAGACTGAATGTGAGAATGTCTGCACCAAATTTCATGTCAATCCATCCAATAGTTGTCGAGACATTTTACTCTAAACCACAAATGATGTCAACCTAGTGGTGGTGCTGGAGGAAAAGCCATGACAGCTTTGACCTGCTGGTGGCGCTAATACTGGCAATCCATCCAATAGTTGCTGAGATATTTCAGTCTGGACTAAAGTGGTTGAACGACCGACCGACAGACTGACATTCATAAAAACCCACAGTACCCTAATCTGTGCTTTGTTCCTCTGTTCTTTCCGCAGGGATCACGACCGTTCTTACCATGACCACGCTGATGGTAAGTGCCCGCTCCTCCCTGCCTCGAGCGTCGGCCATCAAGGCGTTAGACGTCTACTTCTGGATCTGTTACGTGTTTGTGTTCGCAGCACTCATTGAGTACGCCTTCGCTCACTACAACGCCGACTACCGACTCAAAGAGAAGGCCAAGGTGAAGGCCAACAAGCTCAGCTCCGAGGTGAGGAAATCATTCCCGTCATGTACTTCCATCAGCCGATAACAATGTAGAGCTTCAGGGGGGTGTTGTGAGTAATGAGCATGCCCGTCAAACGTAGACCTGGGCCGGGTTTCAAACCCCATTGTTGACAAGCATCCATCCCACTGACCTTCAGCAAGACAATGAATCCGCATAGAGCGTAATGAGATAATAGAAGATTTCCCTTCAGGGAGTAATAGCGGTTCTCATCATGCTGTCTGTTTCCTTTGCTGCTGATATCAATTTTACTGAGTTATACCTTCAGAATAGGAGATGCTGACTTGCTGTTTTATTTTTTATATATACACAAAAATTCAACAATAAACACAATATTAAGCAAAAGCTGGTGATATACCGAGAACAAAAGAAAAATGAGGACAAAGACATGAAAAGATGAGTGAAGTGAGGGAATTGTGATTGAAAATGTGCGGTGACTCAGTACGTTGATGTGAGTGAAACCACAGCTATAAAAACTTACCACTGTCGAAGCAACATTTCAAGATATAATAAACCCTAGTTTTCTCTCATAATCAAGACTTGAGGACTTCTTTTAGGAGTAGCTCTTCTGGACAGTAATGTTTCATTATCAAAATATCTAATGGTTTTTTAAAATGTGCCACAGTGCCCAGGGTTAAATGTTTTTATTGCAAAAATACAGAAAGTTAAAAATTCCTCTAAAATCTATAAACATCTGTACAAAAAAAATGCACAAATAAAATGTAGATGCTTCTATTAATAAACAAAAGAGTGGACAATGTCATATTAGCATTGCAAAACATGAATTTTTTTAAATGCTAAATATCAAAAGTCAAAAAGAGAGGGTTAGAGTGGATTCTATGCAAATAGTTCACTAAGTGGCAGAGGGGCAAACTGTCACTTTTGCCTGATTTGTCAAATATCTAATGCTGAATGACTTAAAACTCTACCCGGTGAATAAAGTGCTTGCATGCCTCTCTCTGTGATCTCCCCACAGTCCATTGTGAAGAACGGCAAACAGGCTATGGTTCTGTTTTCACTGTCAGTAACCGGCATGAACCAGGGTGTGATGATTTCCAACCGGCAGGGGCGGCCCCAGCGCTCCAGCAGCGAAATCCCCGGAGAGGGCGGCAGCGAGGAGGCCGAGCCGAGGAGGAGAAGGTCCAGGCAAACCGAGGAGAGCAAGGAGGAGAAGAAGTGCTGTTCCAAGTGCGTCTGCAAGCCCATTGATGCCGATACCATCGACATCTACGCCCGGGCCGTGTTCCCTTTCACTTTTGCAGTGGTGAACGTGATCTACTGGGTGGCGTACACCATGTGAGGAGGAGGCAGCAGGTCTGTGCGAATGGCTGCCATCCAGGCCGTGTACATAAGAAACTGCTGGAGCTGTGCCACTTCAATGCTGGCAGACTGGTGCAGCTGAAATATACTGCAGGCCTCAGTAAAAAAAAAAAGAAACTTCAGAAGAAATGAAGTGTTACGGCCTGTGAATATGGAAACATGGTAATCAATGGAAGTAGTTATGAGTTTAAGTGTTAACAGGACTTTATATAGTTAAATACAAATGCAGAAATGTATTGTATAAAGGGGAAGGACTGTGTTGCCTGTTGGTGGTTCACATGCACAGTGAAAACAGTTTAAGCAACGATCTAGATTTCCACATGTCATCCTGCTGTATGAACTCAACAAAGGACGCTACAACCAATGATCCTGCTTGAATACCTGCAGCACTGACCACAAGCTCACATCTTGCAAATAAGCATAGTTAGCTTAACTAACTCGAAGCCACAATCTGGAGTGAACCGCCTGTTATCTCAAAAAGCAAAAGCGCCGCCCAAACTAGAGGATAACAAGATGAGGTGTACAACTATTCTGCATGGCTGATAACTCACTCACCCTCTTCCCTTGCCATTGCCACCCCCTCTCTTCCCCTCTCTCTCCTTTGGTCCTCCACCCTCTTTTTTTTTTGTCAATTCATTTTTCGTTCAGGACACCGCCTGGAGTGTCTTATCTCCTTCTGCCAGTTCTGCCTGTTTCCTCACCATTAAAGGACTTCCTCCACTACCTGTGTGTGTGTGTGTGTGTATCTCTCTCTCTCTCTTGGCTTCAAATGGTCACTTGAACCAAAAGTCGAAGTAAAAAAAATGCTGAAATCTGAGCAACTTTGTCACGGCATGATCTTTGTGAATATTATTTCTAAAAAAAGGCTCTAATTTTAGGGAACATGAATAATTGACTTGTATGTCCAGCTGACAGAGGTCAAGAATTGTACTCTATTAATAGTTTCTCTTGTCTGTCCTCTGTTTGAACTTGGAAAATTAGGGATGAGAGCACTACTGCTTGCCAGTCAAAGAATGACACTTGTTAGATTCAACATCACAGAATTGCCTCTATGGTAATCACTGCATTCTCAGGCGTCTTGTCTTTATGCCTTATTCTAATTTGATCTTTTAAGTTTAAACAAATATTGTTATAAGATGTTGTGTACTGTATCTTAAACACGTTTGAGAACCTAAAGCATCTACCAAAAATATGTTTGTTTTGCTATTTCAATGATCTCACCAATAATAGGGCTAAAGCTAATCTGCCTCTAAGATTGCGACATTTCCTGTGCACAAGGGGACATTTTTTTTCTGATGGTGTCTCTAGAGCAAAGGTCAAGGGGGTCAACAAACATTAGGGTTAATTCACTGGGGACCTTTAATATCCACAATACATTTCATTGAGACCTGGTTAGTTATCAGAATAGCTTGTCACAAACCAAATTGTCGGTCAAGGGAAAATCCTGACCTGACAATGGAACTATGGGACAATATTAGGATTTATCAGCAGCTGATAAACTGAGCTGATAATTATAGTACAGAAATGTCAAATATGTGACTGAGGTCATTTAGAAACAGAGTCACCATTACACAGTGAGCGCTGTAAAATATCCCGCTCAGTACATATTTCGGTTACAACCTGTTAATAACAGTTAAGGGATCCTTATGAAAATGAATTGATGTAAAATAACTACTATACGCAAATATAGATTATTTTTACTGTCAAATATCAATATCGTTATTGCACTCAAAATTCCAGCATCGGTCGGGCTCTAATCCATATGCTGTTGCCAGGCAATGTTGACACTGATGCAAAATACAGAATTATGTTCAGTGATAACTGCTACATACATCCACCCCTCCAACCTGCACACTCTTACTTTCTGCACATGAAGGGCTCATTACTTTGTGCACTGAATTCATTTGTAATTCCTGAGGATACTGGACTGAATATCCACACCAAAATTAACAGAAATTGGGCCTGTGGGTGTTGTCATATCTCTCTCTTTATCTCTCTCTTCACACTAAATTGTTGGACAGAACCTCCGACTGACAGACAATGTTACCCTTAACATGGGTTCAGACTGACTAGGAAGTGAATTTTCACCTTTTCACCACTTTTGCATTATTTGTGCGAATTTGACTGTGTTTCAGCAGTTTATTCACTCCAAACAGCCACTGTACTAATCTTATAGGCGGTAACTGTAGCTGACATATACACCAACCATGTGTGTAGAGAGTATTTTTTAATGCAGTTTTTCCCTATAGCCCTCTCCTTTTCTTCTTGTCTCCATATGTTCATAAATTGAAGTCAATGGATCAAATGACTGTGTAATAAAAGTGTCGCTCATAGTGACAAACCCACCGAGGATTATACCCCCGACTCCCTTCAGCTCTACGGAGCTTTAAACTGTTGTGTCTTTCACCTCGTTGTTTTGGTTTTACTGCCCACAACGTTGGCTTTTGGTTCACTCTCACTGCTCTCATCAACCTTGTTTCCAGACGCAGCAGGCAGCTGTATACTCTGTAAAACACTGTACACCGCCTGCCCAGCACCAAACGGCAGACAGACACTGTTAGCGACTAGCTGGTGAACAAAGTGGAGCATTTAGCAGCTGAAGAGCCGCATGGTGGAGAATAAAACAGAGCTGAAAGGAGAATGTTGAATGTTGGACTTACATTCATCAGCTGGACAGAAATACAGCTCCAAATGCACGCTAACATTGCTGCATTTCTGCTCGATGCGTAAATTGCTGATATATTTGTGTGCTTACAGCTTGTTTAGACTTCCACCGAAGTGGCCAAAAAAAAAATCCAGTAATGCAGGTTTAAGGCCTCATTGGTCGTGAGGCAAAATTACCATGAGATATCTGACTATTGTTTAGAATTTACACAATAATCACATAACATAAAACACCTTGTCAGTCATCTGTCTCTGTTCCACTTTAACGGCATAACATTTCTGGACAGCATCGACCCACGCCGCATCCTCATTCTGATGCAATAGCCGTAACATACCCTTACACTCCTGTAGAGATTGCTCAGGGGGCCATCAGCATCTCCATCCCCTCTTTTTGCTCCATGCTTTTGTGTGCGCAAGAGGCCAGGGAGCGAGGCTGTTATCAGGGCAAGCAGTGCAGAGGCAGAGCAGGCATGGGTGGGAGCAGGACAGGGCTGGGTGCTCTCCGAACAGGGAGCGCGGCAGGCCGGCTTCTCCCAGAGAGATAACTTTGTTCTGGGCCTGGAGAGATGACATCATGACGGATGGCGATGAAGATGTGGGCGCAGGGGGCAGGAAACGTTATCTCCTACAGTGGCACCGGGGGGACGGAGACACACACACACACACACACACACGTATACACTTGTGGAACACTCTACCACTCGCTGATACTCCAGTGGACTTGAACAGTAGTCACTGCCCATTGAACACATACACACACAGGAACACACATGCACACACGCACACACGCACACACACACACACACACACACACACACACACACACCTCTGACATGCCTGCTCATCCTGCTCATCCAGTGGGTCTGGGAAGTGGCCGTCATTTAAAAGGCAACAGATACAGGCCCAGTCACAGTGTGTGGCTGTTCTGGTATTGTCATTTTCTACTGCACAGCATCAGAAACGTTTGGGAAATACACTGAAGAAACTGATTTCAACCAGTCTCAGCGAGGTGCCCAGCTTATACTGTAGGTTTGTACTGCATGCACCATACGTATTGCATGACTTCTGTTCAAGGCATATTGGTATACAACACTCTGACCATTTTTGACACAGAAGATAAGAGTTATCGAGAGAGTTGGATTCAGTTCAATGTCAAAAACACAGTTATAGAGAAGTTATTTGTGTCAGCATGTACTAGATAAAGGCCCGAGGCACACTTCATAAAGGGGTGAATATATAAGTTGTAACTAATGGATTTATTTATGGTAATATAGCATTTACTAATGATTTATAGATCAGTTATAAGCAATTAACAATAACACATTTTGGTTTGCCAGGTTGTAAAAATCTATTTGGCTGGTGTTTATCCTCCTCCAACAACACTTGCTTTGTCTTTTTAGCTCTTTAATTCATCAGTAAGACCCCTTTAATGTACTGTTGGACCACTTACCGCTTACAACTACAGACCTGACGGATTCTTGTAAAAACCCCTTGTTGATGATGGCTTACTAAGTTTCGTTGTTTTGTTGTTGGCAATAATATCCTCCACGGCATTGTTAAACTTTTTTGTTGTGTTTAGACACTGGCAGCACTTGATTCAAGAAAGATCGTGTTGTGGTTTAATACAGAAAAAGTCTGCAATGACTTCAAACATGACACATGACGTGTTTTACATTACATTAACATTTAACTGAAACCACAATCTCATTAACCTTAAAGTGCCTTTGTTGACTAAACCTAATCACAGACAGGACTCATGATATGAACCCCAGTCTCTAGTGTCAAGGTCCTGCACTTTGCACACCCACAATCCACCCTGACCACCTACACAGGACTCCGGTGTGGTACAGAAATGTAGAGCTTCTTTGTCTGTGATCATAACTAATCATTCTACCACAATGTGATTGGGAAAACAGTTTAGTAATGTATGGAGGTCATGTCTAGGAGACAGGGCTGGTGGGTTCAGACAGTTCTTCTAATTCTTAAAAACACTCTCTAAAAACTAATTGAATCGTCTGAAAAAATGCAGTATGACTTAAAACAAGGCCGTTTTTCATGAAAAGTTGACATTTTGGAGGTACATGGTTTTCATTAAAAAGAGGCGGTTTATGCAATCTTGACGGCTTCTTCGAGAGTAAGGAAAACATGACCCTTTATTAATGACTTACTAACATCTGTATCTGCAGACATCTTTCACAAAATGGCAAACCAAAAGGTGTTCTCATTAACGGTACATGCATGCTGATCTGTGCAGCATTAGTCAATTATTTATTAACTACTAAATCACCAATTATAAACCGTTTATAGACGTTGACAGGGTAGAAACAAACGGGAAACATGGGAAACGAGAGAGGGATATGAAAGTCCCTGGCCGGCATCGAACCAGGTTATGTGTATGCATCGTGACCAACAGGCAACCAGGACGCCCCCCCATTTTGGCACCGCTTTCAAGTCATCAAGTCATCGCAATAATCCACAGAGATCCAGAGATCAGATTTAAGCAAATTCATTCAAAGCCTCCTGGAGTCCTTTAATATTGACTGCAGACCAGTTTCTCTAACTCCTGCTTACTAATCACTTCTTGCTTTGAATTCCCCCAAAGCTCAGAAGCTTTTATCCAGCTCTCTAATTGACAGCGAGGACTGTTTGTGCACTGACTTCATGCAATAGTAATTGATAATGAAAGCTGGACTGGGGGTCTGATGTGTAATGATGCAGGCTCGAACATATTCATGTCCTTCATGTTTTCACAAATGTTTCATGGGGGGGGGGGTTTGCTTTTGGCAGTCTGACACTGACTCCTCTTTGTGAGGTTTTTCCTTAAATTTATTGCAAGATGCAATCAAACTGAAGAGGCCTTTGGCACTTGTCCATTCTTTATTCTGCAAAAGCCTTTACTGTCGGACATTAAGTTTGTTGCAGTAATAAAATAGCAGAACTATATTTGGATCAAAACAACATAAAGCACTTTACTGTTGCAACTTTTTGAGACATTGTTAACAAAAGTTTGAAGTGTAAAGGTGTTCTCACTCATATGCTCTTTCTCCCACTCTTGCCAATTTCATACTCAGTTTCATCTTTACTTGTTGACTCACAAGTTTATACTTTATTTGGCCATTCCTTTGTATACTGCATGAGCTTTTAGCCAAACTGTGGGATCAGGAATGTATTGGTGGGTAAACCCACCTAAACTATTCTTTTTTTGTTCATTTTGAAAACGAATTTTCGTCATTTATAGTAAAACTAGTCTCGTAAAAATGAACGATACATAATAAAGCTATCATCCTGTACAGGTTTACTGTGGGGCACGATGTGTTGGCTCCTGAACGTCCTGCTGGCTTCGCTGAGTCGCTTCCTGTTTGTGGTCCACGGCGTGGTGACAGTGTGGCGTGTGGTGGCCGTTAAAGAGGAGCCACTCTATTGGCTGCTGCTGATGGGCGTGGCCCTGCTGGGTGTGGAAATGGCTGTCACTCTGAAGTGCACCCGAAACGCAGAGTGGAAATGGTAACATCTAGGTCACACGCCAACATTTAACATGATTTTATATTCCACATAATACACAGTGTGAATTTCAGGATCGGGCTGACATTTGGGGCTGATATTGGACCTTGTTATTATTGAATTAGCAATAAAACACTGATAAAGGGAATCTTTGGAATTAAGTAATACCTATTGCTTTAGAGTTAAATAATGTAATCGCCAGTAGGTCGAGCGGGTCATCCATTAATTGCAGGGTTTGTAGTTTGAACCCCCAGCTTCTGTCCATATCTTGAAGTGTCCTTGAGCAAGACACTGAACCTCAAGTTGCTTCCAAGGGGCGGGCATGAGGCATGGCATTAGGATGTGAATGGGTGAATGTGAGCAAATTGTAAAGTGCTTTCCGTTGATCAAACAATACAGTTACAATACAATTTAGTGTGTCCCATTCTTTTTCTGTCTCTTCGCATCAATTAAAAATTGACAAAGAAAAGAAATGAACATTTGATAGAGAAGACGTACATGTCAGTTTCAGGCACTGATCAAATATGCTAATTTGTTGGAGGACATTTATCAGTTGATCGTGTTAGTTCTCTTAGTGAGACCATCCCTGCCATCTTTCAAACTCCCCAGCTTGGAACCTTAACCCTGGTGATGTCATCAGAGGCCTATTTCTCTGGCTTTGCTAAGCTCTTGCAGAGACACAGAAGACATTATACAACTGTTTTCACAGGCTGAGTAGTAACGACAAACTTATCTTGATGTGTTAAATTGTTAGAGTGCACCAACAAAAATGAACTCATCCATTTAATAGGCGTGAAAGGTTCCCTCTCCTGCTTCAGCTACGATAAACAAAAATATGTTTGTGGGCTAAATTAGCATGAACAAACCATCTGCTTGCCCACTGCTTTTGCTCCTTTTAAGAGGGGTGACATGAGGATTGAGGTGTTGTAGCCAGACTTTGTAAACCTATTTTGTGTGGGGAGTAAATAACTTCTGAACTTGTAACTGTGTGAACACTTTACAACCCATCTGCCCAGGGCAGTGAGAGGCAGCTTGTGCAAGGCCTGTAATATTCTTTGCCACTAAATTCTGTTATCCTCGGCAGCTCTTTCTCTCTTTCACTGTCTATCAAAAACAAATATATTCCTCTGCTGTGTTATTGCTCTGTCTTTCTCTGAGCTGATGTTCTGAGCCTGCTATCACGTCTCTGTCACAGTCGCTCCCATCCAGTCATGGAGAAAATGTCTGCTGCTGGCTCAGGTCATTCCTGACCAGCCGGCGTTCTGAAAAACATTTGGCGAGAGTAAACATAAACTGACATCAACCTACATTACAGCCAGTCTCCAAAGGATATGAGCGTTTAGTGTCACACCTCATTCAACACCAAGCCTCGTCTCATTGAAAAGCTGTAGCTGAACATCCTCAGACGCAAGCTTTCTTCAGGCCTCTCTCTTTCTCACTGAGTCTTACTTTGAAGTTCTCTCCTCATGGAGACGGCTTTGCACTGTCAAGTGGGATTTGCATATATGATGAGAATAATTGCCTGTCTGAAACTCGATGCTTCTTTTGGAAAAAAAAGGGGACTCTTTCTTCTTTAGCGGGTGGCAAAAAAATAAATAAAAAGTGTTGCTAAAAATAACCTCCCTCCACCCGCACCTCCACCCCCCACCCTCCCTCTCCTTTGGCGGTCCTCTTTTAGGTTCTCCCCCATGGTTTTCCTCTACCTCAGCACTGTCATCCCGTCCATTTGGTTTCTGGAGCTGAGCCTGCTGCAGTCCAAGCTGCCTGTCAACAATTCCTCAGGCCCTGAGCTTCATTTGCTGGCTCACATCCCGATCACAGTGGTAGGTGTCCCACCACAAAACTGCCCTCCCCGCCTCACCCTCCACGCAGCCACATTAAAGCAACACCTGATATCAGATAAGATTTAAATCTAGCAAGGGGGTGGATAAACTATTAGTTGCAGGAAATGTGTAATAGACACATTGAGATGAAGTCCAGATAGGCTCCTGCTTGAAAAACTCTCAGATCTCTCCCCTTCTGGGGTGGTTTTAGTGCAGTTTCTTTCATGTAGGATTTGGGAGCTTTTTTGCCCCTTGGCTGTGCTCGAGGCTGGGTGGCAGCTTTTGAAACTTGAAAACGTAGTGTTTCAGAAATGATATGAAGTGTCAAGGGGTGCTGTCGGGATAAACTCAATGAACCCTGACACAATGAGGAGCTGACTCACAAGTTATCAGAACTACATCAAGAATGGAAGATGCCTGGTTGAATGGATGATTTCCTCCACGTTTTATTGATTTCATTTAAAATGTTCACATACCAAGATATAACGTTGTAATATATCTATGGCACGAATGATTGATGAGCCAATTAATTGTCTAATTTCATGAATGCTTTTGACGCAACCTTCACCCAGGGCATCGCGGAGCTGGACCCAGAGAACTGGGTTGCTGGCCTGGAGCAGACCATGCTCATAGTGTTGGTTCTGGGTCGCTGGCTGATGCCCAAGGGGGACATGTCCCGGGACCAGCTCTCCCAGCTCCTCATGGTCTACGTGGGACTGGGTGCAGACATCCTGGACATCTTTGACACCTTCAAGGAACCTGAGGTCAAAACCAACCGAGTGGTTGTCATCATCGGGCTGGCCCTCTTCTCTTGGGCACTCATGCAGTTTCCTCTGGTACTGACCCAAACACAACCCCCAAAGGGTCAGCCTCCACAAACAGGTTTGAGTGATCTCTCCTGCTGCCCTGGTGCTCCATCAGCATTCTCCTCCTGCTGCTCCAGTGAGGTGTGGAGCTTGCTGCTCACAGTGGGACTCCAAGACGGCCCATTCCTGCTCTACCGGCTCTATCTCATGGTCCAAGAAGAGGTACTGAACCAGCTTATGATCTTCTTCACCTGCAAGAACATCCTCATCGTCCTCTTGGAGCTTTACCGAATCTTCGTGGTGCAGTGCGAGCAGCCGGTAGGGGAGGCGGGGTTGAACAGGTGTGCTGCTATGGTGCTCCAGTGTCAAACCAAGAGCTGTGGGGAGGAGGAGGAGGAAGCAGGTGGAGAGCAGAGCTGTAATACAGACACAGAAAGGGGGACTGTGAGGGAGGAAGATCAGAGAATTTTCCAGGTATAGAAAGGCTCAAAATGCCATGGCATGACTTTGGCACTTGGGGGGGCGGGTGCTTTTACACACCAAGAGAAAAGTCAAACCCCTCTGCCACCTCTTGCATCTCAGCCTTGTTCAGAGACAGCTTGGGCTCTCTGGAGGTTCAGTGACTAGAAATAGACCACAACAGAGGAGAATAAGTCCCCACTGAAAACATCAGAGATGAATTTATGCAACTCCCTTTGATAAAACCTTTCAAAAAAAGTGTTTCAGTCAGAGGAGGTTTCTCTACTGACGAAAATCAGTTCAACAAGTTTAACACGAACTGTCACTCTCTTTCATGTATGATGGAATTAACAGGATAGCTGAAAGCAAATCAACTTAGCTTTGTGCTTTCCAGTACAACACATTTGTTTTTTTTATCAGCAACAGCATGCAATGATATGATTTCATTATCGTGTGCATATGCATTCTTCATTAAATGATGGTGATAATGATGGCTTTGACAGGAGACAATATTTTATGAACTGAATTAATATGGCGGAGTAAGGTGGAGATAACATGTCTTGATTAATTAATAAACATTTTCTAGTAAAGATGCCTCTGGAAAGCATAGTGCTGTTTTTGTACTCCGATCACCATGAGATGGCAGTGTTGCCAAGTCAACCAAAGCACCACACGAACATACAGTGTTTACTTGACTGGAACATGCATGCCAGTTACATAGAAAACAGCAACACAGTAGCACAGCTGCAGTGTTGAACTTCGGCATTTGTTAGTTTGTGGTACGAAAATTCTCCTCTATGAGTCTCTTTGTGAGACCTGATGATACAGTAAGGAAGACGTAAGATAAATGAATTTAAACGATGAAGTCACCTTCAGGCAGCGGCTATGTAATACATGGTCTGATGTAGTCAATCTGGAGACACCTCATAAAGTATAACAAGTAGGAGGAGAGTGAAGAGGTTTGCTTCATTTTTCAAAGTTCATTTTCCTCTTGAGCACAATCAGCCCATGGAAGCCAGTTTGAGAGCTCAGTGCATTTTTATTATGTCTGAAAAAGCACACTCGTGATTATGTGGGAGTTGTTCAAGTTCAACATGATTTGCTCTCACTTTCTCTCTTTTGAGAGATGGAAGGTGCTTTTGAGATTTTCCTCCACAGCCCATGAAAGCAAGAGACTCTTTGAGAGCCTACAAGGACAGAGAAATGTTTGAGCTTAAGCTTGGGGTCTCAAGGTTTCGAGCCACTTCACGGAGGGGACAAACAGCCCCCTCCCTCCCTCCCTCCCTCCCTCCCCAGGTCCAGACAATACTTCTCCTGTCAAACAAGGGCTGGAATGCAGCCCTCCTGCATTTATGGATGACCCTCTCACTCTGTCTCTTCCATGGTGTTGGGCAGGCTGCGAAAGAAGAGCAGCAATGCCAGCGAGTGGCAATTCAATCAGAGGCTTTTCTCGCGCTGCCCTGTATCTGTGTCCATCAAATTGCTACACTTCACCTGGCCCGCAAGACGACAATAGCAGCCCAGGCTCTGAGCGAGGGGGGGCTCTTATAACAACGAAGGAAAGGCAGAAAAATAAAGAGGCAGAGAAGAGAGAAAGAGAGTATTTGTGTGTTTTCCTCCCTCTGTTGTGTGTGCTTGATTAAGAAACGCATAGTATATGAGCAAGACTTCCTAAATCGACGACTTTAGGCGACCTCCCAGGGATTTGCTGGAGAGCGCTACTTTATTTCCTCTTTTTCATCTCTGTGGTGGCACTTTGGTCTAAATTATTGATGGTGGAGCCAACTTTTAAAAGAAAGAAGAGAAAATTAATGGAGAGTCCCCATTGAGATGTTAGTTCTTACAGCAACATAATGTTGTCTATGCTCCAGAGGGCTAGATAATGCCCAGTTTACAAAGTCACTCCCAGGCAAATGACATCATGCGGAGTCAATACGAGGGCACAGCCTCCTCTAAGCACCTGAGTTTTGGGAGAATCCAATATTCGTGCGACAACGTGATGTGGGCAACACAATGGGGTGATGAAAGAGCCGCTTGCTTGTAAAGAGAGTCCTTTTCCTCTTCAGATTAACTGCATGCTTTAACAAGATTGTGTGGGCATGTGGGAGGATGGGGATGTCAGCTGATCCACGGGCTGCCCTACATAGATAGAGAGAAAGGAAGAGAGCGTGGAAACTCAAAGCCTGCAACTCCAGTGCACATAGATATACCCTCACAAGCCCTCGACTGAAAGATATCTGTTCACACGGAAAAGAGCGATGCTGCCTTCAGGTGCTCCTTAAAAGCTCCTACATGCACATCCCTGATTAGATCAATTCATTAAGCCTTATAGAAAGCAAAGTCTTTGCATATGATGTAATGTCTCACAACATCTTTCAAATCTGCTTATATGATCATGTTTCTGAGGACAAAGTGGAGTGACTGATCACTGACAACGTATCATTTGGTTGGAGTGATGAGAGCATTAGTCATACTGAAGGTAGTCAACCAACAGCTCTTCCATCTTTTAGTTACAGTATGGTGCTCTGACAGATTTTGCTTGAGTTTAGACTCATAGATGTGGAAATCATAGATGCAACTTGTTTCACATTCAAGTATGTTTTCTTTGGAAATGCAATACAATGTACCCACTTTTATTGTTTTGTGGTGGAAGGTATGGGTTCAACCACTTTGTCAAGCTACAGAAAAGAACAATTAATCCAATTGCTACAACAACTAATGGCCACAAAATGAACTTCGTTCCTTTGGGGGTCTGGGGGCAGATACCTGCTTTCAATACAGCCTTGTGTGGTGGCAGCTATTTTTGTTTAAAAACATCAAATGGCACAGAGAACTTGGTACAAGCAGAATGAAGAGGATCAAGCATGTAAGTGATGTTAATGAAAACTGAGCATGAGCAAGAGATCAAGGCCTGAGTATGCTCAAAATATTTACTTGCAAGTCACATCTTGAGGAAAAATAACTATATAATAATTTATGTATAGTAATACAATAATAAAGAGTAAGTTATACTTCAAGCTTTAAATGAGGAGAAAAGAATAATAAACAACGATTGCTCGCCATACTCACCACTTCATTATGTTTTTCAAGTGTAGCAAACATAGAATTGAGATTTCCAACAGAACTTGAACTTGAAGGCTGCAGACGATATGATGAAACGAGAGAGAGGCAGAGCCAGAGAGAAATTCCCTCAACCTGTGCAGGTGCATTTCACAAGACAGCGTGGAGCATTTTCACCACATGCCACAATTTCCCTATTTTGTGTCAACTAATCAGGAAGTCCAAACACACCAAGCTGCGCCTCATCAGCTTCCAATCCTACAGATAAACCTGTCAATATGCCACTGAAATTTTACAGCAAGAAAGGAAGAGTGAAAACAAAGGGAAACTTCAAATGAACTCCACAACTTTCTGACAGGCGGCTGAGGATCCAGCTCACACCGCCTAATGTAATACCAAGGATGGCAAAATAACGAGCTTTACTTCACTGGTTGTGGATCAGGGATGCTTTATGGCTGTCTTGTTTTCACATAGTATAAGCTTTTGAGAGAGAGTCAACAGTGTGATAGAAAGGTGCCATTAAGGCCTAATTTATGGCAACTCACGGTGTAATTTCCAAAACGCTACATTACTCATAGCACATCATAATATTATCATCTGCTATGTGGCACCTAAAGGCACCTAAGCTAGCTTCTCTTAATGAGGAACAGCACTGCTCCTCAAGGATCCCCCGAGCTCCTGATTCTATCCAGAGTATTTCAGATGTCCTGCAGACAGAAGTCATTTCATCTTTTTTTTTTTTTTACCCCAGAAGATAATGTATGTGAATTCCTCCGAAGCAATGGAAGACTTAAAGTATTATTAATTATTAATATTAAAAAAAGCTGTTAATCAAACATCTGACTACGGTAACCCACCCACCATGGTCCCAATTTATCCCAATCTCATCAAAGCTGCTCATCGGCTGCAAATTGCTCCAATGCACATTACAGATCAGTGTCTACAGAAACAGAAACAAGAACATCTTACAACCTCATATACCACCCTAGAGTCCTACTAATACAGTTAGAGTCTTTGCTGTGATATTGTGTCACAAAGTAACTGCTAGAACTGACAAAGTTCGGGATCAAGCTGACACCTGTTGGGTAAAGATTAGGGTGGTAGATCTTGGAAATGGAAATTGGTTCTCAGACTGTGGAACGACACCTCTCTGAAAGGGAAAGCACCTGAGCTGATGTGGTAGATCCATCAAGTCCTCCCAACTAAAGGATAAAACAGGTAATTCGCTTTGTTTTGTTGTGTTATTGTCTGTTGCTCCTATCTGCAGGACGACGTCATTTATGAGTGCCTTCAAAAAAGACTGTTTCAAAAAAGATTCATTCATCTGCCACCTCTCTGGTTAATGTTTGGCTAGGTTTAGGCAAGGTGTAATGTTAAGACTTGTCTTGCATAGCCAGATTTATCTCCATACTTGCTGTGCCAGCGCTGGAGAAAGGTCTGGCTCAACCCATTACCATTCCGGGATAGGGGATAAAAGTGCTCTGGCTTTTTGTATTTCTTCAAACCAATCACAATCGTTTTGGGCGCCAATAAGCCCAGGATGCAGCGATGGTGCCCTTGCTAAACGGTAACGTGCATATAGCGGAAGGGGAGGAGAATTCCGACTGAAATAGACGCCAATGGCAGACTTATCCCAACAGCCTACGTCCAGTGAGTCAGACTAGGAAAAGACCAACATTGAAAGTTGAATCCTTTGGAGGCTTTGTGGTGCTACATGAACGTCATAATACTTCCCTATAGATCAAGCTACCGTTTCCAAGGTCAAGAATGAACTTTCATGCTCAACTTCTAGCTATATTTAAAGGTGAGTATTTAAAATTGAGTAGCAATAATATATGGCAATAAGTATTTACTGAAGTTCAGGACATCACCTCGTATTCTGAATTAGTTTGCTCAGTTTAATTTCCAGGTAATTCCTGATCCAAAGACAAACCGAAGTTGGAAAAGACCATAACTCCTCAGGTGTCTGATAACTTTGAATTGTTGTCTCTCTGCCTTATTTATATTCATTTCATTTTTGTCCAGTGTTAATTGCTTCTGTTACCAATTTTATGCAGAATGCAAAAGTGAGCAATGAATATGAAATCCTTTTCTAAACAGAGCATTCTGAATTCTTACCCACATGGCGGTTTTGGAGATAACTGCTCTGACAGCTAGCAGTTTAGTCAGTCAATCTCAGGCCACAGAGGATGTATTGTTGAAATATTAATTGGCTGCCTCCTTTGCCATCCCCCAGTTCCTCTGAGCTGGGAGAGCTGCCACTTTACCCATTTCCAATATACAACATGGCCTCTGGTCATAGAGGCCAAGGCCACATCGGGACACAAGTTCTAATGAGGGAATACAGTCGACTGTCTGACTGGACGACATAATTAGGACAGTTGAGAGCACTAGATGAACAAACACATTTTTGAATTTAGCTCAAGTGTTGTTTGAGCCACATGCCTTGTGATATCCCCACAGTGAGATGCTGATGTCCTAATTCTGTCCTCCACAAAAGGGGACTAGCTACTCATTTGCACTACATTTTACCAATGTAGCCCAGAAGTTTTTGTTGGTCAAAGATTGGTATCTTCATGTAAAATTCATTGTGTGTGCCAAATGCAAAGTTACATTAAAGGGCAGAATAATTGTAGTGATTGTGAACTAGATTAGACTACATTCTTATACATTCTCCATTTCCATTATTAAATCAATTTCAGTAAACACTTGCAGTATTCAGAATTAAAATAGCAACACTGGGCATGTGATGGTTTCTGAAGGGTTGTTATAAAGCCTGGATTTGGGTTTACCCCTCAAAGATGGGTGTCCAAAGAGAAAAGTGGGCTGCAACCAGCATGCCTGACTGTGACAGGCTGAGAGACCTGTCACTCAACTACCCACACGCCAAACACATTATTATCATTAGTGAGGGAAACTGTTCATTCACATAAGAAATGCGATTTGTATCTCTATTGTCTACATTTATGGATCAATTCATGGGATTCCAAAACTCAATTTTTTCTGTTGTTAATAAAGTTATGTAATGCTAATTATGTTATGTTATAATGGAAAGAAAAAGGTGGAAACTAACAAGGGAACAGTGCAGCACCCTGACTTTGTACTGCATGGAAACACAAAGGGTGCATTTTGGATTCATTAACTTAAGAACTAGCTTTGGTAGTAGTATTTTATGAATCAGAATCAGAATCAGAAATACTTTATTGATCCCCGGGGGGAAAACATACAGCATTAGCAAAAGAGCACCAAACTCCAACGGTAACAAACGCGTTGGTTAACTAACACACACTGCAGTTTTCGGCACTCTGATCAGGTAAAAAAAATTAGAATTGATTTTGAATTGAGAATCAGTTCTGATTTAATTCTGATTAACTCTGGTTAAAGCATCTTTCCAGCCTGATGATCAGACTGAATTGCCATTTTGTTTCCTGCCTTCGTGTTTATGTCAGCCAATTTCTTATTGGGATACTGTACCAACCGACCAGTAGTGAGACTTCTTACCTGCCAATGTCATTTTCATTCAATGCAAAAGCAAAGAAATATGCTGATTTTAGGGTTGTAATTTTTATAAGTCAACGTAAAACAGCCGGTCCAGCTGCCTTGTCGTCATCCACAGCTGTCGCCATTTTTCTGTCAATATTGTGAATGTTTTCATGAATGTAACTAGGAAGCTTGCTGGCTCAGAAGATGACATCCCCTTTTTTAATCCTGTCTACAAACCTTTGATTAGTCAATTGCTTTTCCAACTGCAGGAAAACAGCCATCAATAGCCATGTTTCCATAAAGCACAAAATGTTTATGCGCATTACGAAGTATCGCATTAGAAAAGCTGTATGGAAACGGCAAAATTCAATAAAACTTCCCCGATAGCGCAAAAATATTTTTACGAACACTTGAGGTGGTTTTTGCCCAATTCTGACGTAGTGAATATTTAACTCACATGACTGATCAGCTGTTTCTGCTGAACCATTCCGCATTAATTTGTGTTCGTCTCCGGACAGCGTGAATCATGGCCAATACTAGCTGACATGAAAGAACAATTAAGACTTGCCCAATAGAAACAAATTCCCGAGGACCATTTTTCTCCCATAGACAGGTGAGGTGGCCAAGGCAACTTGTGTTGTTTCCGGTTTGCAGCCTCTACTTCTTCTTCTCTTTACTGGTGGATTACAGCATGCGTAAAGCGTACACTGCCAACTTCTGACAAAACCTTTCACAAACATTTCAGTTCCTACACATAAAGGCTGTAATATCTTCCAAATGAAACTTTATGCGTAACTTAAGGACATTTCAAAATCGACAATGATACGCGTTAGAAGTGACAATTAGCTATTGAGAACCCAACCTAAGAGAGGTAGGGAGTTTTCTTTGTCACTTTGATTCAGTCAGATTTCTTGGAAACAGCGTTGAGTGGGCATTAGAGGAACAGTGGTGAATGCTCCTGAGACTAACTAAACGTTACAAAATGGTGGTCCAGCCTTAATAGTGGTTCTAAACAACAGTCTGGGCTTGGAGGTACTTGGTATAAAGCACACGGTACAGCATATTCACAGTACATATTATCATTTAATCCCTTCCTCACTCGCATAAAAGCATAGACATCTTGTGAAAATATACCAAAAAGGAGTTACATGGTGTGTCTCTAAAGGAGGCGAGGCTCTGACATGATCTGTTATGTGAACATGTAATGTGTCAAAAAGAGGGCTCAATAGTGAGAAAATGCTTTCACTTCACTTTATGTGTGTCTTCATTGACCTGACAGGCTTAGCTGAGGAAAGTGCCCCTGGCTTTAATGGCTATGATGTTGGGGTTATAGGTGTGTGTATGCATGTTTGTGTGTGTGTAACCTATCACTTCTTAGAAAATAAAAACACCCAAAAAAAAAAAAAAAAAAAGGAGAGAAAGCAAATGAGCGATGTACCCATTTCCAGATTGAGCCCAGTTGTAATGGCACAAGTAGTCCCCAAGTGAGTCAATATCATCAATGGACACATCACACATGTGCAAGAGGACAGTCCATTCCTTTTAATGGCTGGACCAATGAGCTGTGTTACATACACGCTGTAATACAGACAAGACATGGAAAGTTGCTCTTCCACCCTAAACCACCATGACGCCTTTTCTCTCCCTTCGTAAGCTCTGTTCTCCTCAACTCCTCTCATCCTCTCTCCACATTCAAAAAGACTTTTTTAAAATGAGTATTCTATGAACAACTGTAAAGCTTGGCTTGCAATACACTGAACATCAGTTGGATACATGTGAGTGTGTATGAGTGAGAATATTATGGCAGCGGTCCATTGCCTACCGCTAAATGATGAGTGAGGCTTTCAAGGGGCATTTCATGAAGACTGACGCACCAAATGGTTTTGTCGAACGGACAGGAAATAGCCGCTGTCATCTTGGTCTCGAGAAAGCAATCTGTCAGAGACGCAGTGGAGGGTGCTTGGTACTCAAAAGAAATCTTGAATAATTGTATCCATAAAAGCACGTTTTAATCAACAATAACAACACAGTCTTGTTGACTGTATTCCAGAGGACGCTCTTGTGTTCTCAGTCAAAGAACAGCAGCACCACATTCAACCATAACTGCGTTATGCTTCAATACACTTCTGTGCATTTATAGCCCTCTCAATGATTACCTACGATTGATTGCGTGGTAGATTGTGTGGTGTGCGGGTTCATTCTCCTGCTTTGGTTTACATAATTACATTATGTAGGACATGGGCAGCCAGAAGCACTTTTTCTCTTTGGAACACTTCAGAGAGTGAATGGAGCAGATCTATTTCAGGAAGTGGGTTAGTGGTGAGGGGAAGAGGCTTGATTCAGAGAATAAACACATATTTTACAAATTAGGATATTTGTTATTGCACCATGCAGCCCCTGGTGTCCCTGAGTCTGTAGATAGTGAGATAAACCGTATCAGGCACATCTAAGCCTGGATATAAGTATTACTGAGTGCACTGTATGTTTACTGCTGCAATGTAAATGTCGTACATTGTATTCAGACCCATGTGAAGGATAGTTTAGCAGCATGCAGTGATGCAATTATCTGATAAACACCTTGTTTCCACTAAAACTTATTTTGGATTCAATTAATCAATAACAGCATCAAGAAATATAGAGATGGTTCTCGTTTACAAACTTGGGAAGATTCATATCTGGAGACTGGATATGATTGGCCTAGCTTAGCTTAAAGACTGCTATCCTGGCTCAGTGCAATGTGAAAAAATACACCTACCAACTAACTATTTTGTATCTCAATTGTATCTCAACATAAACAGAAATGTAACGCATTTAAAATCATACTTAAATAAATGTACAACAGTATCAGCTAAATGTACTTAAATTATCAAAAGTACTCATTCTTGAAAATTGGTCCCTATGACATATTATCATATATTGCATTACTACTTGTTAATACTGATGTGTCGCTGCATAAGTAGCATTCTACTGTTGTAACTGTACTTGCTAGTGGTGAAGCTAGTTACCAGTTACTAGTTACCTTGTGAGTCTGTGTGGTGTTTATATGTCTGTCTGTCTGTGGACAGATTTTGTCAATGCGATAGCATCACAACTATGCAAGATGCAGTAACTAAACTTAACAGGTTCAGGTTAGGGAAAGTTGCCCTGTTTGGTCCCACCGTGCCCGTACATAGACCAAAGCGAAAACCTCTGTTCACTGACCATACCTGACAACCTGTGCTATAGCCACAGATGCTGGGTAGATGGATAAGCTGCTCTTCGTCAGGAAATAGATGCAACAGGTAACTGCTCATGAAATCACAAACTGTCTTTTATTCATTTTTGTTGATATACCACTTCATAAAACAAAATACATTGTGTAAATAAGGTGTTGATAGGTGTATGTTTTAATGTTGGACAGAACCAGGCTAACTCTTTCCCCCTGCTTCCAGTCTTTATGCTAAGCTAGGCTAAATGGGATTGATATCGGTTTTCTTATCCCTATCTCGACAAGAAGCAAATATGCCTTCTCCCACAAAAGTGTACTCCCCAAAATGTTGAGCTTTCTCACTACACATAGTACAGCTCTTTATATTCAAGTAAAAACTTGCAGTAAAATGATGTTGAGATTGAAGTCCATGTGATGTAAAATTCAAATAATCTGACTGCATTAATTCAGTCGCAGCATTCTTAATGTGCAGCTGAAGTATTATTGGACTTGTCCTTGAAACCCACTTACTGTGAATTGATAAAGCGTATTCTTTTTTTTATGCCCCACTCAAAGAGCCTCCCATGCTATTGTACTGTGGGCTAAGACCTGATTTCCATTTCCATTGCATGATAACAGCCTCGCCTCACTCTTACTGAGCGACAGACGAGGAAAGAAGCAAAATCAAAGCCAGTCAAAAACAATTTGACTAGCTAATGGATTTGAGGGGCTTGTGTTCGGCGCCCAGATTTCTTTAACATGACATCACATGCAGCTGTACACAAATCCCACAGTTAACCGCTTGGGTTGCGGTGTAATGTTCCGCACAGGTTAAAGCATATAAATATGTGTTCCTTAAATTATAATTGATAGACTCACTTTGATGTACTGGGGTGCAGGTACATGCTAAAAAAAATCCTTTGAAGGCTGATTCTCCAGCATTCCCCCAGTGTGCTCGCCAGGAACGGAGAGCAGAGGAAGGGAAGCAACAGTACAGACTCCGTAATGTGGCTCACCTCCCATCTATTCCCGCTCCGGCTCTGGCTCTCCACTAAAAGACAACCAGGCCTCATACGTCACTGTCAATAATGGCCCACATGAATCCAAAATGTACAGCAACGAGAGACTGTGTTCAAACAGATTATTTGGCATTGGATAACAGGCAAAGAGGCTCCAAGTGCATGTGTAAACCAGTGTGTCACTGCTCTTCTATACAGGGAACAAACCTGCATAGCACAATGTATTCGGAAGAATATGCAACCTGTGTGAACAAGAAGCAGGAAAACAGCATCTAAGCTTTACTTACAAAGTGAATTGTTTCCATATAGGACATGCTGTGATACTCGCCCCACAGCTGACTAAAAGATTGCTTAATCCAGAACAGAATCCTTTTTGCTGATCCTTTGTTTTTGAACAAATAATTGTATTCGCCCACCTAACGCCTCAGGGATGGAGGGAAGCAAGAACGATGGAGAAGAGGGGGAGCCGCATTAATATAATTGGGACCAGCAAAAGCAAAGCACAATCATCAGCAGTGCTTGTTTTGTCCCGGTCAGAGTTTCAAACAGTTGCAGACATATAAGGATAGGCAGACAAAAGCAATGAGCAGGGATTAGCGCTAACATTCTCATTAATTGAATCTCACCTCTGATCAGAAACCTCACTGAACGTCCAGTAATATGAAACTCAACTCTAAACTGAATTCAATATCGACAGTGTAGTCTGTTAGTACGTGTTATTGGATTTGAAATGAAGTTACTGAAGTCCTGACCTTCAGCTTCAAAGCAGTTCGCATCCATGATGAGTGAACAGTTTAGGACTCCAAGATAAAACAACTTCTGCACAGTTCATCGGATGTGGACCTCAAACTAAAGCTGAAAATCAGCACTTTAACCTTTATAGTCATTGTTTCAATTCAAATCCAGTGTGCTGGAGCACACAGCCAAGACAGAACTGCCCTAATACTAAAGAATGAAGCAGAATCTGGATATTAACAGGAAACCCCTTAATTCCTGTGAAAACTCACATTATCGACCATTTTGGTGAAGACATTTTATGCAATTAAAAATTGCTTGGTAAGATCTGATGTGTTTTCCTGAGAGGTTTGCATGTCCATCATTTGTTCTTACGTGGATGAGTCTGTACTAATTGGAACCTGCGCACCTGCTGATAATTGCATGACCAGGTGCAACACCTCCCTGTTGTTTGGTCGTCACTGTCTGCAAAATGTTCGTCTGTGAATAGGAGACCATTTACATTCTGATAGACTAGTTTCCGCTTTTCAAATGTACAGGTATCCAAAGTACTGTGGACATGACTTGAGAGAGGTGCTGCACGCATCCAGTATTTAGAGTATATACGCTGTATTTCATTTAGGCATTACAGTTAATATGTGTGTATACAGTGCACCAGTTCCCAGTTGGTAACTATCTTTTAGTACTAGTACTAGCTTTTAGTTGTGAGTTCAGACTTCAGATAAAGTAAGGGACTATACTTGGTTTTAATATTGTGTGCAGCATTGTTCATTGATCATATTGTTCATATATCCACTGGATGATCTAACCTTCTTGATTTTGGGCAATGTACACGTTAATCATTTTCTGGCCACTTGGAGGCAGCGGAAACAAGTTGAGAGCACAACATTGACAAGTCATCACCTTTTAACTTGATATGGTGAACTTGTGAGCAAACAGTTGCTTATTTACACATCCAGCAGTTACGGAGCGACATTAGCACACTGATTGATTCGCAACCTTTAATTGTGCGAATAAACATTTCAACAGTACTGTGTCTCTGAAGATGCGACGCTATGAGAGCGGTGAAAACGGTAAAGTTTAACAATGAGCTGAAACTCACTATAAGCAACAATTCTCTGTGGGTTTATCAGTGACTGACCCCTTTCACGTTGTCTTTTAATACGTTCTTACTATATAAATATTGATTATAGCTGCTTTAGCCGAGCAGAAACACCATCACATAAATGTGGGTAATAGTGGACAAGCTCTTTTAGTTTGTCTTCAGAGCTGTCTACGTCATTGTTTGTTCAGTCAGCTGCTGAATTGAACTGCCCGTACCATTTGTTGGCTTATTTACATTTTGAGGACAAGCATAAACCGTGCTCCAAACAACGCAGGATATGCAGCCATTGTGACCACCCAGCTCAAGGTTGGACAAAGGATGGGAGAGCACACAGGAGTTGAAATAGGTTTATTTTACTGAAAGAGAAGACATACTAAAGACAAAGCAAAATACGACAAAACCAAAAGGGTGAGGAGCTAGAGGAGAGAGAAAGATTGGCCGACTGCCACAAGCTTATATAGAGTAATCAGACTGTCAGTCCAGGTCAGCTGAATCTCCCTAACCACCCGACACTACCCTCCAGGCTCCTGCAGGGAGAGGCCAAGGAGTCCAGAGAGGGTCGTCACACCATCATCCGCACAACAATGTGTGGTTGAAAGCAACAAGCAGTCGAACGCTATATTAACATCAGTCTCATGTGGCCACCGTGGTGGGAGTTGATGATTGACAGCCCATCAAAGTGTAAGTGCTGGAATCCAGTGCAGTCAAAAGAGGAATACTCGTCTCAGAGTACTATCAAGCGTCTGCTTTTACAGCTTATGTATGTGCTTTGTTGCGTTCTTTGTTTAATATTTAAGCCTCCATACATTAAAAAGGTTGTTGAGCTGCTGTAAATGGGAGGTCGAGGGTAGGATTCTTGCTCCAGTATGTACTGGAAAGGGAGTTTTAAAGCCGCAGATCTCAGCTCCTAGTAATCTCTGAGCCATTAGGAATGACAACCCCATCTATTCCCCACAAATGATATATATTATGACCATTTAGTGTCATGGGCCCCTTTAAAATACAAAATACCAATTAAACTTCTAATGTGAAACAAGCAGCAGTACTGTTTCGGTGTATGAGGGACAGCAAACATTACCTCAGTAGCACGACATTTAGAGGAAATAAGGATTTTCAGAGCCGGGTCAGACGACAGAGGAGGGTTTTTTTTTTAATTTCACATCAAAGTTTGAAGAGAGATTTGTTTCCCATGCACTTCTCACAGCTCCCAGTTTCGCGTCGCTCCGGTGCCCATGGTGGAGCTCCCTCACTAGATGATCTAGTGTAACACTTAAAAGTCACCCAACTGGTTTTATAACCCCATTAATCATGGCTGCTCTTGTACGATCTGCCAGCACCCTCGGCCACTTGGGGAAGGGAAGAGCTCAGCAGGGCTTTTCATGAATTAAGACCCGAGCAGACCAGAGGCCAGTCGATAGCACATCCCACTACCTCGCATGATTTCCCTCTGTCACCTTGTTATAAAGTTTTCTCTTGCAGTCTGACATGAGATTATCTTACCATTCCTCATGTTAAGTGTACAGGGGACTTATAGTTATTGTTGTTGTACTTCTTGGGAATACTGTATAACAGAACAAAGGTACACAGAACAAAGGTACATGGAATCTTGGAAGTGCAAGTGAAACAGATGTTATTTGTGGGCCGTGGAGGAGACTGTCACTCTCGAAACAAACATAAATGCCATATTTCCATCACATTTCCCCGTGGTTTTCCTTCATTGAGGTTTGACTGGTCTTGCATAGCCAGAACTATCTCCACAGTCTGGCTCAACCCGTTATCGTTCTGGGATAGGGGAAAAAAACTCTCTTGTGGCTTGTTTGTATTTCTTTACACCAATCACAATCGTCTTGGGGCGACGCTAAGCCCAGGATGCAGCGGCGGTGCCCTTGCAAAGCGGTAACGCGCTGATAGCGGAAGGGGAGGAGAATGCCGACAATGGCAGACTTATCCCAGCCTACATGAGTCAGACTGAGGCTTTTAGTCCCATTATCTCTTCTTCTGCAATGGTTTACTGGCACCTGACTGGAGAATCAGCGCTACCACTTGCATAATGGTAGTGGACAGAAACACACATTTATTCACACTTTATTTTGCCAATTTTCTGGAAATTCAGTTAAGATTTGTGCTACATTTGGATGGAAACTTGACTGATAAATGAAAGCATTGGCCATTTGTTCAAACACATAAAATGACAACTGTACAATATTATTTGAGTCTGACACCAGAGACTACGGTTCGCATCTCGTCTCCTACCAACAGTCAAGGCTGGTTTCATCTTTCCTTAACTTAATAATTGTAGTTGACTGAACTTAAACAAACCTGAACCATTGAGTTGGCAGACCAGAAAACACTCATATGAGTGTTTTTGTAGCTTTTTAATTGTCATTTGTGATCGATGTCATCCTGCTAACAGGGCAATGACAACCCTGCAACCATCGTTTTCTTTTGGAGTCCACACACAGCAGGGTCTTAACAAGCGTAATCTCTCCAGAAAAGAAGCAATTTATGACATAACCAGCTACATGATGTAACCAGTGTGTGTTCTATGGCGAATTAGTCTCAAAACCCGTGCACATGGCAAAGGCGGTTTTCCGCTCGCAGACACTGCTCTGTGCGCTCGTACCGCCTGCATGTGCCTGGTTTTTACATGCGCATGGGTTTTGAGACTAATTAAACGCCATGGTGTTCTACTGTAGCCTGCTCATCACCTCAGACACTTCTGTTTGGATTTAGACAACATTTGAGGGGATGAACAAAACATCTCAAGCATTTCCAAAAGTACACTTACTTGGCCCAAAGTGGCATTGCATCCTTTGTGTGGGAAATATAGTAGCTATGGTTATTGCTCGTTTTTTTGCCCTATTCTCTTCTCTTTTTGTCTGCCTCTCTCAGTTTTGCAACCCTCTCACCCTGAAAATAACCAGAGACACAGAAATCCCTGCCTGCAACAACTGTGAGTGCCTCTGTTTGTTGCTCCCACAATGTGTGAAGTGAATCCCCCTGCCTGCCTCCAACAAGATCTCACCATAACCAGACAGAGGCACTTATTGTGCTCTGTGTGGAGTCAAAACCTCAACTGCCTGATTGGCACCTCATTTATTCAGCCTAATGGAAGGAGGTGGGCCCTTGGGTGAAGGGAACCACGTAGATGCAGTGAGTGAGTGACAGACCTGCTGCATTGTTAGAAACAGTCCCCTGGCCTTGACTTTGTTGTACACCAGCCGCCCGCTCAAACAAGGCGGAATTAAAAAGAATCAGAACTAACAGCTGCTTCGTTGGGTGGAGTTGCTTTATTTGAGGTGTCATGTTGCCTTTTTTTGTTGTCAGCTCTAAGCTCTCTCAAATTGGGTCAAAGGGTAGGTTGAATAAAACAAATCTACTGGGAGTTGTTAAAGATGCGAGCTAAAATGTTAAAAGGTGTGGAGCATCCATCCTAGCATCAATTTGGAGGAAAGTTCTGAACTGTAGCACTTTAAAGCGACTATTATCGATATTTTTTATAATAGTCTATCAAATGACAATGTGAAAACATTGACAGACACAGTTTGCAACTAGCTGGTGAACAAAGTGGGGCACTTAGCAGCTAAAGAAAATAAGAAATTATTATTATTAGTAGTAGTAGTAGACAACCTATTTTTCATGATGAAAACAAGACTAAAACTAGAAAATGAGAGCTATGAAAAAATGTATTACATTTGTTTTCAACGTATAAAAAAACGTAACGATGCGTTAAAGACGGACGAACGGACAAATGAACTAATTACTGTTTCAGTGCAAAGTCTTATTCAACGCCCTGCATGCGTCTGTGGAACCACACACTGTAGCTTAGCTCCTGATTAGTAAAACACTACATAGTAACGTCCGCTGCCCCAAAACATCTCTTATTCAGAAGTTCATTACGCCGCTTTGACTATTGCACTAACTATAACTATAACTTCACACTGCAACAAGCCGAAGTAGAGATGAGTATTGTTAAGATTTTAATGGCACTATTGCTCTCACTGATACAGAAGTGTTATTGGTTATTTTTGTTATGAACACACTCCTATTTATAGCTAAATAATCAGCTGGCTAATGGTTACTTTTAATCATTAACCCATGTTTGTATCTAGACTGCAAGCATACATAACATACCTGAGGTGGACAGGGGCAACGAGAGGTGAACGACAAGCTCGGTGGTCAAACTGTGCATTTCTCCGCCTGGATGTGAGGCATTTTTCCAAAGATTGCTTGTGTTAACTCCTTTTCATGCAAAACACTTGTTGCACATTGACTCTAGTGTATCCAGACCTTTGAGCATTTGGTTCTCCGACATTGTTACTAAGAGCAGGCTTTCTGTGTCAGAGGAAGAAATCGCTCCTCTGCACTGGGAATAGCGAAAAATGCCTCATAGTCAAATGTCTTAATATTTTTGCAAATTGAGTTGTTGAGATAAAAGGTGCAAGATAACGTTATGTGGCCTAAATAAATAAAAATCTGTTGTCTTAATTCCTCCTTTACAGAGAGCAGAACTGGTAACGTCCGACCTGCTCATCAATACTACGGTCTTTAATAATCCAATTAATAAATAAAATGAATAAATCAATAATTTCCCTTTAACTCAACAATGCTCGACAGAAATGTCATGCTTGCTTCACATTTACCACCTTTAAAATACCTTTTTAGACTTGTTGTTTGTGCTGCTAGTGTAAATTATGTTATTCTATTGTAGTGAACAAGCAATGGCCACAAGCCAAGCAACAATTCCATTATGTATAATGCATGACCTGAACAGGGTTGTATATTGTGTTTTTGATTTTGCCTGTTGAGATACTGTATACAGTCTTCAACATAGAATCCCACATATATTGAAAAGAGGAAAGAGCTTTTAGCCAGGCTTTAGGGGTGGCAAAGTCGGTCCACCACTTTGCCTTAATATTGAATGGACTGCCATGAGACTTTGTACACACATCCATGGTCCCCAGTGGATGAATCCTAATGACTATGGAGAGCCCCTCACTTTTCCACTAGCGCCACCAGCAGGTCAAACTTTTCAGTAATGCTTTGAAATGTCTCCGCATCTATTAGGTAGTTTGGCACAAAGATCCTCGACTTCTCATGACTTTTCTTTCTGACAGTCGTGTCCCCCTCAGGATGAATTGTAACCACTTTGGGGATCTCCTGACTTTTCAGCTAGCGCCATTAACAAGCCAAAATTTCAATTTATCCAATACTTTGATTTCTGACCAAATACGTACCCGCAAAACTAACGACATTCTCGTCAGCCTCAGCTGTACTTTGTGTTGAGTGATAATTAGAAAATGTTAGCATGCTAACATGCAAAACTAAGATGATGAACATGATAATATATTATTTTCTGCTGATGGAGTTTGGGTTTCTGATCTCTTTTCGAACATTGTGATTCTATAGCAACTTAAGTCAGGTAGAGTGAAACTCATAATGATATCGAGTTGCTACGCAGATATTTACCACTGACACCTCATTTTCTGAAATAACTGTTTCAAATCAGACTGATAGACACATTATAAATACATTTATAGAGAATTTGGATTACCTTCAAATTTTGTGTATGGAGACACAAAGGGAAAGTCGTTACAGAGCAATTTGTTTCCTTTCTGAAAGACAAAAAAAAAAATGTTATTACACAGCAAACTTCGACCTGTAGACAGACAGAACAGACTGCCTTCTACAACAAAGTTGAACTGCGACCAATTAGAGAGGGAAAGTTGCCACGAGGAAGCAAACACAGAGCTGCTGTTGAGCTAAATGACTGCAACAGAATGCATCAACGCACACAGACAGACACAGACATGGCTGTGTATTTACACACACACACACACACACACACACACACACACACACACACAAAGCTGTTTTCTGGTTGGCAGTGTGAAGCAGACGTTCTGGTTGCCTTGATCTTCGCCAGTGTTCACATTTGTGAGCAGGAGTGTTATTAAGTTCAGCTCTTTTTTTGGTGGAGCTGCTTCATCTCTTAAAACTACTGCCGCCTCTGAATAAATGCAGCATAAACATATCGGTCTGAGGTGCAAATGCCTGTCCTTTACACTGCTGACATTGAACATATTTAGTTACAGCTTGTTGTTGTCATTCAAGCTCTAAAAATCCCTAAAATATTGCCCTTTTGAACTCTGACAGTGGTTTTGTATTGAAATAACTCACATTGCCTTGTTGTCTCTGAATCAATCGTGCTGCTATTGAAGCGAATCATTTTGAATGCTGCTCTTAATATGGGTGTTAACATGCCATCAAATGTAATTTGCGAGGTCAAAGCAAACCACAAAACTCAAGAGTTTGTTTGTGGCTCTCTGGATCTCTCATTCCACAAATGCTCTGCCTAAACAGGCCGCACTGTTGAAGAGTTAAAAAGCTTTTCTGACTGTTCACGCTTTATGTTAAAATTACCTCTCGCTTTCATCCCCCTGTGTAATTTCAATTCTGTGGCTTCCTTGCCGGCATGCTGCGCAAACACACACACACACACACACAATTTATGTATTTATTCATTTCCTCCCCAGCTTGTTCAAAGCGATGTACACATCACCCCTCTTTTGACGTGTGAAGCACTGGTTTTTAATTATTCATTCAGCAATATCTAAAGCAGATATATCCCCAGACTTTTCTGCTGACAACCTGGGCTTAAACACTGCAAAATAGGGGACAATTTGAGTGAGCAAACAACTCCTATACAGGGTGGTAATATCAGTTCAACAGCCTAGTCTCTTCACTCATCACCATGATTTTGAGCTCTCTTTGACATGGGGGAATAAATCACTTTGCTACAAGATAAAGTCACTCTGACGAACAGAACATCCCAAAAGCAGTAATCTTTTCACGAGTTTGTGGGCGATAAGTTTGTTTTACACAAGACACGGTAAAGATATGCCTCCGCAGCCCCCTGCGCCTTTTGATAATCACTTTAATGGCTTAATGCGAAAGTGTACGGCACGCTGCATTGTAGCAGAATTTAACAACTGAGGCCAAAGTCTCCCCGGGCTGAATTACATATAGGCTACTGTGCGGTAACACTTTAATGCCTCTTTGGTCACTAATGGTCTGGAGCCTTGTAGTTCACAGCAATTACTTTGTGTTTGCCTGCAGTTCTTCAGCCCAGACTGATAATACAAGACATGTTTTTAGCAACAGAGCTGCTAAAAGCTAAAAAGAGAGGCTTGGTGATGCTTTGGTACATTATGTGAGGGACACACAAGCAAACAATTGCCTGGAGCTCACAAAGGGAAAAATGTAATGTGGACAACCAGTTGACTATTTGTAAGGGTCGACTCAGGGAAACACTGAGCTTCTTGTAATTGTGCAATTACACAACTGGGTCAGAGAAAAGAACAAGACTCAACCTCTTAAGCCCTGCTAATGTGAATTGTATAGAACATATAACATATTCACAATTTTGATATGGTGATAGTTTTTAAAGCTGCTTTAATAGATTTTATTGAGAGAGGAACAAGCCGTAAAGACATCGACACATTATGACCGTATAAAGTTGACATGATGAACTTGTTAACAAAATGTTGCCTAGCAGCACAGAGCAACATCAGTATCAATTTGGAGTCATGTGTCTGGACATCTGATGGGTTGCTTACTTTATCTGTCTGCAGGTGCTGGGCACGTAGTGTATAATTGGTTTACCAGAGCATTTTTGCTGAAAACATCTGCCTGCTGCTGTTGAGAGAGAACCAAAACAGTAAAGTTACGGGCCCTAAAACCAAAACAATGAGCTTAAAGAGGCATGAATGCTCCATAGATCTGAAGGGAGCTGCAAAGTCGGGTGATGATTCTCTGTGGGTTTGTCAGTATGAGCGACACCTTACATACTTACCATACTTTGATCCATCGTTAATGTAAAAATATTTGCTGCTAGGGCAGCTTTAAAATCAGTAAAGTTTTTAATTCCCTTGGGAGCATGAATTCTCTCAATTTAATCTGCCTACCAGATAATGACAGCTCTTGTGTTCGGTGGAGACATTTTGGCCTAGAGGACGTCTCATGGGGTGTCCAACATGCAAAGGGGTTCTCCTTTCCTCTGGAGAGCATGGATGTCCTCATAAATATTAAGGCATGTTTCTGGCACCAGAGGGAAGTTAATAGTGTCATCAAAAACCTTTGCATTTATTTTATCATCCATTGTTTTTTTACGGAAACTCGATCACAATTTTTTTTTTTAAATACCCTATTGCGGAGAGACGTGTTGATCAAATGGAAGATCAAAATCATGACAAACAGTCATCCAGGATAATAAATATTCATACCTGCTTTGGACCAGTGTTGGTGTTGGTTCGACCGACCAAACAACATAACAACTAATAGAGCAACAGAGTGCTAATGGGGCAGAAATATGGTGGAAATCAAGAATAAAACTGGTAAATTCTCTTAGTACCATCTTTTTTTGATGATGATGATGATGATGATAATAATGATGGCAACTCCTCTTTCCTCTGAGATGGTGACAAAATGCACTTGTAAGCATTTCAAGTCAGGAATGCTGACGGTAAACAAGGTGAACGCTTGCGCAGGTTGCAGTTATTGACAATGGAATATGCCTTTATGCTGTTGTCTTCAATGTAAAGATATTTCTTGTTTTACACAATCATTGCAGCACAGAAGAGCTAGGTGAAAACCTGTAATACAAGTGGGTGTGACGTGTAAAGTGTAACAGAGGGTGGGAGGGCCTCATATATTTTTGCCTTAGGCCCCATAAACACCATGTTTGCCCCTGGCTGTGCTGCATCTTGCATTTCTCTGCTTTAGGCACCTTGCATTTTTGGAAGAGTGCCTTGAGCACCCCGAGTTGAAACAAATTCAGCCCATTGTTTTTTGTTTTTCTTGTCTCTGTTCACCAGTTGTATTAATGCAGCAATGGGCCTTCTGGGGGAACTACAGCAGCTTGGAAGCAAATAAGAGCTGTTTTGCAACCATTCTCCTATTTTATACAATACTTGTGTAGCCAAATCGCACCGAACCAGCACAATAAACAACAGCTGGCCGTGTGACTGACAGCAGATCGTCAGCTATTCTCTAGTCGCCTGGCAACAGCGAAACAAAAACACTGCATGAAGCTGGGTTTTGTACGTGTAGGTTCCTTCCACAGATATAAAATAGTAATCTGTTTTATTTCTGTGCTTTTAACACAAAGGCAGTGCAGCTCACTGTGTGCTGTTCAACCTTCAGGTTGGACCCTATGTGTCTGGGTCTCCCAGCAGCTGGTCTGTGAACTCTCTGCACTATTTACATTGTGACTGTCGCTGGGAGAGGTGGCTATATCATGGACAATTAATTACAATGGAATTCACCAGACCCTTAGTGATTACTTTTAATGGTAATGAGGTTTAATCACTCTAATACCATCATTATTAAATTATGATGAGAGTCCTTATTAGTTAAACATGAATACATTACATGTGATTATTAATTTCATCTGCGGTACAATGCTCCATGTGTTCTTAAGCCCGCTTAGAGCCATATCCTATGTCTCGTGATTTCATTAATTGTCTCATTTGAGTAGTCATTCAAATCAATGTTATTCTATCTTAGTGGTAGATTAGAAGTCCTATTATTAGAAGTATTAGATACTTAAACCATAAGCCTTAGCTTAAAATATGATGTGGTGTTGACATGAGGTACACAAACTGGAAGAAGAAAGACTTTATATGCTACAATATAAATGGCCATACTGTAAATCCTTAAATTCGGTTGCAATGTGAATCAGTTTAGCCAGAATTGTGCTTGAGGGGTGAAATTTCAGCCAACGTTTCTCTCGATCAATTCTCTCAATAATTGCATTCACATGTTATTAAATTGCAGTTGAGCTAAACACTTATGTGCTCAAGAGGTATTTAGTAGTATTAGAGAGTAGGGATTATTGTGTCAAGAAAAAACACGAGCAAAACTGACAGGGTTTCTTATTTTCGTACCAGCTTAGTAATATTTCACGTTCACAGTCTATTGTGTTCTTGAATCAATTATTTATGCTTTTGTGACACTGTCTCATCAGGGTTGGACTACTGTAATAAGTCTCTGTTCAAGACTCCTGTGCCCACATCTGCCCTGAAAGACAGGAGCAGATTCAAGATTCTGTCGATCTGTTGTGATTTTCTCCACAATCAAGCCAGCTGCTGCCGTCATTTGGGAATCCCAAGCTGTTGAGGCAGGCCTCTGTGGTCATCTGACCAGAGCTTACTGAATGTCATAATATTAAATGTCCGGCAGCTAAAGACCCAAATATTTCCCTCAGGAGTTCATAGAGACCAAACCAGAGCTAAAATGAGAATTCATTTTGTACTTACTTCTGTGGGACAGAAACACGACACTGAACAAATGCTACTGTTGCTCTGTGTCTGCTGCACGGTTAAGCACAGTAGTAAACTATCAATTGGTATCACGTTATCCGTAACAGCTTTAAACCTTGGGATACGGTTGTGGCCTTTTGTCTGTCAGCTTGTTTTGATGTTTTTCTGCCCCATAGTGGCCATAGTCCATTAATGCAGCTCTAATGGCTGAAAACGACAAAGCCCCTATAGCTTTATTGAGATCAAACATGTTCCAAGAACTCAAAAAGTATTTTTTCTACATTAAAAGACTTTGTCGATTTAGCATTGCACTCCTCAAAATTGTCTGACTCGCAGGGGACACTTAAGGATAAAGATCGATGCAGCAGAACCGCATTCTTCTTTCTTGTCTTCTCAAAACCTGGTGCCCACGTTGCCCACAATGCAACTCAACTCGATTAACTCGACTGTACAGATTCGGGCATGTTGTGCTAGTAGCAGCTAATGAAGCCTCGGGCCACTAGCCTCAAGCAAAGATGAGAAGCGGGCCACAGAGGTCTGGTAAACATACTCCTTTCTAACTTCACACCCCCAGAATGTTTTCATTTTCAAACTTTGTCAGTTAGCCTGTAGCCCTAACCCCTGCTGCCTCAGGTGACTTCACTTGAGGCAATTTATTGAATTTCATGCAGCTACCTTTGGTGCCATAAAATGCTTCATACAACACACAGTAGTACTTACGACCTGTATACAGACCTTGATTTAGAAAGTTCCCCTTGTTGGAGTTCCCCTTTACGATATGGAGGAGTGGCCGATCTTACCCCTGCAAATCTACAGATGCCCTACAGCTCTCAGTAAATATGGCCATTGTTTGAAACCAAATACACATTTATTCTTCTGGACAATGGTGGTTAATTTGACCCCATTCTCATGACCATTTCCACGTTACCTTCCTGTGTCACAATGAGTTCAATCAGTCCAGGACTTCTCATATCCTTTAAAACTCCACACCCCAGTGATCCCCCTCCAGAGCTCTTTCATATTGTTTTGCAGCACAAAGAACAGATGTGGAGAAATTATGGAACTACGGTGATTGCTGTGAGGATGAACAAAACAAAATGGTGCTAGGAGAAGTCAGCATTTATCCAGCATATTGTGCCCTAGAGCAAAAGAAACTGAACTCCACCAAAGGCTGTACATTGTATCCCTTTTTTTTTTATGAAGTATGTACTGAGTCATTCAACGCTGAGAGGATTATGTTGTCCCTCGCTGCCATCAGCTGAGCAACAGTGAGCCCTGCAGCAATCAGTTCAGGATGCTTTAGCATCAGTCTCCCCAAAACTCGAGACATCCTAGACTTTTCTGCTGGTGTCACACAGTATATATCAGACCTGCTTGTGCTGTGATGGTAATCATGCAAGGCTTTAAAGTAGGTGTAAAGCTACCAGCTTCCTTTAGCCAGGACCTGCAAATAATAACTGTTGAAAGGTGGAAGGAGAACAATATTGGCACCACAAATCCTCTTTAAGCCTAATCCCACCAGAAACTAGGACAGTAAAATGAATCTGTGTCTTCACAAAATATTTTGTTCTAGAGACTTGGTGACGTGGTGACTAATTACAGGGCAACTTGGCGAGCTAACCACTAAAACGCGAGCCAGCCGGGAACGTGCTAGCAGGAGTCAGTCATAATAGTTCTTAAGCTTCTTTCTATTTTCTCTGTACTGTGCTTATGCATTTAGTTCTCTGGTGCATCATTTAATTCAATATATTTAATTGTAAATTTTATTGAAGAGAGGAAAGAAGCTCTCCTGGCTCACAAGCTTCACAAGAACTTGCTAATTGTCAAGTCTACAGTTTATTCAAAAGACGTATTTGTACCACCGAAAGGTTAACACTGTCAAGACGGCTTGCCATCGGTCAACGGTTCAAATTCCCAACAGTTCCATTGTAATTAATTGATCTCACCACAAATTGTAGCTGTTTTAAATGCTGGTGTGACCAGGCCTTTAGGGAAAGGCTGGGGTGGATTGTGGGTGTACAAAGTGTCAGACTTTGACATGATTTTCTAGTTTCCTAACAGCCAATGTGGGTTTCTTTTAACTATGACCACAGTTGTCAGATCAGAAAAGTACATTGTTGTCTTTTTTACTGAGGTCTGAACAGTCTCAGTAGGTAGTAGCCAAATCAAGTTGATATTTTTGTCCTGGTGGTCCCATGTGAGTTTATTGGTGTTTTGTCTAGGCAACAAACCCACATGCATTTGCCAGGACATATCCCTCCACTGCGACTCAGCAAGGAAACACTGTCACTGTGGAAACACAAAGGGAATTTTGTACCAAAAAGACCAAACTGTGGAAGGTATCCACTTGATTTGTAACTGCTGAAGCCTCATATTAGCTTAGGCTAAAGTTTACGATGCATTTTTGCACTGTGTGGATTTTATCCCCTCTTTCTTACAGCGTAGTCCTACTAAGAGGGGATTGCTTGACGGCCAGCATGAACATGAAGAATGATTATGGTGACACGTAACTGTCAATCTACATATGGCCTGTAAGTATTCATTGTGTTAAGGTAAACCTGAAGGAACCTGAACCGATCCTTTAACATGTAAAAGAGGATTTTTTTGTCACGTCAGTTTCTACATCCTCTTTGGTACAAACTGTTTCTAGCACTATGTAAATATAATGATGCTGTCTGCCTTTTATACTCGCCTCATACACTTGCTATTATTAAACGCCATTCTTCTTGCTTTGATAATTAAATTGAGTGTTTCTTTGTGAGCTGCCGACAGCAACATTAATATGTGAACAAACAGTCTGCACATGACAATAACAAGCTCCGTTTATAACTTGTGTGAGAATGGCATCGTAACACCTTTTTACTTACAAGCAAAATTACCTTGTTAGAGTTCATGAATACGGCTGATCACCAGCACCTTTACTTTCAATGGGAACTGTTACCTGAGCAGGAACATTGGACATAAGGTCTAAACGTGACACAAACAAGCTGTGGTAGAGCTGAAGACACCACTAGAAAAACAACAGACCAGAAGTTTGATGCCATCATGGTAATATTTAATAATACAAAGAATAATAGATATGCCTCCATATCAAAATAGATTGAACATTTTTGAAGACCAAACCGACGACACCAGGACGAACATTAAAGTAAATGGAGGTATTTTCAAGACTCACAGTACCTTGAGAGTGGCAGACCACTCTCTCACTGTTAGTCACGTTACCCTTTCCACATCATCCATGTTGGTTTATGGTGTGTGACAGTGTGACGTTGATAGAAAAACAATACTGGCCATTTAATGGGAGGGATTCCATATCACTGGCAAGGGTCTGCAGGTTGGTCTCCATCAAGTGAAGCCTGTAATAGACCTTTTTTTTCATGACATTTTTGACTTATCATAGTAGGAAAGGTGTTACTAATACTAATACTCATTTTCATGTTGGCTTTGCCTATTCAATTGTCCCAGTAAGCCATGACAATGCGGCAGTGAGCCGGCATGCACAATACCAGGACACTGAAACTGACAGCTAAATGGAATTCAGCCATCATTCATTTTATTATTTACACCTGTGCCTCTCCTACTGCAACATGTCAAAGTGTCTTCTGTGAAAAAAACAAACAAATTCCAGATATATAGGATTATTCAGGGCTGGCCAATGGTGACACATTTGCAACAGACCACGTTTTATTGAAGTATTTTTTCCATTTACCCTTTATGTCAGTAACATGTGTTTTAGTTTTATTACTACACAAAAACTGCTTAAAGAAATATCCACCAATGGTAAAAAGTGCCTTCAGTTTTAAGAGTTAGTCACAGGAATAATTGTTCATATATATATTTTTTGTGCAAAAAGTGTTTGGAGCTCTGACTGGACTTCTGTTTATCATCATGAAGCTCTGGTAGCTCAGAATAACTGGAGGTACTTCCACCTGACGATACAGGCCTTTATTGTCAGTATTATTTCCATGTATACACATCTCCTGCTTTCCTTCATAGTGTTATTAAGTATTGATTTATTCTTTTTTAAAACTATCAACTCAGGAAGGATAGTTGTGATGTGACATGCTGAGGGTGGCCAGGTTTTTTTTTAAACACTGACCATGTCTCTCGCTTGCTGATCCAAGATGGCTGCCTCGGTCTGTTGGAGCGCATTGTTTTGCCTTGTTTTGTTTGTAAACAGTGTTTTTTGTTTTGGTTCACGGAGCTCTTTCACCAGAGAAGAGCTCATGAACATCAGGGGAACATCTCCAGTTGATTTGTTTCCCGAATTTCTTGCACCTTTAACTGTTTTATGGGACATTCTGGTCAAAGGTGCTCTCACCTTTGCAGCTCTACGTCGACGTAGAGGGAAACGTGCCGGTGTGCTCGTGCGTCTTCGCCGGCGAGGACAACGCACACCGCTGCCCGGAATATTTCTCTCTAACGTGCGCTCACTGGGGAATAAGATGGACGAACTCCAGCTGCTGATGAGGAGAAACAAGGACTTTTATTCATCTGCTGTTTTGTGCTTCACGGAGACATGGCTGGGGGAAAGAACTCCCGACGCGACGATGCAGCTGGACGGATTCCAGCTACTCCGAGCGGACCGCGACGCGCACCTCTCCGGCAAAACAAAGGGTGGAGGTATTTGTTTCTACATCAACAGCAGCTGGTGTAACGACGTCACAGTGATGCGACGGCATTGCTCTCCTTCCCTGGAAACCTTTTTCATAAACTGTAAACCTTACTACTCCCCCCGTGAGTTCGCTTCATTCATTCTGGTCGGTGTTTACATTCCACCGGAGGCCAACGTGCAGGACGCACAGCGCGCACTCGCCGACCAGACACTGGAAACGGAGCGGACCAACCCGGACTCCTTAGTTATTGTCCTCGGTGACTTTAACAAAGGTAACCTCAGACACAAACTCCCCAAATACAAACAGTTTATTAAATGCCCCACCAGGGAGGGGAACACTCTGGATCACTGTTACACCACAGTCAGTAACGCTTTTCACGCCGTCACCCGCGCTGCACTGGGACACTCTGACCACGACATGGTCCACCTGATTCCCACATACAGGCAGAAATTAAAACTTTCTAAGCCTGTTGTGAGAACTTCGAAGAAGTGGACCAGTGAAGCTGCAGAGGACCTGAAGGCGTGTTTGGACTGTACTGACTGGGATGTTTTCAGGACTGCTATCAACAGTCTGGATGAGTACACAGAGGCTGTGACGTCATATATCAGCTTCTGTGAGGACTGCTGCGTACCAACTCGGACCAGGGTGAGTTATAACAACGACAAACCCTGGTTCACAGCAAGACTGCGACAGCTGAGGCTGGAAAAGGAAGAGGCGTTTAAGAGTGGCAACAGAGCAGAGTTTAAGGAAGCCAAGTACAAGTTTAGCAAGGCGGTGAGGGAAGCTAAACGACTGTACTCAGAGAGACTACAAGACCAGTTCTCCTCCAATGACTCTGCTTCTGTGTGGAGGGGGCTCAGGCAGATCACCAACTACAAGTCAAGAGCCCCCAACTCTGCTAACGACCGACGCCTCGCCAACAGCCTCAACGACTTCTACTGTCGCTTTGAAAGACAATGGGACAGTCCTGACACCATCCCCCACACCATCACCCACCAGCTCCAGCCCAACAGTCCCAACCCCCTCATCACACCTGGGGCTGAACTCTCACACCTCCTACCACCACAGCTGCCCCCCACAGCGCCCCCCACTCCTCCAGCATCGACACCTCTGTCTGTCCTTGAAAGAGATGTGAACAGACTCTTCAAGAGACAAAACCCGCGAAAAGCTGCTGGACCAGACTCCATCTCCCCATCCTGCCTGAAGCGCTGCGCCGATCAGCTGTTCACGGAGATCTTCAACACCTCACTGGAGACATGCCACGTGCCAGCCTGCTTCAAGGCCTCCACCATCATCCCCGTCCCCAAAAAACCAGGGCCCACAGGATTAAATGACTACAGACCCGTCGCCCTGACCTCTGTGGTCATGAAATAATTTGAACGCCTGGTCCTGTCCCACCTCAAATCCATCACAGACTCTCTGCTGGACCCCCTGCAGTTCGCCTACAGAGCCAACAGGTCTGTAGACGACGCCGTCAACCTGGCTCTACACTACATCCTCCAGCACCTGGACTCCGCAGGATCCTATGCCAGGATCCTGTTTGTGGACTTCAGCTCTGCCTTCAACACGATCGTCCCGGCTCTTCTTCAGGACAAGCTCTCCCAGCTGAACGTGCCTGATCCCACCTGCAGGTGGATCACAGATTTCCTGTCTGACAGGAAGCAGCACGTGAAGCTGGGGAAACACGTCTCAGACTCGCGGACGATCAGCACCGGCTCCCCTCAAGGCTGCGTTCTTTCTCCTCTACTCTTCTCCCTCTACACCAACAGCTGCACCTCCAGTCACCAGTCTGTCAAGCTCCTGAAGTTCGCGGACGACACCACCCTCATCGGACTCATCTCTGGTGAGGATGAGTCTGCCTACAGGTGGGAGATTGACCACCTGGTGACCTGGTGCAACAGCAACAACCTGGAGCTTAACGCTTCAAAGACAGTGGAGATGGTTGTTGACTTTAGGAAGAGCGCAGCCCCACCCGCCCCCATCACCCTGTGTGACTCTCCAGTGGACACTGTGGAGTCCTTCCGTTTCCTGGGCTCCATCATCAGCCAGCACCTCCGGTGGGAGCTGAACATCAGCTCCCTCATCAAGAAAGCCCAACAGAGGATGTACTTCCTGAGGCAGCTGAGGAAGTTTAACCTGCCACAAACAATGCTGGTTCACTTCTACACTGCCATCATAGAGTCCATCCTCACCTCCTCCATCACCGTCTGGTACGCTGCTGCCTCCACCAAGGACAGACGCAGACTGCAGCGTATCATCCGCTCTGCAGAGAGGGTGATCGGCTGCAACCTCCCATCTCTTCAGAACCTGTACTCCTCCAGGACCCTGAGGAGAGCAGGGAAGATCGCTGTCGACCCCTCCCACCCCGGACACCATCTGTTCGACCCCCTCCCCTCTGGCAGGAGGCTGCGGTCCATCAGGACCAAAACCTCCCGCCACAAAAACAGTTTCTTCCCCTCTGCAGTCAACCTGACAAACTTACATTGACCCCCCCCCCCCCGAACACATACGTTATACGTTATATTAACGTACATCACCCCTGTCCCCCCTGCGTTACATTAACGCACCCACCCCCTACTGGACACTTTACCTGGACACTTTACTTTATTTTGGTCACTGCACTGTTGTTATTTATCTTATCTTATTTTATTTTTATTCTTATTCTTATTTTAGATTTTACATTCTACTTATTTGTTATCAAAACAATAGCACCTTCAGACCACAGCAAATTCCTTGTAATGTATGTTACTTGGCAATAAACAGTTTCTGATTCTGATTCTGATTCTGATTGTGAACATGTCATTTTGCAGCATTAAGCTGCACTTTTGTCCAGGGCTTCTTTCCTTTTAGTGCGCTGCCTCTCATTGTCACCTTTTCTCTTTCTCTCGTTCTCTCTTTCTCCTGTGCTGTCCATCCCCCCCCCCAACACTGCTCGTCCACTCGCATTTCACGCACAGACTGAAAGTTGTATGGATGCATATGTACCTGTCGTGGCAGGCTGATCATACCATCAGGTTAAAAGCAGGCAGGGGGGTTAGCGGTCTACAGCTCTCAGTGTTGTTTTTGTTTGATTTACCCTTTTCATTGTGTATTTCTAACGCTGGCCTGACGCCCCGACCAATTCGCCTGGCCTGGCCACCAGGAATTCCCCTGGTGCTCCCAGTTGCCAGTCCAGGCCTGGATTTATTTGACAATAAAGGTTAATGCAAGGCGGTATTCATACAGACCTAACATACAACTTTAATTGAATAACTGAAAAAACTATTTTCATAGTGCTCCTTATTTGAATGGAAAGAGCCATTAACAGGTTAACAGAGTCATAGTGTAGCAATCTTGCCTGATGCCATGTTGACACAGCCTCTAAATCGCCACTGACATCTCAGATTTGTTTGCAGTGACTCAAATACGTCTGGTGCCGCTGTCACTGAGCACACTGAGAATGTCTCAGAGCCAGAACAAAAGCAATAGACAAATTGCCACAAAAATGCTGACAAGCATGGATGAAGCCAGCGCCAACTGTACAGGTTCTTGTGAGGCGACTTGCAGATACAACAACTGGAACACTTATTTGATCAACATGACAAATGAAACAGCTCCCAGTCACTGCTACTGTTAGGGTCGCCTAACTTGACAGGATGGATACGTCAGTCACGACCGCCCCTTCCACAACATGGACATGATATCAGACACAATAATGAAGTGAAAATTAAACCACAATTCAGCCTGATTGTCAAGCTAATGCTACGGTAGAAGTAGAAGTTAAAGGACACAGTAATGCGAAACCACCTATAAGGCCCTTTAATATAAGCTAGATAAATGCTTGAACATCATTTCTGACAGCAGATCCTTTGGATCTAATAATGTGAGATTGCTGCTACATTGTCAGTTGAAATATTTGATCAATGAATCAAAGCAAAAGTACCAAAAAACTAATATAGTGTAAAGAAATAAACAAAGTATCAAAATTTCAAATCCAAATCCCCCCATGATGTGGCGGATCCTTGATATAGACCTCAAGATAAACTTAACTCTGACAAAGTGTTGACGCTACAGAAGTTAACTAAATGTGCGCACTACAAATAGAACTGAAGTACTGCTAACAATAATAAGTATGATATATATACGTCATCATTTATCTGTTTGCTGATGTATGTATGTGTAGTGTGAATGTAATGAGCATGGGGTCAAAAGGTCAACAAACTGAGGAGTTAATGAGGAGAAAACCAACTATTAAACTATAAAGAAAATTAAGTACAGGAGGGTTTGCGACATTTAAATCAGTTGCGTGGCAGCGAGGGCGGCCATCACACTGTCAGTGTAATTAAAAGTAAAAAAATTATACACCTATCTTGGCTTTAATTATGGTACAGTAGGCAACAGCACATCAGTCTGGATGGGTAAATTGTTAATCCAATTCAATTAAGTTACAAGTGACAGTGGTAGCAGAATGGGTTTTCCTCTCTATCTTTATTTTGGGTTATTTTTTACTTTAACTTTCTATAAGTAGATGTTCACAACAGAACTTGTACTTGTATTTAGTTTCAAATGTTGTAAAGTAACTGTACTATAGGTGGAGGACGATATTTTAGTCATTGTTTTACTTTCTAAGAAGGCTGCTCAGACACACTGGCTGGCATTCACCAGCTGGCACACAAGTGTCTTTAGACAGATCAATCTTGATCAATTGAGGACTGTAACGGACAAATTCATCTCAGGTAATGAAGACACTTAACAATGTTTTCCTGGCGTTGAAGCGCCCCCAGAAGCGCTTGGAAAAATACTGCTTGTCTGGTAACTTATCTAATTGCCACGGGGCGTAACCTCTGCGTTAGATTTCCTTTATTAGTTTTCCGAGCCCAAACGAGGCTCATTAGCTGGCTCGCTCTAATTAGAGGACATATATCAGAACACTCTAGGGTTTCTCACGCTGCATGCTGGGAAAAATGAAATGCCATTAATCAGTCTGGCCCTCTGTTTAATGTTCTGGACAGTGGAAACAAACAAAATGCTGATTGAGTCACTGATGCAGAAATTAAGTTTGTTCGATGCACGGAAAATAAGTATCGAAACCAGTGAGGCATTGCAGACGTGTTTTTGTGGAAAAGTTCTCTTAAGGTCCACTGAAGTCAGGCATATTTTATTTTGTTCCATCAACACTGGTATAAATGAGATTTTTATACAGTCAAGTTAATTAGCCAGCTGAAAGCTATTTAAATATTTCCTGATATTTCGAACGTTTCCCTCAAACAAAAAATGTTTCAGGCAATTAAGGAGACATTTATATAGGAGGCTGTATTTTAATTGCTTGAGAAGTCTCAGCTCATCTTATGAGGAAGGAAGAGAAATGCAGTTGGCTGCGAGAACCTGGAGAGATTCCAGTTCAATAAAGCGAGCAGAAAGAACTCAGCAGTCTAAGAAGACCATTGTGTGCTTTCAAATATATTATGACAACTTCATTTTTGGCACAGTGCTGTTTTCTGAGCTCAACATGCCATTTCTGTTTTCAAAATGACACTTCTTTATTCTCAACCAACGTTTGAGACATTCATGAATTTTAACAGCTTTCATGTCATTTTCTAAAGTGATTCTATTACCCTGAGGGATATTTTGTGATTTTGAGTCTGTTGCAATAAAACTTATTTTTTTAATCCATCTGACTATAGAGGCTCCACATCTCCTCAAATATTTTAATTAAAAGCCAGATTTCTTTGTAGATTTGTAGATAAATATTTCTCACTTTTAAATTATTCATTTTGATTTTTACATCAAGTGTTCACTATATTTTACCACAGAGAATTAATGTGTCAGTTGCCATTCATGCTCTGCTTGGGTAGCATTTTATGGGCTTTAATGAGTCTTTTCTTCCTTAGGCTAACTTCCAGATTATCATATTTTTATCAACAGAAAATCTCAACTACTCATGTTAGGATCTTTGTCATCAAGTCTATTAAAAAAAAAAATCACAGCATAATGCATTCAAGAAATACATAAAAGAACATATGGGTAACCTTTATTATAACCTTTTTTGATGGCTGGACAAGACAGCAACAGGAGGCAAATGGAATCAGAAGAAGCAGAAGACTTAAGTTAAATTCAGGCTCAGGCGGTACATGGATCTCCCAGTTCAATGGACAGCTCCTTCCAATTACATTAATGCAACAGTTTTTACTATTATTTTTTGTTTTTATTTTCAAGTGTGAAAGCAAGCTCAGTGCCTATTCCAAAAGAACAATAGTGGGTTCATATAGCGCAGTTTGGTGGATGGGCGTAAGTATTTCCCCTTCATCACCAGTGTAATGTTTCATGTCCCATCTAATTCCGTTTTTTGACAAGTCTTCCAAACTTAACGTCAAAACACGTCACATGTCCATTCCCTCCCACCACTATCGACAGGATGACATTGTTTGTCACTGCCTTCCGACACCATATTGTTAAGGTTTGGTCAAGTTCTGGCACAAAAACTACATGGTTAAGGAAAGATCATGGTGTGGGTTACGACTACTAGGTTAAGGTCAGGGGACCTTTGTTGTCAGAAACGTTGAGTATCATTAGCTAACCTTAACCAGGTGCCATTACTTTTTTACACTTGATGCAGATATTGAAGGGATATCTAACTGAAAAATCAACTGAGTATGAACATTCTGTTTAGTATTTCATATGCAATTACAAAAAAAAACTATTGACAGGTTTTTTGGGGGGAAATACGGTTTGGAAATGGGAATTAACCCTTTATCTACTATTGGGCACAGACCATTGGGCTAATGGTAAGGCTATCTTTGGTTTTGTAGCTTAAAGTGAACTTATGTAACCATTGAGTGAACGGTCTTTCTTACACCAATGAAATGCAGAATTTACAACACACCCATAAATGAATACACTCGCAGGGTCGTGCTGCAGTCTTACTTAGTTTGGTTTCAACTGGTGGCTTGTATTATCTATGTTAGCTAACTTTTGTTACTCTGTAACAGAAGACTGGCAACAAGGGAGCAGTTCTTGTGGTTTTATTCACGTCTGCAGACGGACGGCCCCCGACAGCAACTCAGTCGCTCCTGCCCGGCTGACCGTACTGCATCTCAGAGTGGTCTGCTTTTATACAGCATGTACAGCAAAGAATGTGAACACTCGTAAGACATATATCACTCTCTTTGACAATTATTACCTTGAAGGAAACGAAGCCACAATAAAAGGTCATTCCAGACATCTGATAAAACACAGCTAAGAAAACGTAAAGAAAGCTACAGTCCTTTTACTAGGGTCAAAGGGTACTACAGCAAATCCCTGTGACCATAAATGAACTCTTCAGGGTAGAAAAGGAATGTGTTGTATTTTCCCGCTACACTCCTACACTCCACCCTTTTGAGCATTCGATGCTCACATCAGCAAAATACAACACACAAGATAAGACATGTCTAATTCTGATCTACAGTGTTGTCCACTGCTAATGACATTCCTCCTTGTGCATACATCTGGAGTATCATCTGACCTGTCACATATGTGTGGCATTGTGATTTAGCATAGGCCTCACTTTGTATGCATCATGTGTCAACATGTCCCTTGTGAATTATTCTGACATTTCTGTTCTCTAAATTTAACTGTTAGTGTTTGTGTAATGGTGTTCTCACGTGTCTGCAGATCAGTGCTTGTCCCCGACTCCACCACCAGTCAATCGGCACCCCCATACCTCATTTGTCGATGAGGACAGTCTGTGATCCAGTGATCAAATGCTCCACAATTGTAGCAGCCATCACTGCGTCCTCTGCCTCTGGTGTGTCCTCATATATCCGGGCCCGTTGGTGGAGCCGAGTCCAAGTCTGCATCTGCCTATTTAAGACACTGCACAGACTGATTCGATTTTACTAGCCCTGCCTGAGTTTTTCTTTCCCTGTGTTTAGCTTCATTTGACCATTTTTTTCGTCAACCGTCTGTGTAAATGGCTTTGTCATGTCTGGCAGTCCCAAAGTCGGTGTAGCCTGTAAAGCCATTTTTAAGTTTACAAAAAGCTTTTTCAGCTTCGTCAGTCCAAGTCACTTTTTGGTGCGTAATTAGGCCTTTACCAACCATGGGCTATTGTCGAGAGTGGAGCCTCCATTTCTGCATAATTAGGTATCCACTGTCGACAATATGACGTCATTCCTTAAAAAAACAAAACTTGCTTTTTCGTCAATAGTTTTGAAATATTTTGGATAGCAGCTACACGCTTGGGAGAAAGGGATTTGCCCTCTGCTGTGATCACATGTCCCAAAAAAGGTCACCTTTGCATTGTAATTTATTAAAACTCACCTTGTGACCATTATCTGCTAAATGGTGCAACAACAATTTTGTATCCGTTTCACAAGCTTGTTTTGATGGTGAACAAATCATCAACATACTGTAATAACGCACTTCCACCAGATAATGTCAGACTCTCCAAATTCTCTTTTAGTGCCGCATTATAAATTGCAGGACTTTCACAAAAACCCATAGGTAATCGAGTCCAAGTCCCAGTTTGCCTTTACAGGAAAATGCAAACCAATATTGTGAGTCTTTATGCACCGGAACACTAAAGAATGCATTTGCCAATCAACAACAGAAAACCCTGTACTCTCTACAAAACAAGACTAAACAATACAACTCAATTCATCGTTCAAACATCATTACTGAATCACTGACTTTAGTCTTTAGTCTTCTGTACTTGTCCTATATATGCCACATTTTGTCACATGTAAATATTTCATTGGTTTTATCACAAGAGTAAAACAAGCTATAGCTTAATAGAAGACATTCATATAAACAGAAAAAAAGTGTTGGAGTACAGAAAGTGTAGCTTAGTGTATTTGTTTTACCCAAAAGATAAAAAGACGAATGGTTCGTGTTTGCGCATTTGCGAGTTGTGCCAACAGAATGTTGCGCCACACTTCGCGCAGCTTTCATAGACTACCTTTGTCGGATAAGGAAATGCTGAAGTTGTAACTAGTTGTGCTACAAATAGATGCTAAGACTCCTGTACAAACACTGTCCATTGCAGACCATTGGGTCAGCAGTGACCATTTTGACTGGCAGCCAAAGCAGAGAAGAAATGCTATACTAAAGCACTTTTCCTAAAGAAACATGCTGTTCCGAGTGGAGAGACCTACTGCAGATAGAGTAATGCTATTGGCTAAAAGTATTGTGTTGACCTGGCATCAGTACATCCGAAAGCATGGCAGGAAACAGCAAAAACTGACTTATCTATATAGATATAGATTTCTCCTTTTTCAGCAAGACTTCTGTTTCTGGATGAACAAAAAGGAGCTTACTGTTTAACAAAAAGGTCTGTCTCTGTAGGGATCCTTTCCAGAATGTTTTCAGACACAGAATAACCATCCATGTAGCAAAAACAAGCACTTTTAGTGGACGTACTTTGATGGGAGCAGTTGCCCCATTGCAGCCCATTTTTCAGGTGAGGCAATTTACTGGACCAATTCCAAAACTTTTAGACCCCAAAATATGAAAAAAATAGGGCCCAGATTTAAAAATATCGGAATTACCCTTTAAGCAACTCGAGAGAGAGTGCTGGGGGGAAACTCACCTTAATTTCCTTCACTGATGTTCTATTTCATATCACACATTTATAAAACAAAAAAAAAAGATAAATGTCTCTGATGTTCAGGTGATAAAAAATGTTGGCAGATCAACACAAACATCATTCACTTCAAAGTAAACTATTGTTATTGCTTAGTTCAGTGGTTCCCTCATAGCACTTCAAAATGGAATAGGATGCAATGAGGAAAAGGACGGTGTTGTTAGCTTTGAATGACAGCTAAAAACACACTGTGTACTTAACAACAATCTAGGTTAGCGGGAAAAAGATCAAGACAAATACTGGCATTTTCTCTCAACAACAAACAAACCACCCATAAAGGACTAAAGGACATTCATAGTGCTGCCAATAAATCCCCTCTGAATCCTTCTCTATTTGATAAGGAAGGTAGACCTCATGTTGCTCTTGTGATCCAATGCTGTTTTAAAAGACATGGCATGAGGAATCCGAGTTAGTTGCATGGCAAATAATGATTTCATAAATGGATGGGTTTGAATGACTGTCCATGCACTATGAATCTTGCATGTTTATTTATATGAACGTACAAGTGTACATCCATCTGTCATCCATCCATCACCTCATCTATATTCAAAGAAACACAGGAGCTCTTATCCCCGTGTCACCGGTCACTGGATGGAGTTGGGAGAGGGGAGAAAGCCCTCTAAGCCTTGCAACCTCTAATGAACTGAAGCTATTGAACAGGCAAGAGGGGCTGTATTGACTTTGATCTGAATTGAGCGACTTTCATGGTCAATTTTACACGGGCCGCTAGCTCTCCGCATCAATTCACCCGGAGCCTTTTGGCCGAGAGGAAATGAGATTCCTTCTTCACTTGAGGATCTACTGCAGTGTGAAGACCAGATACACGCTCTCTCAGTCTCACATGACATGATATTGTCTCTTCAAGACAGCACACACACACACACACACACACACACACACACTTACAGTACAAACAGTTGACCTTGTATTCTGATATTTATGAGGACCTTCAGTGGAAATACATTACATACATCATTCCCTCACTGTTACCACTTATTCTACATACAGTGCTTAACAAATTTATTAGACCACCACCCAGTGTAAGGTGTTTGCCACTGCTGCCCTAAATTAACAGTATTGCCGATGACCAAAATATTTGATGTTTCTGTAATGGTTAATCCACCAGTATGTGCAAGCCAAGCTCTTTCATCAAAATGATATCTTTAATGCTAAAATATAATTATTGTTGTTATCCATGAATTCTCAAATTTACTGTTTTACAAAAAAGCAGAAAAAAATAGTAAAGCACATATTATTTTTTGATTGAGATGCAAAATTACAGTTATTTACATTCCTGAACAGAAACATTTGTTTTGTGGTTGCAAGAATGCAATCTGTTATCAGGGCCAAAGGAGGTCATACAAAATATTAAGATGTTTGGTTAATATATGTGAATAAGGACTATTTAGTTGTTCCAGTGTGTTATTTGCCTACAATTTTTAGTTTGAAACAAGTTTTTGACAGACTTCTAAAATATTTGTGTTTTCTCATTTTTATGACAGGTGGTCTAATACATTTGTTAAGCACTGTATTTTACAACCTTAATAACATTAAACATAAAGTCTCATAAAATCGAAGGTTAAAAAGGGTATTCACTGATTAATTTGAAGCCTTTAATTGTGCAAACAAAACTCTTCAACACTGTTGTGTCATCATCAGAGTCAAAGTGGACCGAAACAGGAGGCAAACACATATATAGTCAACCTAGACCAGGTGTACAATTGTCATTGGATAACTGGTTGAGCACGTTTTGAAATCTATTGGATGATGGATCCAAGGGGGGGGGGGGGGGGGTTGCTCTAGTCAATGTGCCAGTTCCACACCCCATGCACTATCATCACTCCAGAGACAAAAGAACACGGACATATCTTAAAGTTACAGAGATAGTGCAGAAAGTACAAGTGCCGCATCCATCAAGTGTAATAAATCAGAGGAAACATGATATATTCAGTTCTTCATTCGGCCTCAAAGGGCTCCACTGTGATAAGAGTATGAATCCAACATGCCTCTCTGCAGAGCAATGAGTTGATAACGTCTCCACCCCTGGGAGAGGGTGAGATTTTTCCAGAACTTTAATAATAATAATAATAATAATAACAATAATAATGATAATAATTCATTCATATAGCACTTTTTAAAACACAGTTACAAAGTGCTTCACATATTGGATAAAATACCCACATACAAATACAAGTATACATACATACCTACATACATACTATTAATAATCATATAAACATACAGCCTTGTTGTCTACATATTTCCGAAAAATGACAAGACTAATGGCGGTGATGGGCAATAACATTGTGTTTGTAGCGTTATCTTCCATTTACATTGGCACACAGCCAGGCTGGGGGTGGTGGCATTCACTTGAGAAAACATTATCTGCGAACATAATCCTGGTGGCGATTTCTCATCAGAACATAATTGGGAAAACAAATTGGTAGTATATAAACCTAATTTCTAGAACACAGGGTTTAGCAAAAGCAAATGCCCCTGTGCAACTGCATCCTCACTTCCCACAACATTTATACAAAGTAAAGGGGTAAGTCCAAGCAATTTCAAGAAAGTTTGATGACAATCTCCATAATTCAGCCGCATAGTGTTGCTTATGTTAAAACTAAAGGAACGTTTTTCAGCAATGGGTTGAATCGTCAAAAATCTGTGATCTCACAAATGTCTCCAAACAAAATGATTTAACCCAACTTTCAAATCCAGTTTTGCCACAGACTGTGCCAAGTGTCATAGTGTAGTGGCAGCTGGTGGCCAACAGGCTCGGGAAGTGGACGAATTGTACAGCTCATACAGTGAAAAGACTAAAAGAAGAGCCATGTTTTTGGTAACATTACGGAAAAATGTTTGAATCCGACAAAATAATGGATTTAAACATTTAGTTCAAACCAGGTAAACATTTTCTTATTCCAGACTGCATGGGCATACCTTTGAAGATGAAATCCCTGCTGCTGGAAAAATAACCTGACTGATTCCCCCCCCCCTTAAGGTTGGCATAGTAGATATGTGACCAAATCATATAGTAACGCATTGCTGAAGTTTCAAATGGGGCTACCTGGAAGGTAGAAAATCAATCTAAAAAGTTACGGTATGCTTTGGAATATTATCCAAAAAGTCTGTCCTCATACAGCCAAAGACATGATGCTGCCAACAAAAATAGACCATAAGGAGGAGAAAAGCAGGCACAGTGTTTGCTGTGTATAGAAAAATAAGACTTTAACTAAACACAGCCAAATGTTTGTACCTCTCAACGCTTTGAAAAATGGTCAGCAGTAATGGACCATAGTCACATTTTGTAGTTAATGGGCTAAAATGTACAAAAGCCTATGCAATGGGTGGGAATTAGGTAATAACATTAGAAAACAACTATTTATCCTCAAAATTATATGTAACGTTTTGATAAAGAAAACTTTATTTATCTCATCTTGTGCACAGAGCATTTTTATTATTTTTACATAATTGTACATTTTAAATCCTTCTTTTTAGTAAGACCCCAACATCCTCTTGTAAAGGCATTCTTTCTTTTTCTGTTCTTCGGTGAAGACATTTGGGCCCTCAAAGAGCTAACAAAAAAGTACAAGAGCACACACACACACACACACACACACACACACACACAGACGCCCACACACATATACTACACACACGCCACTGACTATATATGGTTCCAGTTAAAAGGGGCTGTGTCATCTTGCAGCTTTTTTCAGGAGCCATGTGATGCAGAGTATCTCTCCCAGTGGCTCTCTTGCTAAAGAGCTTTGGCAACTGGGAAATGCAGCGGGGGTGAAGTGTAAGGATGAAATTAATTAAAAATGCAGGAGAACATCAGCAGACTCTTTTCTCAAAGCAGGCGCTCTCACGCTCTCTTCTGGTATGTGTCATATAAAGTGCATTTTCAAATACATCGCCGCTGCACTCATTTTGCGTTACAAGCTGACCACACACACTTGCTGTCCTCCGTTCCGTCTGATGGTGTTGCGAGGAGCAGTGCAGGAGCGTTTCATCTGCTCCATTGCACCTGTCACCACACCCAGTTATGGTGTGTCCACACACCCTGAGGTACACCTCTACCTCACTGTAGTAAGGTGAGGAGTTAAAACACTGGAGGTCAGTAAAGACAAGATTTTCAGGGGGTGTTAAGTTACTCTTTAAGGTTTTGTTAATATTAGTGAAAGATCATCATGGTTTAAAGCAGAACTGCACGTAATAACATCAGGCTATGTCTGCCTTTGCCTCTGAGATGTAGAAGTACATTTTTGCATGGCCAGAAGAGGTCCTTGTTGGGCAGATGAAACACATTGTTTTAGGCATTTCAACAGATGACCACTGCTGTTGTTTTTCTGGCTGAGGACAGTCTCGTGGACTCTGCCCTTATTTTTTTCAAGACTTTGAGCATATCGACAGCAGCACTAACTCATCCAATGAATCACACACCCAGCTGTTATATTCTTATTAACTAGCAGAATGAAAATGTGAACATCCACTGAGATGGTGTGGGAAATTAAATGCTGGCGGTGAAATAATAGACAGAGCAGTGCCTTCCTTTTCCTCTCACTGAAGCTTTGAATTCAATCACTGCAAATTTGATTAACAACAAACCCCGCGTTGGCCTCAGAGATTACGTTTTGTTTAATATTTCATCAACTCTGTGAGGGCAGTGTCGCCCGTGGTGCTGGATCAATGAGCGATGTGTCACTCGCTGAGGATTAAGCTTCCAGTTTGGTCATGCGGCAGTGTTTGCTGTGCTCTTTTTGTTGTTAATATCTAAAGAGCAGCAGCCTGATATGGTCCACATAAACATGCAAAAAAAGAGTAAGAGCCTGGCTGTTACAGTACTCTAAATCTAATCCTGATGGATTTTTTCCTTGTCTTGCGAATGTAAGCCTCACAGACCATAAAATCAGAGACTTCATTGCTAGGCAACTAGTCTCTGCACAGAGATGGGGAGGGTGTTCTGTGTTTACTGTCAGAGATCTGCTGCTAGTGGGAGTGCAGCCTCTCCAAAAGAGAATAGATTAAAAATAGATAAAACAGATACCAGTCATTTGCACAGACTTAAAACAATCCCAAGTAATTGCCGAATCCCACAGGAACATGTATGACTTGTTCATATTAGAGGTCTGTCCTGGCATGTATCGCTCAGCGCCCCCTCCAAACGCGGCATATTAAAGTCTCACGGCAAGTGACGCTCTCTGGATTACAGTGTTGTAAATGTACTGGGCAGAGTACAGAGTGAGAGGGAGCTCTCTTGAGAATGGGAATGATGAGGTAATCATTCACCCTGATCTGAATTAATAAGGCCTCATTAGGCAGCCAGAGACACACTGCAGCGCTGAAAAGAACCACAGTGTGGATTCACCCCATCATCTCCTCCGGTCGGACTTGGCCTCTGCATCCCGCCGGCGCACACCGTGTTCGTTAGAGAACTCCATGTCTCATTCGTACTCTTGCATTAGCCTGATCTGAGATGCATGGGATTGCAGGAACAACCTTGTGCTACACGCTCATGCTTTGTCACAACATGATAAATTCTTTCAAGGGAGCGGAGGGTGTGAGATCATTCGACTCATTTAGCTATGTTGTTCCGTAGTTTCTGTTTCCATAGTTTCTGTTGCTGATTTCACCACATTTTCCAGCATAGCTCTACCTCGTGAATGGCGCTTTATTTCGAGTCTGCCAATTCAAGTGGTGTGTTCTGGGTCAGCGTGAGAAGGCCTAAAGCCCTCAAATACCCAAAAGGCAACTTGTGACTACTCTCATTCCCTTCAACTGTCAGCAGCCTTTCTGGGTTTGCACCCCTGTGTGAACTTAAATGTGTGGACAGCCCCATAGAAAATCACTCTCGGGATTGATTAAATGGCCATAGACCTCGCCACAATCTAGATTTCATTACCCAGAATAAACACGTTGCATCAGGGCCTGAGCTTTTGTCTCCCTGCCAGTCTGTTTTGAAATTCAATAGATTGTAGTGGCAGATCTCTGAGGAGTGGCAGAAAGAATTGTTTCATGGAGTGGAAGCCTGTGGTTTTGGTTTTATTCCTAGGGAGTACTTGCCCGAGCAGACTGAAGGGCACTTTGGTTCAGAAAGCACCCCACCTCGCCCCTAGTCTAAATGGATGTGACAGGTAACCATGAAAAACAAAACAACAAAAAAAACAGAAATGCAACAAAGACACAACAGAGAAATTACTGACATGAAAACCTCTGCCTGTCCTGGCTGTTCTCTCTCTCTCTCTGTACGTGGTATCGCATTTGGAGCACAACCAACCAGAAAGACAGGTAATAGGACCAGTTCCAGTTTGATGCATCTTGTTTATTTTCATCTACCTCAACCTTCAAAATCAAACGGAAGTTAGGTAACTGTGTTACAGATCAAGTTGGAGAGGTGAAATGAAATTCCATGGAACATAAATGATGGAAAAAGGAATCTGTTTCATCAGTATCATTCGCTGAGGTGTGACGAGAATGCAGAACGAAACTTTGGGGTAAATTATTGACGACTTAGTCATTAACCTACTTACTGCTGTTTAGACAAAATTAGCCTCACCTAAGAATAAAGTAAGGAATTCGGGCCAGACACTTGGAGACATGACTGAAATAAGCACATTGTGTTAAGATTTCAACTTTTTCAATTGTTTCATGAGCTATGAAAAGTGGCGAAAAGCAGTGTGAGGGGAAAGTCTGCATGCTGGCAGATAAAATGATCTCAGTTACCAATGCAATGCGGCATCAGAGGCTGCTTTTGACCACATAAAACACTAATGTGCCTGTAAGTTTTTACTAGGGCAGATCTACTCCTGCGAAAAGAAGACAGAATTCCCAGCGGAGAGGTCATTTATAGGACAGAGCCACCCTGTCTGTCAGAGGTTGCATTGCCGAACACAGACAGAACGGATGAAAGGAGAGCCACTGAGAGACCAAACGTGAATCTCTTCAAGATCCAACGATCGTCAAAATGGAGACCGAAGCATCAGTGGACAGAATAAAGAAAGAAAGAATGGCTAACTCGATTTGTGACCACTTTGACTCAATATAAACTACTGTAATCATGTTACTTTTGCTGCATTGGAGTAAAGATATTAGTGTTTCAACATAAGTAATTAGATATTGACCCACAAGATAGCGTCTTCAGACATTTTAACCTCTTTCTGGGTGCAACATCTATTGAATACTGATTTCATATCCTGTCAACCAGTCTTCAGGTCATGTGTACAAATTTTGGAAACAGGAGTAGATTACACCTGACTGAACCAGCAAAGAGGTGAATACAAGCTGTTGCTCTTTTATGTTTATTTAAAAAATAACCCTTAAAGGAATAGTTTGACTTTTTTTTGCTTTCTGCATAGATGAGGAGATTGATGCTGCTCTCATGTCTGACCACTGAATATAATGCTGTAAGGTTAGCCTAGCTTAGCACAAAGACTGGAAACAGGGAAAATGCTAGTCTGGCTCCATCAAATACCTGCACCTCTAAAGCTCACTTAGTTTATATAGGGTTTATATGGCAGACTATTTGTTGATTTGTACAATTTCCCCCCGGGGATCAATAAAGTATTTCTGATTCTGATTCTGATGGTGACCAGTAACTTCCTGGAGTCTCAGCTGGCTACCTGGTGCCCACAGCCAAGAAGTAGTCCCAAGTAAAAACGGGGAATTGTTGTTTTTTTACGCTTCAGTTTTTGTACAGATTAAACAAACAAGACCCTTCAGAGGTGGTAATAGGCAGATTATGATACCTTTGGACACATCCAGGCTAGCTGTTTCTCCCTCTTTCCAGTCTGTGTGCGGGAGGCTGTTCCAAAGTCAAGAATGATCCCCTAAATACATCTGGGTGACAAATTAAAAGAAAAAACGACTCAAAATGGGTTAGAAAGGTGTTGGTCTACCACAAGCCCAGAGAACAGCTTAAACGCTCCTTGACATAGATTCTCAACGTCTTTCTTCCAAACGATTTTCCGTCATTTGTTGCTTTAATAATGGTGGTCAAGCAGAAGCAATGTGTAACACCGTACTCCAAAATCTCCCATAGGCTATCAACTGGTTTGAGATCTGATGGCCGTGAAAGCCATAGCATACGACTCACGCCGTCTTCATACTCATCAAAGCATCCAGGGAGCCCTCGTGTCCTGTGTTGAAGGACATGCTCATTTATTCAGACTTTTCCTTTTAATTTGCAACCCATCTCTAGCTTTAAGCCAACAGACCTTGGAACAGCTACAGTCCCTGCTCTGAATACCAAAGGCTTGTGCAGGTGGATAGCACATTGCAATAGGCAAAGGCGATGTGACACAACCCTGGATGACTTCTTCTAAAACTCTAGTTTGAATGAGGGAGTTTCTTAGCTGAAAGGAGCAGGACTAGCAGTATATATAACTTGTAGTACACCCTTTTCACACAGCAGGCAGGCATATGACTTGTGTTGACCCCATTCATAAGAGACAGCTGTCGCAGGTTAATCTTTGGTGTAGAGGAGTTCAGTACATGTACACGAACGAACCTTCAAAGTGAACTGACTATACTGACTCAGCTGCTTTTAGCAGTGGAGCTCCTCTCGCTGGTGACCGAATCTGCAAAGTGATTTGTGATTTTCACTTCTACTTCTTCTTACGTCTCTCTGGTTGTCACCGTTAGAAGAGACTCCGGTGTGAAGTGTAGTTCCATACAGTTTACTGATAAACCTGAGCGCTACACTGAATAATGACCAAATCAAAGTCAGGTTTCAGTTTCTCCTCTCTCCTTCGGGCCATGTACACGCTTCCACACCTGCACACTTTCTATTTCTCTCTCTCTCTCCCTTTTTCTTGGGTGGCGTCCAACCTCACGTCCAATATTAGCCTGGAGGAGGGCTGTGAGGGAGAGTCTGATGACGGCCGTTGAGCAAATTTAGATCGACCGCTGACATGGGTTTGACCTGCACCACTGTGTCTGTCTGAATGGGGTGTTTAAGATGTTTGACTTCAGAACAGGGCAGAAACGGCAAAGTGAGCAGCACCTGGTCAGGTAAAGCTTGAGTCACTGGTAATGATGAGCATTTCAACTTTCAAACCCACCCACGGAAGAGGCGTCCATACTGCTCCTTGAATAACCACAGTTAAGTATGCATGATGCTCCATCAGCCGTGGCATTCAGCATTAACACTGAAAGGTCACAGAGAGACAAGGCATGTGGACGTGCATCGATATAGAGCCATTAGTCAGGCCCCTCCTGAGAATTCTCACTTAAATATAAAGCCTCCTATGTGACAGGCGGCCTCAACAGCGTGAACTCTCCCCTCAGAGCTGATGTGTCTCTTGTGATACACAACGCCCACAGCTTCTCAGCAGAATGTGGGGAAGCAGCAGGCCCTATTGGTTCCTGCAATTTGCCCTAATGGTTTTACATACCTCATTCAGTGAAACAGTCACTTTGATTTACCTGAGCATAGCAGGCAGCTGGGAGGACATTGAGATTCCGGCGAATGGGTTCCGCGTACAACAGTGATAAATAATCCAGAGGGTGTGTTTAATAGATAAATGGCTTTTTGCTTGAGTGCCGTCCCTCCTTTGTGACTGTGTGGGCCTGGAGGGGCTGCCGTGGTGCAGGCCTACTCTGTACACTGTTTATTCTCGCCACCTGCAGCTTCAATGCTCCGCTGCTTTGCTTTCTTATTCCACTCATGAGACCATTCAAGTACGTACGAAGAAAGTCTGACCTACCAACACATTACACACAGTTAATAAAGGTTTCTACACTTGCTTCTCTGAACACATGGTATCTAAGAGCTGCTTCACAACGTTTTGACAAAAATGTGTTGCCCAAAAATGCTTCTCCCTTGGGCCGTCTTCTCAATTTCACACCAGGCAAGACATGACATCAAATTAATCAATTTTTATTTATTTATTGCTTCTGAAACAGCATTTCACGAATACAAAGAAAACAGTCTACTGAATTTTGCTTTTTGCCTTTTCATGGTCAGAAATTACTGTTATTATAGTCATTGATCATTATTTTAGTAATAAATAACACGTTCATTCTTTCAGGAAGTTGTCAGGCTATCGCTCGCTCATCAAAGACAATCTTACCCCATAAGAATGTTGACATAACACCGAAAAAAAAGGAAGAGAGGCATTTTCAGTTTAATCTATGAATAAATTGATCTCTTGATTATCATCTCACTAAAGATGCACGGGTCCATCCAGAGAAGAGTCTAATAATACTGAATTGTTTATGGTGATTGAACATCAATATTTCAGAGTTAAAAAAAATACACTTAACATACACAATATGTATTGTACTCACCACGAAATGTGCTGAGTGGGACATTTCACAGTTGACTTTACAGCCATGCTAGGAGCTCTGTGAGGCTGCACTTAGCCACAGCGGTGTTTTGAGCTAAATGCTAACGTTATCATGCTCACAACGGCGTTAATATGCTGATGTTTTGCAGGTATAATGTTTACGTTCAGTGTTTTGATGCCTACCATTTGCTAAATAGCATTAAACACAAAGTACAGCTTGAGGTTGTTGGGAATGTTACTAGATTTGTAGGTAAAACCAAAGTATTGGCCGTATATAAAATGATAGTTCTAGATGAAAAATAAGGAAATCATTGAAGTTGTTTTCAACTATGTTCGCCACATTTCATGGCAATGCATCCAACCACAAATGTCAACCTCATGGTGGCGCTAGAGGAAAAGTCAGGGGATCACCAGACTCAGTACCATGAATGAGTATACAATGAAACTATATAATGATGGCACCATTTCCAAATCACCTCAAATATATCTATCTGTAATAAGCTAAATCCAGTTGGGCTCTAGTCCAGAGTTGGAATCAGAGTTGCAATTTAGTTCACTGATGTCACCCCACTATAGACGGGTAATGAAGTCTGTCACACTTTCAAACGCTGCACATCCAGCCATTATGCATGTAAAACATTCAGCAAAATAACATGGGACCAGAGCTAGAGCTACCATTGAGGACACAAAAGGCATGTCCTCTGTATTATTTATGGGTATTTTGGTTTTCACCAAGCGGAGAAGCTTTTTATTCAGTTTACAATTAAAAGCTCTGCTTTAAATTTTCATAGATGTTTAGACTGACGCAGTTTGAGTTGGCCTGTGTTCACCAGTATGACATACACGTTTGATTTCTGTTCACCTGCATACCTCTGCTTCCTTTTGTACTGCCAATGACTAAAGAGTGTAGGTACAGTATGCACATAGTTATTTTAAGTATAGGCTTGGATCCAAAACGTTCCCTCCCAAACAAATATAGAGAGGAGGCCAAAATGTGTTGCTGCTCTCCTTCTATCTGCGGTGCAATGTGTGGTTCAGCTCCATCGGACAGCTGCTGGATAACAGCTTAGATTTTTGCTCTCTGCTCCAAAATCCTGTGTCACTAAGTGGTCTGCAATCACAGTACAATGCTGAGGTGCAGACAGCAAAAAAGGCCAGTCAGTCGGGCAGTGAGGGGTGGACAACTTCTTCCCCCCGTTCATAGTTAACAAATTCATTGTGACAAAGGATTTTGGGTGACACCGATAGTCTTTGACTCAGTATCTGTAACTGTTTAGACATTTAGGCCTGTGTCAAACTCTGAGAGTGTATAGCACTGTGTATGTTTGCTGCTGTTGAAAGACAAATGTCCCATATTTAATCGGACTAATGAAATGACTGACATACTGTACAATACAGTGTATTTCATATTTGGCTTCTTTTGTGCCTGTCTTGTTTGCTTTGTGAGACTTCAACATTGTAACTGCAGCAGCTCCAAGGACAAACAAAGCTCAGGAGTGAAAGCACAAACAGGAAGGAAAATGTGCTCTAAGTGTAGAAACACTGGAAGAAAAAAACAGCAAAACTGCGTTAAATTATAAGGCTAGAATTATTCTATTCTGTATGCAATATATTACTATATACTATATATATATATATATTACTATACTAAATTGTGATTGTCTGCAGGGCCACCATATGGAACTGAAATAATAACGCACCCCGGGTTAGTAAGGGAGGTTTAGGATAAGAATATTAATATCTTCGATGTCTACGTAAAGCTCGCCCATATGAGTGTTCCAAGTTAGTGGTCGTATTAGGGGACACAAACGTTAGATTACAAAAGCCTCATGCTAAAGCCAAGTGGTCCGTGATTTAAATGGGGACACGACAGTCACAGAGATGAATGACAGAATATTATACAGAAGGTGATTTTATATTGTCGAATCGCATCTGACAGAGGATGTTCACGTGAACAGCAGTCAGAGAGAATCTTCGCAACAACTACTAAGTTGTAAAAGTTACCCTGCCAAAATATACCAACAAGAAAAAAACAAACAAAACAACTGTCAAACCTTGGCAAGCCATCACAATGGTGACATAAGTCTATTTTAATTATTCAGTCTTATTTTAGTTGATTTCCTTAATATATTTAAACTCCAAATGAATTCAGCATTATGACTCTTCAGTAAAATTTGTGTGGACGGGTCTGGACCACTCGTTTGAAAATCGCTTAATACGACAAGTTCTTTTAAATGACCAGAAATGAAACTGGCTCTGGGCGAGATACCAAACAATATTCCAATACGTTGGACTGCTCCATTAATAGAGTTGATCTGTACATATACATATTCTGTAGATAGTCCGATATAATCAGAGGGCCTCTTAAACTATTAGCTTATTCCGCCCGAATTCCAGTTTCTCCTTCAAGTTGCTGTAAATGGTGAAATGATGTTCAGTGAACCTGCATATTAAAAGGCTCCCAGTCATTAATTACTGTGTAGGGGTGTTCAATCCAACCTCCAGTCACAGTTAAATGGTTGATTGTTGGTTGGCCTGTTGTAAAACAAATTTATTTTGGAATGGCCTCCACAGCCACTTATTGATGAGAGCTTGTTGTTTTCATACAGGAGTGCTTGACCTTGTTAAGTGCTCAGGTAGACGCGAGGGGAACGAGGGCAATTGTGTTTCACTCACTCAAATCATGCATTCATCCGTGCATTGATCATGCAAACATCCACCCGTTAACACCAAAGCTCTGCTGTATAACTGTGTTAAATGAAACTCCTTGCTCAAGTTTTGAAGTCATCGGGCAGTGGGCTGGTTTAAGGTAGCTAGCGGAATATCGTTCACCTCATTCATTCAGCCGTTTCACCACAAAAGGCTTCCAAAGGCACACCACGTCAAAGGTACAGCTGGCACGTTACACTATGTGGAGAGAAAGAGAAAGCCGGTCCGAAACCCGATCAAATAAAACACTCGATATATTTCCTCTCTCGCTGATGTCACGGAGTTCCTGGTTGCCAATCAGCTGTCACTGAGAGGGTAAAGCTGAAGCATTTGATAATATGGCGAACGGGGGAAGTAGATCTGCTGGACTTTAACATCAGGAATGACCCCCAGCTGCCGGAAATTGTCAAAACTATTCCAGGAAATGCCACCTACAAAAGCCGTGCGATCTAATATGACCTCAGTGCTGTCATGAGCAGCACTGTCATGGTGGCGAATCCGCCTGTGTGTGATCAGGTGGAGCTGTCTGTTCAGCACCACTGAGAAAGCCTCAAACTGTCGGCTGCATTTGCTAATTGTTTGTGAGCATTTGCTTCAGTAATTGTTCATGTGCCTGTTTGTGTGCAAAACGTAAATCGACAGGCAAATGAGCTGCTGGCTGAGTACGTGGTTGTGGAAACAACTGGAGGCAACGCAATGCACAAGGTCGAGTTGCGCGGGCTATATTTCAGTGCTTCAGTGAACGCAACCCCAATTTGGCAGTTGCACTTGACCCAGAGAGTGACGCTCTCTTGGACGTAAAAGCAGTGCAAAATCCATCATTGTGGAGACGGAGTGCATCGTGGCGAAGCACTACGAGCGAAAGAGGATGATCAGAAGAAAATGTACGTGTCGAGACATCTCTCAGAGAAAGTTGGAGGGGAAGCAAAAACAGTGAAAATGGCCTGAAGTACTCCGTGTTATTCTGCCATTAGTTGACTCCACCACTGTTTATTTTTACTGACCACAGGCGAACAATGACGTACTCTCGCAAAAGGCCACTCGCACAGCTGGCTTTTGAACGAGACCTAATGAGGAAGCTGAGAGACGAATAGGAGGACCTTGTTCTACGCAAGTTCAGCACCTCTGGTCGCAGGCTACAGCTCTTCTAATGGTAGTGCATTTTCTCCTTAAGTGAACCTTTATGTAAGCCTGAGCAGGCCTAAATAACACATTGTGTGCGTACTGGCGTAATTATTTGGTATATGCTACACTGACCTACGAATAGCTCTTTGCTATGTGACAACAAACTAATGTTCTGTTATGAACTATACTTTGAAATTAATATATTGAAATGGCAGACAGTTTTTTTACTTAAATAAGGTATCGATGTGTGTGTTCCTTTTACTTAACACGCAAAAACGAATTTTGTCTGTGTCCTCAATTAGCTCTGACCCCGTTATGTGTTATATGACATATAAAACGTGCAAGTCCTCGCATTTATTGACACCCTGGTGATTTCTCCTTGTGTTTTTAGTCAGATTATTAGCGACGAGAATGCATTACCTGTATTTTTGGGATTTCTTCTTCAAATGTTCTCCTGGGGAGCACACCACCAAATAGTTTAACTATGCTCGACTACGTTGCCACTTGCCAGTAATTTGGTGCCTTCCTGCTATAAGTCTTGTGCCCCCCCCCCCTTGGATATTTGTTCTAGCGCCGACACTGCTCTCAACGAGTATTACATTTATGGCTGTAAGAGCTGTAGTTACAAAATTACTGAGATACAGTGAAAGGTGCCAAACTGATCAAATGTATTATTTTGCCTGGGGTAAGTAAGTAAACAAACCAGGTTCAACAGATGCAACGACTGCATTTTATTTCCCATCTTTTTCCAATGGCCTCAGAGTGCTCCATTTATTGTGGTGAGCGTTCACATCCTTCCTGTTCAGTCAATAACGAGGAAGAAGAGGTTCTGCAGCACTGCTCCAATGAGTGTGAATAGGAAAAGATGGAAAAGGTAACCGTAAGAGCGCCACAGGAACATTCTGGGGGGGATAATGGGTCCATTTTCTCAGTCGTTTCACTTATCTCTATAAAGTAAACTTATTTGGTGTGAAAACAACGACCAAAAAACAAAGTTCAATAAATAAACGCAGCCTGGTGAATGTCAGTGATGTAGCTCCAGGTTGCACATTGCAAACATCACAAGATAAAGCCTGTGTCATGTCTAGCTGCAGGCCGGGGATTCTCATGTTTGATTGCTGTTCCATTTTATTTTCGCAGCCGTAAACAGCTGATAAGATGAACACAATTTCTCAAGTTTGCCCACTAATCTTTCTGAGCAATAACTAGGTTGGAACTATCTTGAACGGAAGGGAAAACAATCATTCGATGAAGCCTTGCAATGAGGCCAAACACGTTGATGGAGAAGGCATGTTCCTCTCCAGAGCAGCTTTATTAATATGTAAAGCTCATGTAAATGCAGGATCTGTCACTTGTCACTTCAGGGGGAGAAAGAGCACCAGCAGAGTGGCTTTTTGCATCTGATGGAGCTCCTCTCGCTCTGTTAGGGCTTTAGTTGGAGGAAGTGAGACAGACAGACAGACTTTTTTTTCTGTTATCAGCTGGCAGTGATATTATTTATTCCCCTCATTTAATTGCCACCCACCCACACACTGTGAGAGGAATAAGACCCACAAGCACAAATGGGTACACATCAACTTTCAACCGAATTTCAACAATTTGCAGTGAGGAAATTTTACACCAAATTGTTTTCTAATGTGCATTATGGCATTTTCCTTATGGTAATGCAACAGATGAAAACACTCAGTCTTCCATCCAAAGCCTCCGGCTGCAGATTAGGATTTAGCATAGCACCACTGGTGAAACCCAAGCACCTATTGTAGGAAATATTGACACTCAGAACATCATTTGTTTTTTTATTTCCTCCCAGTTTTGTTACCCAAACAACACGAGTCATTACATAAGGCTCAGCTGAAGAGAGTCCTTTGGTATGGAGCTTTTTCTCATTATGAGTGGAGGGCTGGGTAGATACTGTTCCCCAACTTTATCTGAGGTGGAGCATCAAAATGTAGCCAACACATCCAAATAATTATATTCTATATCTCTCGTTACAATGTGGGTACTGTAAGACGAAGCTCTGTCAAATGGGTTAATAGTAGGAAAAAAGGCAGATCATAGTTATTGACTAGTGATGGGAATTATGGCTCTTTGAAGGGAGCCGGATCTTGTGGCTCCGTTCCTTTTTTGCTTTGTTTTTAGGGGTGGGGGTTTCTAGGTTCATCTGCGACATAATCACCAGGATAATGATATGGTAAGATTTGGATCCAATTCAAACTTAGACACCCCACCAATATAATTTCACATGTGTGGACTATGTTTAGCAGCACTAAATGACTCATATAGCCAGAGCTAACGTCAGTGAGCTGCATTGTAAACATCACACAAGGTGTAAACACCTCCAAGTAAGCTAGCACATCCGGGACCAGTCTCTCCACGATAAATTACTGTAACCCATGAGTAATTTGTTTCTGACCAACACTTGCTGTAACAATATATAATCCTGATTCTAAAAAAAGCTAGAACCCTGTATGTGATTTTTCACAGCAGGTGATGGTGGATGAGCCTCTGGACTGACCTTCACACAGCCAACAGTCCACAAAACGCCTACACAGAAACAACATGACAAGGTTAAACTAAGACTGTTGGACTTATCCCCAGGGGGGCGCACATTAATTAAAGCAAGTACTGGTGAAGCAGCAGTCCGATTTATGTTTTGTGGTGCTGGGGCGAGCCACAAAGCTGTTTCCTTTCCTTCCTTTCACTGAGTCGAGCTGCTACAAGCAATATATATTTAACTTCACCTTAGGAGGTTTCACATTTTAATACACCTACATGCATGCATGATAATAGGGTTTGTGCATTTTACTGACACATGCTTGGACAAAAGAGCTTTCAGTGAGAAATCAGGCTGACTGGCACAAGAGTTAAACTGAAAGCCTGCTTTTTCAAATGTATCATTCACACTGATTACCCTCGAGTAAAATTTGAGAATGGACTTAAAACTTGACTATGAATCACTTAGTGATTTGAAAGACTTTAAAGGTAAAAACGAAAATCGGTCTCTGGGGAAGTCTTGATGCCATTAGAAGTTGCACAGAATCACGGCCGAATGGCTTCACTCCTTCATAATGTCAAAGTTTCATCCTTGCGACGGGGTTTGCGGAGTCATTGTCTGATCTTAATGCCATAATGGTCACAGTGAGAAATGGATGGTTAAATACAGATTATAGAGGCACTGTGATAAATCCTGGGCCACAATTCAGCTGGGAAACTTTCACCTCTATGTAACCTGCACCTAAGTGGAGAACATTGATTTGCTATAAAAGGGATCGCATACTCTCTCCAATTCTTTTTTCCCGCTGATCAGACTGCAACATGTGTAAGAGCCTCTTTTTCTCAGGTTCACTGGACACATTCCCGGATGTTTGACGGAGTCAGTATGCTCCCCTGACGTTTGCTGTAGCGCCTCCATGAAGCTGTCATTTGTGGTTTTGAGTGAAATGTATTTGCAACTATTACATGGGTTGTCATGGAATTTGGTACGCACATTCATGTCCCCCTCAGGATGAATTGTAAAAACTTTGGTGACCCCCTTAACTTTTTTCATCTATATTATCAGCTCAGATTTTCAATTTATACAATGCTTTGGTTTATGACCAAATACATGCAAATAGCTAATGGAAGCATGCTAACACACGAAACTAAGATGGTGAAAGTGATAAACATCGACATTGTGGGCATGTTGCCATTAGCACTTAACTCAAAGCCCCGCTGTGCCTATGTACAGGCTCACAGAGCAGCTAGCACGGCTGTAGACTCTTTTTGCAATTATGCGTGTGAGCACATAATGGTGTAGTGGGCTGTGAGTAGTAGACAGAATCACTGTCTCTGAACGAGTCCGGTGTGCTCACTAAAGCTGCTGATGTGCTGCTATTGCATGTTGGCAGCTGCAAACGGCAGCAAAAGGTAATGTTTGAATTTTGGTTTCTAGAAGCCGAGACAAGTTACATGAGTCATGAGTCCTTATTGACTGACGTGGTGCACTTCTCTTTTGGATTTCACACTGAAGTTCCTATTCATGGTTTCCTGAGAGCCAAGACAAATCCCCTCCAGTTACCATATCTGATACCAACATAATAATAATGAGGAAAAAAAATCTACAATGTCTAAATTGGGAGAATGGGACCCTCTCTCAGTTTCACTTCACTTTTGCTGCAGCCTTAGGGGCCTCCATGATAAAACTTGCATCGGTGGAAGAAATTAATTTCCAACACAAAATGTTAAAGTGTTCTGTTTCAATATGCACAATGAAAATATAAAAAAGTTTTACAATCCCTCCAAAAAAGAGCTTTTTGAATATTTAACAGCTCAAACCAGTAAACCTGGACAATGCACACGGAAGTTGTAAAATGTGTGCAGACATTGTGGTCATAGAAGCCTTGGACTCCTGGACATAAAGGGTAGCATCTAAAACAGCTCTGTTTGCTTCAAAGATATCCCATATATTGTGTGCAATCAAATTTAAGTATTTAATTGCGTCTTAAATAATGCAGTTAAACTGCTGCCCGATCTTGTGCCAGCTAACACAAGCCTCCACTGTGGATAAAATGATTTGTTCAATTCTTTATGAGCCATGGGAGGGAAAGTGGAGACTACCGGAGACTATAGGCGTATGATAAATGAAATAAGCTGACTGCATTTTCATTTAGAGCAGACAGAGATTCAAACAGACCATTCAATAAAACTGACCCTGTGAGAGTGGCCTCAGTGAAATTGGAATCACCATTAATAGAGGAGGTTAACGTTCGTGAAGCAATTATAAGGAAACACAATTGCAGCGATCATACATAAGCATCGTAATGCGATAAGGAGATGTGAAATATGCTGATATGATGGAAAATACGTTTTCAAGGTTACAAGGGAACATTAGGTAAAAGCCCGAGGAGAGAATGAAAGGAGAATGTAACCAAGTGGACTTCAAAGGAATCAAAGATTATTAAGGTGAGTCCCCGTGCAGGGAGCGAGATGTAATTGCTTGTCATTAAAATGCGCATTACAGCCAAGAAATATGCAGGCGCTGTTGATAACTGAACTCCATTTGTGTGGCCCTGTTTAATGGATCTTGTGGCGCTGATAAAAAAATGTGTGTTGTTCGTGAAGAATTAATTACCATCCACATCTGAGAAGGCCATGTAAGAAAAAAAGCTACCAAACAACTGTGTCTTTTGCTGGTAAGAGAGTGTTTATGGGGCTTTGAAAGAGTCCTGATCTAGAGTTGCTTTATTACCAGCCACCCTGCACACAAATAAAGAAAGGTTCCTCAAGGGTACTTAAATGACATAAGGGTACTTATGTTATGGCACTGGTCTACATTGATCAACAATAATTTAAAGAAACCTGAGAATTTATATGAAGTACCCTTGTGGTTCTCTTAAAAATGTTTCTAAAAAATCACTCACTATAAATTACTTGACTTTGCATCTTGTTCTTTTGCAGTGGATGGCACCTGCCATCAGCTTGGAGCCATGGAAGAAAAAAAATAGGATTAAAACGAGCATAGAAACTTCTCAAACCACTCCTGCAGCATAATCCGGATGTTCAAGACTGTCCTCCACAACAGCATCAGGTGTTTCAGAAAGTAGCGACACATATATTGAAACGACAGCCCTCTCGCAGCCACAGGACTTATGACTCCTGTCCATCAGAAGCAAAGGAAGCAATTGGGGGACGACATTATAGAGCAATAAAGTTCATGTGGGGACGAGGCTGGGGTGGACAGAAAGGACGACAAAACGGCAGACTGTAACACGGGAGATTTTTGTTTCCCATTTCCTACTGTCATTCGTTTCTTTTAACTACCGCAACCGTTCCCAAACCTTAACGCAGTAGTTATTTGATGTTCCAGTTCATGAGGTCAGAGCTCTGTGCAGGCCAGTCAAGATCTTCCACACCAGATACTTCGGGCCCTAGCCTACGTCATGAAAAACAACTCCATGCTAAAAGTACACAAAAGCATGTGCACATAGTTTTGGCAAAGTAGTGTAGCTCTGAAGCTTTGCCAGCAGTGGCATATTTAGCAATTCATTGGTGAAGCACTGATTGTATTGAACGCATTGAGCATGCGGATTAACAGCAGAGAAATGGATTGTGCTGCATGAGTGGTTTGAGTAGTTTCTAGGGACATTTTTATAAGTAATGACACTTTTTTTCTGGTCCTGGGTCCTCTATTGTAATCCATTGTAGCTGATGTGAATCCAAGCTGACTACAGCTGCCATTCTCCAAGAAGATTTCCAAGTATTTCATTTTATATAATACTCATTGATATTTGATGGGCTCTCAAAGTGCCTCTTTCCAGCACCTTAAAACAACCCAGTGCATATCATACAAAGTATGTTATAAAATACATGTTATACATTATTTCAACGCGATGGTCGGCCAAATACACTATAGTGAATAAGGGCCACTGACCCCCATTTGTTAAGATTATTTGTGTATGAAAAGGTTTTAGTAGCTGTATTGTTAGCAGTATCACTAAGTTGTGTTATGCATGTTATGCATTCTCTAACTGGTATTATTTCCACTGAATTCAAAAAATTATTTGCAAGAGGAACCTCTTTGAGAACCAATGTTATAACAACTTATTTTTGTTGCCAAAGTTGTTGTTGTTGTTGTTGTCTTCTGTTTGCTCTGACTTAAATGAACCATGACGTACAGTTCATTATGTACACTGCAGTCGAGTCAAGCAGAGAGGGACGGGCGTCAGAGCAGCTGAAAACAAGGACACAGCAGAACAGAGGGCGAATACCTCCACAGCTGGCTGTCCCATGGCTCAGGGCTCAGGCAAACATCTGTTGAATGTATTAAGATCTCAAACTGAGCCAATTACCAAAGAAACACAGCCCCTGGTCAGCCTGTCCTCGGCCCATTTCTGGTCAGCTGTTGATGACTGTGCCTTGCTTCCATCTTCCTCTCTACTGCAGGCGTGATTGGCTGAGTCTGGTCCAAGGACAGGGATGTGGAGAGCTACAGCAGCAATAAAAAGCCAACCTGACTGACTCATGTTGTTTATAAAGGAATCCATGCGGGAGTGGGTGTGAGGAGGTGGACCTCTTTGTGTATGTGTGTGTGTGTGTGTGTGTGTGCGCTTTGTGTTTAATCTCTGGCAGCTATTTAACATCGATATATTCATATTCAGATGTGTGCTTCTAACCGCTGGGGTGTTTTAAGGCTGTTCCCTCTGTATAGGTGGCTTGATCTGGAAGGAGGAGGCAATTATTTTTGATTGGACACAGTTAAAAGGCTTTACTAAATGGATGTGTGCCAGGTCTGTTCTGCACTGTAGCTGGTGGTTCAGTGGCATCAACACTAGATTAAAATGACGGCAGGACTTTAGATAACAGACCAGTTATATAGGTGATAAATACCTAAATATCAAATATGTGCGACGTGGTTCAATCAGGTGACAACCACCACGGCTCAGATGTAGTCCTGCTAATGGCCTCTAAATGCTGGCGCCACTGAAGCTCACACTGCATTGAAGTGACAGATGTGGGTGTCTCTGGCAATTTTTCATTTTTATCTTTATTAAGAAAGTACTCAAGTTAAAACACAGGCGTGTTTGAGGGCGTGAATGGCAGTTGTCCCATCCTACCACATTCAGCTGTGGTGGTTGTTTGTGTGCTTGTCCTGCCTTAGCTCCACACAGGTTCCACTTCTTTGCCCAAATGTAAGTTTTCAAGCACCTATATGTGAACACAAGAAATGCCAATAAATATAATAGACTGTCAGGATTTTACTGAGAGCATTCCTGCTGCACAGAGGATGAACTCCTTCAACATTGGACGTGCCCTAAGCCTTCCCGTCCCATGCTCTGGCCAAAAAGTCAAATTACACACAGAAACTCTTATTACATTGCAATGAAACTCGCTGAGTACATGTTGTGCTCCAGGCTGCCTATGGGGACCTTGCATGTTGTTCCCCATCTCTCCCTCCCCTAATTTCTTCTGTCTAATAAAGGCATTAAATGCCCACCAAAAATAAATACATTTTTCTCATGAGAAAGCATTGTTTAGAAAGCAGTTTAGCATTGCACTTCTATAAAATGGCTGGAGTCACGATGGGCGGTTAGAAAAGAAGGATCAAGGACTTGTTTTTAATGTTATTTTATTTCTCTTTTGCATAAAACTTTTTTTTTGTATAAAATACACAACACTATCTGTGTGTATTCTCAGTGGAATTTGATTTCTTTACACATTTGCAATAAGGAGCATATTTTATCCCCTCAAGGTCACTATTTCACCTTTCTACAAGACTGTTATCACAACTGTCAACACGTGAACACCATCAAATCCAGGGAGGTGTACAGCTCTGAATTTAGATTCAAAAATAACAAGGCCAGTTATGTGCCAATAAAGGTCCTCCTGAGCAGCATGCATGATGGCAAATTGGTGGATGATGGCGTGAAGAGAAAGCCAGAAATAATCCAGTGCTGCAACAGAGCGAAAAGGAGTCGTCAACTTGATGGATCAGATGGTGCGCACCTACACATGCAAAAGGAAGACACGGAGATGGCCAATGATGCTCTGGCACAACATGCTGGTTGTTTTCATGGCACTACCAGGTGTAGTGAAGTTTCAAAACCCAGCCATGACCCAACCCCAGGAGAGTGTCTCACGGGGACAAGATAAAAGGAAGAGGTGTCAGATCTGCCCAACTGTGAATGATCGAAAAAGTCGGCAGTTGGTGCTCACAGTGCCGAAGACCTGCATGAAAGGATCACAGCAACAAACAGACAGTGCTAATTTGTTCTCAGTGTACTGACATAGCGATGCAAGTGGACGTTGACACTTTTTGAGTTTAGAGAGTTCACTACGATGTTCGAAAAGTCAGACGTTGGTGCTCCCAGTGCAACAGACCCATGTGCAAGGATAGAAGTGACAAACACACTGTGGTTAATTGTTATGATTCCACACTGTTAAGTTTAGGTTTTTTTTTTTTTTTAAATCAGTCTTAATGGTGATGAAAATTGATATCCAGATCAACAACACTGTAATCAGTTATGTGATGTGATATACTAACGTGTATATTATAAAGGCAAACTACATTCTTTTTTGTTGCAAAAACAAGACGTTGTGATTGTGAAAGTATGATTATGTTTTGTCTCTTTTTAGAAAATAAATGATACCATCAAACAAAGTATTCTTCTCTTCGTGGCAAGGCAGAGAAAGTATTATAGTGACTTATAATAATAAAAACAAAAGAATTAATTTTTTCTTTAATTTCTTAAAAGCCGGGGTGATGACATAATTTTGTTCCAAAGAAACATTCAGCCATGTATCAAATAATATTGAATATTGAGCCCTTGCTGTGCATTAAAAGGTTATGAATATGTTGTGCATCAGAGGGTTGAAATCATCTTTTAAAGATCTGTGTTTTGTGTATTGTAATGAGTATTTCAGCCTGTAGGGGCCACTATTGGGATTTTTATGTTGCGTCTTGATAGGAAAGTCAAAAGGCATCAGTATTTAAATCATTAATCCCACTGTGAAAACAACACATACAAATAAGCTCAAGTAAAGGCCCATGAAGGAGTACTGTGGTGTTACACTATATCTCACTACACCTAGTGCTACTTAAAGGTGTCAAAGGATATACAGGTTTGTAAATGTAACCTACATTTGATCGGGTGTTTGATTAGCGGCTTGGTGTTTTCTCTTCTAGTTAGAGTTGTGATACGCAGGGGCTGTGTTTGTCTTCTGACTTGCCCAACAGACCTCCAGGTGGCTTCCCCCGATGCCTTGCTCTATATTCAGGCTACTCCATTATTCTGACAGCGAATATCTATGCTAACACCATCAGGGGGATACACCGCCTTCACTTTCAACACTGTCTCAATTTTGTGCTCCGAAGATTGAAAAGTTTTTAAAAAATCCAATATGAGCTTCACTTGCTCACTATTGCGAACATGAAAGATGTGCTTGTGGCTTTTCGCTTCTGTACATCAGCTATACTTTCAATTCTAAGAAACATCAAGATCTGAGTTTGAGGAGCTTTGAAAGCCAGGGACGTCAAAACCTCGTGGTAAAAAAATGTTTGATGCACACACCTTACTTCTGCTCAAGAAAGAATTCAGTATACTTCCCCATAAGCATGAAATTTTATTCTTGTTATTGCTCAATTCCCAGCAGGAGTGATTTCGTATTCTCTGAGAAGACGGTCTGATTCAATTCTGTAGTACCTCCCATAATCCAGTGAAAGATGACACGCGCTAACGCAACAACTGTAGTCAAATTGGGCTCATGTACAGCTCAACAAGGCCAACGTATGGTATTATTCTCTTGTATTCATTCCTTACAAAAGACAGCCATCCAACAAAGCAACCTTTCTTCTCTCATCCTGCAGGTAGACGTGCTATCATACACAAAAGGTGAACATGTAATCAAGTATTTATGACGGCATCGACAGCCTACACATGTGATGGGACACACGAGACTGGGACTGTCCACCTGGGTGAGCAACAATGTCTCTGTTTCCTCGCGGAGCCTCTGCTGGAATTGACACGTCTTTGTTTACGTCGGGCCGACGACGCTACCAAACAGCGCCCCAACTTTCATGGGGGTGTCTGTCAACCATATCAAACTCAATTATTCCCAGCGAAGTCAGATACTTATGCCACCAAAAAAGTAATTTCACACCAATTAAAAGCTGCAACAACAGAATCTGCAATCCGGTATTGCAGGCCCCTTCAATCCTGCCTGCAGCCCTGACAATGTGATACAATGAGGTCAGTCGCAAGCTGAGCATGATGATCATAATGGGTCTGTCTATTTTCTTCACAGGATAAAGTAACAAAACAGGAAGGAATGATATTAAGAAAATCCACACTACATGGCAGTTGGGCGTCTATAGGGAAAAAAACAGTTTTGGGAGGGGGAGTTTCGGGAGAATAGGGAGCATTCCTTTAAGTGCGAAGAGAAATAAACACACAGCATCTGTTGAAGGCTATCGTGAGATAATTAAAACCCGCACAATACCTGTCTCTGCCCCATTGGGTTTTATAGCGAGTGTTAAACTGCCAGATTATATTTAATGGAAATTGGGTTGTCACTGCGGCCTGAAGAGGTGAAGACAAAATTTGCACGAGTTAGCGAACCACCTCATTGGTGCTGTGTCGTTGTTAAAACCGTCATTAAAAAAACACGGATGTGCATAGAAAGAAGAGCTAGCTCCTTTGCATCCATCATGGCCTTGAACGTCTATGACACTGAACCCATTGGGCTCCAAAAATCCATTTATTATGTTGTGCCAACGGGACACAACCTCTTATCAAATCTCTCATCCCATTGGACCTGTTAAGGGGGATTTTCTCTGCGGGAATCTTATTATTGATGGTTTTCTCATTTGAATAATTTTGCAATAACAAGGAAATGAATTTCCTGTGTCCCTCGCCTGGTAGCATTCGTGCAGCTAAAAAGTGTATCAGTGTTTTAATAGCTTGCCTGTGGTTGTTGTTGCATCACTTTGAACACAGTCCAGGAAATTATTTGAATGTTGTCTGCTTGAAGATAATCTTCAGCTAATAAGGGCATTTATATTCCTCTGTCACAACGGTTTTATTTGCTCATTATTAAATGCATAGTTTTAAACAGGTGTAAACCATGAGCTGTCTTGTTTGACGGTACTATAAAAAAAATGTAAACACTCATGCAGGCAGACTGGCCCCAATCAGAGCTATTATTATTATATATCCTTATGTTTGGTTATTTTATACTGACGCATTAACATGTAAGCAACATTTAGTATAGGGTGGGTCATTTAATCTGTTATGAAATGTTGTAGAGAAGTGAGATGAGCTATTTTGAGGTTCCAGAAGTAAAAGTCCCATACATTTTTCCCATAGATAATGTTACGCGACACACAGTTAGAGCACGTCTACAGCTTGGATCGACATAAAACTGTTATCAGTCAGAAGATTAACAAGTGCGTTACAAAATATCTGGTTCTTCGATAAACAGTCGAAGGTACAAGCTTTTGTACATAAACATTTTGTGGCAGAACTTACATAGAACTACGACTCCCAAGGTGCATTTCTGCAAGAAACAATCAATTACAGAGCTTGAACTTGTGTCAGGTGCATCGCTAATGGCAGGCAGTCGTAGTCGCAACATTATGGTGTTGAGAAAACTGATTTTACAATCTACCACTTGAATCAGTTCCCTTTGGATTTCTGGGTCAATTTGAATTCAGCAATTTGGCGCTGTGTTTTGTTTACAACTGCAATGACAAAGTGTTTTGAATTTGCTACAACTCTGACTGGCTTCTTCTCCGTGGTAACCAAGGCTCATGGGTAGTGTAGTGTTTAGAGCTGTCCGTCATCCCAAATGGCAAGCAAAACATGAATTCTCAGAAACGAAATTTAAATTATATTAAGGTGTGTCTCTGTGAAGTGACATTGAGGATATTGTTTCAAGAAAATATTTAAATGGGAATACAGACTGGGAAACACCAGCGTCCCTCACACTTCGCAACTCTAGCTGTAAAATACATGGAGTGGAGTAAAGAGAACAATGTTTAGCTCTAAAGAAGTTCATCAAAACTGTACTCAAGTACAGTACTCAGTACTTAAATATACTTTATTATTGTCCAACACTGCAGAAAAACCGACCAGAAATTACAATTGTCATACTCTACAGTGGCGATACACAGAGAATATATTAAAGTAAAAGTACTGAGATGAACTTTTAACTCTCTTTTCCCTCACACAGATTGGCAGTTTTTGAAAATAAACATTTTCTGAAACTTGAGCAAACTAAGGGATAAAATGAAATACGACCCAGTTGCAATCTAGCAAAATCCCTGTCTGTAGTCTTTGCCTCTGTGTATTACTGTGTCAACTGATCTTGTTAGTTGAGATTATTTGAACGGAAAACACATTTCACTAATTAACCACACAAGAACTGTGGGCTTCAGAGCGCCGTGGCTGTCTTTGTTTGATCACTCTTGTTCTCTTGGAAGCAGGTAGCACTACTACAGCAAGTACACTTTGTATTGGCTAATTAGATTTTATTCCACCCCCCAAACACGGGGAAGTTGTTAGTTGTACAGGGTGTCCTCTCTCTCCTGTGAAATTTCAGACATTCTATTACTGATTCCCACTTTTTTTGTGTGATAACAAAAGAGAAATCATCTAAACAAGCAGAAAGCGGCCACAAACTTGACAAAAGTAATTTCAGGGCCTGTCAACACGCCGACTTGCCCGAGACGTTGCTGCAAACAACAATAGGTATCAAGCCAGCAGAAAATGAGGGATAAGACTTGAGGTATATTATCACGACCTTCTGCCTGGGCTGTTCTCAGCGTGCAGCTGGCAGGGGAAACAGAGTGTAGACAGAGATTTGATGTCTGAGTGTTTACGTAGACTATTGGCAAAGCCGCGGTTGAAGGTGTCCATTAAAACACTGCTTGTGCCATTGTTACGATCGTCAAATGATTTATCTTTCTGACGTGAAAAGAAGACAAAATCAATGTGGACAGAACAGCCAACACCAATAAAATGGGGGAATTACTATTGTGCAAGCTATATGTGTGGCGAGGGCCAGCAGGCAAACCCAAAGATAGAAACACTACTTAAGGAGCACACAACTTTTTATGTGCTTCTGCATTAGAAGAAACATTGGAAGAAACTCGGACAGATACATCTGTGGGGGTCGCTAATACATTCCCAACAACCATTATTGGTAATGTAATGTATTATTTACAGGAAAAATAGGCTAAAAGAAACGTGTTTTCTAAAAGAACTACACACTGTATTCTCTCATGAATGACAGTATGGCTGCACTTCAGCACCAAGCCACCATGGTGCGCGGTAGGATATTGTGCGAACTATGCCTGTTGAGAGCGCGTGAATTTGGAAGCAGAAGCCACTGCATGTATCAGCCAAAATTATCTTTATATGTTGAATAGAGAGTAGTAGTATAGACTAGCTACCATGCTGCCGAAAAAAAGGGGTCTACAAGCCTGGCTAGTTTCGTTTTTTTCACAAAGAAACAAAAAACAGCTTTAGACAACTGGAATTCACCTGCCATAGGTTTTCATATTTAAATTCAATAATTGAATGATACACTTGACATGACAATTGTTGAACATTAATGGTTTCACATGCGCTGTATAATTTGTTGTAACGCATGCACTTAAAGGTTTTAACCACTAGTACAGCAGTGTTTTTACAAGTAGATTCACATTTTGTTTGTATCTTGTGCATGTGCACGAGGACGTATGTGCGTGCATGTGTACAAGCACACAAAGACACGATACACATACAAGGTTTCACACTTTTCCACTGATCAACAGTCGGCCAAAGTAACGTGCAAATAAACGCAGTAATGGACCATCAAGACATTGAAGAAGAAGACTACTACGTAGCAAACATTGATAAACATTACAGGATTTAAAATACTTTATTGGTTTTAAGAGGAATGAAATGCTTTCAACACGTTTATTAGGCCTGGAGGATGATGAACAATGTGTTTTGAGAGAAAATGAATTTAACTTTGTTTACATAAAAACTCCAAGTAAGTGAGCTTGTGGAACGTAGCGAACTTGCCGCTTGCACAGATCTCCAAGCTGGACCTAGGGTGTAATTAAAAAATAAAAAAACAAAAGATTTTGATTTTGCTTTTTCAGTACCTATATGATGAAGGTAAATATGTCACCAAAAATGTTTTCATCCTTTGGGGACCATGAACATCTACCGAAAAATTAACAGTAATCTGAGACACTGGTTTCTGACAGGTGGATAGACAGACAGACATAACAATTGCCACTGTTAACAGGCTAAAACATTCACTATTTATCCTAGCCCAGATCTGACTGCTCTCATCAGCCAAACTCTCTGCAAGGAGTGTACACAACATCACTTGCTCTGGATCAAAGAAGACAAAGGCAGAAATATAACTTGAGAGAGAGATGTCGCAATTTTTCTGTCGGCTAGGGATATCAACAATGTATGGTAAAGTGTTTGAAAGCTTTCTCTATTCACTTTCCTAAACGCATAGACGTCTTGATTGTAGCAACACAAAGCAAGCTGAAGCTACTTTAGACAGACTTGGAGAGAGAGGCAGACTGACAGAGTTCTGGTGAAAATCTGATAAAATTGCTGCCTTTTGTTGATTCAGACATGTTAACATCTCAGCCCAATTTCAGAAGCTGTGGGTGGATACATAATATAGCATAAAGGCACTTGTCAGAAGGTAGCCAACCATTCAATTATATTATGCTGACGTGGTACTTCACAGACCATAAATAAATGGCAATACCATAACAATATATTTAAAAAATGACCGCTCATATATAAAACAATTATTTTCATGGATGTTAGCTTATTGCTAGCAAGTTTGTCTTTTTTTCTGAAAGTCGGTCGGTCAAATACTTTTGGTCCAGACACTGCCTTGACAAATCACATTTGTGGTTTTGAGTGATATGTCTCGAAAATATTGGATTGCTAGGAAAGGTGGTACAGACATTCATGTCTGATGAATTGCAATAAGTAAGGCGATCCCTTCACTTTTCCTCTAGTGCCATCATCAGGTCAATTTTTTTTTATTTTCCAATACTTTGGTTTTAAACCAAATAAAATAATGACATTCCCCTCAGCCTCAGCTGTGATTGTGTTTAGAGGTAATAAACTGATTCTGATAAAGAATGCTGAAATGCTTTTTTTTTTTTTAATTGTAGTCATATTTAAACAATGCCATCAGTGCATTCCCATTGATACTAATGCTTACACCAGTTTTGAGGTTTTTATGTTTAAAACAGGTGGCACAAATCCTGTCCTATGTGTAACTGTTTATCGCCCACCCAATGGCTGGGGATTTGATCGGAACTATGGACTCTTTTAACTTTACTCAGCATGTTTCCAGCCCCTTCTCACAACCGTGGCCATACCTTGGACCTAGTATTTACGCTTGGTCTGACTATTGCCTCTCTCGATGTTTTTTCTGTTAAGATTGGCAGCCTCTCCTCCTCTACAGCCCCTGTCACTTCTAGAGTACCTCAAGGTTCCATCTTCGGGCCCATTTTATTTGCACTGTATATTCTCCCTTTAGGTTCTATCTTGTGCAAGTAGAATATGTCATTTCATTGCTACGCCGATGACACGCAAATTTAACTCCCATTAAATCCGGGAATCACAACCATCCTTAATTGCCTTCAGGACGTGAAATGCTGGATGGCAAAAAACTACCTTCAGTTGAATGACAACAAGACAGAAGTGATTGTGTTTGGTCCCCCCAACACCTTAGGGAGTATAGTTAGCCACTTAGGGCCATTGACACCCTCATGCCCATGCCAGGAATCCTGGGGTCATCTTTGACTCGGCACTGAAATTTGACGAACAGATCAATTCTGTGGTAAAAGGTTGCTTTTTTCAGCTAAGGAATATAGCAAAACTTAAATCCTTCCTCTCTCGCAACAACATGAGGACTGTTACACCGCATTATTTTCCTCAAGGCTGGATTACTGCAACTCACTGTACCTGGATATTGGCCAGTCCTCTTTGTCTCACCTGCAGCTGGTGCAGAATGCTGCAGCAAGACTTCTAACTGGTACCAGAAAGAGAGACAGCATTACAGCAGTACTAGCATCCCTGCACTGACCATCTGTCAAACACAGGATTGATTTCAAAGTTCTTTAATTTGTTTTTCAGGCCATACATAGCCTGGCACCCCTGTACATTTCAGAACTTCTCTGCCCCCACTTCAACTCTTGGCCTTTCAGATCCTCTGAACAACTGCTTTTAATTATTCTACAATTAAAGATAGTGATCATGCCTTTGCTGTGGCAGCACCAAAACTTTGGAGTAGCCTTCCGCTTCCAATCAAATGTTCCCCCTCCACTGAGACTTTTAAGACAAAACTCAAAACGTACATGTTTTCACTCGCCTTTGGTTGCTCTTTGTTGTCTCAATCTTTTAATATTTTAGAAACTGATCTTACAAGTTTTTATTATGTTTCTGTTTTACATGTGTGCATCTTGATGTTTATAGTCTTCATTACCATTTATTGTTGTCATTGTGCCATTTTATTTTATTTCTATTTACTACTGATGTCTTTTACTCGCTATGGTTGTGCCGTTCACTTCATTTTGTACTGCACTTTGGTCAACTATGGTTGTTTTTAAACGTGCTATATAAATACATTTGATTTGATGAATACACATCTAGCAACATTTATATATTTTATCTTAAAAAGGAGCTCACAAAGAGACCTTTGAGGCAGCATTTTCCTTTCAAGCCCCCAAAGCTGATAGGCCTGGATGATATAAAGCTTATCGCCATTGGTATTTAGCCCATGCAGACTTGGGCATTCAATTAAATATGTGTTGTAGTGTATGCAGTGTCACTTCATACACTATTGTTCTCCTGTACAGTGTGTCCAAGAATAGCACAATTCATGCTGGTGACCTCAGCAAGTCTCACTAGTTGGCTGTATTTTTTTCCTAATAAGTGAACACAATCTGAGCTCAAAAGGTCCAAGACAAGAAATTTAACATTCAGTAAGGCTTTATGGGATGATTTTGAAGTCAAGTGGCGTTTAGTTTGGGTTCAAAGTGCACAAATGAATTTGAAATGAAAAAGAAAGCCATTTTTGATTGATTGAGAGGAGATTTTGGTGGTTCTTGTTCATGATTCTGTGGATAGAAACAGAAAACAACGTTGGCTGAACAATCAACAGTTTCTCGACGTGTGGGAAAATCCGGCTGTTCTGACCAGAAAACTGCTATTCCCGTGGGGCTGAACGTTTTCTACTGTACCACACTCGATGCTGGTAGCATACAGAGAACATTACAACTAATTCCACCCAAGACCAATGCAACTCTTACTCTGATAACAAAGGAGATTGATTACTGATCCAAGCTTGTGCCACATACCTCGCTTGATGGTGGGTCATACATTTCCAGCTGATGGCATTAACATCAATGTAAATGGAAAAGTGAGAAAACAAGATAGAGTTAAATAGAGACATGGATTGAAGGCAGGATAAGACAAGTGATTACTGTGTATGGATTGAGTTAAACGTATGGTAGCAGTGACAGTGAAAGTGGGGTTTCCCTCCTACTGTTAGATGAGGTTTGAATCGCACGACACGTGATAAATCCAATGACCTCTTGTCAAAATGAAATATCTGGTGTCGCCTCCACAACCTCCACAACCATGATTTGCGGCACCACAAGGTCATGGCAGTGATATATGTGCCAGCCAGCTTTACTTGTTTACTGCCAACAGGTTCTTGTCCACAGCATCATTCAGAGGTTGAACTGCAAAGCAGGTGTAAGACGGATGGGGTGATAAACCTGATGCTCCCGTCTATGTGGTCAAAATGAGAGCGATTTCCACTTTGATATAGCTGACATCTGAAGAAGGACAGATGTTCTGTGAAATGCATGGATAAAAGACAAACTATGACGCCCTTCCTCCGGAAAGCGAAATCTGACATGTCCATTAGATGTCGACATTTCATGGTTAGTGTAAATTTTGATTTGACGGGACCACTCGATAAAAGGTCAGAGGATCACCCAAATCATTTGTAATCATCCACAAGGCACCACAACCACATTTCATGTCGACCTTGACAGTGGTTGTCGAGATATTTGGCTTTGGCCCAGTGCTGGACCAACCCATACTGCCATCTTTAAAGAACAGTTATTTTATTTTATGACAACTTGGGTCTCATTTTGTTGTACTTTTGGCCACCATTCCCAATGGTAATAGTAACACTGCCCTCACCAAGTTGAACGTCCCTGTGGAGTTTTTGACCACTAGTAGTGGTCAACAAAGGCAAGGCACAAGGCGACTGCTAGCAACAAACATGGATGCAAACAAGGCAGAGTTGTCAAGCAGTCAGATAATTAGACAGTTTGTAAACAAAACTCCTGGTTAGCCAGACTAACCAACGAGAAAATGATGGCAAATCATAAATATTATCCAATTTGACTATTGTAAACATCACAGTTTACAGATTGACTTCCTGGCCCAAGCTGTAGTTGTAGTTGCAATGAGGGATTTTCTTTTATTTACCTACATACCTGACTTAAAAACCTGATTTTGTTGTAGCAATGTGGCCCCCAGACCTCTCATTACTTTAGTGAGCACAGTGTTATCATAACTGCTACAGGGGAGACATTCCTGCACTGTGCAGGTGTTCTTCATCAGAACTGCTTGATGGATGGTGGAATAGCTTCAGAAATCCCCTCCCCCAACACTTCTCCGACGGCTTCATCTGACAATGTCTGTAACTTTCTGAAACCGCCAATGTAACATTCCCACCCACTTCGCTTTTTGAGCATAACCCGACCCCTACTGCTTTAGTTTAAACGATGTGTAAGTTAAACTTGTGTACTGTATATTTATATTTGTGTATTGTCACTTGTTGTGTTTGTGTTAGCTGCCTCCTGCATGTTTACATCTTGTATTATTATACTGATGTTCACTAACGTGCTCTGTCCCTATCAAATCAATAAATAAATCAATAAATGAATTTCAACTAAAAAAGCACCACATTTTTTCATGTAGTCGCGCTAATTGACAGCCCAAAGACAGTTTTATCCCAGTTTCACAAATACAGCAGGTTGCAGCTGTAGATGATAATCACCTCCTCTTTCAATTAGGATTTTATCCACATAGCTGACATCGTGGAAAACTCACTTCTACATTCTATGTTCATCTCATGGTGTAGGGAAGAAAGCATATCCAATCAAAGCCAAACATAGATGGCAAGCGCATCAGTGTGCCCCACTGAAACTCAATCAACATTTATGAAAAGCGGCTGGTACGCCTAACTGCAGTCCAGCATCATCCTTGTTGAGCCCGGCGGCTGGCTTCCTTAAAAATCCTGGCCATTACTTAAAAGGTTGGCACTGGCAGAGTGTTCTTTTAATATGCTTTTGATCCTGCGCCCCTCAAGAAAGTCTTTACAATTCTAAAAGTGGGCAAATGGTGATGTCTATCCTCCTCTTAATGAGTGCACCACAGACATTATTCTCTTATGAATATTGCTCTCAGGCTGCCTGACCTGTGCAAAATAACGCTGTGGTACTCAGTCATAGAGTGATGGTAATGAGCGAATTTAATCACAGCTTTCGGCCTTTCACAAAACGCGTGATGTAAATTTTAAAATGAGCCACTGCCGTAGCCTTGGAGGAGGCATGAGGACTTAAAGTGGAAAACTGAAATAAAGAAATCATATTCTGATGGCCTCTGAAAGCCCAATCAGTATTTGTAAGCATGACTCCAACAACTTCCCCAGAGCCAGAAAATATAGAAACAAATCTCTGAGATGTGTCATGCTAATGTACAGTCTGGTGCTGCTATGCAAACAATGAATGCGGATTTACATATTAAAAAGATAGGAGTCGTTACTTTTTTGGTTTTAGTTGCCAGTTTATGCAAATGTAACCCCACTTTCTTGAAGGTTAACTTATTCCAGTCTGGTCTGTGGGTAGCAGGCGGGCGACAGTTTCTCTTTTGGCAATCTTCTTGAATTGATCACCAACACACCACGACAGAACAACATACCTGACTACTCCCTATGTAACGGACACAACATTTCTTGCATTGTGGGAATTTTCTTTTTTTGAACACAGAGAGCAGGCTTGTGTTACACTCACAGCTGTACCCCCCAGCATGGAAGGAGCTAAAACTGAGGTAAAGTATGTACATGTATACATGTACTATGATATAGGATCTTTCTGGTTTATTACAACTTTTCGTAGTTTTGCCATCATTCCTGACAGTAATCATAACTTTGTTTTTACCAAAGCAATTGCTGTAATCTGGAAACATGGCCACATCACTCTAAAGAAACACGAAGCAGTCAGATGATTAGACAGGTTGTAAATAAATCTCCAGGTTAGCCAAATTCATTATATAAGAGAAAATAAAGGTAAACAATACAATGACTATCCAAACTGTCCACTGTAAACACCCATCACAGTTTATAGACGGACTTCCTGCCTTAAGTTATCATAGATGAGAGTGCACACATTTTACCTATGCAACTATTAATCTATTAGTGACCTTTTGGGTGCCCTCTCCACCAAATAAATGAGTTTAAATAATCTGACTAAACTATTGGCTTATTTATCGCCTGTCTGATCATCCGACTGCTCGGACTGCGTCGTGTCATGCTGTGGTCTTCACAGATCTCATATCATTTATTTTGCTGGGAACAATGTCATCATAATGTCCAAAACTACAAGTAATTGAAATGATCTTTTAATATTGTATAAGTTTACTGTGCTCAGTTATGTTGTGTAGTTAAGTAATCACAATGACCAAGGTTTTAGAAGGTGTGCATGCTAATAGGCAATAGAAGTCTAGTAAATGTTGTAGAAATACACAGCCTCACTGTACTGCTACGGAAGTGCATTGCATTCACTAAAGAAAAAAAATGGACAACCTTATGTAATGTAATAATTGCGAGATCTGCACGATAGAGACCTTGTAATTATGAATCAGCAGCCCCTCTAGTCAATGTAATTGCAAGACTAGGATCTTGTTATAATGAAATAGTCATTTTCATAATTATGGTATATTTTCTCAATCATTTCATATTTATTAGATGATATGTTAAAATTACAAAAATGAAGATAGATAGAAGCCATAATTATGAGATAATCTTGGCCTTTGTCCAGTTTGTGGAATGCTTCTATATTATATACACTATGAGGAAACAGTAAAAACCCTATGGAGCCTAAAGTCAATGCATCATTGACACACAGAGTTATAAACAAGCAACCGTGGTGCTTTTTTGTTAATTGGGCCTTAAATCAAAGGCCTTACAGTGAATAAAGCAACATATCTAGAGGGTGGATAAGTAAAACGATTCAACAGCCAACAATAAATAGACACCATAAAAGTGGCAGAAAACCGTGAGGCTCTAGCCAATTTGAATGATGGGAGTAACATGAGAACAGGGACTCTTGGAGCGAGCCGTGACAGTTCACAGTTATTTTGCTTCGGAGCGTTGTATTTCAAGATAATTTCCACCTCCCTCCCTTCAGCTCATCAGTACATTTGCATATCCTGTTGCAAAAGTTTGGCAGCCACTGACAGCCTTCTAATTCTGTTGTGAAACATCTCTGTCTGAATCAAATGTGTGTTTTCTCCATGCTGAGTCCTGGCACAACGCGCAGTAAGTGGGAGACTGACTCTTATATCACCAAATAACACTGCCATTGACTCATATGCAGAGCGATCAATACCAGTCATGCGTTCTGAAGATTAAAACAGAATGGCAATGTATTGAATGCAGTGTCTTGAAAGCAAGCGGTGTGCAAGTGGTCAATAGATGAGCTTGTCCTCATTAAGAGAGCAGATTAGAATAAAGAGGCTGATTTTTCAGCTCTGACACACAAAAAGGCTGACCTAATTAGTTCAGTACAATTAATAAAGGTGCAATTAGTCATATCTTACTGGTTCTTACCACAAAGTGGACATCATTTATCAGCTCCTGCAAGTGCTGCAAAGAAAGTCTTTCTGATTACCTCAATTGTTACTAAGATTTAAGACGTAACCAGGCAGTCTGGACTGGCCTGGCCTGGCCTGGCCTGGCCTGGCCTGTTTTTTACTCTCAGGTCCCCTGAACTATCCATTGTGTGCTAGGCACCTGTTTTAGTTTATCCAAAGAAAGAGAGAACAGCTCCAGACTCTCGTGATGTGGAGCACACCTTTCAACACCAGGGACGCCATGAACGCAGCATTTTCGTTGCCGGGTACTTTATGAAGGAAGGAGTAAGCCCCCTGGAGCTGTTTAGAAAAGACTCACTGGATGTAGGCTGTTGGTATAAGTCTGCTACTGGCCGACTATTTCAGTCAGAATTCTCCTCCCCATCCGCTACCACCGCGTTACCGTTTTGCAAGGGCACCGTCGCTGCATCCTGGGCTTAGCACCACCCAAGACGATTGTGATTGGTTTAAAGAAATACAAACAAGCCAGAACGTTTTTTTTTTCTCCCACACCAGAATGATAATGGGTTCAGCCAGAGATAGGTCTGGCCATGTGAGACTAAGAAAAGACCGACTTTCTCTTCAGCATACCAGCTAATTGTTAGTGTGTTGACAGGTTCTGTCATAGCCTACGACAGCCTTGACAACGACACTTTGATTGACTGACACACATACAGACAAATTGGTGTTGAATTCAGACGCGTGGTGCATTGTTTATGTTTTTATATTGGGTTAGGTAATAATGAGTGGGACAGAGCATGATAACTAAAAATATTATGATTACTATATTAATTGTGGTGAAAACCAGGATGATTTGGTAGTGAATGCTGAAAACTGGGACATTTTAGTGTTTTTCAGATATTTGTCCGGACTCTGGGCACCCAGCTTGAAACCAGAACCTGGACGTCTGGTCTCTGTTGTTGGTACTATAGTATGTCTGTTGCAGGTAACCAAACAATGTAGCTAACGTCACACACATAGGCTAGTTAGCTAAGTTTGCAAAATGTGTCACAGAACTGTATTCACAAACATGCAGTGGTTCTCTCATTGTGTTTCATCCCGCTGATTGTGCTATGTTCATATAGGAGTTAAATAAACAGTGTGGCACCTCTTCACCTGCATCACTTTGTACCCAGTGGAGATGGACTTAAATGAAAAACTAAACGCTAAATACTCATTAACTATTATCTAACTTTAAACCGGCCATTTCATGCCCCCTGAGGGTTATTAAAGTTTATAGAATTGAATTGATTGATGGTCTGCATTGCTTTACTTAAATGTTAATTCCTCCTGCAAATAACCCATTGTAAATGCGCCTTATTAGAATATGAAGAAACAATGAAAAATGTTTTTGTGGTGCGTATTGAAATATTGTTGTAACTGATCTAGTGAACCGCGTGGACTTGAACAGGATGTGCCCGTCTGCTGTGTTGACTAATTATGTAAATTAAATTTTTAGTTCATCATAAGTTCAGGGAGAGTTGGCAGGGGAGAATGAGATAATTTGAGAAATCATTCATTTTATCAGCCATTTGCATTTCATTTAAGGTCTCCAACATGACCCATTCCCTTCCCGTCACTGGGATAAAACATGATTCATTCATGATTCCAGGATAAATTCCCCTGCTGTCAGATCAGTCTCGTATCCATCCATCTTCTCATTCGTTCGATTTTTGTTTGTCATTTGCTGTATGACTACTACTATATTACTACTATTGAACAAAATCATTTACATCTGTCATATGAAGGTCATATTTATCTATCTTTGCTTTGTCTACAATGTGTGACATTCTTCATTTTTCACATTTATAAGTAAATGTATAAAATCTATTTTAAGAAAAGCAGATTTACCCTGACCAAACTCCAAAAATGATCAGCTGGAGAGTGTGTTACATATACAGTACATTATCATCTGGGGAGTTATTGTTATTTGACCATAACTGTATGATTGTCCCAAAGAGTAACAGTATCATTCACAGCAGGTGACGTGTTTATTGTTGCTTTGTTTCAGGGTCCACAGATTCACAATTCATTCATGAAGTACATGTCTGGGCCATGTCAGTCGACTCTAAATTTAGGTTTAATGCCGCTGTGTAATTTAAACAAATAGTACAAGGCACCATCAATTGAGCATCATGGGGGCTTGAAAAGTCATGTATTTACACTAATGTATCACTTTTCTGCTGCACTCAATCAGCCCTCTCCCAGCGCTGTGGGAGAAAGAGTGAATGAGGAAATTGAAGGCAAAGGCTGTTATATGTAAGAATCCCCACACCACACTTCCTGATTTATATTGTTTGCTCTCCCTCGACTCTTTCCCCTCGCTTACCTCTCCTTTCCAGCTCACTCATTCTCCCTCTCTCAATGTCTTCCTCACTCTCCCTTCACAATTATCTCTTATAGCCTGTGAGGTGATTAATGGGTTTCATTTGACGTCCTCTCCTACCCTTCGCCGAGCACCAACAAATAAAACCAGGGCCCAACACACAAATTGTCCCTCAGAAGAGCTGTAAAACTGGGGGAAATACGGGGGCTGCAAAGACAATGAACCAGAGAGATCTGGCCTTTGGAAAGAAAAACATTTGCAGAGGAATGGCCTGGAACAATTTCCTCTGTAGCCTCACTCCCCAGAGAAATCCCCCTACTGCTAATCTACAGTTATTGCTACTGCCGACGGCAGTCTCCAAATTAAAGAGGGGAGGGGGATAAAAAACACTTAGACCTTATCGTCTCTCCACTACTCGTTCTTATAAACACTTTTCTTTTTCTGTGTTTCAGAGAAACCGTGCAGGTTGCGTTATTTGGCTCGTCATTGGCTTAAGATATCTGAATGAGAAAAGGTCGAGCTTATTAACTCAGAAACAAACAGGGCTTTCTTTTGATTTTTGGATGTGTGTATACCACTTACCACCATCTCTGCCTGTATATGGGAAAAGGCGAGTTCTGAATTTCAATTGTCCACCCACCGGACCTGCAGACCACCACCTGTTATCACATGACCAAAGTTCCTGATAACAGCTGAGCTAACTTCATCTGCTGATGAAGACCAAGACATACAGTCATACGCTAGTAATTGGACCCTGGGATAAGATTTTTTGACATGCTAATGGAACGGCTCTCTGGATGGCAATGTCAGGGTGTCGGTTGGTCCACCTCTTCGGTCCAGACTGAAATATCTCAACAAATATTTGATGGACTGGATTGGATGAAACTTGGTACAGACAATCGTGGTCCCCCGTGGATGAATGCTACTGGCGTTGGTGATGGACTTTTCCTCTACCACCCTACCACCACCAGCAGGTCAAGGTTTTCACTAACCCTGTGAAATATTTCAGCATCTACTAGATACATTGGCATAAAACTTTGTACAGACATTCTTGATTCCCAGACAATGTGTTCTTCTGACTTTGGTGATCCCTTGACTTTTCTTCTAGCGCCTCCAAAAGGTTCACATTTGCTTTGAGTAAAATGTCTCAACAACTATTGAATGGAATTGGTATACACATTCATGTCCCCCTCAGGAAGAATTATAACCACTTTGGTGATCCTTTGACTTTTCCTTTCACGCCATCACTGGGTCAAATTTTAATACTCCGATACTCCACTACCATCTAAGCTGTACTAGTGCTAATTAACAAATGTTAGCATACTAACACTATAAACTTAGAGGGTGAACATGCTGAACTGCTTAACATCGGCATGTTAAGATTGTCATTGTGAAGTACAGCCTCACAGAGCCACTAGCATGGCTGTGGACTTTTAGTCTTGTTTAGCTGCCAAACAACCATTCCCAAGATGAATTCATTTTCATGCTGAATTCATTGGTAGTTTATTTTATTCTCAAGAGCAATGTTACATTGTCACGGCAATATAGCGATGAAGTATGGCTCACCTTTCTGTGATCAAATAAAAAACGTATCCCGAAACAAACTTCCATTGAAGCTTGAAAGTAATAATGATTCTCGCAATAACCATCAGGACTATGTTCTACACTGTAACAAGCGTAAAAGAAAGCACGTAGAGCCATTAACCGCACTTTAGTGCTTCATCTTGTAGTAATATCTGACGGCTTTATTCCAAAGGTGTTCCATGATCAGTGTCTAATGCAATTGATGTAAATTTGAAGCATCTGATTACAACCCCAAACATTTCTTTCCTTGTACATTGTTAGACTGAGGTGGGCCTTTCCTTCTTGCTCTAGGCCATTTTCAGCAGTCTTATCCAAGAGGCATGGTGGGAAATGCCAGCCAATGACATTCAGCTCAGTAAAGGGTACATCAGTCCATCTGCTTTGCACTTCGCAGCTGTCTGACCACTTACCAAACCCTGTCTGGCCATCATTACCGTATGTTCTCCGTCCTTCCGACAAGTGGACCCTATGTGAGACAAATACAAAGGGAGCCCTGAGGTCATCCCGGAGTGGAATTACCAGAGAGGAAAAGGACAAAACTAATGTTACTGTGTGCCACGCTCACTGCTACCGCACTGCTGTGGTGATGTAAGTGTCCTAGCATGCCATAACATTACATACATACAGCATGACATTTAAGTCATAACCAAAGGCTTTTCATGATTCCATGTCCTTTTACCCTGTTCGAGTGATCAAATGACATTATCATGCAAACAGGACACGAGCAGAATCATGCAACCTCCTTAAAGTTTGCAAATATTCCGTTGCCAATTAGCAAATGGTAAAATATAAGCCACACACCCGGCCACAGCAAAGGTATTCAGCAGAAGTGGATCTCCAATCAGCAAAGTGCCAGGGTACACCACAGTGTTTTACGTTAACAAGGAAAGTAAAGCAATGTGTAAGTAAGGGGAGATATAAATCATTCAAATCACCTGTCTTGAAACCTTGAGGGAATTTATGTGTTCCAAGTGTGGAATGGGAAGGTGGTGGCGGCAGTGTGGCAGTGGCTGCGGGGGTGTCTGAGTGAGCTTTACAAGTCTCTCAATAAACATATGAATAATTTTGAGAGAGTCGTTAGGAGCGGCCCGCACTCGTGATCTTAAATCGATGGTTTGAGGATAAATTAAAAGCGAGGGAAAGGAGCAAGCGGAGAAGGAAGCACCTGAACTGAGGCAATATTACAAGGTGATTAAAACAGTGTCCCTGTGAATTGCTACGCTGGGAGGCTGGCGTACGATGAGGAACAGGGGTGTAAAAGAAAAAGGCAGTAGGCTATCTTTTAGCTCTGGTTTGTTGAGGAAGCTCTTTTTTTTCAGAATGGGCAAATTTCAGCTTTTACATTTTAGCATTTGTAAAGCATCTGGTAAAAAGTGTTCTACACGCTGGTAGACTCATGCGTCAGCACAATCGTGACTCTGCTTCCTTTTTGAACATAATACTCTAATACTTTTTAGGCATTTATCCAAATTTTCCAGCCCCTTGACAAGTCGTACACGGGGCTTAGTGATGAGTGAAATGAGTATTAAACGGTGCCTAAAAGCAGAGCATATATTGCTTCTATGCACGTATACTGTATATACTCTAATGCTAATATTACACAGTCTTAATCATAACAAGTTGTTATGAAGTGCTGTCATTGTTCCGTCAGGATTCTGATGCTCCATATTGAGAGGAAGTACATTTGGCTCCTGTTGGATTAAACTAATCTGATTTGAGCCGGTGATGAATCTCATTGGATTTGTGACCCTCATTCCACTAGCAATGGCATAACCCACTTGGCAGGGGAGTACTAAAGAGGAAAATAGGTGTGGAGATGAGGGGCAAGACGAGATGAAACAAATAGCACAACCTCAAATGCCCCCCTCGAAATCCAGAATGACTGAATGTGCGCTAAATCTGCATATACCCATGAGACAGGACGGGGGCATTAGGACAGAAAAAGCAAATTATTATTATGTTCGTACAGCAAATCCTTTCAATTGCAGATGAAAGCAAGTAAAACCTATTAACTGCCTCATAATACGCTGGTGGCACACAAGCTCTTATCAAAACACACTATTATTCAGCCCCTGGCAGACAATAGTAGTGGTATGGTATGGCCGGATATGTTGCAATGATGATTGCTACTTTTGCTTCAAGGGTCTTGTTCTTCCCAAATGTCATATTTATGTAGCTTGAGAGGAGAAAAGAAAAGTTCATATCCAGAGTGTCTTTAATCCATTGGCTGACATTTTTTATTGCTCAGCAGCAAAGTGATTTACACCATCCCAGTAGTGCAGCCTGAGGAGTAATACCATCAATTTGCCCTAATTCAGTTTCAGTGACAAACCTCTCACACTGGGTAAACCCATTCCCTCTGATCACCTCACTGCTTAAGTGTCCATCGGTTAAGAGTGTGGGTTTGTAGCACAAAGCCCAGTGTCCAGACGTAGCATCATAAAAACAATTTTTGAAGTCAGATTACTGTCAAAACCTGAACAATCACATGGTGGCTCCACTAGACGGCCAGAACGATGAAATCTTGTGAATTTGATATCAGTAAAATGACTTTTGTCCATGTTCACTCAAAGTACGTTTTTAACCTTGGAAACTGAGAGCTGAGAAAACTCACCACAATGTTAATTTAGTTTTCAGTCATATCACATGATCCTCATCAGCAGTTAGAAATAGATGAGAAGTCCCTAAAATTACACTTCAAAAGAAATCGGCACATCTCATATTCCATGGCAACTGGGCAAACTCTGTGTGCTGATGAAGATCATGTGATATGAGAGAAAGCTCTGAAACAGCTACTAAATGGACCCTGTGGTGGGATTGCTCTCTCCAATGTACTATTCACATTGAATCTTGATTTAGACATCTTTTGACCAATCATTGGTCAATGCTGGGTGATGCCAGTGAGCCATACACAACAACAGAATCTGAGCAAAGGTAAAATTGCACCAACTAAGTGTTTAGTTAGAGAGTGACAGGAAAGACTTACAGAATTGGGAGGATGACACATGATTAACGTCCTCAGCTAAAATCAAAGCTGGGACGATGCAGTGACAATGTGACTGCTTGTCTATGAGGATGCACAAGTACCTTTTTACATACAAATTGTTCCCAGTGCAGCTTTAAAGATCCATTTACAAGATATGCAACTACTTACTCCAAATCTCCTCAAAGCTTTAGTAGCTACAAATGTATTTTTCTTAATGTTGGTAATATCTCTCTATAGTCTGGGCCGTGTTCTGTAAGTTAAAGGCAGCCCTTTATCGGCTTTCCTCGCAGAATGCCAACAACACTGTACTTTGTGGTCTGTCCACTTTTGCTCCCTCCCTCTCTCTCCATAGATATCTCATCCTACTTAATACCAAAGCCAACCATGTGTGATATTGGCTGTGCTGGCTTTCCAATGGCCACGATCCACCCACTGCACTCAAGCAGTATTTTGCTTCACCAATAGTCAGGAAACCATGGTTATTGTGCCTGAAATTTCCTTACAAGAGGACAGCATTTTTCTATGTGACAGGGGCACAGAAAGTGACTTGAAATAAATCAAATTACCCTCGTAGTCGTGGTGGTCATCATGCTCTGTTTCTCAAGATGCAGGTGGAGAGCTTGTCTTCCTGACCCGTGCTCTGCCTCACAAAATCCTCAAGAAACCATCGAGATGTTTTTGGATCCTGCTGTACTTTAAACTAAAAGTTAGAAAGACTTATCTTTCTTTTTTAATAGTCTTACTTTCTCAACACGGTGCAATAAGGAATGCAAGCTCAAGTTCCCAATAAAGGCTGACGTTATATGCTTGAAAGTGTTTCATATACCTCCAGGTAACATAACAGGGTCAATCAAGACCTTTTGTCTGGGCCGAATTTGCTGAATTGCTCTGGGCATCCAGACTCCAGCTTGAAGCTCCTGTGTTAGTGCTCCTGCCCTCAGGCTTTTATCAGTTGTCTCTGTACAGCAGTGTTGCCATTTCTTTCAACAACTTTTTTTCCCCCGCCTAGACATGGGAAAAATGCGCTGCACATGTGTGACCTGGGAAGATTGAAACAAGGTATTTCTCTGCACCTCCGTCAGCGCTATCAACCAATCAATTAGAGCATTCTTTCCTCTGCGGAGCAGTTTCTGCTTTAAGTTATGCCCTGTGTGTGCCTCTTTTCTATCAGCGTTATGCTTGTTTCCATAGCGATGACTCCCGTGCTCCCACACTCTCTACTTCCAGGTAGGCACTGCCGGGGTGACAATGCTTCACTGAAGAATTTCTCATCATTACAGCTCCTCTGCTAGACTAAATTCGAGCAGTACGTCAATTGTCCTTGAGTGTGCTACCATAAATTTCTATTGATATCTCATTGGAATGCCCAGGCGGCATTATTCAACATACCAGAGGGGCTTTATATTTCTGTATCTGTGTGTTAAGCTGAATAAAAAGAGTCAAGGTCGAGGAAACAGACTGGGATGTTTTTTTTCACCCCTACACATGACAGATATCAAGCAGAAACGAGAAAGATCTTATCGAGCACATCATTACGTTATATATTATTTCATCATTATGCCACAATTTTTAGCATTATGCTTAACCACTCGAAGTTTTGGGATCTTCTGGGTTTGGAGAATATGCTGTTTAGCCAGAATTTAGCCCCCACCGCAAACACAAATTGAACATTTCTTCAAGGTCAGCTCCCCACATTTCACATCACTGCACCCCCCCCTTCTGCTGGCACTGCTGACGTTGCTCAAATTCTAACTGATTTATCTGGCTGCCTTTGTATGATTCAACAAAATGACAAAATATAACAGGCAGCACAGAGCTGGAGCAGGAGAGACGTGCTGCAACACATAACAGCCTCTAAAGCCATACATTACAGCAATAAGCTCTTGATCAGGTAAAAATGCTTGCAGCCAGAATGAGCAAGGATAAAGGTCTTGCAGCTAGTCAATTAGCAAATCGAGCTTGATTTAATGTTCTCTCCACCATCTAATCATGCAAAACACTCAAGCACTGTGGTGATTTATCACGTGCCAATCTTTCCCACTTCCAGCGTGGACCGCACAGTGTGTGAAATGGATCGAGACGCTTTGTTGTTTCGTTTCTTCGCTTATCCAGGCATATGTCTGTGGCCATCCATAGATGCCAAATGAAAAAAACCTCAGTCTGTTCTCTTTGAAAAACATATGCTAAGGACTCAGAGACAAAAATTGTTCATCATTGTGTTCTCAATTTCACAGTCTCATTCTCAACTTTTCTCTTTCCCGGATTTGTCTTTTTTTTCTTTCCTTTTTTTTCTGCAAGTTTAATTCTATCTGAGGAGCCACCTTGCTCAAAATCTTCTTGCAGCATCAAAGTTACAACTCGAAAAATGTGTGTGACTTCACTACAGCTGTGTGAAAGCAGACAAGAGAGTTGAAAGTAGTGTGTCAAGTAGACACTAGTTGTTACAGACAGACGGAGCAGGCGAATAGGTACATTTTGTAAGTGTGCAATTCCTTCCCTCCTTCTTCAACATTCTTCTTCAAGCTATCTGTCAGGACATAAACTGCCAGTTCGCTTTCAGACATCTCCTGCACTCTTGTGCAGCACAATAACAATACATTTTGTGTTCCTTCCCACACCAAATACATACAAATATACATGTACACTAAGGTGAATGAGAGTTGAAACGTCATTGAAAATTTGAATTGAGAGGATATGACATTTCCCTGAAAACAGTTGAGCGGCCCTGGCCAATGGCCCAGTATGCTGACAGGAAGCCTTTGTCTGTTTCTGTGTGTGTGTGTGTGTGTGTGTGTGTGTGTGTGTAGGCCCGTATTTAATAAGAGACAGAATAAGTGCATGTCCAGCTTGACGCCAGAGTCTTGCTGGGGGAGTGTCGAATATCACAGCCCTGGATGGCAAGAGATCAATGGAGGTGGCTCATCCACACACTCTAACAGCCGCCCCGCTCACACTTGTTCATACTTTTATCTCCTCCCTCGCAGACCCTGCAAGCAAATAATGTTACAGAAATACAGTCAAGTAAGTCATAATAAGGCCAAACAAAGAGGACACTTTGGAGGTAGAAGCATTCTAAAACATTTTAAATAAAAGTTCTAAAAATAAGTAGTAGGTGTCATTTAGTCATCGGAAATTATTACAATTTATAAGAAAATCAACAAATGAACTGTTATTTTACATTAAAGGGCTACTACAGCAATTTACTATCGCACTTCCATAAGGATGGAATGGTCAAAAGGATCACATACTTCCCATAATGCAACTTTCATTCAAGCCCCCCAGAAACAAACACCCTGAAATGTACCTTTGTATCCATCAGTCCAACACAATTTTAAGAAGTCTTGAAGATCTGTAAATTATTTTAGCGAGTGTGTGTGCTGAGAGCAGCAGGAAGCCAGAGAAACAACCTTGTAAGCATGCTCTGTGGGCCCAAAAACATGGAAGCCTGTGTATGCACAGAGTGAGCGGTTTTCATTGGAATGAATGTGGCAACGTCTTAGAACACATCCAGTTCTCTTAATACATCCAGTTCTCTTAATACATCCATGCTTTCGTTATCCCCTTCGTGCCTGGTAAAATCCCACATCTTTCAAACACGCCACAGTTTGTAACGCAGACTTCCTGTTCAAAACTCTCACATTTTTCAACTTTTTTCAAAGGCTTTGTGGTGCTACATGACTAGTGAATGGATCTTCGCTTAACATCATCAACTTTTAATGATGAAGCCTGTATCTGCTCCCTTTGCCCAATCATCTGCTTCTCTGTCTCTGTCTTTTCTGTGTTTTACTGTATGTTTTGCAGACCCTGCTGTCCGCTACAGATTCACCTGACTTCACTTGTCATCAGCCAACGCCCTGCACAGCCTTTCCTCATTTGCTCGTTAGCTCCTCAGTAGCTCCAGAGGCAGCATCCCGCCTGTACTGGCCTGACTGTGTATGTTGAGTAACTAGTGTTGTGTTACTTACTGCCCACCAATCACTCTGCACCTTGTTTTCCCAACCGACTCCCCATTATAACCCATATAAGACCAGTGAGCCTTTCATGTAACTTGACCTGCTCAGTCGGTGAATCACTTTCTCTCTCTGTGTTTCGATTTGATTTTAATTTGGCATGGAAAATTCATGTCATGATGAAAAACAATTCATTCGGTTATTAAGGACCAAAGGCTCCTTTTATGTTTTTCACTGAATTGAAACATAAAAATGAAATACACTTGATAACGTGTATTGTATGTCGCTGTATTTCTTTGTCTGATTTGTTTTAGTTTAGGCATTTTAACTCTTCCATTCACTAAAGAGTCACACTGATTAGTAATACTGTCAGTCCTGTGGAGATAAGACAGGAGCAGTTGTAGTTTTAGGTGTATTTGATTTGGTGGTGTTAACTGAGGGGGAGCTGCCTCTTGAATTGTACTCTGACAGGACTGGAGAACTAAACGAAAATATCTGAATGAATAGCAGCCAAGAGGCATTGCTTAGAGGGAGTATTAGAAGAAAAATATTCAACATGAAGTAGTCTCCCTGACTAGACTGTCAGTAAGCTCCATTTAGTCTCTCTCACAAAACAGTGAGTGGGCAGGAGATGATGCAGGTAATGCCTCCTGTTATTTGATGTAAAGGTAGTCCTGCCTTCATGTTTAAGCACTTGAAAGCAGCTTTCATGTTAAATATCAGTATATACCAATTAGCTGTTTTATGCGAACAGACAAAAAACTGGACTGGAAAGATCCCTTGAGTTAGTGCTGTTCGAGTTGAATTCCCTCAGTCATGGCTAAGAGCCAACCCTGATTCCCGAAGGGCTCAAGCTCTCCAATTTGTAGGGCTCAACCCCCATTAATACCAAAGAGATGAAGACCTACAGGAAAACGTGATTTCCTCTATAAATACCTCAACCATCTACCTGACTATACATACGGCAAACAACATCTCAAATTACAATTTTATTCTTATTTAGGCTTCTCTGCACACATTGTATATGACGTGATCCCTAGAAAGTTAGAATCTTCTTACCCAGCTGCCACTGAAATGCTCATCCAAATGATGTTTCCATAGTAACACATCAGCTTTCTCAGTCTCATGCTCCACATTTTTTGGCGCATGAGATAGAGTGATTATGTCAGCTTTCCATGACATGCTGTATGGTTGCCGTGGTGAATGAGTGTATCAAGAGTGTAGAAGTGGGTATATATTATAGTCTAAGTTAAGAACTCTTTTATCTTAACAGGCCTCATGTAAACTATGGCTGCAGCCCTGATTATCCTCCCCCTTAAACACTGGAGGTGTGCAACTCAACACGAATCAATAGGTGGCCATTATTCAGTGTGCCACCCCCTTCAAAATAATATAGTAAATCAAATCCAATGGAAAACTAGAAAGGTCATCCATTACACTTGTGGCAACATTTTTTTCTTGATGTATTTGTTTTGATCAGCACTTCAGAGAAATCGAGTGGTGAGCATAAATTTCTAAGCCATTATACAAGCCAGCCTCAACTAGACACATAATAACACAATAGACCCACAACAAACCTTTAAGGTCACCTGTTTCTACAAGTGCAGTAGCTGTAGACTACATCCTTACAAAGAACACATTGACCAACAAAAGCAATGCATTTTGTGACAGGGCATTATAGTCGGTCTGATTGATGGTGAATTTGAACTGCCACCCGCAAAAGGGAGTTACCAACCAAAACAAGGAGCTGCTATGCAAAGAAGAAATCGCACAGTCTTTCTCTTTCATATAAAAAGTTGAAAGCAAAAAACGCACCCTTTCCATTCAGCACTCTAAGGGGTGTTTGCTGCTACAGCCGTACCAGCTTGTGGTGGCTGATGTCAGCTAACTTTAGGTGGATATCACAATGTAACTGACATTACGCTGAATTTACTTATGAGTGTTCTCTATTTGTGTGACTGTTACACAATGTTTGTAGCACTTATCCCATCATTGACAGATGTGGGCACAGTGGTCTACAAGGCTAAATGCAATTCTACTGTTGTAAACGTTTACTCCATGATGCAACTTTGACTCTAGGAAACTTTTTAGGAAAGGGGATATGTCTGTCTTTCAACCCCTGGTCTTGCACTAAATTTTGTGATTTAAAAAGATCGGTGAAACTTTTTGTGTGATGTAAAAAGATGCTTGCAGAAATGCAGATACTCCCATGATAGTAACCATTTTCCTCAAATTATTTTTGGGGCTTCAGGGAGACATGTCTCCCAGCCTATTCTGATTGGTACCCCTTTACCCACTAGTAGCATGAAGTGGAAACAAATGCCCATATTGCAGCCTTTGCAATATATTTTATATATATTTATATCTGTGCTTGTGATTTCAGTTTGAAATTCCCACTAGCAATGACTTTGAAAGCTGGAAACCTGAGAATAAATTCTCTGAGTCAGTGCTTCATAACTTTTGGCAAGGGACCATCACAGGGAGGAAGAATAATTTTTGTGCGTTGCGAGAGGATTTGTGGGATGTGCTGCTTTGTTATTTCATGTACATTTTTCTTATTTTCTCTTTTTTTTCCCTTGTAAACTACCCAATTGTTTTTCAGCCCGCTGATAATTAGTCATTCTTTTGTTCAACCACTTTCCTCACAGTATGTGACAGGATCTGATTGCATTGCTTTATGAGTCAAAAGCCAAAAAGTCCCACTTCTTTAATCTGTAACTGAAACCTGGAGCTGCTTCTATTAACATTTTATTTTAACTGCTTTAGATTTCATATCAAATTATATCCAGATGTAATGCTCCACCACTACACTTTTAACTTTAAAAAAATATATAGTTTAAATAACATGGGCTGTCTTGCTTTGAGAAAAAGTTAAATGTTTAGAAATACAGACTATTGTGTGCATAAGATGTGGATTTCCCCTTTAAAGCACGAGCACCGTACAGAGCGATATTATAAATGTCTAAATAAACCATGTATTAATGGCTGGTTAAACAGGTTTTTGCATATACAAACAGTGTAGATAGCTCCTGTGTAATCAAGCAAAGGCGAAACTGAAAAGCTGCCAAAACAGTGGATTAAGTGATTTTTATAATGGAAGCATATGGACAGACCTGTTATAGTGCTATCACTTGTCAAGAATTAACTCAATTACAATAAAATTTTATACTCTGAGTATGCTCAATTAACCCAGTGATATAACTGCAGACTGCATAGGCTAGCATGTCATTTGAAAAGCTCCCTTGCTTATTCCCATTCATTTTTGGTAAATATCATTTTACAGTTATATCCAAAGAAAATATGAAATCCTAATATACCTGCGGAAATGTAGAGTATGGACACGTTAGAATTGATTGTGTTGAACGTACGACAGATTGTAATCACATCAATGCAATGTGGTCACTTAGAACATGTGGCATATGTTTACATTATGATAACATCACACAGTATTATAGTGCTGCAGCAACTGGAGATTAGAAAAATCCATTCCAGGATGTTGTATTTATTATTTGTTTGGTAGTCAGCAGGAGAATACCCACTGTAGCCTTCTTCTTCTTTCACATTGTCACAGACTTGGCAATATTGAGTAGGAGTTCTTCCAGTGTCAATAATAATAAAATCAAGCATCGTAATTGAATTGGCACTTATTCAAGTTACTGTTGACTAAATAAATAAAAGGTTGTCTGGTCCTCTTCCCCCTGAATGTGGGTCTAAAAACAAAGGAGAAACAGAACAATAAGCAGCAGAGTTAGTGAAGAACAAGAAAAGTTAGTCTTTTCCCAGTGCTTCAAGTATTTGGTCTCCACAATTCTTTATTTCACTATTAATAGTACTGTAACTTGGGTTCTGATTCTTGCTCTATATGAAAAGTGCCCTGAGATAACCCCTGTTATGAGTTGGCACTACATAAAATTGAACTGAAGAGAACTTAACATATTCTTAAAAAATAACTGCTGTCAACCACTTCCTTTTACTTCAGTGAGATTCCTACACCTCTTAGCTGGCACTCTTCTCTTGCAAATTGAAGGGTGCCTTCTTCCAGCTGTTGTTTTCAGACCTCTCCACAGGTGTTCAGTGGGATTTAGATGATCTGGACTCTCTGATTGACTTTAGAACAGTCCAGTGTTTTCTTTTGAACCAGTCCCGGGTGCTTTATGATGTGTATTTTGGATAATTGTCCTGCTGGAGGACACATGACCGCTCCTTGGTAATCTCCCGATTTCATCATGCCATGCACAGATTCAAGGCACCCAGTGCCAGGGGCAGCAAAACAACCCCAAAACATCAGTGCCTCCTCCATGTTTGACTGTTGGTATAGTGTTATTTTCTTTGAAGGCATCAGTTTTTTCCCACTGTAAAATAGAGTTTATGCGATTTACCAAAGACCTCTAGTTTGGTCTCATCTGTCCACAGGACATTCTCCCAGAAGGATTTTGGCTTGTTCGAATGTGTTTTGGCAAAATCCAGCCAGGCTTTCTCATGTGTCTCTCTCAGCAGTGGGGTCCTCCTGGGTCTCCTGCCATTTCATTGAGTTGGCAATGAATGGTGCAAGTTGTACCTTGTGTCTGAAAGTCAGCTTGAACCTGTTTTGCAGTTGTCCGATGTCCTTTCTCCACCATTTGAACAATCCTTTGCTCCAATCTTTGGGCGACGTTTCCTCTTCCAGGGAGGGTGGCTTCAGTGCCATGGGCCATAAACTTCTTGATAACAATGGCCAGGGTGGACACAGGAACATCAAGGTCTCTGGAGATGGAGACTTGTAGCCTTGAGATTGTCCATGCTTGGCTATGATCTTCTGTCTGACCTTCTAAGACAATTCTCCGCTTTTTTTCATTCATCCATGCTCAGTTTGGTACACTCAGTGACACAAAACAAGTACTTTGCTCCATTTAAACTGATTGACTGAGTGGTTATTAGATTGCAGGCACCTGTGACTCACCAATCCAATTATTTCTTGCGACTTCTACAAAGGTACCAATAATAATATGGCCATTTTTGGACTTCTGTGTGGAATGAGCTAGGATTCACTATTTTTTCCATCTTTCTTTGTTTGTTCCTCTGCATACCAAAGAAATACATATGTGGACACCAAAAGACATTTTCCGGAAGAAATGGTGTGTTATTAGAAAAAACATGCAAGGGTGCAAATATTTTCAGCCACAACTGTATAACTTGAAGGACAGTCCCTGATCCTTAAAACTGCACTAATCAATATTTTGATGTATTAAATGGTGTAAATAATAGAGGTCACTCATATTTGATAAACCCTAAGACAATTATCACCTGATTGACATTCCCTCAGTTCTGCAGAGCTTTTTAGCCTTAGTTTTTGCTCATTGTTTTCATTCAGAGGCCCCTAAGCTCCACAGTCATCAACCAGGCCACTGATAAACCCACCACCTGCCCGGCACCAAACACAGACAGACAACGTTAGCGACCGTTCGAGCCACTATAACTGAGCAGTTGTACACAGCTTTCTGATTTTCGTATGATTTTGATAGATTGCAGTTCAGCTTAAAGCGTCTGTTTCTTAAGGTAAGAAAAATATGTTTTCAAAGAAAGACAGGAAAGACAGCGTCATATTAATCTCTGCAGTGGAAATAACAGACTGAACTGTTGCCCAATGAGAACCATGTGAAGTCACTATATTCTTTGTCTGTAACCCCAGCGAGACCACGGCCAAAAAAACCCTCTGCAGCTTCCAATTCACCCTGCACACTTAAACCGTACCCACAACTGCTATCAGAATGACTCAATCCAGCTTAGCAGATCCACAGCAATACTCAAATCCCTCTTCTTTTTAATTCGCACTCTCGTGGTGGGGTGTTAATGGCTTACACAACAGATGTTTAGTATGCTGCGTTTAGGTCCATGTGAGCTGAAGCCACCCGCAGTCTTAGACATGCATGACAACCTGTGACTCTGTCTCTGAGGCAAAATAAGCCTGTTCACACTGTATCACACTTACGTTGCCTGAATGAACCAAAAGAAAGAAGCATGTGCGAGTACATACACAAACATGCGTCACGGGAAGACAACATGCAAAACAGTGAGTGTGGGAGAGAGAGTGTGAATGCGAAGGGAAAAGATGGAGGAAGTGGCAGAGAGAAAGCGAGCGATGACAGCTTCCATCTGCTGGGGAGCTGCTGATGGTTTCCTCAGACAGAGGTATCCACTTGGATCAGTATGGATGTGTACACACTAATGCAGTAATGAGGGTATTTGACAGAAGTGTGCTTTATGGCAACAATTAGTAGGGGAGGAAAGTTGCCTCATCATGTATGGAGCAGTCGAATTATATAAACAGCTGCGATTCATTCGATTGGGAGGAGAGCGACTGTGTTCATTACTACAGTATATGCTGATCAAGGCAATCGTGAAGAGTGTGAGCAAAAGCCCGACAGAGCTACAGAACCACACCTGAGGCAAAGGGAAGCTAATTTCTGCAGGTTCAAAATGAATGAATCTCTCTAGTGCACAAAACAAGTCCAAATACAGCAAGCACAAACAATTCAGCCCTGTGATATTTTTTTTTCCAGGAAAGGCTAGAGCATAAGCAAAGGCTAGAACAGGTGTGATATGTTCATTGGTTTGACACTTTGACCCCGAGGTGTACAAGAAAGGCCTCAACATTCTCTATTTTTCTCACGCAAGAGTTGATCTTGTCATAGGTAATATTTTCACCTATCTCGCTGTGCGGTCACATCAGCATTGATTGTAATGTAATGGGATTTTGCCTACCGCTGACATCTTGTAGTACAGCCGTGCAAAAAGCCTCCAGGATGACAGTTTAATGCTGCATTCATGTCATATGGGAAAGATGGTAGATATGAGCCCTACCACCATTAGAAAGTACCTTTCCCTTCAGCATTCAGCTGGTAAATATTACGAGAAAACACAGTTAACCTCAGCTTACGGAGGCATGGCTACTCTGAAGCTCAGGGTGATGTGATGGATCCTGACATCTAAGACTTCCTGAATTCTGTCATCACTACACATCCGTCTATATACAGTACATTCACTGTATAATTTAATGTTTGCCCCTGACTTTCCCTCTAGTGCCATTGTGAGGTTCAGTGAAATGTCTCCAATGAGATGACAACCATTGGATGTATTGCTATATATTTAGTACACACATTCGTGTTCCTCTCAGGATGATCCCTAAACTTTTCATCTAGCACCACCATCAGGTCAAAATGTGAATTTGTCCAGTACTTTGGTTTATGCCATTCCCATTAGCCTCAGCTGTACTTTATGTTTGCTGCTAAGTAGCAAATGTTAGCATGCTAACAGGCTCAACTAGCCTAGTCGGCATGTCAGCATTCTCATTGTAAGCATATTAGCAGGCTGATGTTAGCATTTAGCTCAAAGCACTGCTGTGCCTAATTAAAACCTATTAGCTAGCCGCGTTAGTGTGGCTGCAGACTCTTCGTCTTGTTTCTACTTGTTTTGACAAACACAGGCATCTTAAGCCATTTACATTTACTTACCACTTGGGTGCAGTGACACCAGGGGAGACCTTTCTGTCTTGGTCATCCATTCCAAGAATATAGTATTCGCTGCAGAGAAGCTGGGGTCATGGGGGTCATGTCCTTGTTGCACTAGCTACGTCTACTGGTTGGACAGGGCACCTGGACCTAGTGCCATGAGATTTACAGGTAGCATGACCCTCTGCACGTGGCACGACTCCCTGTGAAGTTCTTTACCGACAGGTGAAGATAAGGAGCAGGCAGCACACTGGGGATCAGACTTTCCAAACTGGAAAGGGGTGTGAGCCGTATTTACTTATTATAAATAATAATATTAAAGACTTAATTAAGCCTTTGTAAATAAGTTTTAGTTAGCTTAAAACATCCAACTGCCAATTTTGCCATCAGAAGACATCATTTAATTACTTAAAAAATCGACTTATTGTGGCTTTAATTTCCTTTCTTTCTTTCAGTCATTTTAAATGCTTCTTGTTCTGCACATTTCCAGTTATGGCAGTTGTGGCAACCAATTTTAAATGACTTTTATGCTGTTTCTTTTGTTTTGTTTTGTTACCGTTGCTAATGGCAGCTGTATTATCTGCCAGTATCAATTATAATGATAATTGCAATAATATTTTTCCTATATCCATTTCATTTTTTTGGGAAGGGGGCACAGGCACAGATCATGCCCAAATTGTCAGGAGCCTTGGATGCCTAAAATAAAAGGTTACATCATGCATTATTAGACACACTGGGTCTATCAGCTGATCCCGATCGACAGCTGATGTAACCAGATGTATTAGACATAATGCTGTATGTTGTCCAAATGTATTTCCAACTATATCTATACAATTTTCACTCCACTCAGATGACCCCCCCCCCCCCCCCCCCCCGCCTCAGTCCTGCACTACTATGCAGCGCTGTACTGTACTGGGCAGTGCTGCCCCTTGTCATACCCAATCTGACACTCATGAGCGTGCACCCATATGACGTGAGACACTCAGGCACATGACATATTTGGCTTTAAAATGACGTCACGGCCGCGTGGGGCTCAGCGGGCAGGTCGTTCGTCAGTCTGAGAGAAGAGGAGCAGCAGGCTCGGATGACAGACTCTCATTCCCCCTCTCTCCAACTCCTCTGAAAGAACTCTCAACCTCCAGGATTCTCCTTCGTCGCTTCCCCTCTTCCTTTTTTCAGTTGCACCTCGTTTTTATTTATTTATTTATTTTTTACTTTGCCTAACCCTTCCGCACCCCTCAACACCCCCAGGAGACGTGAGTAGATAATGAGGACCCCCCGCCAGCGGTGACTTGTCTCCTCCGTGCATCAGAGAGCCGAATAACATCATCTTCCACCCCCAATTTTTTTTTTTTTTTGGACGTTCATCTGCCTTTCAACAATGTAGGAGAAGGTGCGCTGTCAATTCAGCGACGAGGATGCCAACTACATGCCTTGCTTTTGCTCTCCGCAGCTCGCATCTTTGTCTTTCCAGCCGAGGGGGGCGAAATGAAAGATTTGCGTGAAGGCAAAGTTTGAGGGTACCTCTGTTGGTTTCCCGCTCACCTGTCCGCCCGCACGCGTGAACCCGTCTCCGTTTTAACTGATAACGAGGAACATCACCAACAGAACAATTGACAGCAACTTAAAAGAGACCTGACTGTTTCTCTGGTGTGTGTGTTTTTTTAGCGGGATTTTGCAGCGCTGTTGGAGGAATTTGATGTGCGCAACGTTGAAGGATATGGCTTAAATAATGGTTGCGTTACTGACAGCTGGAGTAAGGTCCGTCACTTGAGTGTGTTTTTTTTTTTTTTTTTGTATCAGCTATTGTCGACTTTGGTGGAAACCCATCTAAATGGGAGGATACCTGGAGGACTGAGTCGGATTCGGCAGTCGAGAAAAATGTGGATAAAACGGAGTGTTGCGCGCAGGTAAGACACGAACAATTCCATTTCATGTGACAGTAATTGCATTGGGCCGGAATATGTAGATGTTGTCTGATGTTGTTTCACGTTTGACGCCGCTGTTCGACAACATGTTGTCTCAGTTTTTTTTTTTTCCAATCTACGCCACTGCAAGTTCTGAGAGTCTGCCGGGATCGATCCTTTGATCGGCTGTATCAGTAGGGCTGTAAAAAGAACATGCTAACGTAGGTTCTCCTGTGCCAAACTTCTTCAAAAACACCGACTGTTTCCCGTTGAAGTGCCGACACGGAGGGGTGTTAAGGCGGAGGCTTTATATGAATATGTTTTCTGATGTTTTTAAGGAGGAATAGGACCGAACATTTCACGTCCTGCACGCTGGGGGTCGCCAACAGCACGGCGAGCTAGCAACACACACACACACACACACACACACACACACACACACACACACATACACTCACGGACGCACGCGCGCGCGCGCTCAAAACACACGTGTACGGACGCACGCGCGTACGCAGCCTCAAGGTTAGTTCTGTCAGCTCCTCCCCACGTGTGAGAACAGACGCACGCACGCGCTCTTACAGAAACACGCAATTAATAAGGGAGTTAGTCGGTGATACAAATGATACATGTATGAATAGATGCATTTGTGGGGTTAGGATTCAATTAACATGTTAGAGTTTGTGGCTTTGAACGTCTAGCCCCCCCCCAATAAATATGGAAGTAGAGGCTGTATGTACTAAGTAGTGCTTATCCAAGATAGAGGAGGGGATGGCATGCAGACTACCGGGATAGAGAGGTAAGCTTTACCTCATTCATCCCAACATCCACTCACACTTTGCTCCTTGTCTCCCTCTGTTCCTCTATTACAATAAAAAACAATTCTAGTCTTACAACAAAATATAATAAATGGAAACTTTCCCTGTTTTTATATCAAACAAAACAGCAGTATGGAGACCAGTCTACTGACTTTGACTTAGTTATGCAAACAAAAGCTAAAATTGGGCTCATTCATTAGCCGTAAAATAGGTTTCGACACGCTGTGAAATGAGACCAAACCTGCCAGCGGTGAGATTCTCTTGCCACCTGCTAGATCTCATTCCCACTGGTAGCTCTAATCCCTGCCCATTTGCAGCAATGCATTTATTATGCATGACACACACTGTACATCTTAGGGCTGACCTCGCAGGGTAATGGCAATGCGCGCCGTAAGACAGAGCCGTTGCATAAGATGATGAAACGAAATACATTTAGGTCTCATATCTCTAGATGGATCGGTCATAGGCGCAGAGAGACCTATTCCCATCTACAGGAATTTCCCTGTCACTTGCTGACACGATGTTGAATGTCAAAATGGGACGTGGGATGAACGATGAGCTGAATTCGCTTGTTATTTGTAATAATTCACCATGTTTCAGATTGTGTTTGTCATCACAGGCTAAAAGCATGTATAAGCAATATTTGGTTTCCTAAACATTCAGTGTTTGGGATAAAGGCTTGCTTTCCAGTACAGATTGTACTTTTAAATTATTAGTTCTTTTTGGAATAACCACAAGAAGAAATAGGCAGTGAGCATGTGCAGAGAAAGCTACTGTACCTGTTGGAACAGACAAAGAACAGACCACCTACTGAAAGTGGATATGTGGGCGTAAATGCAACAGCACTGACTTCAGTAAACCTGGAGAGAATGATGGATGGATACTTAAATATATTAAAACCAAGGCTTTTGATGGTAATGCGATCATATAATGTTATTTCACAAAATTGTGTCATTCAAACTAATCACTCCAAGCAAATTGTAATTAAAAAAATAACAGAATAAGTTATTATTATTATTTAAGTTTTTGTTTTAAATATTTGAAGTTTTCTGTGAGACAGTAAACATCAGATCACATTAGTGTATTTTAGTGTATTTGCCGTAATGTGATTTATATTGATATCAAAATATACTCCATAGTGTGATAACTGTTCTAACTGTATTGCCCAGCTTTCAGTTACATTGCTCTGTCCCACTGTGGGGTAAGGGAAGGAGCCACTTCTGCTGTAATGGAGTTTCCAAAGGATGAATGAATGAATAATTGTTTTGTTTTTGAACGTCACAAGGTAGTAAAAAACGCCCATCATAACTTCCCATAGCCCAAGTTGACGTCTTCAAATTGTTTCATTTGCCCGACCAACAGTCCAAAACCCAGAGATATTCACATTGCAATCATAAATGAAAGAGAAAGGGTGCAAAGCTGGAATCAATGAATATATTGCAGTTTTGCTTGATACATTAAATCGTCAAAATTGTGGTGACTCAAGCACAAAACTATTACTCAGGATGCAAATGGAAAGACAAATACTTGTGCCTGTAGGAAGATACAGCTACAGCTACAGTTAGCTTGAATAAAAGCACATGCAGTTTAAATGAGATCTGTATCTCAAAGAAGATACATTTAGTCTCGATCCGAGATGTCAGTGCCTGTAATGGTACAGAATTATAGCAAGCTGGAAGTGTCTCACTGGAGGGTTAACCAGCAGGGATTCATTTCGCCCAGGCTCGGCATCTCCGGGCTCAATCTTTCATGGACGTCACACAGTTTTTTAGGTTCCCCATGGTGAGCTCTCACACCGCTGAGGCACTGGAAATGCTATCAGGCCTCGGCACACTGCAGCTGCAAAACATTACTGGCAGAGACACCAGTTGCCTTTCAGGAGGGCTTCATTTGTCAGTTTCCCCTTGCCTACAACAGGATTGTTAAGTACCGGCGACTGCTTCTACACGTGTCTTGCTTTTTCCAGCCTGGATAAATGATTGTAATACATGGGGATAGGGTAACTGTGATATGTCAAGTGATTGGAGTGTTAGGTCAAAAGGACTCTTAGAATCGCAAAAAAAAAAAAAAGAGCGAAGGTGGCTTTAATGAGTCTTGAGCTACAAGAGCTCAGGAATTATGTCCTTGTATTGATATCCCTGGTGATCACGTACTTGGTATTCTGTGTCTCAGCCCTGTTTTAAGAAAGAAAAGCTGTTTTATATCTGAGCAATCTATTTTTTATTAATATCACTGGCTTAGTGAACCAGAGTTCCTAATATATCATATGACCAGTCGTCCTCACAGCTAGCTGTACCAAGAACTCCAGGGATAAACATGGCATTACTGTGTAAGGGGCCATCAGATATTCAGATATTCCTGTGATTTAGGTGCCATCTTAATAGCCTCTATGAGGGTTATTAACTGGGCCTCTCTGGAGCGTGATTAACCTAATTTGCAGTGAAATAGGCTGTGTTGCTTCTCTGAGATCCTATCCTCCGGAGAGAGAGCGAGTGTGTATGTGTGTGTGTGTGTGTGTGTGTGAGTGTGTGTTGTAAATACCCTGTGCTCAGCAGTCTGTTAAATCCAGAAGGACCAGAACAGGTTGTCCCTGTGAAATAGCGTAAGAGACAATACAGACATGGATGCTGGTTCATCTGACCATCCTGGAAACACAACCACGAGAGAAAGACAGGAGAAGAAGAGAGAAACTTACTGAGGACAGGGGTGAAACGTAAATGACTAGCAATTAGTAGAGAAGAGACATAGGGACGCCGGCAGAATTGGACCATAACTGCCACTGTAAAATTAGTTTCCGAAGTTCAGCTCATATAACTTTTGGAAAACACTAAAATACTTTTAATTTGATTAATTAATTAATTAATTAATTAATTAAATTTAAGCTCTGTTGGCCAAAGTTGTTTTTTATAAACATTCAATAACAAGGATTATAAGTATATTACTTTTCTTTTTGAAACCCCTTTGAAACAGGATTTAGACTATCATGGGACAGTAAATCTCTCAACTAAAACCCATACAAAACAAATTGTAGTACAGAGGTGGGCTAACAGCTTCTTAAGGGCCTGTGTCCACCAAAGCGTTTTTTACGCATTTTTACACTCTGCTGCAAACGCCAGGAGCGTGACGAGGCGCTGAGCGTCTTTTCTGACCGTTGGGCGTTTTTTAGTCGTCGCCGAGAGTTGGAAAATGTTCAACTTTGGGTGAAATGCAGCGATTGTCACTGTCGCTTTTTACCCAGCCTAGGGGCGGGACAAATACCATAAAGACCAACTGAGATGTTTCCTTGCCCACAAAATCACAAAAAACCAGACAGACCGGCGGGTCCGTCCTCTCTCCCTACGTGCTTCAGCATTTCCTTCATCCAGAGCAAGGGCCCTAAGGCAGGTTTTCATGCAGTTTTGGTCTAATCTTAATGATGATCATTTGAGAATTGGTTAAATTATGGCAATGTACCTTGCTTTATTTTGCTCCGTTTACTTCAAACTCATATTTTCTATGAGCTATTTGGGCTGACAATGCCTCTGCTTTCTTCCTAAACTAAAATCCACATTCAGATCTCATGACATTGCAAGTCCAAGTTCCCACCCTAGTGCCAGCAGCCCTCAGCCTGATTGAGTTTAATGACCAGCTTGTCCAGTTTGAGCTACATGAGAAAGTGTGTGCTTCTATTGCACTGAAGCACACCCATCCCACAGAGTGAAGGAACTAACAGCACAGAGCTCATACTTGATTCATGTAGTGAGCTTTTGCTGGATCAATACTGCTTCTACAAAGGATCAGATTTATCCGTCATGGCCCTTCCCACTAACTGGCCATCTCCAGGCGCGGGGGGCTTCTCTCAGCAGGCCACTTTCCACTAAAATACTTCATAAATGAACAACAGAAAGTCCCCCTCCGCCCTCTTTATTTTGTTCCCAGCTACTCAGTTGTATGGATTGAGGCTTAGGCCGAAATAAAAACTTTGACAGTGAGGGGCTGAGTTGATTGGAATATTGTCCGGTTTGTCTGATCCTTTTTTTTTTCTTTTTCACCCTATTCCCATGCTCTTTACAGCCCTGCTTATCTTTCTGAGCATGTGGGTCATGTACACTGTGGTGGAGGACATTGTGCAGTGGGAGTAATTAATGGGATGATGCAACACCCTCGGCTGTTGCATCTTAGTCCCCCTCAAAACCACACACATACACACACACTCCACCCACCCCGCCCGACCCTTCTACTTTTTTGTTTGTTTTCCACTATGAATTATGTTTCGACCTCGGCAATGCAACATTGTTTCTTACACTACAACCATAGGAGCAGCTGCTGCAGCTCAGCCTTACAGGCATGGATGGAGAGTGTTTGTGGGTGTGTGTGTGTGTGTGTGTGTGTCGCACACTACCAAAACATTTGAAGGATTTCATAGAATATTTGCTTCCCAGAGGCCTGCTGCACAGAAGCAATCCATAAATCTCTGGAAGTCTTTGGAGAGCCAACTGTGGTATTTATCTCCCTAATACAGGATATCTACGGAGGAGAGCTTAACTCCTACACCTCAGAGCCTGTATTTTTCAAAGCTACGCAGCCACATGCAGCTGATACAAACGCGAAGAGATGATACCAAATGGTGCATTTTGATTTGTTTATGAAAAGATGTCTGGAGGTAAATTTATTATAGAAGTCCAGTGGAACACAGGTTCTGTGCTGCAGCGTTCTCCAAAGGAAAAGGTCAAAACAGGAGATTGTGTATCTACAAAGTTGGTTGTCAGCATCCCTCACCAATGTTTCTGACCTCTGGAAATATGTTCAAAGTATTCTGGATAATAGCTCGATAGAGAAGATATGTTGCTTATGGATAACGAAGGCACTCTGCCTCTGTCCTGGGGATAGAAGTAAATCCTAAATCTTGAATTCTGATTTCTGAGTGACAAGTTTTTCTTGTGTTTTGTTTGATCGGCGGGAGATGAGAGCAGGGATGGTGAACACCTGGTCAGTCTCAGTGCTTTTCACACTCACTTGATATCAGTGGCATGTCACTTAGTTGGAGCAGGATCTAGGAGGATTTAGCCACAACAAATTAGAAACACAACATAGTGAGAATGAGCAATTTGGTTCCTGTGTATCTTGGCAATAGAGCTTGCCACCTTGTAGCCATTTCCATGTGTGTATGTGAGTGTGTGTATGTGTGTGAGTGCGTGTATACATGCTGGGTTATATTTGCCCTGTTGCTTAGTCTGAGAGCGTGAGCACACAGCCCCCTTCAGCTCCAAGAAAGGCACAATTGCGTATTCAACAGGATGCAAATAGAGACTCAGGTGTATCATAGCTCCTCCTTTTGGTGGACGGAGGATGAACGTCCTCAGCTGTACTGCATGAGACGCAAATACTTCCTCAACTGCACTGCAAATGCAACGACTAGGGGCAAATTCTCGTTACACGATACTCTCGAGTATCTGGTGCATGCACTTGAGTGTCTATGATCAGAAAACAAGTGGCACTTAAATGCTGGTCATAAAGCTATAAATCACCATAACACATTATAATCACATGGTAATGATATCATAATTATATCAGAAAATGTCATGAGCTTTATTTTTTCTAGGAGTGACACTGTCAAAATATTTGTATTTATTATTGTATCTTTTTATTATTAAATGCTCCACTATGTTCACCAGCTAGTCACTAACTGTCAGTGAGGTTTTTGGTGCTGAGCAGGTAGTCTACAGTAGGTTTTTAGAGGTTTTTTGTCAAAAACAGACAAGCATTGAGCTGAAACCCACTATAAAGCTCTATGAACCTGAGGGGAGCAGCAGATTCAGTTGATAATTCTCTGTAGGTGCATCACTACGAGCGACCCCTTTCACATTGTCACATTGTTTTCACATTGTCATGTGATAAAATTCTATTATTCTATAAAATTGCAATTATAGGTGCTTTAGTTATGAGTGGGATGGGATTATAATAACCATATAATGCATTTTGACCCATGTCTGAAGTGCTGCCAAAGTACTGGTTCTGAAAAATATGCACACAAAACATGAGGTGCAGCCGTGAGGATGGAAAACATTTTCTGGTTTTCAGACCTCAGGACCTTAACCCCCAGAATCTGCCATCCCCCTGATCTTCCCTCAGGAATACAAAAGCTGTTGGAGCCTCATCCCTGAAAAGTGCTCTGCACAATGGGAGAAAAGAGAGTGGAATAAAGTGCCAAGCATAGGAAAAAACGAGCAGAACTGGATTAAAATAACAATAGAGCATTTTGCTAATGGTTCATTTTGAGCTGCTGCCACAATATGATACTGTCAGTGAGAATTATGGTGGATAAGAAAGGTGCTGATGTCTCTGGAGGAGTCCTAATGCTTTGCATGTCGTATTGTGCGAGAATGTTACTTGATAGCAGAAGTATGCTGACTGTCATTCTTTCTCTGAAACATGTTACCTTATTAACACATATTAAGGCCTGCAGACAATTGTGATGAATTAGGCTTTGCTTTCCTTTAGTGAAGAATTTACCTTCAAGTCTGACAAAATGTGAAGCGCTACTTCAACAATGTGCTAAAGTTTGCCTTCAGTGTCATAACAGAATCCATTGTGTCTAGGACTGTGGGCCAGATGCCAGTTAAAATGAGTTTTAAATGGAATAATGGAACAAGCCATGTAGCCTCATAATTCATAAATATCCAATATGCAGCACCATTCATCAAGGTTGCAGAGGATTCCTTTCAGACATTTGTATACCTTCTGACATTTTCAATTTGCTTTATCATTAACAGTTTATTGAGTTTATTGGACTGGAAAGGCAGCCTTGCCATATTCCTCATAAGAATAACACATTTCTCTGGGAAGTTCAGTCTTTGTAATGGCCGTATATTTTCCTAAATGACAGTTGGGTGTTTCTTTCATACTGTACGCATGATTACACTCCCCTGTGTGGATTTTATTTCCTTGTGCAAGTGGAGATGATTTCAGTCAATTAAGGCGCTATCTCTCAAGAGACACTTAGATTACGCTGCACTGTAGCTCTGATCTTCTTGTCAGGTTCCGGTGATCGATGCATTACAGCGTGGAGGGGTAATGAGGTGAAATCAGGACAACTTCATATGACACTGTAGCATCAGTAAATACTATAATCCACTATGACTAACAATTGTACCATAGATATTTAGATGTTAGTGACCTTGGTCTGTGCAATCTCTTTAGTGTGAAGCAGTCATTAGTGATGTCCTCATAACCCGAGAGTTTATGAATAACAATATAAGAGTATATTATCTCTCCATTGCAGATGGAATTCAATTTATGGCAGAGCTTTTGAATGCACTTGCTCCATTATTTTGTTTGTGGTGTGTGGTGGGTTTGACCTACTAATAGTGCTAGATGAAAGATCAACTGATCACCAAAGCTGACAGTATTTAACCTCTGGGAACCATTAATGTCTGTACCACATTTCACAACAATCCATCCAATAGTTGTCCAGGCTATAAATAATCCATCCAGACCTACAAATTTTATTCTTTAAATAATGCAGAGCCTCCTTGTTTTCCCCAGAGTGTGTAGAAAACAATGTAAAAGGAGGAAGAACACCTGAGATACAGGTGTATTAAGAGGAGCAGAATGGTCAGGGAGTGAGTGTGTACTCCCTCACTCCCCTTGAGAGTTTTGCACTGTGCAAGCTCCGCGCAACATAAGAGCCTCGCTTTTGCTCTATAATCTAAATGTCCCAAAAGTCCCCAGCCCCATTGCCTACTTTATTGCCCCCCCCCCCCCCCCACACGCACACACACAGACACACACACAGAAGAAAAAGCAGCAGTGCAAAATTAAAACTGTAATATATATGGATAGATTCAGAGTGTGACAGGAATGTAGGGGATCACATGCACTAAAAGGCCTCCAGTGTATTTCCAAACAATGGAAACCTTGAGCCCTGGTGGTTCTCCAGTCAATATGTTCACAATATACACAGTACACAGTCATGAATAAACAAGAACACATGAAAACAGTTATATATTGTTTTAATTTTATGTTGCAGTATTTTGCCCCTCTGACGCAGCTCAAACTTCTGATGTATGCTGTAAGAGCACTCTAGTTTGCATTGCATTTATGATTAGGTCATTGTAAAGTTGTGTTACTGATGCCTTTTCCATTGTCTTTAAGATGCGCTCAAGTTCGTAGCAGTCCTTGCGATTCCGTCTTCTAAAAAAAGTTAAAGGACATGATGGTACATGTCAAACTTGTAACAAGAAATTAATCCTCCGTCGCAAGTTTTTGGCTTTAGAAGCTGTGCCATCAGTAAACATAAGATTGTTGTCAGATATTTAAGGGCTGAAACTAGTTCGCCATCAATCTCAGTCAAGGGCACTACAGACTTAAAGCACTTAAAGTCAGTCACCATGTCCCGAGGCAGGAAGGCAAGCTTCATGGTTGCCTAGTGAACAATAACTGAACAGTTACTAACAACATGGCAAAATGTTCAAATATTTAGCAGAAAGGAAGATATTCCACAGCATCCTTTGTCAGCTAAACCGCTCCACGCTGTTTACAGATCAGCCATGACAGCAGCGTTCTCAGTTGGCAGTGGTGTTATAGTAGCCCCAATAATTTGATCCTCTGCATGCAGGTGCGAAATGCTCATCTGAATCTGACTTTGCTGTTAGGTTTCCCTTTAGTGGCAGAAGATCATATAACCTCATTCCACACCCACCTCACAGGTGGTATTTGAAGGTTGGGGCTAAGGATTGGGGTAGGCAGTCCAACTCAGCACCCTTGTGCCTCCTGAACTGCAGGTTGCAGCCATACCTTTCTCTGTTGAAGTGGACACACAAGAAGTGTAACCATCGTGACAACCCTCGGTCCTACTCAGTCCTCGTGATTACAGAAAGCTCTAAAGAAGTAAAGGGTTTGGAAGAGAAACCTGTCTTGGAAAGAACGTGCATGCAGCTTGTTCTCTTCAGCGAGGGATTACAGCCCTGCTTGATTTACAGAAATGGAAGTTGAAAGTAAGGTGAACAAATAAAATGTGCAAAGTGAAATAAGATAAAACAAAATGTGGTTTTACAAAACAGTTTTCTGGCTGGATGCTTTGCTTTATTTCTGTTTGTCTTTAAGCCAATGTATCCCTTTAACCCCATGTAATACATCACCAAACACATTGGCCACTTTGAGTATTTTGATAGTGTGTAGTGCATTAACTTGTACTGCTCCTCTTTTACAAAGAGAGCAGTAAATGAGTTCAATTGTTTGTTCAAGAGTTCCCTACTTGAGGCTGTCTCAGCTTTACAGTACATCTCTGCTGACCTGCTCTTGAAAACACTGATTATTCTGGGTCAGACTCTCTTAAAGCTACATGTTGGAATTAATGGAACTGGGAAGGGCAGAGAAGGACTGTTATCATGCCCTCATTTTCTCAATACATTGCATGTGAAGCAAAAAAAAAAATGTTTTCCCTCACTAATCCCAGAGTCAGAGTCATTTCCATAAGATGTGAATTTATGCTTTCTATAAGAAAGCAAGGCAATTACCAGTATATTACAGGCGTTTCCAATAAGTGAGAGTGATGACATTATTTAGTGTGCGTCAGCGTTCTGGGTCATTTTTTTTTTTAGAGGTCAGTTTAGTCTTTGGGGCGATTAAGTGGCATTTTCAGCTCCCTGCGGCTTCATGCATTTGTGATTTTACTGTGATGCTAATATGGCATGAACCCTCCTCTGTTATTGAAAGCTTGGGCCTGCTATCAAAGTGTGACAGTGCGTGATGTCATTTATGTACTATGTATTCATCAGTCTCAGCTGACCAAGCAGTGATCTGTGGAGCAGAAGATGGATGTGTTTCCTGGACAGTGGAGTGGTGCGCTCACTGTAGACTCAGGAGAGTTCACGTAGACATTGATATTATTTTCTGGACTCAGCAATAATAAACCTTTCTATGCTGCTGATGCATCAAAACAATATCACTGGGCCAGTGGAAAATGTCATAGTGACATACACAAGTAAATATATGGCTTGAAATTAAATCAATGTCAGTGTCAACATATATCACTTATGGTGGAATCATATTGTAATGATATGAAAACATAGTGTTGTCATTTTATTAAATGTTGTTCAACTTAATGTTGAGAAGAAAACATTTGTTTAAAACGTACAAATTTTGTTTTGAAGGTTTTGTTTTTGTCTGTTGTGGAACACAGGTCATTGTGTTGAACATCCATTTGATTATATAGAGAGCCGCAGTAAAACCAGAACTGTTCCAAAAGTAAGACAACCTCATTCAAAATCACATTGACATTTTTTAATAACTCAGATTTCCCACAACCCCAAGACCTTCATGGGATAATGTAACAATAGCAGTAATGTTTTGTCAGTAATGACAGATTAAAGCTAAAAAAGTAGGAAAACTGGATATGAAAGAAGCCAAGTCGCAAAGATGTAAGTCCACGTGTTCTTGGGCTGGTACACTTTCATAGGACCTGAAGCTTTTTATGCCTTTTTGTAGTCTATCGAATAAGTTGTTGTTTAATTAGCTCTCAAAGGTTTCAATATCTAATAGCAAGTGCTGCTGTAGATAATCATTTATGTTAGTTTTGTTATAAAAGGCCTATAAAACACATTGTTTTAACCCCCCACCCCCAATATGTTTGTGTCTTTCATAAACTATGACACATAGAAAGACCCAATAAGAGATTTACTGAACTTACTTCCTGACTTACTGACTTTTTTTGCATTTGCATACATTTGACATCAGAAATATATTCTCTCATCATATATATATATATATATATATATATATATATATATATACCTCTCTCTCTCTCTCTCTCTCTCTCACACACACACACACACCACACACACACTGGAGGGGACATTGTTGTAATTTGATGAAGCAGTCAAATGCAGCTTGCTTTGCCAGTGGGGTCCAATCTGCACTCCTGTGTGCGCTACCCTCACAGTGAGTCATCTGAAAGGAGAAGTGTCCTTGTTCTATGGCCTGGATGTTATCAGAGAGTTTTTACCCCCCAGAGGGGTAAGACTGCCACACAGCTCCTTCCCTGTTCTCTCTTGTCTTTCTCCATCTCTGCCACTCTCTTAGGGTAATGCAAATGCATATTCCATATCCCCCATCTCTATTTTAAGCGTCTTCTCCCCAGTGTGAGCAGGCTGTACTCAGGGATGGCCGAATCAGGGAAGGTGGAATGAATGGAAACCAGCCTCCCACTGTCTTTAGTGTATTCTCAATCCATAATCCTTTAAAGTTGTTCAATCTAGCTACTGGAGCTACTTAACAGTACGCCTCAAAGCATATGATTTTAAAGGAACACATAACCAGAGGCTTTTGAGGAAAGCCATGACAGTGTCATGTTTTTCATGGCTATAAATAACGTCTAATCCAATGATTCACACAGGCCCTGAATGCCAGAATTAATGTTTCCAACTGGAAACATATCTGATTGTGCAGACACTTTCAAAGAAAAGATGAACATCATATTCTTACAGATCTTCCCCCATAGTGGATATTCAGTATATGGTGTTACTCTGAAAAGCTGCTTGATGAATATAAAATATTCATTCACTCACTGATGCTAACCAGATGTTAAAGTTGTAACATTACATTGTGATAATCATCATAACAGGGTTAGGGTAACCTGTGTAAGATCATGACTAAGATGTCTGCTTAGTCCCATATAAAGCAGCTTACCTTGGAATAGAAACATGTTAGTGTTTTCAGATTTTCATCTTGTTTTTGCTCTATTAAAATAAACTAAAACTGTTCAGTGAGAGAGCAGGACTCCTCTTTTAATTGATTTATTACATGTAAAAAGGAAACCCACAGTTACCCACATCTAAACCTGAATAAGACTTTAAACAAGACCATGACCAGGGCAAACATAGACAGTGTCTACACACTGGAGATGCTGACTAGGTAATCCTTATTGTGCTGAAACCAGCAGTGGAATCTGTTTTGCTCAGTTCAAGTGTTTGGTTAAGCCCAGAGGCTTCAGTGTCTGAAAGTGGTTTGTGATACAACAGTTCAACACTAAAGCATGAATCATAGGTGGGGAAGTTCCTTTATAGTTTGTTCTTGAAAGGGGTTTTTCCTTGAAATAGTCATAGACAGGAAAACCTCCCCTTTCCTCAAAGAAGATTTTCAACATGACCACTGGCAACTTACCAACACGTGTGTTCTAGTGTTTGATAATGTATGTCTGGACTGACAGCTTCAACTACAAAACACTTCAGTATAACTGCAGTATCACTGTAGCACACCCACAATTAGTGAATTCCTGTCTCTATCACTGGCTGTACCGGTGGCAGGGATCTGCAGCAGTGAGAAGATTTTCAAACGTGTCGGTTAATTACTGTTACTTTGTGGGTATTAGCTAGACTTTAGCTGATTTTTTTTTATACAAGAGGGATAACCAGATAACATTCATACCAGTCCCCTGTTGCAAAATTATCCCTTTAGAAAAATCTGACAAGTAGTTACAGTTAAAACCAGAATCAGAAATACTTTATTGATCCCCGGGGGGAAATTATACAAAGACAAATCACAATTGAGAAGTAAATGATGGTGGGAGGCATTTCCATTACCTTTTACACAGAGTAGTGATGGTGGAAAGCCATCGTTCAGTGGAGAGCGTGCACACTGACCCTACTGAAACATATCAGTGCTATGCTATAACTAGACAGGAATATTATTTTTTTTTTACTTTGCATAATTTCTCCCCTGAATGAGGTAAAGCAAGACTCATCACAACATACTAACAATGAGTTTCTGTCCTCAAATATATTACTCGACTTACAAACACCCCTGTTGGGATCAAAGGAAGTAATGGATTTGTATTATGTCCTCATATCAGTTGAAACATGAATAAGATTGTATTCATACAGCGAAAGAGTACCTTAACTAGGACAGTGTCTGTCTCTGCCAAAAAATTGTGTCTGTAAAAGCATTAAACTGGCTATGATGAAAAAAACGGGTCAGCAGTGCTGAGGCTTATGAGAGTTATTAGTCTTAGAGATTAAGCAGTAGCATTTTGTAGCAAATTAATTTCATATTTACTGTATATTCTTTATTCCAGAACGCTGATGTATTTACTAGTCTTCCTGGAGCCCACACAACACCAAACAAATGACATGTCCAAAAGAAAAAGTCAAGTCAGTCAACACAAGGTTGTTGTTGAGATGCAGTCCTCTTGTATATGCTCACAAATTCTAATTTTAACCTCTTGCTGTATCTGGACCCCACAGGGAAAACCACCCACTGCAGCTTGAAACTTCATGAACTGTAACTGGTGAACCTTCTCCCCAGTGGATCTTTTTTTTCTCTCCTCCAAGTGCCGTTTTTAGAAGTGTGTGGGAGAGACATGGACACCAAAGTTCAGCGTGTAAATGCTCTATCAATTGCTAGTGCTACCCTGAATAAAAACACTGGTTATTTTTTGTACTCTAAAATTGTTAACACAGGAACAAAACCCCACTGTGAGGTAAAAAAAAAAAAGCAAACCAGTGATTCAGTCCTGCCTGGAAGATAGCGTCTGCCATCACACCCAGCTTTTCATCAGAGGTGGAGTCACCTTCAAGGAGGCACCTCTCAATGGCTGTGTTGGCTAGAAAATTATGTGTACTCGGTGTCAGGGCTGTCGAGACCATGCTGATAAAATTTCTATCGATTGCAGCCTGGGGCGGCAGGGCGAGGGGATTGAAGAAGGCATGCCTTTTTCACCTCCCTCAGGTGGGAAGCCCATCTGCTGAGGCCTCACTTCTGCAAACTCCCAAGAAGTTCTAATTAAGACCTACTTTGCACTAGTGATCACAGTGTGACGGTGACAGGAGAAGTGGGCCAGATATACGGTGCAGAGGACAATAATTAGGTGCGATATCTGATAGAGATAATAGTTTTGTTTTACTGGGTCCAACATGACGCAAAGGATGAGTTCAAAGAGTCAGATAATCCTTCATTAGCCCCTTGTACTCTCATGACAATCATTTATATACACTATTAGGGAGGAATTTGGCTCCAAATTTAGACTTTTTTAATAGTCCCTATGTGTAGTGATACTTTAATGTAGCTTAACTGTCTTGCCACTTTTTGTTAAGCTTGACTTCCTATGATTACCAAAACATAGAGGCTCTGTGAAGCATTTTAAAAAGGCTTCAGAAGAGCCTTTAAAGTTGGCCTCATTCACAGAGACTATATCCTGCCCTTTGTTTCTTTGCTTATCTGTGCCCCACTGGCACATGGTTTGCAGAATTGCTGTGCATAATAGCCTACACAGCACTCAACTACTTTGATCTTTTCTGGGGGAAGAGCAGAATCATCAGGCACTGGGCATTGCTCGCATTTTTCAAGATGCTTGACATGTGATGAGTTTCCTCTTCTTGGAGATAAAACGGGGACTGTAACTGGCAAAGAAATTGGTCACATTCTGTCTGATTAGATTATACAGCACATTTAGATAATGCTGATGCTTGATCTGTATTTACTACTGCAAATCAATATTGCACTCCAGTTCCTCTGTTCACTAACAACGTTTTAACCAAAATACGTGATGAAAATATGAATAATGAATAAAATAATCTCAGCCTTTTTTTGAGCATGCTCTATGAACACCAGCCCGTCACTGCTCATAACATTGACCGGGAGTCAGTGGCCGGCTGGACAAAGAAAAGGCCGTTCCCATCCGACGCCAAAGACCATCTTTGAATAGAGACAGCGGTTACGATCTATACGCTCACCTTGCCTTACATTCTACATTTTTAAAGCAAAAATGTCAAACATTGTCATTCAGTTCCAGCTTCTCAGTTGCGAGGATTTGCTGCTTTTCTTTGTCTCTTTGTGAACTGAATATCTTTGGGTTTTGGACTGTTGGACAAAACAAGCACAGAGAAGACGTCACTTTGGGCTCTGGGAAATTACATTTTAAAGACCAAACGATGATTGGAGAAAATAAATAATAGTAAGTTAGTTGCGCCCTAAATTATATTCAATATTAGCACAAAATATAAGTTGGTAGCAGCAGTGCATACCCACGGTATTGGTGTTTATCATTGTCAATGGTCAACTGTTGTTAAAGTTCTGTATAGTGACAGTGATGCCCCTTCATGTGTGACTCTTGCCTGATACCCGCCTGAATCTTGACAACAGCTTGACACCGGCATTAGTCCCGCCTCTGATTGGCTAATCGTTAGTATCTTGCGATAATCACCTTTTCAACTGAGAAACCGCTGTTTGACGCCACGATGCCAGACCAGAGCCAGTCAACTCGATGGAGTGGGCGGATTCCAGGCGGAAGGTCTGGACCTGGTGACTCTGCTTGAAGTAGTGCATCATGTTACCGCTGATTTCATACATACACGATGTGAGTCGTACTGTGGAGTTACTACGCAGTGACATACAGAAAACAGTGTTGACTGCAAACTATGAGTAAGATGATGAATAAGGCTTGGGTCATCATGGGATTTTCATAGCAGTTGTAACTCTCGACCAGGCCTGTTTTTATACCCTGAACCAAGTCATGCTTAGCATTTTCAGCATTCGTGATGCAGAGTATCTGTGTTGGGAGTGCAGAGGAGTTTGATCACACCATGACACATCTAACATTCACACAGACTCACTTTGCACAAACCCAGCCCTCCTCCAGCTGCACAGTGTCGACAGCCTTTTTTGCTGTCACTTAGGTACATTCAAATCAATCTCGACATGTCCACGTGAAACCCTTGAGCTGATGCCACATATGAAGCAGAGGGAGGGAAATGTAATTACTTCATCTAGAGTGCCTTAGCCATTGTGCCGCGGACAACAAGAACTCTTACACAGTGCTATGGCTGAATTATGGAGTGAAAAACATTAGGCAGGAAACCCCAGCGATCATAAAACACTGCAAACCACAGTAGAGCACTTCACGTGTCAACAATCTGACGTGGGATGTAGACAACATCCTCTTATGCAAAGCAACCTGTATCTTCAAGGCATAACCGTCTGTATGAATGGCCTTTTTTATTAACCGCTCTCACCTTTTGCTCAAGCATTTGATTCAGGATTATGCTATGAATCTTTTTCACAGACTTCAAAGGCTACTCTTCATTCATTTTGGTCTTTTGATGGCATTATGTTGGTTATGTGAGGTTTCCAGTTTCAAGGGCAGGTGAATGATATTTAGTGCTGTGTGCAATGGATTACTCAGTCTAATGTTTTCCCTGTTTTCACAGCAGTGCAGCGTGGGTTTTGAAGGGGAGAGTGACAGGAAATCACAAAGATGTCCACTTTGTTTCCAGCATTAGCGAGACAGACAATGTGTGCTGTAACTCTTAGGTCTTCAGCTCTACTTTGTAAACCTTATTTTAAAAGTTTTTTTCACGTGCAAGTCTGCACTTTTGGCCATAGGCATGTTGTAAACATAGTCGCAGAATGTTATTTATCTGTGACTAACTCTAAAACGCAATTTAGCTGTATAAATCAGAGCTTGAGTCATATGCCAATGATATTTTAATAAAATGGGAAACCCTAATTATGTGCTGCAGCCTGTGATTCTCAAGCATGAAGATCGTGTGTTTAATTTCGAGTGCCTGTCAAGGCCTAATCCTAACCCCCGTGACAGTGGCATTTGTATGAAGCTGCGGAATAAGTTGGAAGTAGATTTACTGAATATAGTACAGCTTAAAATGGCACAGAGGAGAGAGAGAAGTCAAGCTTGGTGAACCCTCCTCCAGCGCTTCTGCGTATTTGGACTGAGAAGCATAATCCAAATATATTGCTCTGAAATATCACATCTTACATATACTGTTACATCACTGGCTTTCTGTTAAAATTCTGCATTGCTTGAGTTTGACAGCAGGGGTTGTGATCTCACACACACACACACACACACACACACAGCTCTGGCTATCTGGTATAACTGAACATATGGCAGGGATCATGGTCGCTGGATCAATAGGTACAAGAAACAATGAGGGATAACAGAAAACCTGACATACACAAAAAAATATTGTGTTTTTGTCCATGTGTATTATGATGGAAGAGAGCTCCAGGAGCGTGTGTACGTGCGATGCACAGAGATTTTGTTTTGCCTGCTGCGTCTGTGAGCAGAAGCCCAGGCTGCCTCTTTCATCTGCTGTCTGTCAAGTCCTGGTTGAAATCATCATTCCAGCAAGTCTTTAGCTGACCTTCAAACCCGAGTCCTCCAGGCCAACAGACACGCTAATTAACGGTTCACTCCATAACTTCACAAAGTAATTTCATTCCCTGTATGTCTGGCTCCAGAATGGACTTGGCATACTGAGATCCTGGACTTGAAAGTAGCCTGTTGGGTCACTGAATACTGCCCGAATAATGCATGTAAAGTAGCTTACAGTCAACTTTTACTCCCCCCAGTCCTCCAATAAACGTGCATAGGAATGTGCCCTCCTCCACCAACACAGCAGTTATTCAATTTTTCAACTAAATGTGTTTTTTTCCATGACAGTCCATCTACCTGTGTGCTCCACAGCGACTGCATGTACAGTCACAATGCTTTGTGGTGAAGCGGAGACATCACAATCTCCACTAAAGGGATTTCCTGCCATATTGTTAAGGCTTAACTATATACTGAAGTTAGTAATGACGGCATGATGGAGCATGTGCTCACAAAATAGGACACCAGACACACATTCCCACCAGAAAGCAATCTGGTATGTTCACGCTGTGAATACTGCACTTTATCTGCCATCTGTGCAGTGTACTTCCAAATCATATTTTCATTATTTGGGATGTCAACAAATATCACAGTCATTCTTAGATTATGAAACTACAGGTCTTAGAAAATATTATTTCCAGTCCATTTTATTTATAGCACGTGCTGTTCTTGCTGGAACTATATCAATTGTATTTGTGTTTGTAATTATACTCCATGTCAACTTTGACCACGGCCAAGACGGTACTTTACTACGCAGACTGGCTAATACAAGTGAAAATATGTGTTACTATGTTAATTAACTGTGATTAATGCTGCCCTGTACTGGCTTTTCTTAAATTAATATTTAGAAACAACAGCAATAATTTAATAATCAATGATTTGTAGCTATGTATACCAATTTTAAACACAAATACAAATTATAAAGGACCTTTGATGGTAATGATGAAAGAGAAAATAGTTAGGATTTAGCTTCTTATTTTTAATGTTGATTAGACAATTTAATCAAAACAGGCTAACAGATGAAAACTAGTCTACAATGTGCTTAAGTCTTTAATTCAATCAGTTAATCAATAAAGTCATACTTAGATTACACAATTAATAAAATCATTACATAACACATTGTTCCACATCAGCTGCTCTGAATAGCTTCCTGCAGGCTGAAGGATGTTGGCGAACAGTGTGTGACGACGGAGTCAATCTGCTGGACTACACTTGACAGGTGGACAGTGAAGGGTCCTTCACCTCTCTCTGGGCTGAACTTTTGTTTTTGGTTGAATGTCAGTTGATTAACATCTAAATGTGTCAGCGCTGCAGGAGTAGGCATTTAGTGTGAGAAGGACAATGAATGGGAAAATACATTCAGAAATGAAATGACAAGTAAAGTAGTCAATTTTATTCATATAGACCAATATCACAAATCACAATTTGCCTCAAGAGGCTTTACAATCTGTTCAGCATACAACACCTTCTGTCCTTAGACCCTCGACTCGAATGAAGGAAAAACTCCCCCCAAAAAACGCTTTTAACAGGGAAGAAATTAAAGAAAGCTCGGGAAGAGCGGCACAGAACTGACAGGAAATGGATCCAGGGGGACAGTTGAGAAGCTTCAGGTGTCGCCCACTAAGTGGGATCTGAGCCACACCACCTCCTCTCCACCATGGAGACCTGGAAAGAGGACAGGCCTAGGGCTGCAACTGAGGATTATTTTCATTATCGATTAATCTGCCGATCATTGTCACGATTAATCGATTATCTATATCTATAAAATGTGAAAAATGCTCATCACCATTTCCCAGAGCCCAAATCAAATTGCTTCTTTTGTCCAACCAACAGTCCAAAACCCAAAGTCTCTTCATTTACTAACGTAAACGACAAAGAAAGCAACCTATCCTTACATTTAAGAAGCTGGAACCAGCAACTCATTTTCTTTTGATCGAATAATCGATGAATCGAGTGATGCTTGCAGCTCTAGACGGGCCACACAAACACAGAAGAGGAGAAACAAGCAGACACACAGAGGGGGAGAGAGACATGATAGGAGAGGGGGAGAGAAGGGGGCCATGCTGATTTTTTAAAGTATTTATTTAATACATCGCTTTAAGACACAATTTTGAAATGGAATTATTAACTGAAACATTTTAATGACAATTACACCATCTGGTTTATTAAGAGTTTTATTAATTGTGTAATTTGAATGTCATGTTAATTAATCACCTCAGACTGTTTTTATACTCGTTAATTAACAAATAATTAAACACAAAGCAAGTCTTTAACAATCGGGGCACACTACAGCCGCCATAAAAGAATTTAATATAAAAAACTGATAGAAATTGCTTATTCAGAGTAGTTTAACAGAACAATAGGGAAGCTTATTCACCATATAGTAAATAGAGAAGAACAGTTTGATTGATCAGGCTTTATAAAACTGATGATGTTCAGTCTAAAGACCGAGCCAGCTGTTGTTTTATTAGCAAACTAGCAGATTAAGTGGCTTTATCAGAAGTCAGGCACTACTGAGCATGCGCATTCTTCATCAATTAATGGTAGGCTACTTGAGAAAATTGGCCCTAATTGTGATACTAAAGTTGCATACTAAAGTTGATGTTGGTGCAGCTGTAACAATTAACAATTCATATCACCGCTTACTGTTGGGGAAAGAATGGAGATTTATCTTTTTATTTGAAGTTCTTTCTCTGATGTGTTCAAGTGACTCCGCTTCAAAATGGTGTGTTGAGAAAGAGTGAGATCCCTGCATAGAGTGTGAATGTATTCACTTGTAATGTCAACTATTTCTTATGAGAAAATGCACACATTTTGTAGAATATCAGTACCCAGCTTGATTTCAGTGTCAGTGATCTTTGGTCTTCACTCAGCTACTCATCATGAGTAAAGCAGCTCCATCTCTGCTGACACACCCGCAGGCTTGGCCATCTTGTAGAAACCTAATAACCAGCTCTGAGATCACAGGAGTCACCTTTGGCAGTTTGGTATTATTACGTATTTTCTCTCTCTGGTTAGGTAACAGGTATACCTTTGTTGCCATCTGCACTCAGGCTGCTCTTCCAGGCTACTCTGAACTCTTCCTCAGTGCTGTGGCCATGTTTGAGCCCGACAGGGTTAAAAGCAAGGTGCTTAACAAACATGGTTATTAAACACTGTACAGCGTTTTTTTTCCCTTCCTGCCCCAGATCGTATTTATTCATGATGAGTAACACCGCTTTCCTTATCAGATATTGCATTAATTTGGCTTGGAGTGGTAAAATTGAGTCACCTCGAGTGTGTTGATTGGGCAAGTGCCAGGATCTCAGTCTGAGGTCAGGGCCAAAACACTCACAAGACAAATTATTTCCCATATTTTTAACTGTCAATAGTACGCTGACCTTGTCACTGCTCTGTAATGACCACATCAGTCACCATTTATGGCTCAATTAAAATGCCATTCTATATTATTTATCAGTTTTCTGGTCCCTCACAGCTCAAAGGTGAGGTGAATTAAAAAACAAACAAACATGCTTCGCTGTCACTCATAGCCAGTGTGTCTACCAAAATGTTGGCTGAATATCAGTTTCTATTGTTCTCTTACTAGTATGCTGAATTACCCCAACACATGTCCATGATGCATGAGAGCACAATTCAACATGTTTTCAACTGTCTAATTTAAATTATATTTTGTAACTGATGTACTCACCAAAGTCAGTGCTATGACAATAACAAGCCACATCAAGTAATATGATTTGATTAAAAAAAGAAAAAGAAATCATGTTTGAATGAATGAGAACTAACATGTAATTTGTTCAAATTAATTCAAACGCATCCCACGAATCCTAATCCTCCACTAAGTAGAAGAACTAGAATCAGCCACCTTAAGTGGCAAAACGTTACAGTCAGGCAGTTGCATTTTACAATCTCTGCAAACAGCCTTACCTTCATCCCAGTTTATACATCAAATCCACATTTCTTTTTCCATCTCGCGCTAACAAGAATAGCCTAGTTTACTGACAGAAAAACACCCAATGAGCATTCAAGGGTCAGACAGATTGAATTTCTGATTAAAAGTGGCATTCCTATGATGTAGAGTTGACTATGAATCTATAGCATAGCAGTTATAATCCATCATATCACTTGGTGTGGACTGTCATTGGGCTTAGTGCAATCTCTACTGTCTTTGTCCCATTAGCTGAACATTTACGTTTGTTGAAAAAACCCTAATGTAGATTTGCATGTGATAAGAATCACATATGACTAGAGCAATCCTAACATGCCCACATACGCACCCAACAGATGTCCTCTTTGTCCTGTCAGATGTCGTGACAGTATAGCTAGACAATAGAAAGACTTTCATACATACAAACATAACTTGGTGATTGTGTGATCGACAGACAGCTTTGTGTTGCCTCTGACATTCGATGGACCCATTCACACTTTTCCATCTATCATCACCTCTGAGATGCTTCCAAAATGAGTCCTCCGTGCGGGCTTAAATTGGCCAAGGACAGCTGAGATGAAAGATAGCCCATAATGAGGTTTCTCCCTTAGGAATCAATGTGTAGCTTTGTCCCAGGGGCCACTGAAGGTTGTCTGTAAAATCTGTCTACCGCAGGGTCCTAGCCTGAACAGCCAGCCTATCTATCACCTTGCCATCGTGTTGATGAGCAGAAGTGAGTTTTATACTGTAACAAAGGACATTTTGGGACATACTTTGGCGTTGAATAAATTAATGCAGTAGTCCTATAGGTGAAGATTTCTGCGATATACTTGTCATTCTGTGTCTTCTGCTGGCATTGCGTGTTAGCTCCCTGATCATTGCACTGCATAATCAAATTGCCCTTTGGGAATCAGATGACTTTGTGTCTAGGGGAGATAATGCAGAATATGATGATCAGCTAAACCAGGCCTGACCTTGTGTGTTGGTGTAATCATGCCTGGATTGATATGAATCTGTAACATCAAGGATAGGTCCTTACTGCTTTTGACAGCTGAGAGCAAAGAGTGCAAATCCATAATCTTTCACATGTTTTACAACATTTACTTTGTGTCTGACCTTTATGCTGTAATTCAGGTGGCGCTCCGCGAAGCTAATTATTATCGCAGCTTAATTGAGTGGGAGTTTAAGAAGTTGTGGAGTAGAACTTTGCCAGGGGTGCAGATGAATACAGATGAGGGTGAATACAGATGCGAATCTTTACAATAGTACATTAACTTAAAGGTGTGGAACCTGGTTTGTATGGCTTGAACACGTACTGAACTGTGTCTGAATCTAAAACGTTTTCCCTCATTTACTTTCTCCTTTCTCTGCAGTCCGTCTGCTTTGAGGCCAGGCAGCTGTGTGGGGCACAGGGTGTGGATCCTGCTGGCCATGACCCACCTCACCCTGGACTTCTCTGTGTGCAGCCCCCTCAGCCAGGGTCTGGGGATCAAACTCACGTCTAAATCGGTGCCTCGCTCACGACCTCGCTGGCAGCCGCTCTGGGACACGCCCAACAAGCTTCACTGGAGAACAGTGAGCCCGTTGGCCCGCCGGCTCCTAAACCCTATCCCTCCACCCCAAGACAACAGGGCAGGGATAGGGCCAAAAGTCAAGGGGCAAAAGCATCGGAAGCCAGCAAATAAAGGACAAGTCGTGTGTAAGGAGTGCCGGTTGAGATACTCTCAAATGGAGACAGGTGATCCTTTGGCTGTAATAGCGGAAGCTCCGGCAGCTTTATCCAGCGGGAGCAGAGGAGACACAGTGAGGTTGTTACTTAGAGCCAGGAGGCAGCTCAAATGGGACAGCTATGACAAGTCTCAGGAGGGCCGGACTACCACAGTGGCCGGATTTATCGACTGGGGACCCACAGGGACAGATAGCATAGATGACGATGGCAAACCGGAGCCCAACATAACGCTGTCCACCAGGGTCTCAACTACCACAGTGGCCACAACCACTAGCACTACAACCAGACTCTCCCAAAGGACGTTCACTGTGGTGACCACACCAGAGCCCAAGCGGCCAAGCACCACCAAGGCCACTGTCATCTCCGGGGAGTCTGTCAAACCACCAAAGCCATATGGGAACATACCAGGTAAGACATATAAAACAGCTAATCATCTAGTGTGAATTTCAAGGTTATTGCGAGTGAATACGCTAAAGAAATCGCTGTTTTAGTTGCCTTTGCAGCATTTTTTGTTTCAGTCACACTTTACAGACTTACCCGTGTCTTCAATACAAAACAGATACAGTGCTGTGACGATGTTCCCTCAAAGCCAGCAATGTCCAACCCTGTGTCTTAGGTTTTGTTCTGCAGGTTGTCATTAAAAAAAACAACTTCTCAGTTCATTTTTTTTCAATTAAATTAATGAAATCAGTCCTGAAAACAAATAACAAACCTGCATGGTACATCAATGAACACCATGGATTTAGAGTAGTGTCTTAAGTGTATGGTACTTAGATAAATAGGCTTTTGCTCTGCAAAGTTCATATGACTTCAGTTTGTCATGTGCAGAGGTATCTAAGGCCATGTTGACATTTGACAAAACGACTGATTCAAAAATGTTCAGTTTCGCCAATTTATACCCCAAAAGGCATCAACTGAATGTGTGCCATTGTGGAGGTTGTACAGACAAAGTAGTCCTAAAATTCAGAAAAATCTAGATGCAAGAGGAAACTTGAATGCTAAATATCAGTTTTACGGCACACTGGTCACACAGGGGTAAAATTGTCACCCACCAACACCCCCAGGGTTTGATTGGTGGTACTCTCAGCTGCAGGTACTCAGCTTGGTTGTGTGTTCCAACAAGCACAGTTGGCATGTATTCACATGTGGGAAGCAGGTGTGGGATCACATTCTTACCGTTGCGCTATAGACTTCTACTGGACGGTTGGAGTGCCTTCATGTGGGTGGGATCCAGGGGAGATAGCATGACCAAAATCACTTGTATTACACATTTCTGATGAAGCACCTTGCTGGTAGGTGAAAAGAAGGCATCTGGCAACATTATGTGTCATGCAGGTAGTACTTGGTTGTGAACTCCCTCCCCAGGTCAACAGGGAAAAGGGCCACAATGCAAAGGGAGTTGGGCATTCCAAATTGGTGGGAAACTGGGGCTAACATGTTAAGAATAAAAAATTAATAAACTATAATTTGAAGTTACCTATTTTCTCTAATAATATTGCAAGACAAACTCTGTTCACTTTTTCACTGTAGTGCATGACTAATGTTCCAGAGTAGTGATCCACTTTTCATTAAAATGATATCGCAGCTTGGGAAAATAGCACGTGCTTCACAGTGAATGTCCTTGACCATACTGTGCCTCTCATGCCTGAAATCCTGTACATGGGCATATGCAATTTTTATGGACAGTCCCTCTGTGCTGTGGACACACAAACCTCCCAGCCAGTCACATTAGATTTACCATTTCATTAAGTTCATGAAGAACATGGCTTTTTAAATGGACCATACAGGTAGTCATAAAACATAAGTCATGTTTAACAACTTATGAACAAGCACTATGCTAATTGAAGCTTTTCCTTTTGGTGCATTAATATAAATGTCATAAAATTAGGCAGCGGACAGTAAGGATGAGCAAAAGGCCTTGGCCACCTTCTGCTCAATTGCAATGAAAAATGTCTTAAGATACAGAGGATTGTGAAAATGTATGTACAGTAGAAGTCCTGCTGATAGAAAATTGCCTTTACTGCGACAGAATATGTTTTTTAGCTCAATTATGAAGTTAAGACAAATTCACAAGACAGTTAATTTGTGTTGTTTGAGGACATAAGTGTTTTTAATCATTTCACTCCAAACTTATGTTGTTTGGGGAAATGTGGTGAATATTATTTTTGTTTTTGTTTTTGTGTACTAAGATGTCCTTATAAACCTTAATAGTTTTGATGGAAGATAAGTTGCATCCAATCACGCATGCAATTCATCCTTTGGTGGTCCTACATGCATACATTTTAACTTGGAACTGTAATAATTTCCTTTAATTCCCTTAATAATTGTGTTATACCATAAGTCCAGTATTCAGAAGATAAATAGAGACAGCACTCAGCTCTTATGTCGGAATAAAAATGTATATAAAAGTAGATTTTAATGTAAGTGGTATAAATATATGTTGTACTATGGTAACTGAAGTGAATAGTGAAAGTATAGTAAATGTGAAATGAAATCACAGTATTTAATTGTCTTGTCAGCGTTGCTGAGATCTTCATTTTCTCTTTATTGAGAGGTGCACATGAGACCACCTGTGATTCAAAATGACGGCTTGATATTGTATCCTGGAGGAAATCAGTCACCACTGTTAACTGAGAGCTGATGAGGAAAGAAAGGTCTGATTTTTCCGACTGGGTGCACATTATTGTATCAATAATCAGACTGCGTATCATCAGAGCAGATGAATAGAGTCACTTTTCAAAGCCAAGCCCGGGTGCTTAGCTGCTGTAGAAAACTTTCCTTTTGCCTTCACAACACATTAACCCCTGTCGGTCTCATATTGGCCCCAAGGCAAGATATAATTACCACACCGACAGCACAGCATTGGATTGCTGATTAACCTAAACTATTAACGAAGGAGAAGTACTTCACTTTGTTTCTGTCTCTTACTCTTATCTCTCCTACTTTGTCTGTGAGGATGTGTATGGATACGTTAAATTCAATCTTAGTCCAATTAATGCAAACTTGGATAGAAAAAATGTAATGTGTCATGTAAACACCTTCGACTGATAATCTTAATCAGAGTGAGGTGATGATCAGACAGCAACAATTTAAGTCGCCTAGATTTCTGCTTGTGTCTTGTGATTTATTACAGCATGTATTCAGTTTAATTCAAAAATACTTTGTCACTCAAGGGGGAATTTAAGGGAAGTGGTTTTGCAAACAACTGAGGAAAGACACAGTGTACACCACTCATACATATTACATCATATAGAGACACATTTATGATCACTACACATGCAGATCTGATGTTTTTTACTGTACGAGGGGAGAGAGTTCTTACATTTTTCTGCCTTACACTGGTTATAGGATTATTCTGGTTTATAACAACTTTGGTGTTATTTTTGCGGTTTTGGCTACCACTTATATCGGTCAAGAAAACATGGTAGTCACCAAAGTCATTTCTGGTACCATAGCTAAATTGTGGTCTCAGCAATGGAATCAGCATTTACAATTTTTCGATATCTGATAGCTGTCTGATAATAAACATCCTTTTAACAAACATCATTTTGATTTTAGTTGGCAAATGAGTCCTCCATCTTATACAGTAAATTCACAACATGAAATAGCTGCCTCTGTCATCAGTCAGTAAGGCTACTGCATCACAGTTATATGTTAGTGCTTTAAACAAACGGCCGCTTTTCACGTGTTCTGGTTCATGCTCAAACAGATTGGCACAGAGGAGTGTCAACTTCCACTTAAGGCTGATTTTGACAGTAGGAGTTAGTGCTGGGGCACATGCACACAATGTCATGATAATTGAGATGTATTACACTGAAAAATGCATAACCGGTTCAGAGACTATGTATGCATTATGCATGTTTGCTTTCGTGCATGCACAGACTTTTAGTCCTGAATTGTGTGCATTTGGCACCCAGCTGTTGGATGGCTACTGTGTGTAGCTGTCTTTCCTTTGTTGTCCTCCAGGCTTACACTCGCAATTAACCGTGACAACTGTCTCAGGTGAATGATATAAGATCTTATCTTATTTTCATGGCAATGCTGACACATTCCAATCTGAGTGTTCAAATGCAAGCGGGGCAGGGTCCAAAACATGCGACTCCATGAACCCGAGGTGATCTGTGCCTGGAAAATACAACGCAAGACACCTTCAGTTGCAATGTTATGTAGCTTTACCCAACTTATTATTATTATTACTATGTTAACCATCTAACAGCCAAATCACACCCCTTAAATACTGTTGCTAATCCTCAATATTTGGTTATTCCCAGTAAGCAGAGTATGCTCTGTGTCTTGCTCCCCTTTTCTCTCTCTTTCTCATAAAGCGGCTCAAACAGAAGCGCTTCAGAGTAAACCTCTGGGAGAAACGAACCCAGCCACTCTGACTTCACTGCTAATTGTAATCTAAAAGCACTGACGTAGAACTGACAGGTGGCTCATAACATGTCTACATTATGTGTAGAGCTGTGACCAGTTCATTTCATGTGATTGGTAAAATGATTTTTTCTAAAACGTAGAAAAACAATTAACGACGCATAACAAAAAAAAAAGATACTGTGTTAAAATTGCTTTCTCAGTTGGACCAGCAGTTACAAAACGTTTTTTCGTAGTGATCTGAAAAATCGGAAAGAAACTGCAAAATGTTTGACCATACCCTGTACAATTTGGGGGATTTTGTATTTGATCAATTTCTAAACCATTTATCAACTAATCAAATATTCTTTTCATCCATCCTCCCGCTTGTTTTCTGTATCTACTAATCGTGTTCAGAAGAGTGAGGATGGAGCCTACCCTATATATGGGTTGTTTTTTTATTACTAGCTACATGAACAAATACTACACTGTTGCCCATAAAGTTGGAATAATTTTGTTTTCAGACACATTCCTCTTTTTATTCCTATTTATACACATCAGTAATCACCTTTGACCAGCTGCAATGATTACATACTGAGTCCCAGTTACCCAGGTGAAACAAATTCATGCTTAACAATTGTTTGGCGCTATAAAAGGCAAGACATTCGCTGTGTTGTCCTTTTCCTGCTTAAAGTCTGTATGCAGTAAGTCCACGTTTTCAGAATTGGCTGTATAATTTTCAACCAAATTTGACACAGAAGTTTCCTAGGCTATGCCTCGTCCGACGCAACTGGCAATACGCCAAAGAGTGCTTGCACTCCGACAGGACGGACACAAACAAGCCAACATTGCTGATGTCCTTGGAAGTGCGGTCTGTAAAATCCTCAAACATCATCGAGAGGCCACAAAAATCTCCAGGACGACCACGACTAACTACCAGACGAGATGATCGGCAACTGCTTAATCTGTGCCGTAGAAATCGGAAAATGCCAGCGAGCCGCCTTCGTCGTTTGTGGAGAAGACACCATGGAATCAACGTTTCCCGCATAATTTTAAATCGAAGATTGCCTCAGCATGGCTACCGAGCAAGACGAATGACCAAGTGTCCACGCCTGACTGTTCAACACAGTGTTGCTCGACTTCGCTGGGCTAGGAAGCACAGAAGATTACAGCTTGGGCGCTGGCGACATGTTGTCTTTATGGATGAGAGCCGCTATATCCTTGACTGTATAGATGGAAGACAAAGGGTGCGGCGATTACGTGGCGAGAACCTCCGCGATGACTGCATCCAGGAAACCACTCAAGGAGGTGACGGCTCAGTGATGGTATGAGCCGGTATTCAGTATGGAGGAAAAACGCCATTGGTGGTGCTGGATGGAAACGTCAATGCCGTCGTGCACCGGGACATCCTGGAGAACCATTGCCTCCCACATGCAAGTCTATGGGAACAACTTTAGGCTGCAAGACGACAACACAACAGCACATAGGGCAGCTGCAGTGAGAGAATTTCTTGATGCAGAGGGGGTGCAGCAGATGCCATGGCCTGCTTGCTCTCTTGATATGAACCCTATCGAGCATGCCTGGGATGCCTTAGGCCGAGCCCTTAATGAGAGGGACGATATTCCTCAGAGTCTACAGGAATTAGCCCGGGATCTGACCGAAGAGTGGGACGCCCTGCCCATTGACGGCATCAACAAGCTTGTGGACAGTATGCCACGACGTCTTAGCGCATTGATCCGTGTCAGGGGTGGCCATACTCAATATTAGTGACTGAGTGACATTTGAAAGAGTAATATTGGACACTCTTATGCATGAAATCCCCTCGAATATGTGTTTCCTGTTAAATTGACCAAGGTTGAAAAATGGAAACAAAGCCCTTAATCCTATTGTTCAATACCCCCAATTTTGTTTGTGGTTCAATTTTCACTGTGATATGTTTGGAAGAGATTGATCAATAAAGTTTTGAGGAGATATACACTTTATCTATCAAGAATAAATCACATTGTCACAATCATTTCATGAGAAGAGGTAAAAAATATTTTATTCCAACTTTATGGGCAACAGTGTATATAATAATTTCACACAAATTCTTCAGCCACTGTGGACCAGAAAATGTATGTATCATTGCTAATTAGGCTCTCAGTAACTGTGAGATTTCTGTAAGTGCATTCACGGCTGCAGTAGACAGGCTGCATGGATTAATTCACTATGACTCATGAATACTGTAGGAAACCAGCGCAGCCAATCAGCCACGTAAGGCATATGTGTATCATGACCGTAATCATCTCACATTGTGTGTGTGGGGTTGTGTGCACATCACTGTCAAACATGGATGCAAGTGGTGGTTTGTGAAAGGAGGTAGAGAGAAGGGGAGGAAAATGCCTTTCTCACTGACTATACTGTACATAGTGAACAGTAGTCTTCCAGTTTGTAGCCTGACTGTGGTCCAGTGTAATCAGTACTGCATCAAGTGGTGATGCATCTTTGACAGCCTGTTGCACCTGTTTGACTATGAAGATAAAAAAGAAACTCGGAACGACAAGCTTCAGAACCCACTGGGAAAGCTGTTAAAGTTTCCTGCCTCCTAAAATTAAATGTCTCCTCAAATTTTTGTCACTGCACTGTAAACACCCACACTTTGGACCAACAGGCAGAATCTGACTTAATGAAGTTTTCTCACTAAATTACCTGTTTTTACCATTGTGCAGAGGAATTTCACCATGGCCAGGTACAACCTCATTTGATGGTTGAGTCCCATCGAGACTTCCTGTGCTTTGAAGTTTATTGGACGCTTGTCTCATCTTTCTCTCTTTCCTTTACTCCCCTCGTCTGTACGCTTTCCTCTTCTTGCCCCCTCTCTTCTTTGTCCTCATCTTACCCTGAAGTCTCCTGTCCTCTTCCATCCCTATGTTCGATCCATGTCCCCTCTCTGTCTATCAAGGTAAACAAACACTCAAATAAAAGCCAGCTCTCAAATAATGGCTGGGGCCAGGCAAAAAAAACAGGGGTGGATAAACTTCTGGTGCCTGTCATATAATGTGCATGCCAACTAAGCATAATGTACATTTCTGTCTCTTTGATTTAATAAATTCAACAATACCAAGTGCCACAAAATGACAATAGCTCCATTTGAAGCGCCATATGGGAACAGTGCAAGTCATTGAATTTTCCTCAACACCACATTCCTGTAAATGTTTCACAATAAAATCCTTGTTAAGAAAGGGATTCTGTCCAATGAAATGCGACAGGGCTTTTGATCTGAAATGGATACAGGAAGTATTGAGTTGTAACAGGGCAAACAGGAGGCAATCAGAAAAGATGAAAGCGTCATACTAAAATGTGACTAAATATACTTATCAAACAGAGGGAATTAGAAATAAAGGCCAGTCTCTAATATAAGCCTGCTTCAAATAAAGACCTGGTTCCCTCTGCACTTGAGGTAAATTAAGACAGTAGAGCAACAACAGCCACGCATGTACTGAGGAAGTACCAGCGGAAGCGTTGAGTATGTGTGTTACATGGTACATGTAGTCAGGCACTTTTTTTAACAAATATTATTGTGATTTAATGCTTTTTATGCTCTTAGATTTGGTCCTTTATTTGCTTTTCCAGTGCAGATGAAATTAATTAATCCTGATCATAATTTGAAAGGAAAATCTATGTGACCTGACTGTCAAGTGTTAACTCTGGCTGTATTGTTTGCATCAGTAAATGTGACTAAGTCAGTCATTGTTTTGTTTTTTGGGAATAAGGCAATGTTAATACAAATCGGCTGTAATTGCACATTCAATTTTTTATCACAATAGCAACGACATGTTATAGAAACTTGTAAATGTCTGGTCGTTTTTTAAACAGACAGATCAAGATCCTGCTTGGATCGAAGTATTGTCCAATTAAGCAAATGTGTGGAGCGGTGGGTCAGTGTGCAGATTTGAGCCGTGGACTTAATATCCACATGCCTGGACAAGGTCTGTGCTTGTTTCAGTAGTTTTCCTTGTGTGCCAACCACTTTGGTTTGGTTGGAAACCAGCTATGTAATGACACAGAGAAAGTACGTGACAGCTCGCCACAGCTTGCCTTTTGACTGCAGGCTATGTGTCTTTACTCCCACTCACCGTTGGCATCGATCGTGCAGGACAACAAAAGGGACAACTCTTTCTGTTACTGCGGAAAATCCAACATAATACATACCCTTTCCCAGGATAAAGAAGTTAATGTCGCTTAGAATCAGTTGAAAGGCCTTTAGAAGATATGTTTACCACTTGCTTTTCTCCAAATACCACTATCTTCATGCACAGTTTTCCAATTATCAGTGTCCGCTGTCAGCACATGGGTCTCAGTTGAAGTTTAATGACTTGCAGCCTTACTGTAGGTGGCTGCAATTCTGTAATCACGCACTGTCCCATGTTAAAATACCAAAATAACACAGCAGGCCAATGGTCATAGTGGTAAGTAGCCATAGGCAATCCAGCTTAATTACTTAAATGTAATGTGTAATTTCCTGTGTTGAGACAATGTGCCACCAGCATGCATACTTAATATCCTAATTTATTTTGTGCATATCTCAGTTTGGATAGGACTTTGTCTGTGTGCTGCAGCTCTTAGTGGATGGCCCCTGTTGCTCCTCACACAGTGCTTTGGCCATCATACAGGAGGTGGGAGGAGACGGAGGAGGTGAGGGCAGGGGGGGGGGGCATATAGCCGTGGTGCCTCCAGATGCTCACTGATTGTTCCTGGTGATTGTGCTGCTCGTAACTGCGACCCCCCTCTACTCTACGCAGATGGAGCCGTCAGCTCCATTATGGATATGAGATGATTAAAACTGCAGTCTGAAAAGCCGCTGATGATGACTTGGGTCTTGTTAGACGGTCTGAGAGTCGCGAGGTTAAATGTTACAGGTTTGCATGGTACCATGTGTTCCTGGAAGATACAGTAGAGCCATACAGATTCATCCCGTGGCTTCCTGAAGAGAAAATGAATGTTTAAAATAGAAGATGCCAGCAAGTACTTCAAATAAATAGATCCATCCGGCAACAATTCACATCATCCCATCAAGTTTGTGAAAGGAGTTGAGGGTTAAATGAATGGAGTAAATAAGTAAGGCTGCAGAGCAAAGTGAGCACATGTAAAATGTATGTTAAGTGTTTCAGGAATCTATTTTTAAAGAAGCGAGCTCGGTGAACATTGTAATGCAGCATTTTGACCCGTGGTAGACCTGTAGAGGCGTACAATACAGCCTCCTCAACAGTGAGAGACACACATAGAGACAGAGAGAAACCACTTTTCCCAACGGTTACCATGGCAATCCAATAAATTTGCCATTACTCTCTGTATTGACTCTCAATAAAGTGGGTAAAAATGAATCTCCTTTTCTCAAGCGTTAAATCTGGACTTAAATGCTGATGCCTGGTGACAGGCGTGCAGAGTCAAACCTCCTTTCCCTGATTTACAGAAAACTCAGCCAAGAGGAGATGAAGGGGCCAGACTGAGCAGATGCTGTTTCACTCTCTGTTTCTCCACTGCTCAGCTCTTTCTTCATGGCTTGACACATCTGCCTAAAGGAAGAGAAGGGCAGATGTTGACTGAGACACTATTTTGGATACAGGAGATTGTTCTGTCAATCAGAAGGAATAGGGCCTAATTTTAACATGACCCCTTTTTCAAACTCATCTGAGTTTGTTTATTTTAGCTTTTTTGAGAAATGTTCAGTTTTGTTGAGAAATGACAGTGTTGCTTGAAAGGAAAGACGGAGAGAATGATAGAGTATGCAGAAGGATTGAAGTCAAATCCAAGACTGTGCAGGTGCATGGTATGTTTCCCAGCCCATTCACCTGCTGAACAATTCAGCTAAGCTTTGTTTGGTAAAAGAAAATACCTCCTGTCAGCAACATGACAGCACACAGCTTTCAGGATGGTTGATTGAAGCTGCCTTAGTAGCAATGCCATTTTACACCCACATGAAAATTGCAGTCATTTCCATTTGTCTGTTGTTAACAGCTTCTGTGTGTTCCCTGCTGTTCCTAATACAGGCAGGCACACAAGACAAGCATATCCTCCTGTAAGGGATGCTATCATCGAAGCAATATACCTCAGTCACCCCCCCTTTTTTTTGGGCCATTCTAGCATTTGCCATCCGGCCTGACTGAATTATGCAACAATGCCTTTGACATTGAGAGAAAAGGCATGTAGTGTAATTGTTTCTGATCTTCAGCTTCTGCTTTCCCCTCCTCTCTCTCCGTCCCACTCTTCTCTCTTCCTCTCTCAGCCCCGTCTTCTTCAATAAGTGTTTTAGATTGCTTGGTGACTCAGTGGAAATCAGCCTGGATTGACACTTTGACACCGACGTTAATTGGCAATTCCTAACTATCAGCAGGCCGCCTTTGACGGAAGTCTTCCCCCCGACCTGTCCTGCTCAGGTGCCTGGTTGTAGGAGAGACTGATCTCGGCAGGGTCATGCAGCGTGTATTTGCGTGTATTCAATGTGCCTGTGCAAATGTGCTTTGTGCTGTGTGGGAGTGAGGTGGCTCAACCTCTTTAAGCTGCAACTCCGTTTTACAAATGAGGGGCCTTTCCCACATTTTTCAGGAGCTTTTAAGCCAACACTGCGTGGGTGTAGGCTCCATTAGCCCTAAATGGCTCTTTGCACTGGATGCCTGATAGGAGATGGTCCAGCGTACACACACACACACACACACACACACACACACATACAATTAAAGACTGACAATAACTCATACATACATCATAGTAATTAAATTCTCATTCTCAATGTCTTTTCCTCATCATTTGTCCAGCATTGCCTTGTTATGGCATTGTCACTCAGAGGACAAACTGCCTGCAGTTTAGATGTCACATAATTCACCATGTAAATTGCAGAAAGACAATTCAGGAATTCAGCATGGTCAAAAACTGCTATATAAATGGTTGCATGCCATGGCTGATGTGTTTGTGGTTACTAAATGTTATGGCAGTCATTCTACAATACAAGGCTGCACAATAAAATTAAGGTTGTACTCAATATATAATAGTACAATATGTACTCATTTGTTATTTTAACATGGAGCATAAGTCCACAAGTACACTATTTTGATAATCAATATGTTAATTCTTTTACTGCAGGATGCTGTCTGTCATGACAACTTAAATCTGAGTGAAATTGTTTAGGAGGAAAATGACTCATGGAGTCTGTATGTGCTCAGGCAGATAGAGAGGAGGACAAACTAGGGAGAGAGAGAGAGAGAGAGAGAGAGGCACACAGCTGTTCTTGTGGGACATAAACAAACCAAAAGTATATAACATGAACTATAAGTACTAGGCTTAATAGATTCATTGAGACCGAGACCAACCAGCCGGAAGGATAATGGTGACAGGCACGGAGCCTGAAGTAATCAAGAATGAGGAGCTAACTGAAGGTTAAGGCGAAAAGATGAGTTTTGAGTTTTTAAATGCCCCAGCAGACTCACACACTGTCTAATGTCAACAGGGAGGTTATTCCAGAGGAAGGGGGCATAATAGGAACAGGCCCTGCAGCCAGCTGACTTCTTTTTTACTCTGGGGACAGACAGGACGTCTGTATTCTGGGAGCGGAGAGCACGGGTTGGAATATAAGGTTTAAGGAGATCAGACAGGTATGAGGGGGCGAGACCACCTACAAGTCATTTTGTAAGTCATTAGAAGCACCTTAAAGTCTGATCTATAGGTGCATTACCCCCACCAACTTTGGTAAGCAGTCCTGCTGCTACCTTGCGAGGCAGCTGGATTGGCGAGGTCATGCAGGATCACGTGAGAATCCAGCCCTGATTTGCTGCATAGCCTGCCCCAAATATACAGTTGAGACACAAAGGGAAACAGTATTGCCAATTCTCCACAGGTGGACACATTTCTACCTCTGCACGGTATGCACCGCCATATCGCCCAACCCCATAACCACCGTGTTTTTCTGTTCATCAAACTGTCATGGCCAAGAAGGCGAAAAATCTAATTTATTTCTCGCTGGGAGCATTGATGGGGGCTCCGATCCCACTGCCACCGAGGTCACAAGCTAGCTGTCCCCTCCTCTCTGTATCCCTTTCTGTCCCTTCCTTTTCTCTGTCCCTTTCTCTCTCCCTCTCAGCCTCTCTTTGTTTGGCAGTGATTTGACCAAACAAAATCTAACCGGGTATCTCTAAAGCAAGGTGACTGCCAAAGGTGATTTTTCAACCTGACTGCCAGGACACAATGAGTTTTAGATAGCTAGGCCAAATTTCCCTCCCTCTAACTGGCAGTTGTGGATGAAAATAGAACTGGCCTCTGCACTCAGATTTGTCACCCACGTCATTATCTGCTCTATTATCCCAGCACCCTTAAACGTACTGCCTGGAAAATGAGGTTGTAATGAACTTAATGTTGGTGTTTGTGTTGCTGGACCTCACTTTCTGGGGTTCATTTGTTTCATTAAAGAGCTGTACTAGGAAAGTATGCAAGCATTTTTTGGCTCCAAATGGCTGCCTGAAGTGACTCTTAACGAGCTATTTGGACTGAAATACCCTGAAAACGTATAACATCGCATCAGTAAACTAGACACAGCATGCTCATGTTTACGAACTGAGCCAATCGGAATCCTCTGGTATAAAATCACAGACTGGCGGGGGCTGCGAAACATGCGCGTGTTGTGTTCACTGACGTCACATTCGCCGATCGATGGTGGCATGCACTTTATGACAGTTTGTGTTTTACTCATGGAGCCTGTTTTATTGCTGTCCCTTTGCACGGGCAGAGGGGTGTCCATGAGAACTCAACCTAATGCAGTGCCATAATATGATTTAATCAGTTGTGGTTTTACAGGACAAATTTACTAAGTGCAGCTTTTGATTTTAAATCTCCTGACTGGGAAGTGCCCCCTTTCACTCTGACATCAATGTAAAATGAAACAATTCTCAGTAGAGACCTCAGCTATTGATCAAGGTCAGGGGCAAGCTCTATTATGTCTGAACTTGGACAGATGTTAATTTATAACTGAACACTTTCAACTTAACAGCCTTGACGTCAGCCAGAGACAGGAAGAGAGGGAGGCGAGGGAGGATGGAGAGGGGATATGAAGGAAATGCAAATGACTCGCCCGATAAGTTAATGTGCCTTTGCCGTGGCAAGGGACTCTGATTGCGCTGGGAAGGTAAGGCTTCCCTGAGCCAGCCGCAGATATCATTAATCCAAGGTTGACCTGGCCTGCCTTTTGCACGACCCGGCCCACAGAAGTTTATTATCCAAGAGGAGGCTGTCCAGGCAGCAGGCAGTCAGAGGAGAGGCCGTGTGCTTTTCCAAAATGACCGAGAAGCACTTCCTTTTGAGCCTTCAGCCTTTGAGACAAATTGGCTTGGATCAGCAGCTAGGCAGCTGGCTGATGGAGAGGTGAGATGTATAAGGCTCACGTGGGCATTTTCATCATTACGGCTTTTCTTTTTTGTTTTGTTTTTTTCCCCTCCTGCAGCATGTCACCTGCTGCAGTGTGTCATTGTGTCCGACTCGCTCTCATGCTCTATCACTCACCCACACACAGACACAATACACGAACCATACAGTAGAGTTGAATAGGCTCACACTAATCCTCACTTTAGACATGTACCGCACAGTTTTGTTTGTGGATTACTGTCTGGCAAAAGTGAGAGATCAGCACACACGGGAGTCTTAAGAGTTTAAATAAGAACAATGCTGTTGTACTTAAGTCATACAGAACAAAGGGAGCAAGCAGAGAACCTCTGGTCCACATCCATGTCTGCATGCTGGTGAAGATGCAGTGTAGAAGCAAAAGGCTGCATAGTTCCTCGTTTAAATAAGTCATCATTTTATGGCTTTGCGCTGCCCAGACAGCTCAGCAAGACACGGCTATAAACCAGGTACCTGGAAGATGTTACAACAGTGTGAATTATAATGACATGGTTTTCATTGCTCTGGTTTGTGATTATACGGAGATTGGTGGCTTTAAAACCTTACAAGAGTTTATTCTCTACTGACTATTCAGTGTTTGTAAAATAGAGAGGATCCAGTCTGCATATGTTATCACTTCAAACAGTGTCCTTACTGACCTTTTGATAGCACTGTAATTGGGTTTTAATTTTGTCCAATAATTATTTTCTATAATGAGGCAGACAAGTGCAAGTCGATCTTAAACAGCCCAGTGCATAATGAAAAGTAGCAGTTGGTTTGTAGGAAGCTTGTGACCTGTGGAGTGGTGTCAGCTGGAGTTACTATTTCCTATTATCACATATTATCTGGGGTTCAGATACTTAGTACAAAGCATCGCATTACCACAAAAATACTGAAATCAATTAGCCTTCCTAGGATGTAGCAGGGCCGCACTATTCAATATCAGCTCTGTGGAGCATTTTAGCCTCTTTTAGCTGACTGTTTTGGTTTTCTGGTCCACAAATGTCATAATCAACCTCGATTCTGTAGCAAGCCGCCTTTTCCTGCACGCTACCAGCACAAAACAGCAGCCAGATATTTTTTTCTCAGGGTTATAATGTTTCTCTGTTGCTAGATGTGTAAATAGGCAACAGTTTTGTAACACGTTCGCTGTGACATTTTACCATTTTTAAGGTAATAATGCTCATCAGATGCTGTGTTTTCAGCTTGTTTTACTGCCCCTGCCCCAACTTTAAGTAGCCTAGTAGCCTTTCTTGTTGTCAAAACAATTTGATTCAATTTGAATTGATCAAGTGGACACTTTGCAAACCTGATTCTATCAATCCAACATTGTAAAATAAGATATAAGGAAAATGCTATGAATGGTGTAGTCTGACAAGATGTGAATGGTCCTAGCAGTGCTGTTGCATTTCTTTTCTTATCTACAGTTTCTTCAAGTTGCTCACAGCACGTTTATAATATTTAGTTTGACATTGTTCTGATTGTGTTATTGCCCATGTCTAGCACTTTCATTAACTGTGCATATGCAAAAAAACACTTTTGGCAAATATTTGTTTCTTTATTTTGGTTTTAAATTCAAGGTATGGTAGACACAGTGTCTCAAACTGGTCTCTTTGAAAAATAGCTTGAACACCTACTTAATTGTTCTATCAAACCTGCTTTAAAGCTTGTGTTTGTGTGTATCCTCATCCCTCTACCCTGCATTGACATGGCTCCCTTTCAAAGCCTTCAAACTACCTGTCAGGATCACCTTTTGATCAAATATTTTATGTGATGTACCTTATCAAATAATTTGCTCTCAGTTAATGTTTAAATAAAAGCCTCAGGGCAAAATCTACATAGATACTTTCAAGTGGGAAAAGGTTATAAAAAGCACACCAGCTTTTAGTGTATGGGGCTGCTGTTGGAGGATTCATTTGGTTTGAAAAATGAAAGTGGGAAGCCAACAGGGAAGGTCTTACTTCAGGAGTTAGGACTTAGAATACATAGGATACAGTCAAGCGATAACTTAACATATATAAATCTGAGTTTATTGTCTTATTTTAATGACACAAGAAAAATACGTCGTGTAAGTTCTTAGAGGAAACTTGGACTTGGGTATCCATTACAGTTGGCTGTAATGTAATGGAATAATTCATGTTACTCTTAAATTATGAATAGCAGTGGATGACAGTGTCATCAATACTTACTGAAGAGCAAAATTGTTCCGGGTTGTCGTCCTCTACTTTTTAAGTGAGCTGCCCTCGATACTTTGTCGAGTGCAGTGGGTTTGTGCATTATAGAAAACAAAAGAGAAGTGAAGTGCATGGCTCTCTGCTGTGAACAACAGGAGAGAAACCATTTCCTCCACAAATGATTGTAATTCTGTGCCCTTGTTTATTTCTGTCTTTTTTTGCAGGTTTGGCAGTTCACCAGATAATCACAATCACTGTGTCTCTCATTATGGTTATCGCAGCCTTGATCACAACACTCGTCCTTAAAAACTGGTAGGAAAGATTCCTTTACTTTTTACCCCTAAAGACATTAAGTGTAGAGCGTCACCCTTTGGCAGAAATCCTCGCAGGTGACCAAAGGTTCAAGGTATGATTTTATGTTTGTTTCTTGTCTTTGGTGCGTGTTTTTGTAGCTGTGCGCAGTCGGGGAATGGCCGCCACAATAGCCATCAGCGCAAGATCCACCAGCAGGAAGAAAGCTGCCAAAACCTGACAGACTTCACCCCAGCTCGGGTGCCCAGCAAGGTGGACATATTCACTGCCTACAATGACAGCCTGCAGTGCTCACATGAGTGCGTTCGGACTGCCGTGCCCATCTACACTGATGAGATGATCCAGCAGACGCCTGTCTACAAGACTGCTTACAACGGAAACAGGTACGCTGGGCCAGGACTGTCCGTAGCACAAAAGGTGGATGCACTCTGGAACATTTCTTCAGTCTGCCAACACTGGAGATCCACAGTCCCTTTATGCTTTTTCAAAGCGAAGTCTCTGTCCACTACAGTTATTATCGTTATGTTATTAGAGTCTAATGGCCTGAATATTATGAAACCCCATGCTGAAGTGCAGAGCTAGCTCAATTTAAATTGGGCTAAGAAATCAATGTCTGTCTCCTAATAATAATGGTTTTATGAGGGGATAAATGTTCTACTTGCACATTAAATAATAAAGAGCTAAAAAAAAGTGATGACAAACGCATGAATATAAATAACAATCGTAGGTGAATCTTCTTTTTCTTCATCAAATGCTTGGATTCCTCACTCCCTGCGTGTGCGGTTGCTCTGAAACACAATAAGCTTCCGTCCGATAAAATCCACACATAAAGTGGTTGCCTTTAATGCTGTTGTCCATCTCCTCATTCCTCGTCCATCTGCCTCACACCTGGCTGAGCGGTGAGCCTCAGCATGCTCAAGCTGCATGCAGCAATGTAAATCTTCCCCTCGATTTTTGTTGTTGTGTAATGAGTCAATTTATAGATGTAGGGCAATGGGACGTGACGTCTTTACAGTGCCATTTTCTCTCTAACTGATCTCTCTGACAGCATTTCAAATGGTAGACAGGGGTATATATATATATATATATATATATATATATATACACACTGTATATTCTTTGAAAACTGAACTTCAATACCCAGAAGTCATGTCTTGTGATATCAGTAAACTGCACGCACCACATCCATATTTACCAACCCAGCTAATCTGTGCTGCTTTATACCAAAAGAGAGGCAAAAGATGTAACATTGGTGAGTCACTGGTGCATTTGCATTTCAGTGTTGAAATCGTTCCTGTCTGTGGGTAAAGATGTGTCTCTCTTTGTGATATAAACTGACAAGGCAGGTGTGTTTTACATATAAATCTGGCATATTGTGGTATTATACCTTAAAATATAATTTATATGTAGTGGGACAATAAGCTTGGTAGAGTTTGACAGTGTTTACTGTCTGAGTGTATAACAGTAACAGTCATCTAAGCTGCAGGGCCAGCAAAGATGGTCACACTTACTCTGTGTATCCAAGCCCTGTAACAGATTCATTATGCTGGCAGTGAGGGGAGGATAATTCATCTGGTGTAAATAGTCCAAAGTGTCTGGACTTATTTATTTTAAGTCATGGAAATATGGCTACATTTTGACTGGTGGAATTTCTCATGCTTAGCAACAAGGATGCTGATTAATCCAGGATTTTTTTTATCTCTCTCTCTATTTCTTGGTCTCAGTGTGCGGTTATCTCTCTATTTGTGTTTGTCTGTGAGCACGGATCAGTGGCACTACAGGCTAGCCAGGGAGATTATTACAGTGGGCCCTGAAGGATGTATGAAGTCTGTTGAAACAAATGCTTATTTTCTGAGGAAAGCTATCAACGTACCTGCTCAGCAATAATGTCACTCCAGAATCAATTCAGGTTAAAGACTTACTATTGACAAACAATATAGTACTGATTGGGTGCAATATCAATATGTAACCAATCAAACTGCATCAGTAGGATTTTACTTAAATGTTCTTACCTCTGGCACTTTATCCCACAGGCCCTCCCCCACTGAAAGACAACTGATTCCTGTGGCCTTTGTGTCAGAGAAATGGTTCGAGATCTCCTGTTGACGAGCTGAAGGCCTTGTTCACTTCCTGTGGGTGGAAGAGACTTCCTGAATTCACGCTCTGGTGGGTACTGTGGCAATTTGTCCTCTTGCTATTCGTCGTCTGAGCCTTAGCTACCTCGATCCCCGTGGTGATGCTGCCCCACTTTGGGAATAGAAGGGAACTTGGCATATGTTTGTTATTTGTGACATGATTATGCTCCTTTCCATCTTCTGCACAGAGAAATGCTTGAGAAATCCAGTTCAGCGCAGTATCAGAGGTTTTTAGTTGAGATAACAGACAAATTGCTTATACATCAGTATTAATGAGCTGTATGCTCAAAATTAATGATTTCACTCTTCATATCTGAAACATTTTCATTAATATTTATGTCGCCACTCTCATCCTTGCACCAATGGCACATTATTTTGAACATTTCTAGGAGTAAAGAGGCACTTTCACTTGACTTGTGACATATTTTTATGCATGGTTAATGTATGCCAGAATGGCCTGCATTTGAAATTCCAAGCGTGAAAGTTAAACACATGCTCTGGCCCCACAGTGTTGCTGGAAGCCCGGGGGGAGGTGTAACGTCTGCTATTGACCCAGATTTTAAAAGGAATAGATTGCCTGCAGGTAGCGTAGTGAGAGGACAGCGCCTCGCCGTTGTCTGGACACACATTAGTCTCAGTCAGCTCCGCTCTACACAGCATGCTCCCAATGTTGTAGTCTTAAAAGACATAAGATCCCTTCTTATTATACTGCAAATCTAACGTATTTCCTAGGCTTAAGTGTATTTTTATAGCAGGCCAGATTTTTAATACAGCATTGTCCTTTCATCTGGTTTGACAAAGGCACTGAGTTGCATGTTTTTCAGGACAGTGCTGGATACCAAATCCCCCTAACATAAGTGGAGAGCAGGCTGGTTTTGAAAGATCCTATCTGTGTGTGTGTGTATCTCATAACGAGAGGTAATTGTGATTTTTGTTCTCCGCATCTCCACAGGATCCAGTTGGAAACAAGAAACACACAAAACAGCTTCTTTTGTAAAATAGTGTGATCACTCTTTGGACACTGGTGAAGATATTTATTTTTCTAGAGATGACAAGCAGAGCAGCCACAATGCTGCCACTCCATATTTCCAGGAACGTACAGTCATTTAGATATAGATTATATATAGGTATATTTACAGGATGTGTGGGACAAGACTGTGGACATCACAGATGTCTCAAGGGAAACACTTGACATTTGAAAAAAAGGAACCCACGGAGCTGCTGTGGGTGGAAGATGAACTGTATTTCTGAACAATGTGCCAATAATGCCACTATGTGCCACAACCTGGATAGAAGGAAGTTTCAACAACAACTGATGGACTACACAAAGAGCGCTATATTAACCCTGTATCAACTCCAACTACATTGTTTGTTTGTTTGTTTTTTTAAGAAATGTGAAAGATAAAAAATGCTACAAATGTATTTGAATATGTTTTGAACTAGTTTTAAGAAATGTGTTGCAAAAGAGTCTAAAAGATATTTATACGAAGCACTATTCTATTAGTTGGGGAAGCGAGAAGGTGGAAAAAAAAGAAACGGTATATGCTTTATCAAACAGTTGATTTTAAAACATCGTTTCTATAGGTCCCATTTTAAAAACAGAATAGTTGTGTCTATTTTTTTACACAGAAGAATCTGCCACAGCCCTAACGGTGTAGGTCCGAAGCACTTGGGATTCAGCACTGTTAATTAAAAACTCCCAACCGAGCCGAGATTCTCACAAAGAAAATCATCTGAATACACCTGGTGCAAGCCAATCCAACGCCCGCTCCAAATAGCTTGTTATGTAAGATTTGTACCTGATTTAGCTCAATGAAAAAAACAAACAGAGAGGTTTCTGTGGTGCAGGTTCACTGTTGCAACAGACTGCATGGAGTTGGACAGGACATTCATACTGCCTCAGGTCTGTCTAGCTCTCTTGCACACTTTGTGTTGGTCTCAGTTTCAGCAGCTGTTTGGGATAAATTCTAATGATTGGTTATGATTTAGATCTGAGCTGCAGTGCTAGAAGGCTGGATTAGATTCAATTTGAGCTTTAAATTCAAATAATTCATGTGATCATTTGCATAGATAGGAAAGAGACTGAAAAATATATCCCTCCACAGATAGTAAATTAACATCACCACCCAACTCCCAGAGAGGCTTACTTTTGATCAATTATTTTTGAATTATAGTCAGAAAGTCAAGAAGAACATGAACCAATTTGTCGAAGAGGGAACGCAAAATATATCCTCTGTTTTTCAGGAGAATGAAGAAGAAGCTTTGAAAGAGGTGCTACTAAGTGGTGGCCCTCAGGATCGGTAACGGTTTGTTAGCTCCCTCCAGAGCCAGATCCACTCAATACTTGAGGACAATATTTCTAGCATATCAGAATTACAGCTATCACAGCCAGGAAGTTGGGGATTGTGCACAAATAGATTGTTTTTGTGTGGAAGGATGCAGAGTGAAAATACGAGACAGACCTATGAGAAAGAAGGGTTTAATTTTGTTCTTTCTAAAAACCTAAAATACTCCCCCGTCAGTGTATTGTTGAAGCAAGGGGATTATGACAAGCCAATCAGCCGCTGCCAAATTGGTTTAAACTATCTCTTAAGTCAAGGTGAGGGAACTCTGTGGTCGGGAAGGACAGTAAAGCTCTATGGAGCTTTCTGGCACCATGACTTTTATTATCAACCTCAAGCTCTGAAAGACAGATTACCTTTGTGATACAAAAGCTTTTGAGGAAGCCTCCTATGAATCTACCTTTTATTGTGCTGTGGGTTTGTACAAAGCACAAATACAATTCTGTAATTGTAAACGTTTTTTGGCTGCAGACAGCAATATGTACAGATTTAAAAGGTGGGTTTCATTGTGTGTCGGCAGTGGATCCCCGGTAATTCGCTTAGGCGGTTTCGAGGGTTGCACTCACTTCCTTAAAAGGGTTCAAGAAAACAGGTTGTCCCAGTGAGATCAGTATCTGTAAAATGTGAGCCATTCAGGAGGTGCCAAGACGGCCTGGGATAAACACTGTGGTGCAAAACTCCTGCGTTTGCCCATTCACAACATGAAAACCACTCTCATGAATGACCCATACCAATTCAGCCTCGCGTGTGTGTCAGGCTGCGGAGTTGCTTCTTTGACATAACATATATTTTTTTGAATGAAGAGTGTTATCTTAATAGTCAGAGGGTTATGAAAACTTACTGTATATTATACACGTGTAAATGTATTTTCTATATATTTGCTTCTATTTGTGTACAGGTGTGTTCTATTTTTCAAGACCTGTCCCGTTTTTGGGAAGGTTTCAGCTAGGTCGGGGATAGTGTCTTTGTTTACATGTGTAACTACGGTATTTCTTTTAAAACACAAAACTAACCTTGTGCCAAGCTTCCTACCTGCACTTTCAAGCAGTACTTGTATTATATCTTTAGCTAACCAGTATAATACTTCAGTAGACGCTGCAATAGTTCAGAGACTGGGGAGTGACTTCCAGGTGGAATGTCTGAAAGTAACTGAGTGCTCAGTGGTTCGAAGAGGTGTTGTGATCTTGGGTTCTGCTGTTTTCATGGTTGGCTGGGAAACCAATGACTCTGGTCTGAAACGTCATTTCTACATGAATTCTAATATAAAGTGTTTCAACACGTGAATAAACAAACAGTGTAAATCCAACAGTAGCTGCTAAGAAACCAACTAAACTTGATCTAGACTGGGTTGCATTCATTTCTCATATTTCTCATTTTGTACGTGTGTATATACATATTGCTACAACTGCCCCAGAACATGTATGATTTGCAACATTCTTGACTGTAATGACAACGAAAAGTGATATTAGCATTTATGAGCATATGAAATAATCAGGGAAAGATGTCTAAAGAAAGAATTGATTGAATTTTGATGCAACGGCTAAATTGACCTGGTAAAAAAAAATACCATGTTGCACGCGATGATGTGGAAAACCATTCACTTTTTTTATTTATCAAAGTTTTTAAAGGATAATTCTGGTTTATTTCAACTTAGGCCTAATCTTATCTCTAGGGGTGGCAATGTCAATGTGCTGCTCAGTCACTTAGATATATCTATTTGATGGATTGCCAAGAAATTTGGTAGAGATATTCATGGTGCCCACAGGATAAATCCTAATGACTCTGGTGATCGCTTGATTAGCGTGCTAACACGCTAAACTAAGATGGTGAACATGGTAAACGTTATACCTGCTAAACATCAGCATGTTAGCATTGTCATTGTGAGTGTGTTAGCATGCTGAAATTAGCATTTAGCTCAAAGCACTCAAAGAGTCTGATGGGTAAAGGACGCCTCCTTGCAGCCTCCAAATGAACAAACAGGTGGGGATAACATAACTATGCTATTAAACGATCAGGGTGCACAACTGCACAAACAAACAGTTTCGGTCTAGTTCTCAAATGTGATTTATGAATTGCCGTTGCTTTTCAGCACCAATCGCTCGGAGAGCGACCACTAAAGACGGCCAAATTGTCATTTAGTCGTGCCCTGCTTTGTAAAAGGCCTTTTGGAAATCAGTGCAACAAGAATGTACATAATACGGCCCAATTCCAACTGCCAATTCCTACTCATGCAAGATTGAATTACACTTTACAGGTTCATTATTTACCAAGTTGAATTCTCAAGGAGGCAGACCATTAAATTAGCAGAGTAAAATGACAAAAATCGCCCAAAACCCAACTGTTAGCCAATATATTCGTCCAATCGTCCAACCCTTGTTCCAAAATCTCAACATTAAACGTGGTTAAGTACAATGTTATTATTTCTAACAGCAATGATGGCCAAACGTATGAAAATATAACCCAAGTTGTACGAAACCCGAATTATCCTTTCAGCTTATATACTAAAAATTGTGAGAGATCTGTGCTGAAGTATCATGAAGTAGTTCCCGATTACACCCACAACTTTTTTAATTTGGACTGTTGAACATTTATGACCATGCTAGTTCTTTGAATTGCTACGAACTGGTTCATCAAAGAAGGCACTTGTGGTTGCCAAGTTTCTTTACTACTAACACTGAACCTGACAATTGTAAAATGTCAATGTGACCCTTCTGGAAATTGTTGAAATTTTATATCAGGCTAATAATGATTGTGTGGGACTGATTTGTCATTCTTTAAAACCTACAAAATCAGATTATTGAACGAAGAGAACTTTGACATTTTGAATTTCTTTCTGTTTCATGCTGGGGGGGGGGGGGGGGGGGGGGGGTCAAAGGGTTTCTACATCAGTTAGCCTTCAAAAGCTTGTTTGCATTGCTAGCATACCTCATTAAAATCACAGGGAGCTGCCAACTAAAAGCAATTAACTTTGCGTTCCTGAAGGACATTTAGACAAGGAAAACTGTAACTTCCAGCAATGATATATATTTTAAACAGGCATGAAGATCTGGAGACATCAGCATACATCACCCTTCCTCCTTTTACCTCTTTTACCCTGAAATCAAACTGATGTGTAAGGAAATGCCTTACTGCTTTCTTGCCTTTTCAGTTTATATGTCTGGATAGCTGATGAGTGTTGCGTAGCCTAATATAGCTAAGAGGAAGGAAAATGATTCCACTCCGCTGGTCTTTGATTCAGGAAACATTATCTGAGAGCAGCACAGGCAACGGCAGGGGGAAGTATGGGGTTGGGGGGGGGGGGTGCTTGTAGAAAAGTCTTAAACAGACACCAAAGACTTGACATGCCTTTTTCAAAACGAATGAATATTTTGCGGCTCCCGTTTCTGTCTGTTCAGCAACCCATGAAACCTATGCTCCCTTCAGCACAAACAAGCTATCAATCAGTGAGGGTTTTCCTGTCAAGATGAAGGATGTGCCGCGCACTCATATGCAGGGACTGTGATTCCTGTTTGCATGTCAGACATACAGATTGAAACTTATTGACATATGTGTTGTTTGAATTAGATGCTGGCTAAACATCTCCCAAAGGCCAAGGTTTGTTTGTTTTTCCATATTATCGGAAGCATTCATGAGTAGAGAGGAATCAATGTATTGACTTTGTTTAATCATGGCCTTTGGCTGTCTGATGTAGTGTAGAAACATGTTTCACAACTGGCATTGATGGTGATGTGGTGATTTTAAGTAAAAAAATAAAATAAAAAAAAAGTTGATTGCAGGTTGCTCAAACAGCAAGGTGAGACTCAGTGGGAAGAACATAATATTTGATTTGACAATGAAAAGTTAAACTCAGAGGAAAGGACAAATTTTATCTTCATAGACTGATATGTATCTTACTGAATCCATTTTTTTAGCCATCAGAAAACTGTAGCTCCTCACTCCGCTTCTCCTCGTTTCACAAAATCACATACTGTGCGCTTACTGTATCTAAAGCGGAGGGCTCCGACTCTCCTCTCGGGTCATGTTTTTACTTTTCTATGTACAAGAGCTAAGGTACTGTCACTGTCAGTGCTTATCAATGCAGTCAAAGACTTGAAAAAAGAAAAACAACACTTTGTTTGCAACATCTCAATTCTCCCACAATCCCTCTGCTAGATGGAGACTAGCTGTGTGACCCAAATCTGCTGTTGCGCCATTTGATTTGCATAGAGGGCGTCCGGCGCTGTACAACACCTCCAGAACAAAGTGTAGGCCTGGAATGAGTGACACGGCAAGGAAACCTGGGATAACAGGAAATATAGATCCATGGTTGGACAGAGGTGTAAAAAAAACATAAATATCATACGTAAAGTTTCAATTTGTAGGGGTCAGGAAGTTGTATAGGATTTTTTTTTTTTTGGGGGGGGGGTTTCACATGTGGACACAGTGGTTTGTTCATCAAAGCTGACTTACAATCACAATCCATACCTACCATGAAAGAACCTGACTCGAGTTGTGTTGTCGCCATAAAAATGAAGAGTTTGTACTTTGTGACTCTTAAACTTTTTATATTTGTGTTTAATATATCAATGAGTACCTCTGTTAACTTTTGTATAAGACCTATGACTATAGTATATACAAACACACATACACACACAACACACCTCCACAAAAGGGACTCCAGTCTGTCTCTGTGACGGCTAAATGTTGTATAACTTTTATTTTGTGTCTTATGAACCACATCTCTTCCTTTTGTAGTTATTGGTAAACGTTTCGATTTCCAGGTGACTTTGATTTGGTTACTCTTGTACTACTAAGCTCTGTATTTGCAAGCACTGTAAATGCGATTCTCATTGGATTCGTCCTCTGTACATTTAGTACTCTGATGTTGCTATTAATAAAATGTAAAACAACATGGGCTCGTGCTGCGGGGACTTTCTTGGTATGAGTCCGGGGGAGGGCAGTGATCAGGGAAATCAGCACAAAATAAAATACTTGAATATGAATTCAAGCTGGGTTCTGTACGCGTTTGTCAAATCAAATGACAAGCTAATTAGCTATGCTATGCTTAGTTAGCATTTTAATCAATAAATAATTATCTCATTAAATTTGATACATTAGTATTATTACTGCCAACAAATGAGACCACCTCTAAGGGGAGCATCATCATCCACTGGCATTTACAACGTGTGACACTGGATCAGGGTTCCTCCCACACCAAGAGGCTGGAAAGTCAATGAAACAGGACTATTCATCATTTTTAATATGAACAAGACGTCATGGGAAAAATAAATAAAACTTTATTACTCATTCCCACTCTCACAGTTAGCTTTTAATGGATCCTGGTTTGAACATGAGACTCGTTCTGTTTTTTTGTCTGTTACTGGCAGTGTCCTCTAAGTAATGGTTATGATGGTCGTGATTCATTTTGATGTTTCAATTGATGCAGTGGCGTCTGCATATTTACAATTTTATGCATGTGTATGTAAGCAGATCTGTGTACTTTGTGCCTTATAGAAGACGCACTGTAAGACACATCAATCAACACGTCATTATTTAATAAATATCATTAAGCATAGAAGCTGCTGCATTGCTAAAATGTCGTAAGTGCAATATCGCTGTAGTTGAAATTCTCCCAGCTTGACAATATTTGTGATTGGCTATTGTAAATGTAGGATTGTCTGTTCATGGGTCTAAATGTGATCAGCTAGAAGTCTATTTGGGGTCATTGACACTGAAACATTTGTTTATGTTAAATTAGTGCAAAACATCTGATGATATAATGTCATGCCATGTAACACTCAATATTATTATGGTCATTATGATCTAGTTATTGGCTCCAATGCACTATTGCTTTGTTAACTGACAAATATAACCCTGGCGCCATGGTCCGTCTGGACAAAAAGTGCCAAAATGACCAGCAACATATTTGTAGGGAGCGCCATAGGTGCTGCAATAGCTATTTTTCTACCTGATTAAGGTGTGAAATGTCTTCTCAGCTGTCTTTTCTTCCCATCTAGAGCAGTCAACCTAAGCCCAGGATGCAGCGATGGTACCATTGCAAATAGGTAAC